>NC_089821.1:107281631-107881631 GCF_035046505.1 Tiliqua scincoides
GAATATTTTAGTGGTCTGCCATCAGGTTGGTTCCATAGAGTCTATTCAACATAAGATCAACACATGATCTCTTAACATAAAAGTTATAGACTTCTGACAGAGAAGGCAAACATGCAGGCTTTTAGGACACACAGTATTCTTCTCTAGGCAAAAACAGCAGATGTGAAAGTGGTGTAACAGCTAAACTGATACAAATTACTATTGATCTAACGTCAAGTAGTTTACATCCCAATCTACCAAGAGTAAGCAAAGTATAAGCAGAAAAGGGTTTCCATTTGCACAATGCTTTTGTACTAATACATGAGGCTACTACTGAGGGATGGGGGAAATCCTAGTTCTAGCACCAAAAGTGCAGCACCTCTTCAAAGTACTCCTCCCGACAACCTTCCCCTCTGCAAGCCTCTAAAGCGGCAAGAACTCTTCCCGTGGACATGTCTCAGGAAGTGGCAGAAGCTCTGCAAGAACAGCAGTGGGCAAAAAGTCTTCTGTTCTACTATGGAAAGGCCTTGGAAATGGGCAAATCCTCCCCTCCCCCCGAAACTGAGAGGACAGTAAGCACAAACTCCTTGGTGCTGAGCAGTAACTGAGACGCTTGAGCCAAATATTCTTATTGACAAGATGAGGCAACAAGCAGAAACAAATAAATGCATAATAAAAACTATTACAGAGGAGAGGCTATATTACAATGCCATCACAGAAATGAGTCTGATTTGTTTATATCTTAGAAAATACAGAAGTAATGTACTTTCATTCCCATATTCATTACTTCCAGAATTCTAAGACATGAGAACAGTTTCTGAGTGAAATTAAAATGTTAAATTTATTACTGTTATTCAATGCAAGTATGCATCTACTGACTGGCCATCAGCACTCAGCACAACCATTAACCAGTGGTGTCAAGGAGACTCTGCCAGTGCTGCTGGCCAGTCCTCAGTTCTGCATTAGGATAGTGCTGACACAACCACCTCTGATTCAAGACATCCACCAATAAAGGTATCAACCCTTTCTCCCCTTGGTCGCTGCTTAGTAACAAAGTGCAATTATTGCTTGTCACCTCATTGCATATGCTACTGCTACAAACATTTCAATGCAGATCAAACAAATTTATCCAATTTTACTGGGATAGTTGACAGATAATAATGTACAATGTGATACCATTTGCATTTTATCAAATTGGGTTAAACATTCTATCATCTCATTTCTTGGTTGATCTTACAGGAATTTCTGATAGTAGATACTACACAAAATTGTGTAGTGTTGTATCGCCAGTCAAAGGACACCAGTAGTATTAACCATAATTTATTCAGCTTTAAAAATTGAATTAAGGTAGGATAGATTTCCATATAACTTTATGGATGACACTGAAGCTTCAAAACGTAGGACAACCACCAACACACAGGTTTAAAAAGTGCTGAATTTGAATTTTTAGACCTATTTATTTCCTAGTTTCAGGCTATGATCTTAAAACCATTTTGGTAAAATGATTTGAACTGTGGCATGCAATCCACAAGTAATCAATGTGAATGTCAAAATAAATGAAACCACAAGTTCATCAACTCTCATTTGTCAAAGAAAATAGCAGGGAATCAGAGCTATTATGAGATTAAGTGTATGGCCTGCTGAGCAGGGGTTAGATTGGACAAAGAATACAAAAGTTCCTTCAACAGTTTTCACACGTGTTATATAATTCTTCCATTACTATTGTAAATACCAAGTCTATGGTAGGAACCCTTAATTATGAGTTTCTTCCTTATCTCCAAGATATCCTGAAAGGGTACAAGCAAGCACCAAATACCATTACTGGTATACTTTTGCTATCATAAGAATCTAACAAGATTAGTTTATGAGTATAGAGTTCTGGACCAGTAGTTTATAAAATGTTTGATATCTATAAATGTTTGATTATTTATTCATAATGTTCCTGAGAAACCATCCTATAGAACAGGACTTTTCAAACTGGGGCGCCATGACGCCCCAGCCTGCAGGCATTGGCCTCTGCCCCCTTAAGGGGCAGGGGCAGCAAGGAGGCAGGAAGGAGGCAGCAAAGTGATCCCCAGGATCACATTGCTCAGGGGGCTGCAGGAGTGTGGCTGTACTTACCAGAGCCTCCTGCAGCCCCCTGGGGGTGCGGGGAGCCCTGTATGACTGTCTGCAGGGCTCCCCGAAGCTTTAAAAGTGAAAGTGGAGCTATTGTGCTCCACTTCCGGTTTTGCGGAGGCAGGGCACGATTGCTCCACTTTCACTTCTTAAGCTTCGGGGAGCCCTGCAGATTGTTGTGCAGGGCTCCCTGCACCCCCAGGAGGCTGCAGGAGGCTCTGGTAAGTACAGCCAAGCCCCTGCAGTCCCCTGAGTGATGTGATCCTGGGGATCACGTCGCTGGGTCCCCTCCTCCCCCACAAGGACTTTGAGCGGCTCAAACTCTCCCAGAGAGTTTGCAAAACTCTGCCATAGAAGATCATCTTCATGCTGCTGTGCCATGCAGTATTCTGGCCAATCTGTGTACCCCAAGGAAAAACTAGAAGCTCATTCTTTCTAAGGGTTTAGCGTGCAACTAACTTCTTGTTCTATGAATTGCTGGCACACTGGGACCCTAGAACGTACTGCTGGATGCTAGAAGCGAAGTGCAAGAAGGACTTGTCTTGAAGTATATAGGCTGGTTGCAATGAGTGTATTCCACCAACATGAACGCAAAATTGAGGTGATCATAAGAACATAAGAAGAGCCACACTGGATCAGGCCAAAGGCCCATGTAGTCCAGCTTCCTATATCTCACAGTGGCCCTCCAGATGCCTCTGGGAGCACACAAGTCAACAGGAGACCTGCATCTTGATTCTCTCCCTTTCTTCTGGTATTCTGAGGTAGCCTACTTCTAAAACCAGGAGGTTGCACATACCCATCACAGTTTGTAACCTGTGATGGACTTTTCCTCCAGAAATCTGTCCAATCCCCTTTTAAAGGCATCCGGGTCCAACGCCATCACCACATCCTGTGGCAAGGAGTTCCACAGACTAATTACATGCAGGGTAAAGAAATTTCTTTTGTCTGTCCAAACTCTCCCAACACTCAATTTTAGTGGATGCCACCTGGTTCTGGTGTTGTGTGAGAAGGAAAAGAACATCCCTCTATCCATCCCCTGCATAATTCCATATGTCTCAATCATGTTCCCCCTTCAGTCTTTTCTAGACTGAAGAGCCCCAAACACTGTAGCCTTTCCTCGTAAGGGAGGTGCCCCAGCCCAGTAATTATTTTGGTTGCTCTCTTCTGCACCTTTTCCACTTCCACTATATCCTTTCTGAGATGTGGTGACCAGAACTAGACACAATACTCCAGGTGTGGCCTTACTAGCAATTTATACAATGGCATTGTAATATAAGCCGTTTTTATTCTCAATACTTTTCTAATGATCCCAAGCACGGAATTAGCCTTCTTCACTGCCGCCGCACATTGGGTCGACACTTGCATCGAGCTGTCCACCAGCACCCCAAGAACTCTCTCCTGATCTGCCACAGACAGCTCAGAACCCATTAGCCTCTATGTGAAATTTTGGTTTTTTGCCCCAATGTGCATTACTTTACACTTACTTACATTGAAACGCATCCACCATTTTGTTGCCAAATCTCCCAGTTTGGAGAGATCCTTCCGGAACTTGTCACAATCCCTTCTTGTCTTTCTCACTCAGAAAAGTTTAGCATCATCCGCAAACTTGGTCACCTCACCATATATCCCAGGCTCCAGGTCATTTATGAACAGGCTGAAAAGCACTAGTCCTAGGAAAGATCCTTGAGGCACACCGCTTTTCATCTCTCTCCACTGTGAAAATGCCCATTGACACCCATTCTCTGTTTCCTGGTCCTCAACCAGTTCCTAATCCAGGAGAGGACTTGCCCGCTTATTCCCTGACTGTGGAGTTTTCTCAACAGCCTTTGGTGAGGGACCATGTCAAACACCTTTTGAAAACCCAGATACATAATATCCACAGGTTCTCCTACATCCACATGCCTACTGACTTTTCAAATAACTCTAAAAGGTTTGTGAGGCACAACTTGCCCTTACAGAAGCCATGCTGATTCTCACTCAGTAAGGCTTGTTTGTCTATGGGAGCAATCCTAACCCCTTATGTTAGTTCTTTCCAGACTGGCATAGCGGTGCCAATGGGACATCTGCTGCATCCTGAAGTTGAATGTCACTCATGGAGGCCTCCTCAAAGTAAGGGAATGTTTGTTCCTTTACCTCAGAGCTGCATTGCCCTTATGTCAGTGCTGGAAAGCACTGACATAAGGGGTTAGGATTGCGCCCTATGTGTTTTAGGATTTCATCTTTGATGAGGCATTCCACCATCTTACTTGCAACAGACGTTAGGCTGACTGGCCTATAGTTTCGCGGGTCACCTCGCCTTCTTTTTTCAAAGATGGGCATAACATTTGCTATCCTCCAATCCTCTGGCACAGTGGCCGTTTTAAGGGACAAGTTGTATATTTTAGTCAAGAGATCAGCAACTTCTTCTCCTTAATAACTCCTGAGTGGATGCTATCTGGGCTAAGACTGATCTTTAATTTGTCAATTAGTTCTGAAACATGTTGTCTTTTAACTTCTATGTGATTTAATTCCTTAGTCAGGAGGGGCCGTTCGGGCAGCGGTATCGCCAGAGGTCTTCTGCTGTGAAGATAGATGTTCACACTAACTTCTCAGAAACTGCTCCACGTGCAATTCTTTGTGCCTGGGGCAAGAGAATTGCACCCAGGTTTTCAAATTGCCATCCTGGTGAAAAATTCCCTTAATATGTACATCAGCTATATTTCAACATGCATGCATTTATATTTATTAAAAGGCAAAGGCTTAATGTGCTGTCTTTTTGACTAACCGAGATATAGCACTTTAAAAAAAAAAGCTCAAACCACATAAATACAAAAAAAAATCAGTTTTTGAATATAATTTCCATTTCTAAAAATGGTCACCATAACTAAAACTAAGAATGCTGTGGAACAAGATAAGAAATAATTACTTTGGCTAAAACACCAATTCCGAATAATAATAGTGTTACACTCATTTTAAGGGCTTTTCTGTTGAGTCCTTAGAGAGATTATTTGCATTCCTCAGGTATTCTATTGTACAATTCAGATGAATAAAGACTTACAAATCATTCCTCCACTGCCAGTGAGAGACTTTGATCCAGTGAATACACTATTGTACCTTAACTATAATTGGCAAAAAACCTGACAGTGTGTAGAGCATCACAAGCTTAATAACAAAGGAGAATATCTCGGAGTGTTGACAGATGATCTTCATAATGCAGAAGCAGAGCTGGTACATTTTAGCAATAAATGAGCACAGAGGTCTAAAGGTCTCTGAAGTGACTGACATCAGACCTGCCACTAGCTCAGTACACAAATAGGGTACTGCATCATCCTGTAAAGACAGGCTCTTTGCTTGCATGTCTCACTTTTGTGACTTTCAATGTCATAAAAAAGAGTAGAAGATACACTGAGGAATTTTCATAACACTGCTAAGGATAAACTACCAAAACAAAATATTGCTTCCTCATGCAGAAGCAGAGTCCCTAGTTTTGGCTAAAAAATTATCATGACACTGTGTGGGACTGGCTACTTATCCACAGCTCTTTTATTTCTTCCTCCAACTGCACTTCAAACTTTTACTAATTTCTTCCCTGGTCTTTTGCCAGTCATTCTTCCTTATTTTTTGCCCTTTTTTTGAAGACTATTATTCAATTAAAATCTTCCCTACTAGCATCTGTGGAGAATAGAATCTATCCAGCAATTATACAACAATTAAAGCTATACAGTACATACAAAGTGAGAACATTCGTAACTATTCATACAATAGGTCATTTTCCAATTCTCTGCATTTATTTTTCCCTTGTACTCTTTATTCAGACTCTTAACTTCTTTTGTTCTTTTAACAATCCTAACTATGTTGTTAGTATACAACAAAAATCAATCATGATAAATACTTGAGGTTCAACAAGCTGTGAACAGGACACAAGTCAACTGAATAGCCATTCTATTACATCTATTCCTGAAACCAGTCTCCTTTTTGTGTTGATCTGAAGGTGGCAATAAGATGGTTGAAAAAGTTCCTTGTCACTGAGGTATTAAGGACATGGACATTTGTAACTACATCCAAGAACTAAACACTTAAGAGAAATAGATAATAATGTTCATTATAATGGACCAAAGATAAAAATGAGAAAGTAATTAGCCGCCCAACTATTCTACAGAGCTAGTCTTGTCCAGGATGACAAGGCTGCCCATTTGAAGTCTTGACTTCAAGATTGACTTTATGTATCTACCAAAAAAAAAAAAAAAATTTTTCAACCAAATTTCTCTGAAAATCTAACACTAACCCTATAGCTTTATAGATGGGGCTCCACTCTTCCATGTCCTTGAAGTGGCTGTTCTACAAATGGACTGTGATATTCCTTATGACCTCTACAGACGAGGAGATGCAGGTTCTGGCAAAAGCAAGATCACAACCAGCTTACTTCTGTGGACATAGATACATTTTGTCCCAGATAAATGCAGCAGTAGGAAACAAAGAGGGCCCTGAAAAAGATGAGACAAGACTTTGAGGCCTCACCTCACTTCTAAGTAATACCAACCCATGTCTCTTTTGCTACTGTTTTCCATGCAGTGCTTCCTCTTCCTTTTGGCACTTCCCTGCATGGCTGCTTTGAAGTACAGGGCTATACAGTGAAGAGGCAGCACTTTTGGATTCATGGCTCAGCACATGAATGCCTGCAAATACCCCCCCTCTTCTCAGTTCCTTAGTATTCAATGGATTACAAATATCAGACAGGAGAGATGAAAACAGAATACCACACTTCCAATTTTAAGTGCTTTGGTAAACTCCAGAACAAACTTTATTTTGTTTTCACTCCCCAATATTCAGGACGGTGAAATTCAACTAGTCAATTATGACATCAATCCCTTTATAAACTGAAGACCTTAGGGTACATTCAGCAAGTACTCATGTGGCCTGTGGACACCTTCAGACCTTGTTAGTTGTATAACACAACCAGCCAGAAATCATTTCCCTATCCAAAAACCATTCCCTAACCAAGACTTGAGAATCTGGTCTCATATCTACTTAGAGTAGAATTTAGCAACATCCCTAGAAGCACTCTACATAGACTCTAATTTTTTTCCCTTTCTTAGCTGAGCTGCATGAAGTACACAGAGGTGCTTTTTGAATCTATGCTTCTTCTGGGAAGAAAATACAGATGGAGACTCTGAAAGAAGAGAAAGAGGCATGCAAAATTTGTTCATACAATCTTATAAACCAACACTTAATTCCCAAATAGGTTCATTTAACAGGATCATTTTGGAGGATATTATGAAGCATTTTTACTACAGTTTGGGGATCCCTTATCCAAAGTGCTTGGGACCTGAAGCATTTTGGATATCAGATTTTTTAGTATTTTGGAACACTTGCATGTACATAATGAGAGATCTTGGGAATGGGGTTCATGTCTAAACACAAAATTCATTTACGTTTCATATACCCTTTATACAAATAGCCTGAATGAAATTTTATGCAATATTCTTAATAATTTTGTATATGAAACAAGGTTTGCGCATGAAAAACAGTTTGTGATTTTGTTTCTTTAGGGAAAAAGTAAAAAAAAAGTCACGTTGACATTCAAAAAAGCTCAATGCTTTGGAAAACTCTATTTCAGAATTCTGGATAAGGAATGCACAACCTGTAGTATAGAATTCCTTGGAAATTCTCTGAAAAGTAGTATATTCAAACTGGCTCAAGACTAGACATTAGGGAAGCAGAAGTCAGTTTGACTAGCAGGTATGGGGCAAGAGGCTGGAGTAAGGGTTTCATTCCTGCACTTCAGAGAATTTAATGAAAATATTAGAGGAATAAATTATGAAAATTATTATAATGAAAATTATAGAGGAATAAAAAGCAAAGATTTCAAAGTTCTGTTCCTTGCTGTTTCACTACTTCATGGGCATCAGATAGTATCCAAAAAAGAACACCACCAAGACAATGGTCATTCTCCCCTGCGAGCACTGTTGTTTCACTGTTACAAAGTACACAATGAAAGTGTCTCTCTCCAGAGTCAATATTGACACTCCTCCCCCCCCCCCAAACACTAACATTTGTGACTAAGCAGACAGGCATGTGTAGACAGAGTTTTCACCTTATTTTTTTAATAGACACAAACACTTGGGAGTTTGGACAGTCTCTGCCAATATAATAGTTTGGATTTTACTAGTACTGTTGTCTGCTGCATGTACATTATACATCCAAGATGTACTTTCCATTGCCCCACCTCCTCATTTTTCTTTTATGTACAAGAATACAGCAGAATGGAAATAAAGCTGAATCAAGTATAGGATATGAGTTGACCCAAACTGAACACAGGGCCTCCACCTTGAGTCCAAACAGATTAACATCTCTTGCTGACATCTTGAAATGGTCCAATTAGAATGAAATTTTATGTTAGAATTATATTAAACATATGTTTTTGGGAAGCACCTGCAGATGATGATACAATTCTGGGCCAAATATGACCAATCCTTTGATTCTGAACTATCTATCTGTAAAGACTGATTTGCAAGTAGCATCCAATGATTAAGGGTCAACAGTATAGCTGCTGGGATTGCTTTCTGGGAATTGATGGGTGAAAACTGAGGCATAAATGCAGGACAGCTGGTTTCAGAGCTCAATACATAGGAACATAACAAAAAAAGATTTATCACTATCTTCCAATGTCCTTTCCAAATGGCATCAGAGCCTCAAATTCTGGTGTGCCTGTAAGGTCTAACAGAACTATCAGCAATAAAACTACAATCCCATGGGAGTGACTTGGTGGCCAACACACTTATATCATGGATCTGTGTCTATATACATTCTGGGTTGTGGAGGATGAGATCTGAAGAACTGATAATACAGGTTGAGACTAATTATTCACCTGGTTTCCAAGCACTCAATGCACTATAGCAAATAAATTTAAAAAACAAAGTTTCTTTGCTCCTGTGATTTAAAAACAGGCTTGCTGACCTTTTGACTCTAAGATAAGAGTCATTAAGAAGACAATCCATCAATCAGTCTTACTCCAAGTGTTTCACTCAGCCCCTCCCTTCACCAATGCAAAGGGATCACCTTTCTTTCAGGGAGAAATCTTTCAGGGGATCACCTTTCTTTCTGCTCAGGGGAAAAGGTTCCCTAGGGAGAGAAGGATTGATGGATTGTCAGCCAGCTGCCCCCCCCCCCCCATTAACAAGGCTATTGTTAAAGGACTGCTCAGTTTTTAAACTGATTTTAAAGGAATGTATTTTCCCCTTCTCCAGGGATCAGCACATTCCTTCTCATTTGCAGGTGCCATTCGTGTTGAGTCAAATCCGTGTATAAAAAAATCCGTGTATAAACAGGATGCACCTGTAATATTAAATAAGCCCTTACCAGGAGAAAGGAAAGGTATACATTCATTAGATTAAAATAAAAGTTCATTGTCTTTGTATACTTTAATATCGGGTGGCATATGAGGTTAGTAAGTTTACTACGCAATGCAATATTGTTATTTTGTTTTAGCAGTGACTGGGATGTCATACAATGGAGGGGGGAATGCTAGAGGGCAAAATTTTTTATCCATCCACAAATTCACAACAGACACTCGCCTATAAGTCGACACCACAGATAAGTCGAGGGCAGGTTTTGAGACAGCATCCATGGAATTTTCTATGACCCTTGGATAAGTCAGGGGTTACACTTAGGGGGGTGTCTGACTATAGTTTTGTCTGATTTTACCCGAGGCCAGATCCTGAAAAATAACCTACCAGTAATTGTTACCTAAGAACTGTAGTCTCTAATTTATTAAAAACATAGTAAAAGATCATAAGATACATTTTTATTCTTTTTTAAATTCTGGTCTTCACCACCTTTTTGTAAACACTATCGGAGTAAGTGCACTGTAAACTACATACTAGTAAAACAGTGGTTCCCAACCTGGTATTCACGTACTCCCAGGGACACTCAACAGGACCTTTAGGGGTAATTGAAAAAGAATGAAATAACGGCAGAAAAAGGCAGGCCGTGCTCCAGAATGCCTTTCAAGACAGGAATGCCTTGCAAGTACCAGCAAGGCAGGAAGGGAGGTAGCTAGTTGGCTGTGAAAGCCCCACCAATAGCTCGTTTTTGGTCATCAATTCATCTATGAACCAGTGCTTGAAAACCATCACAGTAAAAATGCTGAAACATAATATAAAAAGTGATCAATCACCCAGAATTTCTCAGCACACTTCTCATGCAAAACAGTGCAAAGGCAGAGTCTTCTGTTCTACAAACAGATGAAAAGAGAAAATATGTGATGAATACATGAAGTCTGGGCTTTCATATGGAGGAGATGAGGGCTTGTATTATTAATTACAAACATTTTGCTAATATGAAGCGTACAATTTATGGAAATGGGCTGCCAATGGATACGCAAGTGAAAAGGTTGGGAACCACTGCAGGAGAACCATAAATCAAATCCAACTTTAAGGTGTCTGGTGTGTTAAGCCAGAAGCTCTATATACAACATACAACCCATAACACATAACCGAGAGTGTGCAAATCAATTCAGAGCAGAGAGATGAGATATTTGCAGCCCTTTTTACTCAGAAGTAGACCCACTGCTTTCCATGGGTGTTATTCTGAAGTAATGGTGCACTGAATTGTAGCCTGGGAAGGAGGGTCCCATCCTGGTGTTTAAAAAAACAGACCTGCTTTGCAAGCATTTGCCAAGCAGAACCAGGCTACAGTAAAAGGAAGGAGAAGAAAAGGTCAACTTTGGCTGGAATGTCCCTGGAAAGTAACTATAGCAACTAAGGAGGTGCCTGCCTGAGCTGAGCAACAGCTCAGCAGAGAAACAAACTTTTCAGAGTTGAAAGGCTCTGCCCTCTAATTGACCTGGAGATAAGGCAAAGTGAGAACTGGAGCTTGATTACTTGGCAAAAATTTCTACTATACTATACTACTATACTATACTATAGTATACTATACTAAACTATAGTATACTAGTACTATACTATACTACTACTATACTATACTATATCTTGCTTTATCTCACAAGCAAGTAAATCATGAAAATTAATGAAAAACACTTTTAACTGAAAAACCCTAAGGTCACTTTCACTTTTTCATTCACACATAGTTCAAATGGCAGCTGATTCATCACCTTTACACTTGACAATCTGGAACAGGTGTAATTTTTTTTCCCAAAATACAGACAGCTCTATATAGTAAATAATATCAACTCTTTTAATCTTGAGAGTACAACGTGCAAGAGGACATTCCTTTGGAACTCTCTCTACCTAACACCATAAGATATGCAAGCCATAGGTTTGAAATTTTACTCTGGAGCGACCTTGAGATTCCTCAATAATGAGGTCAAGAGTAGACAAGTTTGTCCCCCATCAATAACATTCTCTTGCAATAGGGAAATTAGGCCCAAATCCTAACCAACTTTCCAGCACTGGCATAACTGTGCCACTGGGACATGCGCTGCATCCTGCAGTTGGGTGGCAGTCACGGAAGCCTCCTCAAAGTTTGTTCCCTTACCTCGAAGCTGCATTGCCCGTATGTTGGTCCTGGAAAGTGGGTTAGGACTGCACCCTTAGTCTTCACAGAATATTCAATATGGTCTAGGTCAGGGCGCTCCAAACCACAGCCCACAGGCCGGATCCAGCACCCTGCCTTTTCCCTCCCCTGTGTGAACGGAGTTTACTGTTCCATGGGGGAGGCTGCCATTGTCGCCGCTGATCTCCCCCCCCCCATATTCACTCTGCCCCACTTCCGTGTTCTGCTTCCCTAGCAGGCTCCGCACCAGGATTTCCTGGCAGATGTGGCAGCGTGGAACAAACATGAGGGGAGATCGACAGCTACAATGTCAGCCACGCCCACAGAATGGTTAGCTCTGGTCACTCCAGGGAGGCTGTTTGCAGTGCACAGCTGTCTCCAGTTTGATGACCACTGGTCTAGGTCAGTGGCTCCAAAACTTCCCAGCTCTATGATCCACTGCATCCTCCACAGCGGTTCATGACATGCTGCAAAGCCTTCTTGGGAGGGCTCTCCTGAGTCATGCCAAGCCAGCAATCCACTCTAATGGCCTCTCAGGGTCTCTGAATGGCCCAAATGAAGCTGTGCCTGGAAACCAGAAGTTGCTTCAGGGCACATTTGTGGGGCATTCTGAGTCCCATGGAAGCCAATAGAGTGGGTCGCTAGCCCAGCGCAACCTGTGAGAGGCCTCCAGGCCCTCCCATTGCTTCCAGAATAGCTCCAATTTGGAGCCGACTAGAAGCAAAGGGGGAGGAGGGCCCAACTTGCGTTCAGGAAGCTTGCAAAACAAGTGTGGCGGTGATCCAATGAGGCTGCTGAAGTTCACCATGCAGGGATAACATGTTATTCACCATTGCAGAATAACAAGGCACACTGCCTTTGCATCTGACCTTCCCACATACCCTCAAGTACCTTACTGCAGTGGTTCTCAAAGTTTTTAGCTCAGGATTCACTTTTTAGAATGATGATCTGTCAGGACTCATCGGAAGTGATTCCATTAACCTGGAAGTAATATCATGGCTGGAAGTGACATTATCAAACAGGAAAATTTTTTAACAATCCTAGGCTGCAATCCTATCCACACTTACTCAGGAGTAAGCCCCCTTGATTATCACTGTTAAAAGCATATACACTGTAGCCTGTTAAAAATACAGATCTCCCCATGGTAGCATCAAGTCTAATATACTAAAAATAAAATATTGAAATTAATGGGGACCCATCTGAAATTGGCTCGCAACCCACCTAGTGGGTCCTGATCCACAGTTAGAGAAAAAGTGCCTTATTGGATAACTGTGACAGGCATGATACCATGACTTTATGCCACTGGGGTTGTCACTGGGAAACTCCCTTCTAAAGGAGGTGTCTTTCTACGAACTTCCTCCCATCTGGGGTGTGCCCAGTTACTGGCATTTCCTTAGCATGGAAGCTGGTTGGTAAAGAACTGTCTGGAGTGCCAACCAATATAGCCAATTTCAAGTCTTCTGCACCTATACACGCTGCCTTGTGGCATTAATCAAAAACAATCTGTAAGAGCAGCCGCGGACCTCTGCAGCCCTGCGTCCGGAGCAAAGCTCCGCAACAGAACCCCCCCCATGGGCTATCGCCGCCCCCCTCAGGCAGAAATCTGCCCCCCTACTTACCAGAGGCTCAGGGAGCTTCGCACAACCTCCTCCCATGCTGGGGAAACCTCTGTAAGGTTACCCAGCGCTATAAACTGTGCTTCCGGCAAACCAGAAGCAGAGTTTCCACTCCCATTAGGAGCCTCAGAGAGGCATCCGCGGAGCCCTAGAGGCTGGCGCTCAGGGCATTTGCCTCAGTTCAGCCTATGGCAGGCACACAACTGTGTAAGAGAGCATGAGACTGTAGTTCTCTGCTCTGGACTAAATGAAACAGGCCACTGAGGTTTCAGAAAATAGAAACAGTTTATCAAGGGAGTTAAAAATAGGCAAGGTTCAAAGAGATAATTAAAATTAGAAGTAAAATGAAAAAAGAAAATCCTAATGCAATGTACTTAGACTTGCCCCTAGCTAGGACCACTTTTTTAGATGCAGTTCACCTGTTCATTGAGGGGTCCTTGAAGGGGATGACAGCAGTGTGCAGCTGACCCTGCGAGCACTGCAACAAAATGTGCATCATCTCAATGCAGTAGCCACTTTTAATAGGGTTTTGGGTGCTATTCTCCTTTATCTACTGGATAATTCAGTGGCAGGAAACCATAGCTCAGGTCTAAGGAGTTGGAGTCAGGTCCAAGGACCTGAGTTATGGTTTCCTGCCACTGAATTAGCCAGTTGATAAAGGAGAATAGCACCCAAAACCCTATTAAAAGTGTCTATTGCATTGAGATGATGTACAGTTTGTTGCAGTGCTTGCAGAGTCTTTGGACCTGAGTTGAATTGTCATGGTCAGGTGGATTGTCTTGACCAATGGCCAGTTGTCAGCAAAACTCTGAGGGTGCTGGTGGTTTCCTCTGGGCCTGCTGCTCCACCAGAGCCAGGTGTCAGCCACACTGGTGCTGCCAATACACAGCCCTGGTTAAGCCTTCCAGCAGATGTACAGGCTTCAGATGTCATGATGGTACATCATTACATTACATGATCATTACAAGCTGGCTGAGCCAGCCAGCCAGCTCCAGCTCACATATGAACAAGGGGTTCCCATGAGAGTGAAGGTGTCCCCTGTCTACCACAGGAGGCCATTGCTTTTTACTAGCGGAGAGAATTGTTGATGTTTGAACTCAGGTGTTGATTTGGAAAATTAAATGATATACTGCTTTTCAATCATGTATTGTTTACAAAGTAATTTATACCAATACCTTGACATTCATCACCTTGCCCTTTCAAATGTTTTCAATTATAACCACATTTCAGTTTTGACCATGTGCTTTCCCTTTCATCTGATTTCATCAACCAACCCCAATGTCTGACAATGTTCTTATGCTTATTTTTCTTTTATTTATGTTTGTATTGGTTTCGCACACATTTGCATGTGTTACAGTTAGTCGTTTACATTTTTTTGCCAGCCAAAATAAATTTGCAAGCTAAATAAGGCTAAGCTTTGACATTCATCCATACTCTAGTCCCTAAGCAGATGAAAGTACAACGTATTCCTGTACATACTAAAATAAAATGGTTGTGTGCACCAAGTGTTTGAAAACTCCTGTTATGGAGGGTGGTCTCGCAGCTCAAGTGGCAGCAGAATTGCCTGTTACAAAGTTTGGCACTTCCCCTCCCTAAAGAACAGGCTGACAGCTTGGGAGCGCTCCTCAACTGGATCTATTTCTAGATTCTGAGCTGGAGAGATGGGTTCATCAGGTGTACACATACATGGATTTAAAAAAAACAAAAAACCTTGCCAATATTGTTCCAATAACCTCTCAACTGGACTACTACAACATGCTATATTCAAGAGTTTCCTGTGAAGGTAGTTTGGAAACTTTTGTTGGTCCAAAATGCAACAGACAGACTGATGACGGGTATTAGCCACCAGGAACATATAACAGCAAAACTGAAGGAACCCTACTGGTTACCAATCTGTTTCCAGGCTGATTTCAAATGTTGGTTCTTACCTTTAAAGCCCCTTATGGTTCGAAGTCATACCCTAGGGGAGCTCCTACTCTCACACTTACCCCCCTAATCACTGTAGTGCAGTAACAAACCTTGGCTGCAGGTGTCACCTCTTTTGAAAGCAAGATTGTTCAGCAATCAACAGAGCACTCTCCCTTGCAGCCCTGTGTTTATGTAATTCATCACTTCTGGAAATTCACCAGATTTCAGAGCTTAGCTAGCTGAAAATATTTTTAGCAGGATTTCAACCTCCAACTACAATGGAGTTCAGCTGGTTTTGTATTAGTTTCCCTGATGTTAAGATAATGCCTGATTGAGTTTGCCTATTTATCTTGATGTTCTAGTTTGGAAGAGAGAGTTGCCATTGCTAGAACATTTCAGAGTAAATAGCCTGTTGACCAAAAGTTATCTGTAATCCAGAACTACTCTGTATAGCAGGGGACCCCTCCAATACCTACTGAACCACCAAAATTCTGATGCATAATCAACCAGCACAGAGATCACACTATGATCGAGGATCAAGTCTAGATTTTGAGAAATAGCTTTTAATTTTCTGAATTATTAAGCAGGTTACATAGCAAAATAATCAACCATGTCCTAATAACCCATAAATTGGTAGGACTATTTATGCCAAGCATGTATGATTTAGAATTTTTTCCGTCTTCTGATGTAGTCACCCACTTTGTCCTTTCGAGAGATAATTGTTTGCGGAATCAAACAGTGAATACATGTATAGATTTGCAAAACTCTGAATTGAGTTCAAGGGATTGGGTACACAAGTGGGCCCCCATATCTGTGGGGGATCCATTCCATGCTGCCACTACCCCACAGATACAGAAACCATGGATACAGAAACCATAGTAGTCCCACAACCATTACATTACCTTATTTTTTGTGTAGTCATGCTGGAAACATGGGTGTTCCTTGTTTAAACACTCCTGCTTCACAAGAACCAGTGAAGATTCCTGTTAGTCGCCCTACAGCATGTACATTCTAGCTGGTTGCCTGAACATTCAGTTCTTCTGTGAAGCAAGAAACACCTATGCTTCCCGCATGCCTACACAAAAAATAAGGTAATGTATGGGTATGGGGGGGCAGATCCACAGATAATGGGCAGCCTAATCCTATTCTTGCTGGCACCCAGGGCTCTAGCGGTGCCAAAATGGCTACCACTGGATCCTATCGGCGCCAGGCATCTCCTCAGGGTATTTGCACAACTGATAAACTGATTGAGCTTCCTACTGGATCTGGAGCATTTGCTCCCTTACCCCAGGTAATGCAGCCATGGCACCAATGGGTCTTCTCAGATCTGCACCCGCTTTTGAACAGGCACAGATCCGAAGAGGCCTGTGTGAGGCTGCCGAGGCCAGGAGGAAGGATAGGATATGGCAGCAGAGCCTTCCACCGTCTCCAGCCCCTCCCAGGCCCGATCCTTACCTCCCTCCACCCTGTTCTGCCCACTCCCTGCCTCCCCTCCCCCAAGAAGACTTACCGCCACCTGGTGCTGCAGGAGTGCCAGCCAGCTGTCCACATGGTGCTGAGGCTGGCGCTGACCCAGTGCCAGTGACCCATCCTCTTACGGCATGTTTGCCACCTTATGGCATGTTCGCAAGACCTAGTTCTGGTGCTGGAGCTCAGTGCCAGTGCTAGGCCAGTTGGGCCCTGAATCCACTAATGCCGGATCCGCAGATATGGGGCCTGTCTGTAAACTGCATGAACTCTACAGTCTAAGAATCTTTTCAAACACTCATGGACCACATTCCAGTCCCAGATGCAGGGGCTAGAAAATTAAACTGATTCAGCTTCCTACTGGATCTATATGTTGAGTGTAGGATCAGATTAGTATTTTTTAAACAGCATTTAGAAATGGTTGCTTCCTGAGAAAAACAGCAACTTCTGAACCAACAGCAAACAGGCAAAAGATGCAAAGATTAACTTCAGTATGAATTAGAGTTTCAGCAAGTGTGAACTTTTTCACTGTGATTACAATAGTTTTGAGTGTAGAAAATAATTTTCTCAGCTTTTTCATCTGTATCTCTGAAGGAGCAGGTCCGCAGCTTGAGGGTCCACCTGGATTCCCAGCTGCTCCTGGATTCCCAGGTGGCGGTTGTGGCTAGGGGGGCCTTCGCTCAGCTTCGGTTGGTGCGCCAGCTGCAGCCATACTTGGATCGTGCAGACCTGGCCACGGTGATCCATGCCACGGTGACATCGAGGTTAGATGATTGTAATGTGCTTTATGTGGGGCTGCCCCTGAAGACGGTTCGGAAACTGCAATTAGTGCAGAATGCGGCGGCCCGTGTGGTCACCGGAGCTAGGCAGTTTGACTGTCAGCCCGCTTCTCCAGGGGCTGCATTGGCTGCCCATTCGTTTCCGGGCCCAATTCAAGGTGCTGGTTTTGACCTTTAAAGCCCTATACTGCTCTGGGCCAGGGTATCTCAGAGATCGCCTACTTCCGTACAATCCGCTCGTCCTCTTAGGTCAGAGAAGGCCTTTTTACAAGTGCCGCCGCCTAAGGAGGTACATGAGGCGGCGACAAGAAATAGGGCCTTCTCAGTAGTGGCAGCAACATTATGGAACTCCCTTCCCCTTGATTTGAGAATGGCTCCCTCTCTTTGAGACTTTTCGGCGAGGCCTGAAGACCTTTTTGTTTAAAGAAGCCTTCTGAGTTCATGGCCTCTTTAAACATCTTTTCTATATCTTTTAGTATTTTTACAGGCCTGATTCCTCTATGATTTGCTGCGTTTTGTTCTTTTTATCTGACTGCGGTGTTTATGGGTATATGTTAATGTGTTTTTAATATGTTTTTATTTGTGGTTAAATTATGTTTTTAATCTGTTTTTAATATGTTGTAAGCCGCCCTGGGTCCCTTTGGGGAGAAGGGCGGGATATAAATAAAGTTTATTATTATTATTTATTATTATTATTATTATCTAAAGGCGGATCACTGCCAAACTGGCAGCTCTTTCAGCGTCTGGCGGTTTTGTGTTTTTTTTAATCTTCTAAACAACATGGAGCTGCTGATCCTGGCTACATGATTTCAGCCAATCAGGATGTAGTCACACATTTATCATACAGCTAGATTTAGCTGCACGGTGACATCACAAAACCGATTCAACATGAGCACAGATTCTGTTTTCATTCAGAATCAACACACACTTTTGCCCTTGCTTGCAGCCCACCATAAATATTACCAAACGGGGAAAGCATTAATGAAAAGCCCTTCCCCACTTCTGCTCAGCCTTGGTGATAAGCAGACATAAGGAACTATTCTACGTACAGGGGAATTCCCATAGGTGCGGATACTGGAACCACAGATTCGCTTAAACGCGGATTGGGACCAGGTCCTCCCAGCGTGCGAACCCCTGCACGCAACCACTCTGAAGGAGAGGGGAGCTCTGATTCCCTTACCTCTACAGGGGCCTCTGAGCTCAGCAGAGGCTGAAGACATTTGTCCCCAGCCTCTGCCAAGCTCAGACTGAGCTCAAAAGCTGAAAACACATGACTTTTGATTTCACAGAGAAACCAAAGTGACATTTTTAATGCCTTATAAGGCATTAAGCGGCCTGGGGAAGCCCTCCAGGAACATCCCTGGTCTCTGCTCAGTTCAGACTCTCCTCCGAAGGCAAGGGGAGTAGAGCTGCCCTCGTCTCGGGAGGGGGGGGGCGGCTGCCCAGAACCACAGGGATGGGTGTTCTCCCATAGCCACATTTTTAGCTATCCGTGGAGGGTTCCAAAACAAAATCCCCACGGGTAAGGGTGCACACCTGTACCTGAACAGGAGATGTTCTCATCGAAGAGGAAACCATTAAAACATTCATCCTATCCTGCCAACCCTAATGTTTTCCTACCATCACAAATTTCACTAAAATAAAAACAGAGATGGCATATCAGAGATAGCATGTACAGAAAAGCATATACAGAGTAGCCTATTAAAAGTACAGACCTGTAACATTTCCCCAAATGCAGTCACATGTCATGGTAGCATCAAGTCTAATACAGTATATTAAAATAAAATACACACTGAATTGAATGCGGACCCATTTGAAATTGGCTCGCAACCCACCTAGTGGGTTCCGACCAGCAGTCTGAAAAACACTGCAATACCCTATTCAAGCCCCTGAAAAGTTTTTCACGAAATCTATTAAGGAAGCAAACTTAACACTATTTGTCCATGTTTCTAATTCATACATAGCAACGTGGCAATTTGTCATAAGATAGCACCACAGTATATTCCCCAGTTCAAAACACACACACACACACACACACACACACACACACACACACACACACACACACACACACAGAAGTTAGGGTCATACAACATATTACATCTTTGTAGTAGGATCTGAGTACTGATAGGAAATAGGCCTGCTCCTATAGCCTGTACATTTTGCATATGTAACGTACATCTTGGCATACATACAATCAAATGCACATGCTTAAAGTCTTGAATACAATTATTTACTCACTATGAAAGCAGGCAGTGTAATTACATAATAGGTTGAAATGGCTTAGCAACAATACACAATTTTTAAAAACAACCTGCTGTATAATTACTTAGTTACCCCCAAAAACCTACAACTTACAAATTCAAGTTTGAGACATATATAGCAAAGCAAAACAAAAAAAATTAAATATATAACCCAAAGTCAACATAAAGGCAGTGCTGACAGTATCTGCACAAGCACAAATTGTTACATGCATCCATTTTTCGAGCATTAACCCTTGCAACTTCTAAGTTTGAATTACAAGCTGATTGCAAGAAGAAAAACCGAAAAGCAACAAACTTAAGCAAAAAAAGAAGAAATCAAGTTTAAAATACACAAATGACACTTTCTCCTTCAAGAGCTTTCGGGAAACTAGTTTTTTCTATGTTTACAAGCAAAATGTGATTGCCTATATGAAAAGTGGCAAGATGGTGCTCAGAAATTAGAATATTCTATCACAAATTGCATTGAAACAGCTTACCTGCATTTAAGATTATGTTAATCCATGTAAACACCCAGTTTAAATACTGGGACAAAAAAATGAAACCTACTTATATTGGAAAACTAAATTTTATTTGTTATTCAATATTATAAAACACATCCATTTCCTTTTGTTTCTAGCACTGATAGAAGTTGTCAAATTTTTGTTCCCACTCCATAAAAGCACACTTTAAATGCTTTTCAATCCTCTGAACCTAAGACTCAGAATTACAGAAACTAAAGGTACAATTCAATGTAGTGATTCATAGTTTCTCTAATAGAAAGATTCAGCAGTTTTCAATCAAGACCTTTATTCCTTCTCTGAATAAATGATGCCTGAAATTTTTATTCTTGTTCTAATGGAATTTCAATGGCCTTCACTGCAAATCTACTGGAAATTTTCGCATATTAAGTGGAAAAAATTAAATGATGTTAACCACATTTTAATGTGATTAAGTCTGACAGGGTCATTATTTCTGCTAATCATTCAGTTTAAAGAGCTCAAACAAAAGTTTATAACAGACAAGATTTTTAATTGTGTATTGACTGTATTAAAGAATTTCAGACCACTAAAAAAACCAAATTTGTTGTGTTTCATATGTTTATACACAATCTCTTACTACCTTAGTTTACACAACTGAACAATCAAAAATATGTGAAAATGTCTCCAAACTACCTTTCCAATGTGATATATATTTTCTATTTTGCACAGAAATTGCTTAATTCTCCTGTTGAAAAGAAGTCCTCAATGTTTCTTTCACCTTGGTTACAGCATTTCATGTGCTAGGTGATGTTGAGAATCTGCTGCGTTGAATCAAACCAAGCTTGCACTAGTCCAGTATTTCAGAAAAGGCTAGTAAGATGTGCCTAGGATAATCTGGTTTTCCTCAGAACTTGTAACCAAATATATTCTGCCTATGAATACAACCTTCCACTTTCACCCATTATGGCTAAAAGCCTTTGACAGGCCTATCCTCTATTAATTTATTTAATCCATTTTTAAACAGATATTCATGGCAGAGGCCACTGTTACATTCTGTGGCATTGACACTCATAATTTCAGTTTGTACTCCATGAACATTTTTTTCTCCAACGTAACAGTAATATTTCAAACTACTTGGCCCCTTACAGAGTTTGAGACAAGCAAAAAGACTGTAACACATCTATAATGCAAGTAAACTGGTCTACCAAACCATAGTAAGTATAAAAATATCATGGGAAAAGGATCTGGAAGTATCTCACTGCAGAGCTGGCAAAAGTTATACAGGTGGGGCTTCAGTATCAGCGAGGGATCTGTTCTCAGACCCCTCAGATACCAAAAAACATGGATAATCAAATGATTTTCTGCCCCTTTCTTTCTCCAAAGGGGACTGGAAAGCTTTCTCAGGCCTCAGAATGCCTAATATGGGAAAAAGAAATGCCTAATATGGCATTTTTTCACTTCTCTGGGCCATTTTAAAGCCCAAAGAAGCAGAAGGCAGATGTGCACTGTCTCTCCGGGCTTCAGAAAGCTCTCCAAAGGGGAATGAAGTGGAGCTCCGGTCCCCTTTGGAGGGCTAAGGTGGAGCAAAGTCTGGCTCAATGCAGATCCAAGGAACCTGCATTGAGCCAGATCCATGGATGAAAAATTCATGGATAAACAGGCTCCACCTGTATAGCAAACAACTCCTTAAAGCTATCTCAGATTACAATCGAATTCTACAAAAATTAATGCTTGCTAGTATCTATACGCATTGAAATTTCATCATATGTAAAAGACATTTCTCCAATGTCAGAGAGGCTGTAGAGACATGGGAATACATAGTGGTGCCCCTGTATTCAAGGGGATTCTGTTTCAGAACCGCCTGCAGTTACCGGAAACCGTAGATAAGCACGATGCCCCCCCTACATTTTTGAGTGTGGCGAGGCGAGAGGAGCACTGTGTTCCCTCAGTGGCTTTCCCAGCCCTCATAATGCAATTTAAAGGCATAAAAACATCACTTTCGGTTTTGCCAAAAAACCTAAAATCCTGGTTTTTTTGCTTCAACAATCATACTGAGCCCCGCAGAGGCCACAAGCGGAAGTGTGTGGCCTCTGCAAGCCTCAGAAGAACCTCTGAAGGCAAGGGGAGCACAGCAGGAGGGTGGGTAGGGAGGCACAGTGGGCCCCCATATCTGCAGAACCATGGATAAGTGAAACCATGAATATGGGATTCAGATACAGGTCCCCCTGCATCATATTTGATGGAAATCTTTGTTTTGTGTTAAGTACCCTCTTTTCCCTAAAAACACGTAACAGTGTTTTATAATTTAAAAAAAACAAGCAGAATAAACTTTGCTTGAGGAAGTATCAGCATGGCTTGTTCAAAGGTAATAATCTTCAACTTCAGCTAAAGGTAAAATATAGTTGAGGTAGTCTGGTGATTTTATACATACAGATTGTGAAGGCTTTGCCTTTTTAAAACAAACAGCTGAAGTTTATTGTCCTCTTTATTTGGATTGGTTGTATCTCTCATCTAGTGAAATAGATGGATCATCTGCAACCACTCCTTTGTACGGAGGGGGGTGCAGACATTCAACTTTTGCACATATGCAGCTTGCAAACAGATGTGAAGGAGGTGGTCTCCTCTCCATAGAGGCTACAAGCTAGCTCACGCAGCAATAGCAAATCATATGTGCTGCAGACAAAATAAGTTTATCACAATTATGCCACATGATGTTTTTGTATATCATGTTTTGAAGGTAACTTTATTTTTTTAAAAAAGGAAGGAGTAACACATAAGTGGTTTTCGAAATGTAAGTATGAGATAATTACCACCACCTTATCTTGAAACCTTGTCAGCATCTTTAGAGTCTGCTGCCAAGTGTAACACATGCATGGTTGCCCAGGTTAACTGCATTGAAGATATAGTCAGTGTCACTTCACATCTAGCCTATTTTTATGTTCACTTTTTATGTATGAACATAAAGCTGTCTTATCCTAAGTCACCCATTGATGCCATTTGAATGGCAGAAGCTCTCAGTGGTTTTCTGGTCTTTCCCACTCCTATCTAGAAGTTCTAGAAGTTGAACATTTATATGCAGACCCATTGATATGGGAGATGTTGTGCACATGTGTGTGTATGTAATGCAGTCACAAGGGTAGGGCTGATTTGTGGATCTCTTCAATCTGAATGGCACCTTTCCACTTGGTGGGAATGGATATGGTCCAAGTGTGTGTAGCTCAGCTGCACTTGCTCAAGAGTTAATTCAAATGTGCTCTGGTGGAACTGTTAATTATGAAGTTTGTTGCTAATATAAGCTAGCCTTCTTTCATAAGTATTGGAAAATGGCTAATATAGCGCTTATCTGTATAAAAAGACCAAGAGATTCTTTTTATACAGCTAGGTGCTATATTGGCCATTTTCCAATACTTATGTCATTACTATAATGATAACCAAATTCTAATTCCAGCAAATAGGTGGGTATGTACACACCAGAAAAATTACTGTATGCTAGTCAACTAGAGATGATGATGAGTGTGCTCAGTGTTGCAGCCACCACTTGTTCCTCCACAATGCCTTCTTTCATCTGCAGCATACATGATTTGCTATTGCTGAGAGAGCCAGACTGTAGCCTATATGGAGAGACCACCTCCTTCACATCTGTTTGCAAGCTGCATGTGTGCAAAAGTTGAGTGACTGCTCCCTCCACCCCTTGCACAAAGGAGCAGTTGCTGATGATACATCTATTTCAGTATATGAGAGATTAAAATCCCTGCAAAAGGGTCACTGAGCATGTTGTTCACTCCTACTCTTTATCCTGGTCTCATTATGCTCATTTATGAGTAGACCTGTCGCCTGGGGACTTACCCTGTGGTGGGAAGGACCGGGGAGGACGCGGTAGGCAGCCAGGAAGCCCTGCAACCCTGGGCAGGTGGAGGTGCAGGGCGAACTGGAGGGAGACCTGGGGACGGGGCAGCAGGAGCCCGCAGACCCAGCTGGTCCCCGAGCAGCCGGCAGAGGCGGCGCCACCACCCAAAGGAGCTCAGGGTGACCAGTGGGACAGCCCATAGGGTGGGGAAGCCGGAGCCCGCAAGCTCAGCCAGCCCCTGAGCAACAGGCAGAGGCGGCATCACCACCCAAAGGAAGGGCAGCCGGCCGCGGAAACAGCTGCCCGGCCGTGCTGCTCCCTCCCAATGTGGCAGGCACGGGCGGCTAGAGAGCCGGATGGCCTGAGATTGTGCAAGATCTCAGGCCCGGCCAAACCCCGGAAGGGGCGGAGCCGGGTGGGAGCGCAGCAAGGCTCATAAGGAGTCCGACCGCTGAAGCAGGAGGTCACTCCTCCCGAAGCTCCTGGCGACCAGTGGGGGAAGCTGTGCGGCAGGGCACACCCCCAGGCAGCAACCCTGCTCAGGGATCTGAGAAAACCTGGACACCCACCTCTCCCAGGCACAGTGCAAGCAGAGGGATAGGCAGGGCAGCCTATCCCCTACCAACCACTTGGGATACCAGGACGGCATCCCAACTAACCCCCCCCCCCGAGGGGGAATTGCAAGGGGTCACCCTACCTTACCATGACACAGTGTTTGGGACTCAGACCACAACAGTGGCAACAGGAGATAACAAAGAGAGCCGCAGCCTGTTCACATTGGACCAATAGCTGAGTACCCTCAACCTCAACGGGGCAAGATACAGACCTCTGCGGCACAGGCATAGTTCATGCTAATTCCCTCCAAGAGACTTGTGAAAGGAACAAGGACTCTGATTTGATTTTTGATAAAGACTTTATTAAGGACTTGTACAAGTGGGACTCTGTGTTGTAACAGGTCCTAATAAATGTGAAGTCATTGACTAGATTAAATCGGGCGTGTAAACCACTTTTTTCAGCTCCTCGTCTTCGTTGCCGCCCTCCTCAGGCTTTCGTCTCCGGTACCGCTACCTCAGAGGCTCCGCCCCCAGGCCCCGCCACGGGGATGGACTTCACAAGACCACTGGAATGGTTTTTCCTTGTCGTGCTGACAGGTATATTTCTATAACCAGCTGTCTCTCTTCCTGAGGGAAATGCAGCCAGTAGCCAACATTCATGCTTTTCAATATCTTAGAGCAGTTGTTCTCAACCATTGGTACGGCTACTACCAGTGCAGTACTTGAGGTGGTGTCTGGTGGTACTTACAAAATCCCTGGACCCCTGCTACCTGGCAGTGAGATCAGGAACATTACACAACAAACAGTGGTAGGAGACTTGGCTCAGTGGGCAGAGCTCCAAAGCAAGCTTTTCTGGCCTCAAAAAGGCCTCCCACCCACCATCAGCCTCCTACTAGTGTTTGTCATGTCACATCTGGTCTCCCATCCCAGAAGTAACTGGCAATGATGGTACTGTGAATAGGTGGACCATGTGAAGTGGGACAGTGGAAGACAAATGTTGAGAAACACTGTCTTAGTGTTTGTTTATTCCAGCCATTTTCAACCACTATGCTGTGGCACACTGGTGTGCCACAAAGGGTCTGCAGGTATGCCGTGGGAGTTCAGGGAAGGATAATTTGTTAGTAAGGCCCCTGGGGGATGTGATCCCCTGCTATTAGTATGGTGTGCCTTGTCAATTGTCAAAAAAACAGATGGTGTGCCTTGACAATTTTAGACCCTTGTCAGGAGTGCACTTGCCTGAGCCTCCTGCAGCCTTCCAGGGGTGGGGGGAGCCCTGCGCGAACTTCTGCTGGGCTCCCTGCAGCTTTGAAAGTGAAAGTGGAACGATTGCGCCATATTCCCAAAACTAGACCCAACTGGGCAAAACTGATGCCATTTTTGGATTCTACACTCCAAATATACCCAATAGGTCTAACTTAAGATAGCAAAATGTGTGTAGGCCTGATGTTATATTCTAAAAATCACAAGTATTTATAGAATAGCCATACACTGGGTCCCTGAGTTATTGATATCCCAGTTGTGTTATGGACAGCTGCATCAGGCGCAATAGCAAGAGCTGCCTGTTTCAACCTATGTACATTCTGACTTTCAGACAAAACTCCAGAACACAACCAGTATGTATTTTGGGGGACTTAGTGTGCACAGAAATTAATGGGCAACATTTAGAAAGACAAATTCTGATTTCTTTCTCCTAAATTGTTTTCCTAGGAGGTCTTGGAGCAGTTCAAAAGTAGACTTTACTTAGCAGTCTCCTCAAAATAGTGATAGCATCTAATAGAGCTTCAGGGAAAAAAGCATGAAGCTGTAGGTTAGATTAATTATTTAAAACAAATACCTATCTAAATAGGATCAATTATTGCTACTGTTGCTTACTGGAGCAAGGATATATAACTAGTCTTTCTTCTATCCAATAAAATAAGCTTGAAATTGGGGCAATATATGATTTTTAAAAAATCATATGCTTACTCAAGACGCAAATGTAAAACTATTCTTATTGCTTGGAGGAAACAAGGCATATCTCATCCTACAAATAAAGATGATCTATCATTTAACTTGTAGGTTAACACAATTTCATGCTTGTGGGCTTAGTGTTTTGATAAATCAAAATACAGCAGAGCACAGTTGTCTGCCCATAAACAATTCCTTTCAAATCCTATTTAATGAACTACTTTAAGAAACTACTCTCCAGTACACAAAATGACTTTGAACTTGAAAACTTCAGTACTTTCCTCGTAACATCAATCCGCTTTTGTTATAACAAAGAAAATGTCTCAAAATTGCATTGCCCCATCTTGAAAATGAATTTGCCATTTCAATATTAATACTCCCTTACTTGCTTCTACTCCTTGAAGTCTTCCAAAAAGTAGCCCCTATTGGCATTGTTAGACATATTTTTGTATGATACTATACACTAGGACATCAACGAACTGTGCATCAACCTCACAGAGTTTTTGAGCTCATCTAAAAGAGTCCCTGCTGAATGTCCTAATGCATCTTATTGTGAGTCTTCAGCAAATAAAACTTCATGTATGAGCTCATGATGCGCTTTGCTGCTGGAAAGTCACAAACTCTGTGGGAAGCTTTTTATCTTCTCAGCAGTCAGTTTTCCGAGAACATCAGTGCAGCTACTGTAGTTACCTGTAGATTACTTGTATTTTCTCACATCTGTGTCCAGCAATCTAAACCATGATGATAAAGGGTCATTAGGTTTTGAGTGAGGAAGGGGATGGACTAGACAATTTCCTCTGATAAGCTCCTTGTTGTGAGCTCCAGTTTAGAATGTGAAATGCTAGGTATGTACAATATAAAATGGAAAAATACAGCCATCTCTAAACCCCAATTAAAATTATGTAGCTTAACCATTTTTAAAATATCTGAATCACATAATATATATTTATTGTGCAATTAAAATATCAAAGATTAAATCATTCTGCCATGGGAAAAGGACATCAGTGATCTATTAGCCACAAAAGAATTCAGCTACAATTACTAAGATAACTGCTGTTTGGAGCACAGCAAAGCAATTTCCCACAGTGGGACTTACAGTTCAATTTACCAGTTGGGCAAATATTTTGTGCTCTGTAGTGGTCTGGAGAGTTAACAGTTACAGGTAACATTTGAGCAGTGTTATACTTGGAGAAAAGTTTCTTCAACCCAAATAGGTTATTTACATCCCAATCGCCAACACTTTACTTACAAGTAAGTCCCATTCATATCAATCAAACTTACTTGTAAGGAAATATGTTTAGCCTGCAGATTCATAACTCAAATGTGATGTTTTTTATAACTTTTGCAGATGTTGAAGTCACTCCTGTATCTGCAAAACCTGCAGCAATGTAACATATGAATTGCTCTGAATAGATCAGACTATTTGGAAAAGAACTTTGCCAGAAAAAAAGACTAAGTTCCATAAATGATGCAATGCAGTTTAATTCAATTTCTATCCAAAGTATATCACTTTTCTTTAGGTCAGTATAGACAGTGAAAGGAACAATGACAAAATTACAACAGAAACTGACCTTGCAGTTAATCAATCTAGCTTTTGAAAAATAATTAATTGAAAACCTGTATTATACTGGACTATAGATAAGAACATGGGATCTTCACCACTGCGGAATGTCAAATATTGATACAAGCTTGAATGATGGGGCTGCAGCAGTCTCCCTTATTTATTTAACTCAAATAGCAGCAATCTAATGTTTCAGCCACAAATGCTACCATATTTTGTGCACATTTGAGCTAAACTTGACAGACTACTTGATTCTATATAATACATTATCAACAAGACCAAGAAAAAAAAAATCACACAGTAACTGTATATTTCTTGTCCTTTACAAGATAAAAACTAGAGATCACATTGTTCATTGGACCCATTTTGTCCATGCAGATGCAAAATATAAAACATGATTTTAAGACTGATTATTTCAGGCCGAATATCAAAATTCTGAAGAGAAAAGGCAGAATTCTATTACTAAGAGTGATGGACTTTCATACATCAGTGGACACCATGAAGGACTGACTTGCCATCTCTTCTTTTCTGTTATATTCGTTCTGGCTATTTCACCTTAGTATAACGCATGTGAATGTCGAATTGTGATTAGTTTTCTATTTCTACTATCGTGTAGCACCAGCAAGAGATTTCTATTTAGTCCAATATTTCGTATTTTGTGGAAGCAACATGGTTAACAGCTCTCTTAAAGCACAACATACAAAATTAACCCAATTCTAAGGGTACTGTTATTTTGTAAACAATCCAGTTTTTGACTGCCTTTTCCACTGTAAGTACCATATATTAGTATGTATGTAGAAAGATTTATTTGTAAATTAAATAGCAATAAAATAATCAAATGCTATGTATGTTTTTCTGTGCAGACTTTCAGGGCTTCCAACTAACATACTTCCAGATATATTATTGTTATTTCTTTGCCTTTTGTTGTTAAAGGAAATATTCAATAAATGAAATATTCAGTTAAGGTAACCAATGTTAATAGGTAGCAATCTGAAATAAAAATCCATGAAATTATTCACACTATGCAATGGTAAACCGAAGTCATTTTAGAAGACCTGAATGTGTCAAGAAGTTTGACAATTATGACTGGAGCCAGGAAACTGTAGCACTGCAGAATTTCTTATGAATTTCTCCAGTTACTTTTTATAAATGCTGTCTTAGATGACAGCTTAATGTGTACCACATGCAATATTTATTCTTCTTTAGTGTCAGACTGTCTAGCCATCCAAGGGAATACAAAGAATGTCACTTATTAGGATAAAAGCACAAGGAAGGTAATCAAGGACATATGTAACATCAGCCAATCATGTCTTATTTCAACATCCTATTCCATTCATAACAGTTCAATAATTATTTGCTTACTAATAACTTGCTTTCAGGCTGTTTGTGTTCCCCATAATGGTGGTTTGCATTTATTTTGCTCTTTAGAATTGGACACTTGCTGTGCCATGCATGTTTGTCAAAACTTTGTATCTTCTGTCAGAAATAGCTTAGCATATCAAATCATTTTGATCTGCAGTAAACCATGAATAGAACAATCCAGTTACCCTTAATGTCAGCAGGGCAATGAAGTAGCTAGAGATTAAAACCACTACCAAGTATATATAATGCACTAACATTAAAAAAATAGAAAGATCTTCTAACATTCTGATATATAACACGTCACAATGCAAGAATATGATAGACCAATTCCAAGATAGGAAATACCTTTAAGAAAGGTTTTTGCAAGTATTGACATATGACAGTTTTTCAGTACAATTAGATACATGCTACCTCATACATTTTGAATTAATTTATTTTTATTTAATTAATTTATTTTCATCAATTTATTTTTATTTAATCAACAAGAACACACAGAGTTATCTGCTGACGCATTTTCAGCTACTCAACCTGCCAGGCAGGTGTGCATTGTGGAAAATCACTAACTCAGAAAGTCAAATAAGATAGGCTGATAGAGGGAGCCAAAGACAAACATTTACCATGTTGAAAGGTTTTTGCTTTGTTTTTTTAATTAAGAAACCCAAATTATAGGAGTTCAAATTTTGAATTCATTCCTTATTGCAATTTTAAACTGGCACTGCCAGAAAAAAATACTTCTGATTTTGAAAGCCAGTTAAAAAAGGTATGTAATCATTTTGCATAAGTTCAAAATCTACCATCTGTTTATAGTTCCTGTGCAATTTTCCTTTGAATTTATTTAACACACATATTGGTCATATTTTTCATACACAGTTCAAACTTTTGCACATTAGACAGAACCAGTATCCTCTCTCTTCTCAAAGGTTCAAGTTGGCTTAGTAAGAGATAAAAATAAAAGAAGCGATGTAAACAAAAAGAATCAACTAGATTAAAATTACCCTACACCTGTTTACCATGGCTACTGACCTATAGCTATTATTGATCTATATGGCTATTAAATATGCAGACTTGTAACTTAACAGCTCTCTAGGGAAAGGAATCCTAAAGTTATTGCCCTTGTGAATTATAGCACCTTTTAAAACCCAGAACATAGAAGGTTCACTCAGTCAACAGCACAGAAATGGGAGAGGGGTTGTCTGCCCCAGGTGCAAGCCATAAGAGGGTGCTAAGGGGATGCCAGTGTCTCATATTTGTTTTGCAACACTGTCTGTAATACACTATCTTGCCTAGCTGTGGAGGGCACAGATCAAGGAGGTGGGGACAAAGAAGAAGAAATGCGCTCCTTCAACCCACCGGGGCAAGGGAAATTAGTTCACACCCACTCTCTTTGTGCTGACTGGAGGAAACTACGTGGCTCAGCACCCTGACATTCCCATTTGTGCTGCCCATATCTCCACTGTAGTTTGAACCTGATGAAGCTGCACAAGAATCTAGGCCCTGGGAAATGCAGCTACACAAAGACAACTGGACAAAGAAACAGTAAACAGGGGGAGAAGTGAAGTGAGGGCGTGGCAGAGGGCTGTGAGGTTCCTTAGAGAACTGCACAGGAGGGGCACTTCATATAGAGGAGGGGGGTTGTTAAAAATTTGTCCAAGAGAGGAAGAAGGTGACACCTGCCCTGATGCCCAGCTATGTCACCCCACTATGTCACCCAGCTATGCCACTGCTCTCAGTCAATTTTAATGGTTGTATTGGTACAGAAAAGAAGAGGCAGTCTATGGGGTATTAACAGGACAACTACACAGGGCATCTATTAGGGCCTACACTCATACAAGGACTCACATCATGCTCAGTCAATCAATTACGTTGCAAGGATCTGCTGCTGCTTCCCAATAAGCCAAGTCCCACTGGGACACTTACTGGGCAATGGTGGAGAAGAACAGCAGCAGTGGACCATCTTCATCCTCCTCTAGTGGCATTCTACATTTCTCAGATATCCCACCCTTTGATGCTGCATCATGGACCAAGGTATCTGAGCATTTTTAAGGGGAAAGGAAGAGGACAGCCCACTACTGCTGCCTGGACCCCACTGCCTCCCAGTAAGCCATTCCATTGACCAACCAGCCAAGAAAGCTAACAGAGAACCTGGCAGTGAATGGATAAGAATCCTCCTCCACCACCACTATACCTGTGAGTGGTAACATGAAAAAGGACTCATATCCATTGCTGCCCAGTTCCTGGGTGCCATGATTGGGTAGCTGGCACACGCTCATGCTTTCCAAAGAACTGAAAAGGTGAGCCACTGGGAACTCTAGCAAGACTTTGACCCTTGAGCCCTCCTCCAAGGTATGATGGGACCAAGCTGTTAAATGCTGTGCGAGTTCAAATGAATGCCTTGAATTGTGCCCAGCAGACATATTATATGTAACAATAGTTCCATAAATTTAAGAAAACCATTTTATGAACTTTTTGTTGAAAAGTAGTCAATATTCTTAACAACAAAAGGAGTTGCTGGAGCACTGATACAATGAGCTTTTGTGACCCACTACAGCAAGGAGACAGGTCATTCTGTTTCACTGAATATTACATGGCAGCTGTGTGTAAATGGCCTCCCAAACATTTTTTTTTTAAATATAAAGAAAAACAGCTACAGGAGACTATGAATTCAATCAGAGGAACAGCAGGGGGAGGAGATGCTTAACTCTCTCATCTCTGGCCATTTTTCCAATCAAAACTTCCTCTCAGCTGCTTTTCCACCTGCAGGGAAATGTGATTTTGAGTTGCCATATTGAATGTGAAATGCCAAATGAAACCTAAACTATAAGCACAGAATGTGGTAATAAAGGTTTTGTAACACTCATTTTTGCTTGGGGTTGGGTGGAGCATAGTGGAACATACACCCACACACACTTCAGCAGTTGAAGGTTTTTTCTGAAGTCTCTCAGCTTTATCAATACTTGCTATTTGTAGCACAGAGGCATGGTGCAGGACTCTGGGATACTGGGGCCCCAATATAACACTTATACCCCACTTAACTGGAGTAGTGGCCTTACTACTGATGAGCAAGGATGACCAGGATCCACTTTGGACTTGCTGACTTTGTCAGAAGCAGCCAACCCGTCTTTGGAGTTCAATAGCTAGAGCAAAGGGGTGAATTCTCATCCCTTTACCAACAGTTCACTGTTGTTCCTCTCTCAACAGGCAAGAAGGCACCAACAGGCACAGGCTGAGAAAATAAGGGATGGAGCAAAACCTGCAGCTGAGTGTAAACTGCTGGAATGCTGGACCAGAGACAGACCCCAAAGACAGGCAGTTGTTTGAGTCAAAGAGAGGGGCAGCCATCTGGCCAGAGAGAAGACCAGATCTAGTCCAAGAATGCCAGGAGGAAGGACCCTGCCTTCTTCAGTGATGGAATTTGGGTTCTTCTTCCCCTTCCTTGCGGCCTGATGACTTCCTCTGAGTCCTCATGCCTTTTCGCTTCAAATAAATTTCAGAGGCTGTACTCTGTACAAAACTCGGCAAAAGGCATTCACCATCGGGGTGACAGGTGGGACCCCAAGGTACCTGCTTCTATGCTAGCACAGCAGGGTAGAAAACTTAATCAACTTATTTCCACCAGAGGATTGAGCCTTGGGTCCTTCAAGCATTCGCACCCATACAAAATCATAATGTGTGTGCTGCAGCTTGAATTTTGGTGCTTTTTCTTACATGCCTGACTGCAAATTAATATATGAAAGCAAGCAGAAGTCTGGATTCACAGTCATAATTTGCAACACAATGAGATATCCTCTACCAATTTTTCTCCTTCTAACTTTGGCAAAAGTTTTCTTCTTTACAAATGTATTTTTAAAATGTCCTTATTTTTAACAGACTTATGTTAAACAATATCAAACCGGGTGGGATTGGCCACTGTGAAATGTAAGTATAATTTCAGAGGAACCCATGCTGAACTGGAAGTCCTGGTAACCTTCAAACACAATTAAAACAAAATGAACTACCTGGGTCACCTTAAAAAACTGTTAGGAAGTGTCAGTTAGTTAAAAATGTGGTACTAAACACAATGGTACTAAAGAAGTAAGACAATGTGGAAACACAATACTGGTCCTAAAAACTGTATGCACACCCATTCATTTTGGGCACAATTCAAAGTGTTGGTGTTAATTGTAATGGCTATCCATCCAATTTCAAGCATAAAGCAACCATAATACTTTCAAGCAAAAAGTAAAAGGGGAGGGAAGAGTGCTATGTATTTAGCAATATAAAATTATAGGTTGAGCCAAAGAGTCCTGCAAACATATACAAGGGGCACCATATATCCACAAATCCTGTATCTGCAGATCCCATATCCAAGGATTTGGTCTGCAGGGGCCCCCACGACCCCGCTCCGAGACAAAGGGAGTTTCCCCTGAGAAGCCCAGAGCCTCTTTCCCCAGGCCTCCTAATGCCTTATAAGCCATTAAAAATGTCACTTCCGGTTTCTCCGTGAAACTGGAAGTAATGTGTTTTTAGGTGTCAAGCTCAGTCTGAGCCTAGCAGAGGCTATAGATGGATGTCCGTGGCCTCCACTGAGCCGAGAACCCCTCCGGAGGAGAGGGGAGACAGGCTGCCCTCGCCTCCGCAGGGTACAGACCAGTAGGAAGGGCGTTTGCCCCTATCCATGGTTTCAGGTATGAAACCCCTGCAGATAACAGGGCACACCTGTATATAGGAAACATAAATGAAGGCAGCAATTAAAAACACACACCTATCTAACCTAGAAGACAGTAATCTCAGAAGCAAGTTCCACTAAGTTCAGTGGAACTCATTTCCAAGAATGTACGGGACTACAGATAACCCTAGATAACCCCACAAGTGGCTTAACATCATTAGAAGTGCCATTTCTTATTTCCCCTCCAGAAACCAACAGAAGGGTCTCTACATTTGATGAGAAGAAGAGCATGAGACAATGGAATCCTATCCCTTATACTATATTTTTCACAATTGGCTTCTCCACCACAAACTTATCTGGCAATGCTGGTCACTTGGATTACTTATTCAGTAGACGTGAAGATAATCAAGTCAATTTTAATTTCTGCCTTTGCTTTCTTTTGAGGCAGTTCTGATTATGTCTGTGGAGGTATCTTAAGAGTAGCCTTGCTTTCAGTGTGGACATTTTGGAACAAAAAAAGTTTCTTGGTTCTAGGTTAATTATGTACTCTTATTTTTGGCATCTTTGTTCTTACTATGGTCAATGGCCTTATGCCTCCCATCCCAAATTCATTTAGAATGAAATGCCAAAGACTAGCCAGTAAGAGACAGGCCATCTGCAATCAAAGTTCTTTTATGCCACGCAGCTTTAGCCATGCTACACAGAGCCCAATCCTGAGCTCAATGGGCCAGCTTACCTCTGGCACGCACTGTCGCAAACGTGCCATAACGCACATCTGCAAGCTCTAGCACAAGGCGAACGCCCATGCTAGCCGGCACTTGGCTAGTGCTAGGCAGGGGCCTGGCCTCTGCTGCTCGGCAGTCTCACACACTGCCGAGTAGTGGAGAGGAAAGCGGGGGCAGGGGTGAGGCAGGGAGGGGGTGTGCAGAGGGTAAGGACAGGGCGCAGAGGAGGCAAGAGGTGGGGAGAGGACAGGGGGAGGCATGTCGGGGGAGGGAGCAGGGAGGGAGGTGGGACCAGTGGAGCAACACTCCACTGGATCCTGAACCTTCATGTCAGGCTGACATGAAGGCTCTTACCTCACCACTGACCTTTCCATCGGCAGTGAATCGAATAGCCCCATTGCGGGACTACTCCCTTTACCTGAGAGAAGGGGGATAAAAGTCCTCTTCTCCCAACGTGCCGCTCACAGCTGCCGTGGGTGCACAGGATGCAGTAGTAGTAGTTTTCGGTGGTGCTGCAGCCGCACACCACGGGAGCTCAGAATTGGGCTCTCAGTCACCTATGGCAGTGGTTCCCAACCTGAGGTTCATGTATCCCCAGGGGCACTTGCCAGGAGCTTTAGGGATACTTCAAAAAGAATTGAATAATGGCAGAAAAAGGTAGGTCTATATTAGAATGCTTTGTGGGGCTAATCTGAGGGGTACAATTTATGGAAATGGGCTGCCAAGGGTACACAACCGAAAAAATGTTGGGAACCACTGACCTATGGCCATTGGCACAAACTGCTAGAAAATTTGATACTTGTTAACATATTTGGCACCCACTCAGTAAAATTCATGCGAGACCGTCTGAGCCATCTGCACTGGGCACACTTTTGGTAGTACAGGACCCACCTCTGTATGTGGGTCTATTTTTGCACACTTGTTCAGAGTCTGAAGCGTGCAGGATTTAATTAAAAAATATGATACTAAATGAATTGCTCCTGAGGTGAAGAACTTTGAGATAACATGGAATGAGGCACTTGCAATGTTGTCAAATGAGGGCACTTTCTCACAAACTCCAGTGTGAGGAGAAAAGAAAAAAACACTGCTAACTGGCAGAGGAGGGTGGAATGCCCTGCACTCCTGTTAAGAGTTTTAGAAGGTTCTTTTGTTGGCCTGAATATAAGCTGTTTCGCAATATGACGGATTGATCAGAGAAATGAAGAGCCAGAGATACTGATAAGAATATATTTCCCCGAACTTCTGCTGTGATAGTTAATGCAAATTTAGTTTCTTTAAAATGTCCATGACTTCCTTCAGTACCCTGTGTACCTTTGTTATCCAACAGTCATATACTGATCTGACTGGTTTTCTGGTCTGGTGTATTTCAATATTTACTACTTTTTTTAGATACAGAACTCAACCCAAACGGGAAGAGACCTCAAAAGGCACCTGTTTCCCACACTCATCTGCCTGTGCACAAAACTTGCCAGATCATTAACACAGTACTAATGATTCTAGTTACTAAAACTATTAACAGTACTGGTGATACTTGACTGTAGGAACTTTTTCCACTGGTATGGTGACTACATGGCACTACCTCACATGACCCAACTCTACTAGAAGAAAAGAGGGTTGGGACAGTGGTGTACTGGTGAGCAAGAAGTGGCTAGCCCTTCAAGACAGAGTGAGTATTGGAAAGGAATGAACTGGAACAGTAGCAAATAAAGAAGCCTTTCTTTCTGCAGGCACAACAGTGACATCTGTTGTCTCTGGTGATAGTGGTGATACTTCCAAAGGTGCTACTTGAAACAAAAAGCAAACAGTTGAAATGCCATGGTCTATAGGTATTTCTCCCGCCCCCACCTACCCAGTACCAGAACCAGCCTACAAACAAACTGCAAGATGTGTTATATCTATCAAGAAGGAGCAAACATCTTAACAAGGATATTTTTCCCCCATATCAGGATGTCAGATAAATGAGACAAGTACTTAAGCAGTATAAAGTACAGGCATGCCCCACTATCAGTGGGGTTTCAGTTCTGAGACTCCACATGGTTAACTGAAACTGCGGATATCAGGCAACGCCCCCTCACCCTCCAGAGGTGAGGGCAGCAGAGCTCCCCTCGCTCCGGAGGGTCTTCTGAGCCCGACAGTAAAAAACGCTACTTCTGGTTTCTCCGTGAAAAGTGATGTTTTTAATGCTTTATAAGGCACTGGGAAGCCTGGGAGCTTCTCTGGGCCTTCTAATACCTTATAAAGCATTAAAAAGTCACTTCCAGTTTCACAGAGAAACCAGAAGTAGCATTTTTTTTCTGAGGATCTCTGGAGGCGAGGGAAGCTCCTCTTGCCGGGGGGGGGGGGGGGCTTGGCCCAATCTACAGATAAGTGAATCCACGAATACGAGATCCATGGATACGGAGCCCACCTGTACAAATAAATGAGAAAGTGTAAATAAATTTTTGTAGATTTTTCATGTGATAAAATTATGGCCTGTAAAGTGTATGGTCTTACACTTTGATATATAAAGATTTTTTTTCCCCAAACAAGTTTCATCTATCAAGTCAAGAATGTTACACACAGTGCCCCCAACATGAAAGTGTATGATCACCCTTAGTACCTAGCAAATCTCTGAAGTAACACTCTTCCTATGACTGGACAGGTTTCAGCCACCTGCTATGTGTCCAGCCACCACTAGGTCTGTTGAGCCCTATTCAGTGTGATCTAATTGCATTTCTGTTCAATATGCTAATTCCGCCAGAGGCACACCTGCATCACTACATATAATTATTGGAATACAGACATTACTTTTGTAGTTGAAGCATGAACTACACTGAAAATGCTTATATCTATAAACAATACTGGTGTTAAGGAATATTTTAGGTTTTTAGCACCTTCATTAACAGTTTTTTCTTCAAAAAGAAGAAAACAGAAAATCCTAGCACAACTCAGATTGGCAGAGTTTGACAGGTCAAAAATGTATTTTTTTATAAACTGCTTACCAATTATACTTTTAACAGTGTTTTGAAATGCAAAAGTTGAAATCTGTGATAAATTTTTCACATTTTATTCTTGGGGGGGCGGTTTAAACACACTTAACATCAGCATGACAAGCTAACTTCATAAGTTTTTGTTTCATCATTAAACCCTGAACCTTAGATGCTTGCAGAGAAGCAAATAAACCTTAAAGTGTATTACAGTAGAACCTCCAAAGTTGACCACCTCTCTATATTGACCACCTGCTTAAGCTGACCTAATTTTCACATCATGGACAGACATTGCATACACACTATGGGAGACCAACCTCTCTATATTGACCACCTCCGTTAGTTGTATCTTAACCACTTCGACCATTGCACAGAGTATTAATTTACCCTCTGTAAGTTGCCCACTGAATGCGATACTGTGGGCCTGTGTTTTGTCTGGTTTGTCCCATCTTGGAAAAGCAAGAAGCTTTTCTTGCTATACAACTGCTATTTTGCTGCCTATTCTCCCGGTTTGGAGAGATCCTTCTGGAGCACTTCACAATGCCTTCTGGTCTTCACCACTCAGAAAAGTTTAGTGTCATCCACAAACTTGTCCACCTCCCTGCTTATACCTGTTTCCAGGTCATTTATGAAGATGTTGAAAAGCACCAGTCCCAGGACAGATCTTTGAGGCACTCCACTTTCCACCTCTCTCCACGTTTTTTGTCAATTGCCCACTGAGACCGACTCTCTGTTTCCTGGTCCTCAACCAGTTCCCAATTCATGAGAGGACCTGTCCTCTTATTCCCTGACTGTGGAGTTTTCTCAACAGCTTTTAGTGAGGGACCGTATCAAACACCTTCTGGCATTTAGTGAATCTTAGGAGACCCAGTGGAGGCCAGGCAGCCTAAGTAAAAAAGTGTTTTTTTCAGCTGTTGGGGCTATGTAACATGATACATGCTATGGGCTGGTAAGGGATAGCATTGGTCTGCCTGTCTGCTATGAAACCAAGTATTTTTTTTAACTTACATTTTTTTTAAGCTTATGAATTTTCAGGGTTTTTTTTAAACACTGATTGTGGGGTGTTTATTTTCTGTCTCTTGATAAGGATATAGATGTAAGAATCAAAAGATATTTGCAATAAAACCTTTTACAAATCCAATCTAAATAATAACTTGGCCTTGCATTTGTTGTCCTGGGAGCTAAACATGATAATATTTAAATGCCTTTTACCCCCGTATGTTGACCACCTCCCTATGTTGACCAATTTCCTCCAGTCCCTTGGGTGGTCAACTTAAAGAGGTTCTACTGTAATTTTGAAATCTGTAGTATAAAAGTAAATAAGATTTATCCTACTGATTAATCTGAATGAAATAGTCATGTCATGGTCATTAAGAACTGAGAATTTCAGTATCTGCGCTTATCAGCCACAATAAGATGCCATCAACCTGCCTGCAATGCTTTCAAAGTTTTATGACATTATTTAGAAGTGCAAAGTCATTCACTATAATTTAATGAGTTTAAATAAACTATATTAAATATAATTTTCTGTTATTCAACAGTCATATTAGACTGGAATATTGAATCATTGTCCCAATTGCACAGACTGGTTCAAAGGTATGCAAAGATGAATTGACAAAATTAGTTTTTAAAACGATTGTATGTGTACATGACATATAGTTCATTTTGTTGTTCAAAGAGAGAATGTATCACCATATCAATTTAAACAGACATGTTGATGGACTCTTAAACAATATAATTGATGACATGCTGCTGAATCAAACATGCAACAACAAATTTTCTTTAAATTATGATGCTGCAAGAATTTTGGTGCCCTATATAGCTCAATACATGAGGTTCCAATCGTAGATTTTCTTTACAGTACAGGTGCAGCCTATTTATCCATGGATATTTTATCTGCGGATTTGTCTCAACGAAAATGTAACGGGGGAACCGAAAGTCACACACACCTTTGCCTCCTTTGCTCTGTGCTGGCATCTTGATCCATTTCCAGGGAGCCCAAAACAAAAAGGCTGAGTACCTTTACGGTACGGGGAGGGCTGAGTATGAAGGGGGAGGAGAGGGGATTGCTTTAAAAAACCCAGGGAGTGTTTGCCAAATTTCCCCCCCCCCCCACTGAGATGGTGCAGGCAATCGACACAAGCAACCTCCCCCCCATGGTGCAGGCTATCACCGACACAAGCAAGCCTTCCCACCAAGCAAGGCATGAGATATAGCCTACAATCCTCTCCACACTTTCCTGGGAGTAAACCCCATTGACTGGAATGGGACTTACTTCTGAGTAGAAACGCATAGGATTGCACTCTTAAAAGATCAGCATCCCATGTGAAAGAAGCCGGGGCAGCTGGCAACAGGGAAGGCTGAGTACGGAGGGGAGGGGATTGATAACACCTGCCTTAGTTTCCTTCCATCCGGAAGTGTCAGGCTGCAGTGTATTTGCATAACTCTATGGAATTTAGCACAACACGTTTTTTGTTAATCACGCCAAGTCATGGAACGGAACTAACACGGATAAATAGGCTCCACCTGTATGTGATGTTACAGAAACAATACTAGTTAAAGCACCGTGATCTACAATCACTTCAAAATGCTTCAATTTTTTAATGGCTTTTGATTATTTAACTATTTGTTTAAAGAACAGTAAGTTGTATTTTAAAATGCTGAAGTAGATTCCTCTATACATCATTATTAGTGTTATCGGATCATAATATAAGTGCATCTAACAGAGCTGCCATGTCAGCTCCTCTTCAGGAACTAGGTCTTAAATCATAACTCAAAACGACAGACTAATTTAACATTGTTAATACCAATAAGTAGTTCCTTGGAGTCATTCCAGTTTTTACACCTTTCAGAAGGTCAATACATCTACTCAAATATACAACAGTATTAGCATTCAAACTGTTTTCATCTTCCCCAGGATTGAAAAACGACATGTTATCATTTAGATGCTACTATGTTTTTATCAGTAATTAAAAATGTTTGTATGAAAGGGGTGCATAGCAAAAAAAAATGGAGTACATTTAAACTTCCAAAGTTCTCTTATTGCCTACAACCTTGAAACATCTTTGATGCTGTAAAAAAACTACTCTATTGTTAAAAAATGTTTATTGCTCCATCCTTCCAGAACTGAATTTCCTTACAAAATTCCATAAATATTTTTTGTTAGCTGAGCAACTGATCCAATTGTCATTCAGATTAAGAACACGAGCCACAAAGCACAAATTAAAATGCATCTGCTAATAGAATATATTTTAATCACTTGCATCTGTCTACACTGCCATAAGTGACAAAAAGGCCCACATTACAGTCTTCATAATGAAGATTTATTTTGCACTTTAATCCAAAAGATATTGCATAAAGAGAGGATTTAAGGATCAACTACACTGCATGAAGAAAAAAATGGTCATCATTCCAACTACAGTAGATGCCATTCCCTATCACACAATGCTTCTCACTCATAAATACATGACAAATACTTCCTCAATCACTTTTTACGAGCAGGGATGCACAGGGGGTTGTCAATGGCTAGCTTGAGGGAAAATAGGAACAGCAGGCGGCAGAAACTGTACTGAAAATGGCTGTGTGGCAAATTCTCTTCTGGAACATCACTCAGCTATCCCAGGCTTTGATCTTTCTGCTACAATTACACTAACATCCACAAAACCTGGATTTTTTAAAAAGCACCACCCTGAACCATCAGTTTTTCATAAGCACAATAAGATTTTTACTATGATTTTATAGTATAAATAAGACAGTTACAAATTTAAAACATTGTCATCTATATGCTAAGTTTTGCAGTCATCATCACAACTGGTCTCAAAAAAAAAAATGGGGTGCCTGGCAACAGCTAAATCACAGACTGGCATCTTCCAAGCAGTCTGTCTACCATTAAGGTAGGAGAAATCACATTTACTGTACAATTAGAAGCAGTAACTTCTACCTGTAATCACCCAAATGCAGGTGTGATGATCCATTCTACACACATAAATGGAATGATCCATTTTCAAACAAACTTTGATGCATATTATTGTGGAACTTCAGAATCCTTTCAAAACTGAATTTAGAATACTAAGATTTTACCACATTACATTTGTGTGAAACTTTGAAATACACATAGCAGATTGTGACCTGGAGAGTAATTGTATCTTCAAAGTTTTATGCAAGCTAGATGCAGTTTGAAGTAACCTATTATAGAGAATCATAAATTGGATTGATGTTTGGACAAGATTCTATACTGAACCAGAAATTCAAAAATCTGGCCACTTAAAGCAGTTCAACTGTATTTCTTAGAATAAATATAAATGGCATTATATCAAAAGAAACAAAGCAGTTTTCACTGAAATAATTTCACAGAATTTATTCTAACTTCTTAGAGTTAACCGTCTGACATTAATTATTGCTTTGGCTTCTAGTCTATGGATGTTTATTTTTCAGTTTAAAGCCTTCTCACTCTTTGATATCATATGCAAATGAGAAATTTTAATGGAAAATTGAAACCATGTGCATCTAAGTACTTAATGAAGTACAGGGAGAATGAATGGGTGTGTTTTTGGAGAATTCTGATACACTAGATCTAAATGGTTTTGCAAAAGAAATAAGCAAACAGAACAAATATTAAATGTCTCAAAGTGACATTTTTATAATAGTATATATTATGAAATTTGTAGTAAAAAAATTAAAACCTTTTGATTAATGTTCCCTTTTAATACAATAAGTCATGTGCCTCTTCCCCCAAAACTGTTCCTCACATCTGAAACTTTTCTATTACAGGCTTACAGCATTCTTTTCAAACATCAGACCTCTAATGTGTCACCATACTCTGGGACTGAGTCTTAGTCCCAGTCATTGCATGTCTGACAGACAGCTTATTTTGTAATTTATGTATTCATATTAATCAGTAGGAAAAGTTTCTGAACTACATGTGACAAACATGCAATAGACACTACATCTTCTAAATTGTATGATTTCATACATGAAGCTAAATATTTTAAACAGTTTGTGTTTTCCATGAACTAGGACACATGATTCACTGCAGATAGAAATGTTCTGTATTTCATTTCCTCCTACTACATAAAAATGTCCAGTTTTTTTTTCTTCAACATTCAATAAATGGATTTTGCCTGAACAATTTCTGAAGATAAAAAGTATTGACAACTAATAAGTCTTTAAAAACTGGGCATAGCCTTAAGGTATATTTTTTCCCTCAGTGTAATAACTACTTAAGGTAGGAGGGAAAACTGCTGTTTCTTTTGTAAATCTATGAGAGTTTTGTCTCTACTGCATTCCAACAAATGAGGTAATAAATACATTGCCAATATAAGAATAAAAGCATTTAGATTTATTCAACGTACAACAACATGACTAACCTCTACTATGACATACAGTGATGTGCCTTTGAAAAAACAGGGTTTTTAAAAAAAAAATAAAGAAATGAAGTCAATTTCAATAAACTCACCATTTGTTTTTTTTTCTAATGTAATCTTTTTCAGAAAGGTTAATCAAGTAGATCATTGGTTTTGAAGTTAAAAACAAGTGTTTGTTCAGTACATCAATCTAGAAGTCAGGAAAAAAAAGCTAAGTTAATACAGCAAGAAACCCATACTGCAGCACTGCCAGATTAAACAGAGGTTTTTTAATACTATGTCTCTGAAGAAGTAAATTGTTGAAAGTAATTCACATGGTTTACAAAATATGGCATTCATTTAATGGTGTTAAATAAAAAGTTTATGATCTGATTTTTTAAAAATTTAAGACATGACAAACATTAGATTCGATGGATGATGCAACAGTATAGCCTACCTCTTTGTCATTCCAATCATGATAGAAACGGACAGGCTTTTTTTCATCTATTACCCAGTTTTTGATTTTGCACATGATATCCTGCGCAGATTTAAAGAAGAAACAAAATACATTAAAAATAGAATACACCCAGCCAAGTCAGACAGTGATTTCTGACAGTGAAAGAGTCATTTTAGACAGCAAAATCTGACTTGCCTTCATACTGAACAATGCAAATCTGAAAAGGGATAGAGGAGTCAAGTTAGGGTTAGAACTGATGAACCCAGAATAACCCCTTCATTGAAAAATCAAAGTTAAAACTTACTTCCTCTGTAAACTGAATGAAAAATTCCATGTATAAATTAAACTGTTTTCCACATTCTATACTAGCATAGTAATTAGGCATCCCAATGGAAGAAACCATGTATAAGACAAACATGCTACTGTGACAGAGAAATAAGTGCAAAGAGTGATGCGTATGTTTTTAAAACACTGGTAGCAAAAGACATTGAGCTGATTACTGGTGATCCATCCTTCAAGATATTAATTCAGATGACCAAAGGGCTCCATATTCTGCATTAATTTTTTGTCAACACCTTCTCCTTTCCTCCAAAAATGAAACCTGCCAAAGCTTCCATTACACAATGGCAAGAGCCTTGCACTGGTGACCTCCAACCAGCTGCATTCACTTTCAGAACATTTCTCCCTGCAGGAAATCTAAAGGCCTTTTAGTTAGCAAGCTAGTGTGCATTCAGAAGGAGTAACTGCAGGAAGAGCCCAATGTGCTTTGTTTCTCTGGCCTTTCTTCACAGAAAGATTAATCATCTGTGAAATGGAAACGGCAAACAGCAAGTGACACAAACTGAACCCTTCAAGCCTTTCCTCATCAGTTTTGTGGTTCTGAATCTGAAAGCTGCGTGTGGCAAGGTTTGCCTTACAGGCAGGTGTTAATAAAAGGCTCTTAGGTCTGAAAGGTCAAACCAAGCTCTTCTAGAAGCAGTAGATTTTAGTGTCAATTTTTGTCAAAGATAATTTATGGTCATGCTTTAAATATTGCATTTCATGAGAGTCATCACTGGTGTAATGTTCAATTAAAGAATTGCACATGAATTTCTAGTCACCAAATTTTTTTCCTTTAAGGTGCATATTTACTTAATAAACAGGATAAACATTTATAAATACAGAGCCTTAATATTTAGTACACCTACTCTTCCAATCTTACAATTTCTTCAGGGGGAAAAACAAGAGAAAGCTCTTCTAAATCCTTTAGATCCTGATTTGCAACCCTCCAGGAACAAGACTCCCCACAGATTTTAAATGAGAAAGGGGCAAGCTGAAAACTTTTAATGAAATATAACATGTTCTGCCTAAGAATAATCACTTTTACTCTCCTATAACTGATTTTCACTCATAAATGTTTTAAAAGTGGCTAATGTAACACCATTTCCTACAAGGAGAAGATCAAAGTGCTATATTACAAATGCATTATGATTAAAAAAGCACTGTGCAGCCTTGCTATTAAATGTTCTTTAAACCCTAAAAGGCTTCCCATAGATCTCACTTGGCACTGCATATACAACCTTTGACAAGTAATGTAGACCATTTTTATTCATTGCCTAAAATTGTAGGCAATTATGTGCGTCACACTGGCCACCTGCAAGTTCTGAATGCCTGCTCCAGTTGTCAGAACTAAAAACTAATGTCGGAGGGGATTAATCTAGGGGGAGAGAGTCCTCTTTAATGGCTCCAGCAGGTGAAATGGCCCAGCTGGTTACTATGATGAGTGGCCAGAATAGCTTATGTAGAGACATGCAACAAGATTACACATTTAAAAAAAAAAACATAGTAGAACTATCCTGTCCTAGGGCCCTATCTCTTTGGTGTGTGTCATTTCAATCAATAACTAATTCATTTAAGCTTAAAATGCCTCTTATCTTAATCTCTTACTGTTCTTCATTATTAGAACAATTCCTCAAGAATCAACAAACCCTGCTTTTATTTGTGAAGGAATTTTTTTTTCTGATTTCAGAGTTAACTGTTTTAAGTTCAATGTTTTGAAAGTGATTAACATTAGAAGTGTTCCCAAATACATTATAGTATGTGTATTTAAGAGAGAAAGTCTTTGTAACTTAACAGTTCAAGTTTATTCCATGTTATAATGAAAAGAAACCTTGCATATTTGCTTTTTCAGTTATCTCTGCATATGTTACTGGTTATAGTATGACTGTATTCTGTCTATTTCTACCCAAATTGTTCAGTTGACCTTATTCACTGCAACACAAAAAGAATTTCTCATCCAGACATCCCTGTAAATTAAACTTGGGTACTCAAATTCATACTCAAATTTAAAATTTTATCTTTTATCACAACCTTCTATCACAAGTTTGGCTAAAAGTGCCCTTTTGGGTGGCAGCCTTGCAAATGTTAAAAAAAAATTGAGCTCACTTATCTATCACAAGCATTAGAAGACTGTCTCCCCTGGGCTGGTTCTCAATAATCAAATTTAAGCAAACATGAAAACCATTAACTTTAAGTACATCCTGTATAATATTTATTTTAACAGATGCCTTATTTATTGCTTTAATCTGACTAATAGGTTTATTTCTCTTCTTTCATTCTTTTTAAGACAATGAACATGATCCTGAGCAAGGTGACAACGGGATCGGATGGGGCGGGGAGTCTATTCTTCCTCCCACTAAAACAGAATTATGAATGCTATTCAAATATCTGACTTTCTATGAAGAATATACCAGAACTAACCAATTTTACTATAACTATGGGAAGGTTTCTAGCAAATCTGGAAACTTACACATGATTCAGCAAGTCTAGTTGTGTTCTTAGAGCAGCTGGGATTTCTCTTATTTCTTTCATTGGAGCAGTCCTCTCCCCCCCACCCCAAACAGAAGAGCCATGCTTTAAAACCTTTAGAAGAAGAAAAAAGAATAAAGCCATCAGCATGTGCCCTGAAGGCCTGCTGGATCATGGCCATTATGAATTATTATTGTTCTCTACAAAAATAAGGTATTACAAATATGATATTCCTTCTGGATTTAGAGATAAGATTGACTGAATGAATGAATCAAATGAACTAAAACAATATTTTCTGGTGCAAGATTCAAGCATTTAGTATAATAGAAAAGGAATAGAGGGCGAATTTGCAGAAGGCACAGATGAACTTCAGCTAACTCAGCAGTTCCCAAAGTGAGAGTCACGACTCACTAGCGGGTTGCAAGCCTTTATTCAGCAGGTCACAGAGTTGGGTCCTCCCGCCTGCAATTGTGCCACTTTGGTTCCAAATAGGAGCCATTCCAGAAGATGAATGATTTATCGGAGCCTCCAGAGGCATCTTCTGGGCCACTTCAGAAATCTTTAAGTGGCTTCCCGAGGCTTTTGCGGGTGCATTCTGAGGCCCAGGGAGGCCAATAGAGTGGATCTGTGGCCCAGAAGAGGCCTCTGGAGGCTCCAGTAAGTCATTCCAGCACCACCAGAAGCATTGCAACCCACCGCAGAAGACGAGATGGGTTGCAGCACCAAAGAATTTGGGAAGCAGACATCCCAAAGATGCTGGACTAAATGGACCCCATTTGGCCCAAGCTAGCAGGGACTGGTCTGATCCAGAACTTATGTTCATGCTACAACATGGGTCTTGATGGGCTTTGTCATCTGCAGCAATGAGATTTGCTATCTAAAAGTACACCTACCTTGATAAATACAGAATTAGTAACAGGTGCTTATACTTCCACAGCTGAAGCTTCAAAGTTTTTCTTGAGAAAAACTTCAGTTCACATCATACCTCAAATGCACTTGAGAAGTTCCTTCTCCATCAACTGATATGACCTGCTACGGATATCAAGATCATTACAGAAGCATCCCCAGTGAAATCCTAAATTGCTTTATAATATCATCTGCAAAAATACTGTATCTGTAAGCTAATTTGGATACAGTCCCTCTCCTGGATTAGACTATTCTGTCGATTAGACATCAACAAAGAACTGGAAAAGGGATGACAACTGATTTTGACTTTTTCTGCAGAAAAATAGATCAACATATGCAGTATATGTGTGAATTATAGAATCACAGTATAGGTGTTAATTATAGCATAATAAATTTGACACTATAAAGTGTGTGTACTTTTTTAAAGATGCTCTGCAGATGTAAAATCCACAGAGTTATAGCTAGAAGTATATTTTTTGTTGAAAAACACAAAATACTGCTTTTGGTGTTTAAGATATTTTCCATAAATTAAAATAGATTACTTTTCCAGTTAGAAATAATACTGTGGCTGCATAATACTGTGGCAGCATCTGCTGATACTATATCACCCATATCACCTACATAGTACTCCTTTAAAGTGTTTAAAATAAAAATTAGAAATTGGAATGAGAGCACGGCACCGCTTTCTGCCATTTTCATTTTTTCATGAAATCACAAAAAAAATCATGAAATTACAAAAAAAAATTTCAAACATTCCTGGTTTTAGCTTAAAGTACTGGACGGAGAGCAGTACTTCCTGAATTTGTACTCAAGACAGGCCTTGGCAGCAGATCCATCTGCTAGTCTTTGATTTATGTTGGTGCTTATGACCACTTCTTTCACCTCCTTTCAGAGTTGTTCTCACAGGGATGCCCCATAGTTACCACGCCTCATTCGCAAGACATAGATCCCACAATTTCCTTGGCTATCAACTGTTTTCTTCACCCCATGAATTCATGTTTAGCCTGCTGTCCTGCAGGGACAAGGAAAGTGACAGTGGTCTGTTACTATGATCTCCCCAAAGGTTCTCCATCTGCTGTCCAACAGCAGAAGAACTGTCTTCTAAAAAGAGGTAGCCCACTGGATCAGATAGGAGGGAGACGTAAAAACGGGGCAATAACTTTTGATCTGGGGTAAATTCTATTCTCTAACCTTTCCCAGGGTCAGAGAGGAAGAGCAAAACTCGTCTTTCCTTTGTTTTTCATACCAATTCCAGCTTCAAGGAGTTGGGTTGGACTCCTCTTTTCTGCATCTCAGTCATGGTGGTGAGGCGGGGGAAGAGGAAGAGAGCAGGATCAAATGATCTACAGCAGCAGTTCTCAACCTGCCTTCTGCAACCTACCTGTTCTATGGCGGAGGGTGCCACAACCCACCTCCTTGTCCAACACAGAGCCTCCACGGGCCTCAGAAGGCCTCTAGAAGCAACCAGAAGTCACTTTCACAAACCCGGAAGTAAACTGGAAGTGACTTTCTGGCTGCTTCTGGAGGCCTGTGGAGACCTGGTACATCCTCCAATTGTATTCAGCAGGCTCCAATTTGGAAGCAACCAGATGCAAGAGTGGGTGGGAAGGACCAAAACAGGACCCATCAGACATCAGTTTGTAACCCACCAAGTGGGTTGTGATCCACAGTTTGAAAAACCTTGATCTACAGTATTGGTCTTTACCTTACAATATTCCCAACTCCATGAAAAGACGAAGACAGAGGGACAATTTGAGTTGACATCTTCCCTCCTCTCCACCTCCAAGTCATGAGGCAGGGGAGGGGAGGAAGCCAAAACATTACTTCCTGATTCAGGAAATAGTCTGGGTCACCCTGACAGCTGCAGACCCCTTGACTCCTCACAAAGAAGGAAATCAGTCTGATTAGAAGCAAAAAGGCACCTAAAAGTGTTACTCTACTACTATGCCTGCAGCCTAGAACCAAGGGCATATGAGGTGGGGGGTCAGAAACTTGGCACCGCGGCTATTTCTCAACACTACCTTTTCATGTCCCTTTCAAATCCCCAGCTAAGATAGAGAGACGGGAGCTTTAAAGAAAGATACACAAACATATGCAGACTTCCACTGAGTTCTGTCAAAACCCTGATTCTACCTCAAAAGACAGACCCAGTCTGGAAAGACAATGAGCTCTTTTTCCAGGCAAGTTATCAGAACGGTTCTGTTTTTGTACGAGGAGAAGATACTATTCCAGATGTAGACACAGTTCACTGTATACCTATAAGGGCATTACATTTAATCTAAACTTTTCGTTCAGATTAAACATTAAATGAACATTTAATCTAAATGACCATTTGATTACAGACCAATGATGAGAAATGAACAGGCATTTACTTCCAGTTATTTTTTACTCAATAGCTGATTTAATATTCTGGGATAAGAAAAAAATGAAACCCAGCCCACAAGCTTTTCAGATCATGTTTAATTTGTAACAGTTGTTACTCAATTTGATTACCTCTGGTGGTTTTTGTTTTTTTTAAATGAAAAAACTTTAATATATTGTCTCAGTTAACTGATAGAGCACAATTCTAACCATATCTATTTAAAAGGCCTGTCGTGGTCAACGGAACTTAAGCCCAGGAAAGTGGGTATAGGACTGTAGCCTTAATCATCCTAGTTAGCATGACTTTAAAGCAGAAGACTTAGGGCGCAATCCTAACTAACTTTTCAGCACTGGCATAGTTGTGCCAGTGGGGCATGTGCTGCAATGTTTAAAAAGGCAATGTTTGTTCCCTTTACCTTGAAGTTACATTACCCTTATGTTGGTGCTGGAAAATGCGTTAGGATTCCGTCCACAGACATTTAGCCTAGTTTTACCTAGATGAGTAGCCCAATCCTCATTAGCACTGACTCAGCAAGAGCACCTGGCCTGCACTATATCCAGCGCTAGTTGGAAGCTCTCCGGAGGTCTCCTCAGGATAAGGGGATATTTCTCCCCTTATCCCAACACCCCAGCCAGCCCTACGGTGCTACTTGGATATCCACCAGCTATTTAAGCTGGCAGAAGTACAAGCGATCTTGCGTAGGGCTGCCTGGCCTGGTAGTTACGATATGGTGGAAGAGGCCTCTGCCAGTCCCACCCCTCTCCCAGGAAGGATCAGCTCCAATTCCGCCCTCCCCTGCCCTGAAGCACCCCCACCCTGCCACCTTCCCCACACCGCTTGGTGCTTTGCCTGCTTGCACTAGTGGCTGAGGAGTTCTGAATGCTGTGCTGGTGGGGCAGCACAGGTCATTCTGCCAGCACTGTTTGCTCATGTGGTGTCACGATGTGCCTTATGGCTGTGACACCTTCCACTGAAAAAGCAGCCTCTCTCATGCTCTCAGATTTGAAGTAATTCTTCATTGAAGGAAAGACTGTTTCTCCATGTACAGTGATGTGTGCAGACTCATTTCCTAGACCAGCCAGACTACAGGAGCATCATTAAAACATCAGTTATCACACGTAATAGTTAAATTTGCAGAAATACAGCAAACATTAGAAAGAGAATTTGCAAAGACTGACTTGCATCACTGAGCTCTTTCTGTTATGAAGGAAAGATGTCAAAGGAGCTTTTAATTGAGGCCTTTAAATCTTTAAAACACTGACCAAGAACAGTAAATAATACTTCAAACCACCACCAAAAGGTAGTATACAATTATCCTAAGTAGACAAATAATTTCATACATTAATAAAGCACTGCATGTAAAATTGATGGGATGATGTAAACTTCAGGTAGAACTTCCTATTTATCCATTATTTTAATATTTACTTGATGAAATTTTAATGTGTCTAAAGCTCTATTCACATATATGCAGTTCATGGTGGGACAAGATACCACAGGGCCACTCTCCCAACCTCAGATTTTTTCTGCTCACCGCACCACTATACCTTGGGCATGAACAACAGGCACACATATTCAAACCAATGCATCCAGACCTGACAACATGTGATCCTTGCCTAACTGCTAATTTTGGAGCTCTTCCAAGCCTGCATTCCCCCCCCCCAGCTTTTCTTATCTCCCATTCAATCTCACAGTTGTCTCTCTACGTTTCCCAATTCAATCTGCAATAAACTGTTCTCCCTTCCCCTCTGACTAACTGAAAAGTAACTAGCTGTACTAGAAAGTATACCAGTTATTCCCAAACATTTTAGAGGCCCTAGAGGCTGCTGCCTGGTTTATAAATGCCAAGGAGTGTTGTTATAATGGTGATTAGGCAGCACTGCTTCCCCCCCCCCCATAGCAGCATGTTTAATGCTTGATGCACATAGCCTAATCTGCCCTGTCAATTTTGCAAACCACCAAAAATAGCGTCATGATCCACTGGTGGGCCCTGGACTCAGTTTGGGAACTGCTGAAGTAGACAGTAAGGTCTTTTTGTTTAAAGTGGTATATAAATACTGTTAATGATCGTAATAAGTCCTGACAACACTTATCTTCCTTGTAGATATCTACTAAGAGGGCATGACAGCGACACCTGGCACACTTCTATATCATAGTGCAGGTAGTGGGGTGTAGGCCTGACTCAGGTTATATTTTGGTTATTCTGGAGTTTTTGCAGTTTGGTCTTTCTAAGGGTTTAAGTCCCAGCAACCTCAGGCATTAGATTTCTCTATTCAATAGCTCCCTTCAAGACTATGGCTATATATTCACTAAAATTGCTGATGTTGAAGAGAGAGTTCTTAGTAGCCATCATGTTTGCATGGAGGGTTTCAGAGTTGGAAGCACTGCCAGTTAACTCTATGAGGACAAGGCCATGTTATGTACCAATCCCATATTCATGCTGGAAGTTAATTCAGTTTCTCATAGGACACAGGAAGTTGCATTACCATCTTTTACCCTAGGCATGTGCATCAGAGAGAAAAGCCAAGACACAACTTAGATGTTAGCAAGGCACTGCATTTTTACCTAGATAGGCACATGGCAGCCAGGATCCCAGATACTTTGTTTCTTTTCAGACATCCTCCCTAGGGAAAGAAGTGTCTTGGCCACTCTCACTGGCTAATGACTGCATTGTTTTAACCTATGAGGCCATGGGGAAGGCACTGTCTGCAAGTATTACTACATAATCAATCAGGCTTCAACATTCACAACCTTCTAGGATAGGTCTTCCCTGATTTCAGCTCATATGTTTCCCAAGCATTATAAAATTAATGTATACTTGTCTGAAGATGTTTGGGAGAAAATTTCTGACAGACTGAGGTTTACATGTAGGCCAAACCAGGGATTTCAGTGCTTTTATATGCCCCAAAGAATACACAACGAAAAGGTGGAATATCCTCCAGAAGCCTTGGGAGAAAAATTCTTACCATGAATTTCTGCTCTCCAGGTCTCCAGGATAGCATTCATCCACTGCCAACAACACCTTACTAACATCTAACTTTCAGGTTAATAAGATTTTTCCTATTTTAAGCTTCTACCTTCATTGCACCTGCAGAGGTAGTAGCCAGGATTTTTGGAGGATGTTTCTGATTTCTTTTCATATTCGTAGTCCCTTCTTCACTTTTAGATACACAGTTTGCCCATGTTTTTTTAAAGATAGTTCTGTTCCATTTCCTGGTTAGTTTGTATTAAATTAATTAAATTAGGGTTGAGGGGTCATCTAGAGCTTTTCCAGTATTCTCTGGGAGCCCAGGGTCACTGCTTCCCTAGGAAGAGCACTGCAAAGTAGCAGCCCTGCCTACTGACCAAGGGGAGGGGCTATACAAAACAAAGAAAGTGAACTGTCCCTCTGGGAGTCCTGATACACTAAAATCCATTATAAGAATTTACATTTTTCACACTTAGAAGGGCACTTTTGGAAACAACCCATATTGTATACTCTAGTATTGGCACACAAGTACGTAATACCACACATGAAGCCATTGTCAAATACAGAAATGGCAAAGAAAATATGAACAAAAAAGAAGAACAGGACTTTGCAGAAATGGGTAAACTTATGACTTTACTTAAAGTGAAATCAACGAAGACCTTTATGAATAACTGGAAACCAATAATTGACATTTTGCAAGAGTAACGATTTAACGAGTTTTGGATTTGAAGATTAGTCACAAGTGGGACTGTTGGAGATACAGATTTGTAAGGGTGAAAATTTAGATCACTAATACAAATGCAGTAAGTAACTGGAATTTTTTTGGCTTCGCTCCTGCTACACTCTTAGAGATATTCTATGTAATTTTGTTTTTTTTTCTCTCTCTTTTCTATTTTTGTTTTTAATGTATTTTTTGTTTTTCTTTTAATATTACTATAAATGAATGAATGAATGAATGAATGAATAAGGATTAAAAAAGAAAAGCAGAACATACTAGGAAAGTTTTTGCAAAGTGTATTGGAGAGAATGATGGCTTCTGCTAAGAGATACAAGTAGATGAATCAGATTATGATGAAAGTATTGATATTGCAACGTCAAGCAGTAATTTGAATTTGCTTGCAAGTCAAATTTAATTTTTTTCTAATTTCACGGAAAGAAAAAACTCACATTCAGTTGTTAACCATTCAAACATATTAGCATTTCTGCCAGAGTTGCATTTATGTGTATGTGCAACCTCCGGATTTTAGAAATGGGCTATGTCAGATGCAAGGGAGGGCACCAGGATGCAGGTCTCTTGTTATCAGGTGTGCTCCCTGGGGCATTTGGTGGGGCCGCTGTGAGATACAGGAAGCTAGACTAGATGGGCCTATGGCCTGATCCAGTGGGGCTGTTCTTATGTTCTTATATGCATAATTCTAAAAAGTGTGATGTCTTTCATTTTATGTAATCACAATTCAAATATGCTTCTAAAATTAAGACAGCTCATTCAGTGCAACATAGCTGTGTTACACACTGAAGACAACTTTGAAAAACTTAGTATTTTGAAAATTGAACTAAAATTTTTTGTAGGGCCCTAGAATCTGCTGCTACAAATTATCATGAGTACTTAAGTATCATGAGTACAATTCCTCCCCCCCCCCCCGGACTTCCAGCAATGTGTGCAGCTCTTATGGCCTTGTTGAGGAAGGAGGGAAGAAGTTTGACATGGGGGGGGCCCACACTGTTTTCTGGAATATATTTGGGACCTCCAATGCATTTCAGAAAAGAAAATAGTAGGTAGCAGTCACCACAAAGACCAGTGGTGCTTAGGAACTAGTGTTACCCATGCTTCCGTTAAAAACATAAACTCCTAATTGCCAATTTCATGAATCCCACCCCCCCAAAGGAGCAAAACTCCTTACCCATTTTTGCTACCTGTGAAAGCAGCAGCAAAAAGGGTGGAGAAGACTGTCCTGCACTAAATTACCATATCAACACTGTCATGTCTAAAATCAATCATATGCTGGGGGGGGGGGAACTGTTAATTGAAAATATTGCTTACTTACATATTCAGGTTTTAATTTCTTGTCACCTCCTCGTACAGCCACTTTTTCTAGTTTGTCTATAATGGGCAGGATCAGTTCCTCATCTTTTAGTCTAAGTTCTTCGTGTATTATTTCAATGTCACGAACTGGTTCAACACTTCCTTCAACGTGTGTGATATCATCATCATCGAATGATCCTTTTGGGGGAGGGGAGAGCAAAATAAGATGTTAATGGAATTCTTATCTGACAAAATTTACTGTTGCATTTGTGAACACCACAGTGCAAATAAATAGTAGAATAAAGAATCTCAGTCATAGGCAGCAAGAATGGGTAAAATTTAACTACAATTAGTTCTTTCCCAAATAGGAAATCTGTTGATGTACTTTTTACCATCAGGGCTATTACACTTTACAATGTCTTAATGGGGTCAAGTAAAAATAACTTTATATAATGGTTAAAAGTAAGAACATCTTAAGTAGCCCATTAATTTGACAGAGTAAACATTCAAATTTCCATGAAGTTTATGTCAAAGAATTCTGAAGTTCTGTTACTGTACTAATAGGTTTCCAAGGGAAACAGGATTTACAGAAGGGGGGGATGAAAATCATCTGGCAGACCTCTTCTCTGCTTCAAACTACTTTATCACTATGGTTCTGACGGTGATTAGATAATGAACCACTCAGACACACAATTTACACAGCAGCTAATTTCATCGGTCTGATTTGAGGGTATGGTTTTTAGGGGGCCATCAAAGAAGCAGATGAAGGTGCATTTGTCATATATGAGTGACAACCATTCACACTGTCTCAACAAAATGGTGCTGGCCCTTATTAGAAACACATGCTATTATCACATATTTAAAGTGCAGTTGAAGCCATAATTTCAAATTGCCAACTGGAAACATAAGGGTAAAACAACCAGATATTACTGAAGCATGTGCTCTGACTTTATGCCCCTCTGAAGACATAATGTGGCAACATAATTCAACAGAAATATTCTTAAGTTATCAATAAAGAATAGTATGAAAACAAAAATTAAAACTATTTCTTAAACAGTAAACTATAATTTTAAAACTTTAAGCCTATTCATGAATAATTCATCAGAAACATTATAGCCATGATTTAATAATAGAACAAAACCCACTAACTCTGGAAATGATGCTTAAATTAGTTTTTAGCATGAATATGTGCTCAAAATTGTTAATTTTTGATTACTGGCTTTCATACAATTAAGTTATTTATTCTACCTATGTCAAGATAACTGAGTTTACTACCGTAAGCTACAAAGAGGCCTGCAACTTACTATGTGTATGAAAATAAACTGTCATGTATTTCTAAAGAAATGTCTATCAACCACACTCATATATCACTTTTCCTCAATGTGGGAATGTCACAAAGTTTATATACAGCTCCGGTCACCTCCGGAGGGCTCAGATGGGGGTCAAGTCTGGCTCAACGTGGGTCCAACGGACCCAGGTTGAGCCAGATTCGCGGATACACAATCCGCAGATATGGAGGCCCCACCTGTACTAGAAAACAATAGGACAAATATTCTTTTTAATCACGAAGTCAATTCTACCTTGAAAGAATGTCTTCTTAAGACTATTTTATAAAAGTCAGAAATTCTCAATCTCAAAGAAGACAGATATGAAAAAATACAGTGAGCTGCAGAGAGAGTAAATTCAATGACTGGGATCCAAGGTACCATGAAGTCATTCTGCACTACCAAGGGGGCTTCAGGTTTTTTTATTTCATACAAGAGCCCTAGAGCAAACACTTCTGAAGTTGGGCGAGGTGAAGTTGAGCGAGGCGCAGGAGGAGCGACCTGGGCCGGGAAGCTGCACGTGTCCCTCCGACTTTGGAGGGGGCACGCCGCTTCCGCTCCACCTCTGAGGAATGCCCTCAGAGGCGAAGCAGGGACGCCCAGGAGCGCTCCTGGGAGGCAGCAGGAAGCTGCCTCCCAGGCAGCGTCTCGGCACCGACTGGGCCGCCCCCTTCTCCCCTCCTCCTTTATAGGAGGAGACGAGATGGGCACCCTAGAGCATCAGTGCCTCTCTAGGGCGCCTGTCTCCTATCCTCCTATAAAAGAGGGGGGAGGGGCAGCTCAGTCGGTGGCCAGGCGCTGCTGCCTCTCCGCAGCGCTCCTAGGCACTCCACCTGGCGGGTGCGGGAAGGGATGAGGCTCCGAAGTACCCCTGAAGGGTAAGCGTTCGGGGCATTTGCCCCGTTTGCCCCCCCAGGTACGCCAGTGACCACAGTCTTCATTCTGTCTTGTTCTCTTCTTTTGTTTAAATTCCATATTTCCTGATCTCTTCTTGCTTGTATCCCTTCACATTTGCTTCTCCAAACCCTGCAATTTTTCCCCAGTTATCCACTATAATACTATCCCTTCAAAAGATTTACATTTTTTCCCCAGTTTGTGTTTTACATGAGATTTACTTTACTTAAATTAACTGTACAGGTCAAGCTCGAATCTGTAATCTTTACAGTTTTAAGTTCCTCTGCTTTGAGTATTTAGTTTAGCAACCTCAAAAAGCAGAACTCATCCGTCACACATACAGCCCATCAGAGAGGCATTAGCTGGTTACAGAAGATGAAATAAAGACCAAGAAACTTTGTGACTATTCAAGACAACCCAATTCTAACCAACTGAAAACAAGACAATAGTATGTAATCTGCATTAGCTAGCAGCTCTAACAATTTGATGCAGTTAGAGATTACTTAAACAGGTATTTGGAAGTTTTTATGACATTCCAATTACCAAAAAGAGGAACATGTTAGCCTGTTCTTTGGATTCATCAATGTCACAAATAGTATGAAGCAGTTTTTGGCTGAGGCATCTCATTTGAAAGGGAAACAAAAACTTTGCAAAACTCAGCAAATTCATATAATATCTAATTTAACACATTAATAACTACAAATATATCTTTGGTCAAGGCAACTTCAGTCAATCACAATATTTGTTTAAGTCAAGGTGATATCTGTTATCTTTTGGTGCTCTAAATGGATGGACACAATTGGATGTCTTATGTGTATCATGGATGTCATATCGCATCTATAAGACATGGATATTTTATGAGTGTTATACAGGCCACCAGAACAAGTGGAAAGTGGTTTCCCCAGAAGCAACATGCCCAAGTGGCTGATAGTGCCAGCCTATGCTTCCTATTAAGGCATGTGGAAAGGCTAGTTTGTGATAGGTTTTCTTTAAGCCTACCTCTTCTAGAAAGCACCTAAGTCTCCAGATCTCTTAGAAAGATCTCTACTGGGTTACAAGTAGCATATACCACTTTTATCTCAGGATGAAGTGGGTTAGGAAAAAATGAGGAAAAATACCTGTGAGAAAAACATTTTAAGAGTGTTAGCTCTTTTAACACTACGTAGTAGCCTAGGACTACAAAAGACCTAACATCAAAGTAGACAGTAACTTTTCGGGGGGGGGGAGGGGTCTGCAAGTATGTAAAGGGTTAGTAAGAGTTGGTATCACAACATTCAGGAATTTGCTCTTGAATTCACTAATCACAGATTGTACATCACTTCCAGAAAGATTTCTATTATTGCATGATATCAGCAGCTTTGACAAAACTGCAGGTATTCCAATTCGTAAGATATCAGAGGCTAATGCAAATTGCAAAACTGAGAAAAAAGGTTTCTTAAAAGGCATATTATGAAAAAAAAATCCAGGTTTATAGGAATACTGAATGAGGTGAAACCAGACTTGAGGATTTCACCTCCTTCAGAATCCATATAAACCTGGATTTTTCTTCATATGAGAGTAGGACTATCAGGCATCACTACAGATTGTACAATGCATCTGTCTCCTTATCATGGCTGTCTATGCTTTTACAACCAAACAAGTCATTGAAGATGACAACTTAAAATTTGTTCACATAACATGCATTTTAAGAAACCAGTGCTTGGTGCATTGCTATATGACAAACTGGAAGGATGTGGACAAATCAGTGCATCAACAGCTTTGCTCAACCGATGACAGAATGAACTTGCTTCATTTTCTACTGTGTTTGCAAACACAGAAGTGGTGACTCCAAGCATCTCCAGCAACAATTTCTTGGGTAATAAAAACCTCTTGAACTATTACAGTTGCAATCAAATTACCTTGCCCTCAGTAACTACTATCAATATTTATAAAAGGTAGCAGGTCAAAGAGTCCCCAGAATCAACTAATTTTCCACGAGTTTTGTGAGAAGGTGGATTCATCAACTCCCACCTCCTCATTTTCCACTGAACAAAATACTCCTCAACAAAACCTGTTCTAATTTTCCAGTGTCTCCCCACTACCATGTTTGGAAACTTTTTTTTTTTTTTTGTAATTCAACTCTTCCAATTTACTTGATTGTCACCTTTGAGCCAATAAGAGTTGCATTAACAAAGCCCACTGTTTCTAACATATAAGCAGCAGACAAGCATCTTGCATCGTAGCCCCTTTTAGGCAGTCGCTCTCCTGTGACAAGTTAATATGTGAGCTGTTTCCCCTGAACTTGGGTTCTAAACTGGCCCTCACCAATAAGGGGCATGCTTAGCCCTGCCCCTGCTCTCTGCACATAAAATGCTGTTCTGCGGTGACAAACAAGGAATGCTGAAAGAACTTCCCATGGTAGCAGCCCTCAGAAATTGATGTAGCGCTCCCCTTGTTCAATGTTTGTCACTGCAGATATTCAACATGCATATAGAGCAGGAATTAAGCACGTATAGCATCATTGGGGAGGGCGCACATTCATGGAAATGTCTGCAAAGGACTTGAGCGGATTTACAATCTTTAGGGTGGTATGCACAGAGTTATGTGCTTTTAAAATACCTATCTCTAAGGAACAGAAATCACAGATCTTCATCATTATCACCTTCTTTGTAGACTTTTGCAGCTCTAGTAAATGTCATATTTGCATCTTGTTAAACAAAACGCAGATTACTACCAACAGGGAAGAGGGAAATAAAGAGGGCAGTAGTGAAGCTATGTTCTAGCTTAGCACAACATCCAATGAATATCTGTCACATGCATATAATTAGGAGGCACATCATCTTCTGGAAATGTGCTCTCTGAATTTATTTATTTATTTATACAGGTATTTATATACCGCCTTTCTTTAGTTGTCAGATTTCTCCTCAGACTTTAATCCAAGGCGGTTTACATAGGCAGGCTGTTCTAAACCCCTGTAGGGATTTTTACAATTGAATAGTTCTAGTCTTTCATAGAACTCCTCGTTTCACCTGGTCTGGTCTCTCTCTGGCCCTTCGCCTCCCACGTTCCACTTGACGGCAACTCCTCTCTGCCACCAAGGGTCAGCTCATCAGTATATCAGCGTGTCGTCAGTTCTGGGGTACTTCCGGTTGTTTCAAACTGGCAGCCTCAGATCTTCAGGCATACAAGGCGACAGCTCTACCAACTGAGCTAGACCTCCTGCCCAAACTGTATTAAATTGACACAGCTGCCCATTTCTTTCTTCTACACTTGTAGAAAAAAATCCAGAAAGTGTTGCCTAATCTCCAGAAGGCAAGGTGGGAGAATGCTGAGGTAATCAACTAGTTGAATGGGTTTCTACTACAAAGATCACAAATTACATTAGGTAGCACAATGCAACTTGATACAAGCAGTCACTGAATTTCAGTCAGGAAAGCAAATGAAAATGCTTCTCAAGAGCACAGATTGCCCGAGCAAGCTTTTCGTACTTAGCTATTACTACAATGATTCAAACTTGAATTTTGTTTCAAGTCTGCCCATATTACCAAGCTACATGTTACAAAGTTATTTGATAACTAAAAATATGATTACACCCCTTATGCCTTGTATTGTGAACTAACAATTCAGGATAATAATCATGACACCATTCACTTTGAATGCAATAAAATATTGGTTTAAATCAGCGGCTTCCAAATCGCTGTGTTACGAAAAAGCCTTCCTTGTGGGGCAAGGTGCCTTGTTATCTTTCCAGCCAATCTTGTCAGAAAGTCACTCGGGGCAGCCACTTCTGCCCCAAAATCAGGTTGCAGAGCCTGCTGGGGTGCCAGGCAACAGAAGCGGCTACCCAGTGCATTACAGGTACTGGCTAAATCTGTTGCTTCTTAAAAACTGAAGGATACAAAAAGTTGTCCATGCAGATGATGTAAAAAAAACTGCTGCATTCTCCAGGCAAAGTTGGAGGGCAAAAGAAAGCAGTACTTGCTTGAGTACAATCTCCAACTAGAACTCTGGCTTCAATAATGATCTTTAAGCAGGTATCTAACTGACCATGCCAAAAGAAGTAAATGCATGCCCTAGGAAAAACAATTTCTTATTCCATGGGTTCCAGATTCTGCAGTCAAAGTTCTGTCCACAGATATAATGTAGATGAGATGTTCTAATGCCATGAGACAAGAACATTTTGTCAAAAAACTAATTCCCTCCATTCAACATCTTCATTTCTACCACTGAAAAACTTGTCATGTTGGTTACTGAAAACTTAGAAGTCTGTGCATAATGTAATACTCCAGTTTTCTCAAACAGTTCCTTAATTTCATTATATTCTTCTGAAGAACTGAAGTTTTCACCATCCAATATTCTACATTAAAAAATGTTGATCAGTCCCAGCTTGAAGGAAACAAGTGAAAGCTTTAAGGTTCTATTAACCCCCTAACAGCACTAGACACCTGCAAAGCACCACCCTCCAGCCTTTTCTCTAGAGTTCGCAGTCTTGTTTCCTATATTCCTCAGTTCCCCCACTCAAAACACACTGTGTGGTTCACCTGTGTCAGAATAGCTTAAAATTAGCTCCAAATATTCAGGAATGACACTTCCCTTATACTGTAGGTCAGTGGTTCTCAAACTTTTGGCACAGGAACAAATTTTTTTTAGAATGAGAATCCGTCAGGACAGAAGTGACATCATCAAGCAGGAAAAATTTTAACAATACTGGGCTGCGACCCTACCCACACTTACCCAGGAGTAAGTTCCATTTACTAACATTGTTAAAAGTATATACATATTAGCCTAATTACATCAAGTCCAATTATTAAAAATGAAATATTAAAATGATTGGGGACCCACCTGAAAATGGCTTGTGACCCACCTGGAGGGTCTCGACCCACAGTATGAGAAACATTGCTGTGGGTTCATCTCTTACTCTCTTAACAGTTTTCTTTCAAGCGCCTTTTCCCTGAGCCTCAAGGATCACTCTCACCAAGAATACTTTTTTTTCCTTTTGATGACTTGAATTTGAACTTTCTTCAATATAGGGAAAGCAACACAATCTTTTCAGGTATTTATGTATTCCATTCCGCTTCTTTCCATATTTTAACATGGAAAATTACATCTATATTTTATAAGCACACTTTAAATTACGTTGTGTTCAGATATTATTCTACAACATGCATACTCTTCTGACATTTCTTACACCGTCCATACAACATTTCAAAACATCCAGAGATTTTGCCAGGGCTTATGTTATACCTGTCAAGATCTGATGACTCTATGTTATGTATTCCTCTGAACAGAACCACTACACTTAGTTACAGGCTATCATCAACCAATTCATTCTCTTGCTAAAATCAAGTCATCCAATTACTCCTTGACTAATCAAGGCTGTTTTGGCTTTTTCTTTTTTCAAAAGGTACTCAACAGCATAAACAGTTCACTTACAAGAAATGGAAAGGGGCTAATCAGCAGAATTATTGTTTTGCTGCTACAATTTGCAGTATTTAAATGCAGTTGCTGATTGGACTGAAAGTTTTATGATACAGCACAGGAAACTAGTTTGACATAAATATGAAGCTGCCTATGCTTTGTCTACTGCAGGAAATTGATGCAGAAATCTAAAATAATGTCTGCAACAATCCACTTTTAATATTTATGCCTTTGAATAAATAACTGATGCTAATAGTTTAAGCTAATAGTTGGCAATATCTGCTGTTCCACATTTTTCTAAATATGTCCTTATCCTTCAATATGTATTGACCTATTTCATGTTCATATTTCCACTGATACGCAGAAGACTTCCAGACATGACCTGATGGCACTTCAATACAGTAGGAAAAGATTAGAGGGAACACTGCTCGGCAGAAGTGGTGCTGCTGAACAGGCAGTCTGTGTGATAATTGGGATCTCCCAAATCATGAAAATATGATCAGGAGTTGCATATTTTATCTTCTTTCATTCACAACTCATGAGTTCCTAAGTTAGAACAAACTGCTTATTTCTGGTCATCTGCTTAATGATGTCATTTCCGGCCCTCTGCAGGCCCCATGGATAATAACTTTGGCCCACTGCATAAAACAAGTTTGACACCACTGCTCTAACCTATGGAAACTGTTACAGAGGCATAAAAAACCTACAGTAATTGCTTTGGACTGTCAGAAGATTCTACTGTATTAGCATCCATTCCTGCCTTGGCTCCTCTTTATAAAGAAGCCAAAATTCTCTCTTAAACAATTAACTAGAATTGAACTGACAAGATTAGCACCAGAACTGAAAAGCTAGTCTTGTGAATGCAGGTTTAAGCACTTAAGAACAGAAGAAGAGCCCTCCTGGATCAGGCCAATGGCCCATTTAGATCAGCTTCCTGTATCTCACAGTGGCCCACCAGATGCCTCAGGGAGCATACAAGACCACATGATACCTGTATCTTGCTGTCTCTTTCTTGCATCTGGCATTCAGAGATACGGTTGTATACCGTCATCATAGCTTGTGATCTGCAATGAACTTCTTGATAAATCTATCCAATCCCATTTTAAAGGTGTCTAGGCTAGGTGCCATCACAACATCCTGGGGCAAGGAGTTCCACAGATTCTAATTTGCCTTACTTTGAAGGAGTTGATCAAAAATCGATCAAAAATTTCCTTTGGGAGAAGGGAAGTGGAACTCCATGAGGAAGTGCAGCTCTCAGCTTACAGTTCTAGAATATTTCCAAAGTAACTTTGTGCAGATACTATGCGTTGGCCTGCACAGACATGACATAACAAGGAAAGAAGAGTGAGCCTTGAACCCATGACAATATCTACAGAACAAGAAAACCACTGACAGAATTAAAAAACACAGATATACACACAGAAATTTTCTGTTTCTAGTCACAGGTCTGTCAGCAACTTAAATCTAAAAAAAGTAAAGGCAGAGTTGGAAAACTAATTTGATCCAACAGACACCTTTTGGAAGAATATTTTTTTCAGATACTTTGCAATTTTGGTTCTACAGTGCTTCATAAAATACTAACTAGTTGTAATCATTTGCAGTTTAATTGTGGACATTTATATGCTTTTCTTATGCACAGAACATAGCTATTAGAGCTGAATGGTGATGGTGTGAAGTATAGGTTAGATTGGGTGAAATTAAAGCAAATTACTCAGGGATGTGGAATTCTGAAAATAGAAACAGCCAATGATTTGCAACCCTCTTGATGATCAACTTCACAGAACCCTAGATGACAAGAACTTACATATTTTAAAGTTAACTAGATTTTTTCAATATTATATATAAATATATTTTAAGCGGAAGTACTCCATGATTCTGGAAATAATTATTTTGTTTGATTTACAACTCTCAGTAAAAATTTTGCTCCACTAAACGTGTTTCTATTCTTAAATTTTAATGGATTCCAACAAGCAAGAACTAAAAAAAAATACTGCTATACTTCATACAAAAACACACACATTGATGTGCACATGGTCACACACATAGTAGATATTTGCCATGACTGAAACTCTGGACAGCCGCTGCCAGTCAATATTGGCAATACTGAGCTAGATGGACCAAAGATCAGACAGGTTACATCTTCCCCTCCAAGAGCCTTGGCAGAGGTGCTGCTGCTGAAAGGACAATGCTGGGAGAACCCAATTATCACAAGGGCTGCATAAAGAGCTTCTGAGGGACATATCCAGCCAGCAGGCATGAATTTGATACCCCTGGTATAGAACCTACAGAGGAATGTCCAAGAAGGCTAGGGCTCAGAGATCACTCTGCCTTCCCGGTGTCTCTCTTGCACTGCTAGGAGAAGCTTGCTACTAAGGGCTGCCCTTGCCCCGCAACTACATAGCAGGCTCCTTCCCACCCTCCACTCAGCACTCCTCTTGCCATCCTGGCAGGGCTGGGAGAGAAGCCGAGAAGACATGAAAGGGGTGAGGGAACTATGCCAGGCTGGGGTGTCACTGGCATTGCTTGGGGTAATTACTGGACCTGGACCCCAGATACTCAGACCTTTCTTTAAAGGTTTTGCACAGCATTTTTAGCTTGCAGGAGTGGCTTGTAATCTTGACTGTTTATTCCTCCGGATTGTCCAGCACATCCAATTACTCAGAACCATCTAGGCTGGATTACAGTGCAGGATTATCAGAAATCTACTGTAGTGAGAAGAAAAATGGCTGTAAATACTAATGTTGTTGACATATGTTGTTGAATGTGAATTCATATGAATGTTGTTCACATATGACTAGACATTCTTAAACTTTATTTTTTTGTAGATTTCTTCTTCCTCAAAATGCGAAAAGCAACATTGTGCTTTTTACCAAGAGTGCATTTTTAAAAATTAGTGCTTTAAAAGTGTACTAGGTAGGTGACAGAGGTGGTATAGTGTCAGCAGATACAGTCACAATTATTACCCATGCACCAGTGGTATGTGTTTTTATTTCATTATAACAAAAAAAAAAAATCACACCTCTATACCTATGACCACAGTCCTATACATACTTACCTAGAAGTAAGTATCATTAAACTCCATGGAGCTTGCTTCTGTGTAGACATACATGAAATTGTGCTGTAAATTTGGAGACACGGTATAATTTCATAATGTTTGAGAAAACACTGGCATACTTGTGAAAGCCAGGAAAGAAACTTTAGTAAGAACGTAACAAGAGCCCCACTCGATCAGGTCAAAGGCCCATCTAGTCCAGCTTTCTGTATCTCACAGAGGCCTACCAAATACTTCAGGGAACACACAAGAAAGCAAGACACCACCTGCTTCCTGGTGCCCTCCCCTGCATCTGGCATTCTGAGGTAGCCCACTTTTAAAACCTATCATGTCCTGGAAACTGTGATGGACTTTTCCTCCAGAAATTTGTACAATCCCCTCTTAAAGGCATCTAGGTGAGATGCCATCACAATATCCTGTGGCAAGGAGTTCCACAGACTAATTACAATTACACAGACTAATTACTGTAACTGCTGTTATAGCTTCTGATAAGCATTATCCAGTTAGATAATGAAAAGCTTAGCAAATTCAAGTTGTGAACCCAAAACTATGATTAGCTTTGCAAATTACAGTATCAATTTATCATTTACTTGTAGTTTCAGTTGATTGCAATAGATCAGGGGTCGGCAACCTTAAACACTCAAAGAGCCATTTGGACCCATTTTCCGGAGGAAAAAAAACCTCAGGAGCCACAAAACCCTTTTGACATCTAAAATGAAGATAATACTACATATATAGTGTTTTTTTTTTCACCTTTATGCTCTTATAGGTTCCATTTTTATAATGTAGCCCCCTCTTGTAGCTTTTAGTTAGTTTTGTCATACAGTCTTGTCCTGTGTTTTCAGACGCCTGGTCCTCTATGGTGTTTTGCCTGAGAGAATTAGGCCCACTTTAAGCAAATTAGCTCCCCTTCTTTCCCCCAACAAATGACCCTGGTTCTGCCCTGCAGTCCTGTTGGACCCCACCTCCAGGGTAGCTCGCCTGTTCAACCTGCAGAGGTCCTCTCTCCTGCCAGCAGCCTCCCACCACTACAGCAGACCCTGGGTCCTCAGCAGGTCTTGGGCACAGCAGCCACACACCTCAGTGTCTCCAGCCACAGTGTCTCCAGCAGTCCATTAGTCACAAAGTCAGTCAGAGCATCCAGGGCAGAGTCCAAAGTCAATAAGCCAAGTCACAGTCCAAGATCAGATTCCAAAGTAAGTCAGTCAAATCAGTCAGAGTATCAAAGTCAATAAGCCAAGTCAGTCTCCTACTTCCAACCTGCACTCCTTCTACAACCCACACCCCCTTCCTCAGGTGCTCCTTATATCCCTGAGGGCCCTATTGCCTTCAAGTGGCTGCAGCTGTGCAGCACACTCTGCTGGATGCCCAGGCCTTACCCTTAAAGGGGCCACTGCTGACACCACATCTACCTCCTCACCAGATCTTCCAGGATTCCAATACATATGGCAGTTATGACATCTGCTTATCTTACATGGATACTAAAGAACTCCCCCCACCTTCCAGAGGCACCCTGGTGGAAGGAAAAAAGGACACAGACTCCAAAGAAGAAGCCAGAGCTGGGGGGGGGAAGGTGGGGGGGGAACCACAGGCCAGCTTCTGCCCTGCCTGCCTGCCCGCCTGCCCGCCCGCCCTCACTCAGGCTGCAACCCTCTCCACACTATCCTGGGAGTAAGCCCCATTGGCTACAATGGGACTTCTGAGCAGACAAGTTGGTTGGAGCTCTCAGGCTGCAGCCCTCTCCACACTTTCCTGGGAGGAAGCCTCACTGACTACTTGTGAGTAGACCTGCATAGGAGGGGGCTGAGGCTGCAGCCCTCCACACCTTCCTGGGAGGAAGCCCCACTGACTACAGCGGGGCTTATTTGTGAGTAGACCTGCACAGGAGGAGGCTGAGGATAGAGCCCTCCACACCTTCCTGGGAGTAGCCCAGGGACTACATTGGGGCTTACTCTGGAACAGACCTGCGCGGGCTCCCACTCACCAGTCCTTGGGCTTGGCCTTGAGCAGGCTTCAAGGCTGCCATCCCAGGCACCCTTTCCTGGGAGTAAGCTTCATCCTCTCTAATGGGGCTTACAACTGAGTAGACAGGCATAGGAGCAGGCTCCATGGCTGCAATCCCAGGCACCCTTTCCTGGGAGCAAGCTTCATCCACTGTAATGGGGCTTACTACTGAGTAGACACACAGGATGTCTCCTCTGTTGTGGAGGAAAAGCCTCTCCTGGTGCTGAGTGGGGACCTGCTCAGGGAAAGGCGGGCTGCAAGGGCTAGCAATGGCTGAGGAGGAAGGTGGCTCAGGATTGGCTGGTGGTCAGCCAGTGAAGGGCCCTGAGCCATTCCAACAGAAAAAGCCAGGAGCCTGCTGGATGCTGATTGGCTGAGCCTGCTGGAGAGTTGGGGAAGGGAAAAACAGGGACCTTAAGCCTGCAGAGCGGGCAAAATTGAAAAGGGAAACCAATGCTGGGCAGGTGGGGGTGCAGGGAGAGGAGGTAAGCAGCCTGCCCTCCCAACACAGGTGCCTCCTGTTAATCCCTTTGCCACTTTCACCCGGAGGAGCCACAGCAGACAGCTGAAAGAGTCACATGCGGCTCTAGAGCCGCAGGTTGCCGACCCCTGCACTAAATGTATACATTTAGAGGACAATGTGAGAAACTGGACCTTGTGTATTTTAGAAATCTGAGCAGTACACTAAAGTACTAGCACTAAAGTACAGCAGTACACTAAAGCTTCCAAAATGTTGGTGATACCTTCAAAACAAGTGATTTTACATTATCCTGGCAGGGAAATTCAAGAGGCTGGTGATGAGTAGGTCTCATGGACTCACTCACAGGGATACTGAAATTGTTAGAATACTTCCCCATTGATTACCTAGAATCCTGAAATTTGGAAACAGGCATCCAAGACATCCAACAGACACCTACAACACCTGGGGCAGGGATTTTGAAAATTGGATACTTGAATTTTTCTGTCTCAAACCTGAAAACTCAAAGGTTAAAGATATTTCCAAGTTAAAAAGTGGTATGCATACAGCTTAAGATACCCTACTGATTAGAAGCATCAAAAGAGGGAACATTTTTACTTTTCTTACTCAAAACTGTCAACTCAAAAGTTAACACCAAAAAGGTTAAGCTAGCTAGGAAGCTGACATTTAGTACACATACAGCCCAAGTGGAAGTGAGTGGGAGACTTAGAGAAGTAGTGGGCAACAAGTACTCCCCTTCTGGAACCAGGGGTTCCAAACATAAGGCCTGCAGGCCGGATACAGCCCCCTAAAGCAATTCCTCCAGCCCTTGTTATAGCTGAGCTCTCCCAGCATAATTGGGCTTGCTCATATCCTGAAATTGTGAATAAGATTCACACATTTTTTCTTCTGTCATTTGCAGCCATTAAGTTTCTACGTGAGAACAAAGAGCTTATTTCTGGTCATCATCTGCTTAATCATGTAACTTCCTCCTTAATGATATTACTTCCGGCCCTCAGTAGGCACCATGAATGCTGTTCAGCCCACAATATGAAACAAGTTTCACACCCCTGCCCTAAACTGTTAAGGTACTCCTGGCCACATTAAAGAAGAGCGCTAAAATGGGGGCAGAGAACCCTCAATTTAATGGACCTCAGAAATAATTAAAGTTTTCTGCTTCATTAGAAAACATTCACATATGCTTTGAGCAGGTGCCTCTCAACCATCTTCAAGGCATTCCGAATTAATGGACTTTCGCATTAAGGGACTCATTTCCCCCATTAGTCTGTTAAATATAGGATTCACTATATCAAGATCAGCTACATCAGTGGTTCTCAAACATTTTAGAACCAGGACCCACCTTTTAGAATGACAATCTGTCAGGACCCAGCAGAAGTGATGTCACAACAAGAAGTGACACCACCAAACAGACCCCATGACAAAATAAAATCAATTTATTAAGTAAATTAAAACTTTACAATAAGTTTTAAAAATTTAAAATAAAGAATCACCCTTTTAACCCTCCCAGGCAATTACTGATCTGTTTAAAAAAAAGTTCCCCAAATATTCCAAAGGCTACAATCCTATCCACACTTACGCAGGAGTGAGCCATATCATTGTTAAAAGCATATGAGTAGCCAGTTAAAAGTAAAGATATGTAATACTTCCCCAAATGCAGTCACATACCATGGTAGCATCAAGTCTAATATATTAAAAATAAAACACCAATTGAAATAAATAGCAATTCATCTGAAATTGGCTTGTGACCCACCTATTGAGTCCTGACCCCACAGTCTGAGAAACAGAGTTATATCAAACTAAAAGTCTTAGTTGACTCTGATTTCTTGAGGAACAGAATATCATTAGAATATTTTCTGGGAAGTCCAAGAAAACTTGGTATTCACTGGGTAGTAGGATGATTGAAGTATGTTTGTTTTGCTCTTGAACTGTGAGTAAATAAAAAAAATCACTTTTTAGAGTAATTTCTATAATCTTTGCAAAAGAGAATACAACTATCCATCCCCCACTTTATTTCTTAAAAAACAACTGAACATCATCCATTTACAATACCAATAAAAGCTTTTTAGGCAAAGAGAGCCTGTCATCAACATCCCCATCTCTATCAACATTATGTGCAACATCAATCATGGGCTCAATTTTTTTGTTGTTTAAAAAGACTTTGTGGTGAAGTAGTTCTTCCCCATTTAGTTGGTTGCATTTTCACAAACACCAAAGTAACAAACTAGGATTGAAAAGTTACCTCATGCATATTGCTGTTGTCCAACACCATTCAGACTAAGCCTTTTTAGATCATTAACTACCACAGGAGTGCTGATTACACAGGCACCAGCAATTTCCTAACCAATGACCACCTGAACAATGATGTGTTCAGCTTCTCAGACCCTGAAGCCTTTCAAAGGTGAATCATTTCACAGTTTGGAACTAGATCACCATAGCAACTTCCCTTTGAGGGTTTTAGAATCACCATCCAGTAATTCTATGATCATCAAGCTCAACCATTCCCAATGGTTCTTTTCACAGCAGATGGAAAAGGAAGCCTTGAATTTTTACAGTCTATTTCAAGCAATTCATCTGGCAGCCTATTAGAATTCAAAATATTTCGACCTTCAATCACAAAGCATGTTATCTGAAGCTGTGGTGATCTCAAGTCAAGACAAGCAGACATTTTAGTCTAATCATCCATGATGAGAAGAAACTGACAAAAAAACCCCTCTTAATTCAACCACCATCAAAATGCTTATTTTAACTGCATGCAAGTCTTTCAACAGGCAATGAAAACACACCATGCACCATTTTTATCACAATCATCTGCTCAAGGAAAATATGAATTCTGAATATTGACATGAATCTTTGCAGTCTGCTTCTAGAAAAAGAAATATTTCCTACAAACAGGAAAAGTGTCATATTTATATTTTCTTCCATACTTTTTGAAGACAAATTATTTTTTCTAAATACTGATTTTAACTCATTCAAAAATTAGTGAAACTAAAATAGTTGTTCTATACATGTTCCAACCAAGTAACGTACATTAGAAAAGTCTGAATATGGATTACTAGGAAAGTTCTAGAACTACAGCTTTATCTAATGTTCCTGAAATATTGTACATACTGGTTTTTCATTAAAAGCAACATGCTTTATCTCTTAAGTACTGCAGTCAGTCATTATGCAAGGTGGTTCATTTTTAACCTAGCTCAAACATTAATTTACACAAAATATTTAATCAAATTTAATTTACTAAACTAAATTCTACGTTTAATAATGTTTACTAAAAACGTATTTTCTAAATTAGTGTTTAAATCAAACTACAATATAATAATACCTCTCATAACATAGGGGATCCGTTCCAGAAAATCGAGCACTGTGTGAAACAGTGTTATACAAAACTTTACTAAAGATAAAGCAGGAAATTGGCACTGACTTCCCAGAATGTACTGTTCCAACTGGCTAGAATAGTTGTCAATCACACCAGGGAAAAAAGTTCTGAACAAATCAGCACAAAAGGAAGCAGTGCTAATGAAAATATTACTGTACTGAAATGAACTATAGATATAGATATTTAGATATATATTCACCAAAAAATTAAACAGATTGGTAAATCCTGTTCAACTTTTTATTGATAAAGTACAATCAATCAGACTGTTTGGGCTAGCATAAATCCACACACCTGATAAGCATTGAATCATATTCAAATGTTTATGTTCAACTGCACTACAATGACACCCTATCTCAGTTTTTCCATGAAATCATATACACTACTCATGGTAATCATATGTGGATGAACTCCTATGTAAAATTTTCACAAAGTGCAAATGAGTGCAAAGTGTAATTTTTCGGCCTAGGTGCTTAACATTCAAGGAGCAATAATTGACCATAGTATAAATGTATGTAATTTAATATGAAGCAGTTTTGCATGAGTATTCTCATACATACACACTGGTTGTGCTTTGCATACACACAAACTATACCCTCTAGCCCAGAGGTTCCCAAGTGGGCACTGGGACACCCTGCAGCATCGCGACACATTTCGGGGGGCATCGTGGAATGCAAGCTGCTTGGGCTGCTCAGCAGTGCTGTGTGGGTGTCTGGAGTGGTGGGCTGGGCTCTGTGCAGAAGGGCCAACCTGCCCTCATTGTACCATTTTATGTTTAATTTTGAAGGCATTTTTTGGTGCAACCTGAAAGAAAGTGGTGCTCGTGTCATCATGTTAGCACATTGTGTGTCATCACCACTTACTTCTGGGTCTGGAGCTCCATGAAGGCACTTAGGGCCAGTTTGGGAAGCACTGCCCTAGCCCAAAATGGTTCTCAAGGCCTACCACCTTACTGAATGAGAATTCTATGCTTTTCATACTTTTAGAGTTTATCAACTGCAGTCATCCACAAGACAAATGCAAAGCAGTCAGAATTTCAGTGACTTAATTCTAATCAAAGTATTTAAGTATCGACAAAAAAGGAGAAGGCTCTTTTTCAAGGCATGAGAACACTTGGGATGAAAAAGAAGCATTTTCAACCATTGCTATGTGAAATGAATAAGAAAACTAGTTAAACTACTGCTGCTTCCAAACAGGTGTCAAATTTTTTTCAAATGCCTTCAAAAAAATGAATCTAAACTGAGCATTTTATTTTACATTTACAGATAATTTTCAATCAAATTAGAAACATTTAACTGTTGTTTAATCATATAACATGTACCTTAAACTTTTAATTAAAGCCTAACAGGGTATTGCCCACAAAATTTTGGTTGCCACATTCATGAAATAATAAAGACTAGTCTACTTATCCATAAAACATCACAAGAGATAGATTAAATATGTGTTCATACACGTACTTCTTGAATGACACTGCATGCTGTAAGACCACACAAGATTACAGAAACTTTTCTAATAAAAGAAAAATAAACTTGTTTAAGAAAATAATGTTTTTTTAAACACAGCAGGTGTAACAATAAGGGTTGTGAACTGAGGCAGAAGACATTCATTTTGCCATTTTACTCTTCTCCTGCTCACCTTAGCAGCACAAACCTGACTCTCCCATGCGCCAATATAACCTTCAACAATCCAAAAGCCATTACAATTATTTCATAACATATAATCAAGCAAACATACAGTAATTGAAGGACACTGAAAACAGTATTTACTATCCAATTAATATTATAAAAGGCTTAATTTAGCAATGCAAAGGGACATGTTACAAAATGGCATATTTTCTTTTTGTAAATTGATAAAAATTTAAATTGAATAAACATGTTTTATTTTTATCAAAACTACATAAAATAAATGCCCACTGCAAATCAGATTATTGGACAAATATCTTACAGCAGTCCATTCCTCACGCTGGCAGGAAGGACCTTCCTATGGAGGCCCTCCCCACATCAAACAATTCCACATCCCTCCCCACATCAATCAATTCCTCTCACTGAAAGAGATCTAGCAGAAGCACATGCAAATTATTAATGCATTTGAGGATGATGTCCAGTGTGGGAAGAGAAAGGGCAAAAGGGAAAAACTTTTGAGCATGAAGTGATGGATCATGCTTATTGGAGATTATCTGGATATTGGCAGCCCAATCCTGAGTTGCTCAGAGCACAAGGCTGCCATGGTGCCAAAATGACAGCCACGACATCCAATGTGCACATCCTTGGGAGAAGATGACTTTCATCCCCTTCCCCCTCATAAGGAAAATAGCCCTGCTATCGGGCTACTCGATTCTGTGCCTGCAATCAAGTGGGTGCAGAGTAACAGAGTTCTATGTTGAGCCAGAAGGCTCGACATTGGACACTGGATCTAGCGAAACTGAGCTTCACCCCCACCACACCTCCCCCCTCCACTCCCAATGACCTCTCTGCTCACTCCCAATGACCTAGCGCTGGCCTCCCACCAGCTCCCACCTCACTCCCAATGACCTAGTGCTGGCCTCCCACCACTGCTAGCCCAGCACAGGTTTGGCCAGAGCTAAGCCCTACAAACGTGCCTTATAGCACATTTGCAACAGTGTGCGCCGGCAGTAAACCAGCATGCAGAGCTCAGGATTGGGCTCTCAAGAAGGTGTATTATTTGACTGTGAAAAGACCTGAACCTCTATGGAAAGCTTCAGTTTCCTGAAGCACTTTGCCCTTCTCCAGAAACTTCAGAAGCAGAATTAAGCACATTCAGCAGTATATAAGTTTGCATGATTTACATAATCTTAATTAAAAAAAACATTTAGCACACAGTCCTGGAGTATAAAAGGATATAATATCCAAGGAATTACAGGTGGGACCTCGGTATCCACAAATTTGGTATCCACTGATTTGACTGACCACTGATACCAAGGTCCACCTTTAAATGCTTTGTAACAGGGAAAAAAGCAACAAAATCCAATTCCTACCTTCATGCTGTTAAAAAATTATAATTTCATTCCACTAGATTTCATTATTCACTCCATCTACTGGCTGAAGGTGGTAAAACTATACCAATGCATTCTGGGGCGACAATGGAGGAGTAAAAAACCTAGAAGTGGGTCTGAAGCTATTTTTCCACTGATTTGGTATTCACTGATTTTTTTAATCCACTGGAGGTTCCAGAACTTTCAAAGCACTTGCGGCAGTTTATACATTGGGCCTTCCTTATCATGAGGGTTTGGTTTCATACAACTTCACCTTCCAAAAATCAGAAGTAGCTTCCAGAAGATTCTGCAAGCCATTCTGAGGCCTGCAGAGACCAAAGGAGTGGGTTGCTGGCCTGGCACGACCCAGAAGAGGCCTCCAGAGGCTCTAAGTAAGTAATTGGAGGCACCCATGTGGACCCACTATACCCGCGGATGATTAAATCTGTGGCTAGGGGACTTACGGATATGGATTGTCCACTGTATTTTATAATACAGCAGGCCCTCCTTAGCCACAGGTTCTGCATCAGATTTAACTGCAAGTGTCAACCCCATGGCTGGAGGGCCTTAGAGAACCTCTGGACGCAACCGAAGTGCCTTCTTGTCATACCTGGGAGGTCTTCTGAGGCACGGGGAGGTCACATGTGACCTCCCCGTCCTCAGAAGGAATACTGGAGCCTTCTGGAAAGTATTTCCAATTTTTCTGGCCAAGCTTCTCTACAGATTATCTACAGCACTGTTTCTCAAACTGTGGGTCGGAACTCACTAGGTAGGTCGTGAGACAATTTCAGGTGGGTCCCCATTCATTTCAATATTTTATTTTTAATATATCAGACTTGATGCTACCATGATATGTGACTGCATCTGGTGAAATGTTATAGACCTGTACTTGTAACAAGCTACTATGGATATTCTTTTAACAATGATAGTAAAGGAAACTTACTCCTGTGTAAGTGTGGGTAGGATTGAAGCCTAGGACTGTTAAAAATTTTCCTGCTTGATGATGTCACTTCCGGTCACGAAATCACTTCCGGTGGGTCCTGACAGATTCTCATTCGGTCCTGGTGCTCAATGTGTGAGAACCACTGATCTAGAGAATTCAGTATTCAGTTTGTGTAGGTTCCCTCTTTACATCCTGCAGTGTCCTCCTTGAGTTGCTGTTAGGTTTGCCATGTGATGTGGGGATAATCATTGTGTATCTTTCATGGTGGTAGTAGAAGGAAGCCAGTGCTGCCTGATTGCCTGTCCCATTTTATTAAGAATATTTATATACATGTTAACAAATAGCTCACAAAATGGTTTACATAGCAAAATAAATTAGTTTCCTGTCCCCAAAAGGCTTGCAGACTTACAAAAAAAAAGTAAAAGAACAGAGATACCAGCAAAAGTTATGGGAAAAGACACTGTGCTGGGGTGCTCTTTCCTGCTATATTTAAGAGGACCACTACTTTAAAATGTGCCCCTTTGCCCAGGTAGCAGTAATCTTGTTGGAGACTGCATTCAGTAAGAACAGAATGGGCAGCAGTCCCCAAGAAACTGCTAAAAACCAAGAATGAAACCTTTTAGCGAGGGTTGGCATGAAGGAAGTGATGACAATGGTCAGGAGAAATGTAGGACATTGCCATTAGTGTCACATAATCAAAGGCAATAGTTGAATCTGAAAAATGGAAGGCATTGCTCACTAAATCTGGTCCTAGAACTGCTGTTTAGTAAATTAACCCATTAAGCTGCCCATGAGCTACCAGGGTGGCACAGGCTGCTAGAAAGAAGGTGGGTGTGGAAGTCTAAATTTTTACTTTATATTTTAAACTGTAAAGCGGTTTTGAGTGTTAATGGAATACAATTGCTATCTTCAAGCAAATTATTGTTGATTTTTTAAAGAAACCTTTTAAAGTATGCTCTTAGGCTTCTTTAAAGCTATTGTTGCAAACAGAAAGTACAGTGTAAGTACATTTAGTAAGGTAAAGGTACACCTTCAAACTGAATTGACCTGACAACCCCCACAGTGATTTGTTCACTAAAACTCTACAGGATTTCAGTGATTAAAACCTAAAAGGAACAGCAAACAAGGTTACTACTTGTATTGATTGTTTTTTAAATGACAACCTGAAACTATTTGGAAGCTTTAAGCTTCTGTGAGCATAATTTCCTATGTGTTTTTTTCCCTTTCTTTGAACAATGCCTAGTTTAATGTTAAAGTAGTAATGGTGTCATCTATTTGTAGAAGTAAAACCAGTGGCTGATAGCTGATTTGGGAGGGCGAAAAAATGAGGTTTACATATATTTATAACTACTAATAACAAACCACTTGAATGGAGCAACAACGTAATTAGATTTTCAGAAAAGAACTGCATCTAGGAATCTATTTTTATATGGATCTTTTTTTGCATCCTTTCCTAGTGTTGGTATTTGAAGGTCATTAAATCTGTTGAAAAAGAAACAAGTGAACATAAGAACATAAGAACAGCCCCACTGGATCAGGCCATAGGCCCATCTAGTCCAGCTTCCTGTATCTCACAGCGGCCCACCAAATGCCCCAGGGAGCACACCAGATAACAAGAGACCTCATCCTGGTGCCCTCCCCTAAGTGCAAGATCCTGGCCCCACCCCTCACTCGTCCATGGGCCTGCCCACCACTCACCCTTCTCCCACTCTGAAGTGTCTTCTTCCTGCCCTCTGCTGCCCCTCCCCAGAGCTCTGCGCCTGCCTGACTCAGCTGGTGCAGAGTTACCTCATCCACCAGCCCCACGGGGCTTGGGCTGGTATCCGGAGGCCGACACACATCCATGAGCCTGCCTACCTTCTCAGAAGGTGATGTGAAAGTGCTTTTTGGCACTTTCACAACACTGTTGGGCCAACACAAGGTACTTGCACTGGCCCAAGTCATTTCCAGGATTGCACTCTTAATCCTATGCAGATCTACTCAGAAGTAAGTCTCATTGAATGCAGTAGGACTTACTCTCATGTAAGAGTATAAGATTGCAGCCTTCATCTGTGATGCTGCTTGAAATCAGGAAAAGGTCATAGTATGTCTTGATAGACATGTTTAAGTGTCTACCCTCAACACAGTCTTCTGTAGATCTCGTTAGGATAACAAGACTAGAGTCTTGTAAGTTGTTGGCAACCTTCAGTCTTGGAAGACTATGTTATTGCGCTCTGAATGGTGGTTCTGGAACAGAATCTAGTGTGGCTGAAAAGGCCGAGTCGGGAGTGACAATCCCAATTTGTCTTGTAAGACAAATAGGTGAAATCACAGTTAGTCAAATAGTAGACAGTAATGTAAATGTAAACAGGCCAAACCATGCAATTCATAGATCAGTAGTTCCCAAAGTTGTATGGAGGAATTGGAAAGCACTTGAGTGTTTGCAGGGGTGAGGCAATGGCATCAACGTCATCCCCAGGATTGCGCCACTGCCAGGGTCAGAAGGGGGATTGTTTTACTCACAGCCCTCTGTGCTGGCTTCCAGGCAGTGCAAAGACCTCTGCAAAGCCCCGCGGATGCCTCCACAGGGCTCCCCAAACCTCTGAGTAAAAATAATGATAGAAAACCACTTCTGGTTTTACGATCATATAGCCAAATATTAGCAAAACTCAGCTGACTGTTTTCTACCTGGCCCTGTATTTCACCTGGTCTATGGTCAACCTCTCCAACATTTCCAATACTCATCCTAGCCATGGTGCCCCATGTACATGCAAGTTACAGGGATCAGAATAGCAGACATATAAAAGCTCACTCATTTCAGCCAGTGTTATGTTAACTACTCACATGTGACTCTTTCTTAGGTTGAAAAATGTCCATTTACCACACACAGACCCCACTACATTGCAATGTGCACAAATACAGAATTTAGAGACAGGGCAAGAAGACACTTACACCTGGCCCACTGGGGCCCCAGTCGCCTTAAAGCACTAACTCAGTACTAATGAAACACAGTATAACTGATAGCTGTGTTGCGAAACATTATACAATCTCCCCTGAAGTATAAATTGCTTCATTTTAAGATACATCTCAAAAGCACTTAAAATGCTCTTAGTCTGCCATGTTAAAAGAAAATATAGTGAATAAAAGGCTAATCATAAATAAATGAACTTTTTAATGAGCATGAAAAGCTTTCCTCACTGGCAGAAAAAAAGCATTTTCCCAAGGGACCTGTCATGTTAAAGCAGTAGTCAATAGCTGCATACAATCAGTAAACAAATTCAGCTCTATGAAAAAAAGAACTACATCACCGTTTAGTGGTTGCAATTTAGATTATTCTAGCGTGTAATACTTTAATTGTATAAAACAAAGCTGGTGTCACAAACACAAAAGAACTTCTTGCAAAGCAAGCACCACAAGTAATTTTTATGCTGCCACCGATGGCTGACAAGTGATGAGCACTTTGTTCAAATTTATACACATATGCATCTAAGGCAACAGGTGGCTTGTAAAAAGAAACAGTGAATAGAGCTTTTTTTTAACTCTTTCAGAGCAGCATTTTTATAAAATGATTTATTAGATCACCGCTACACTTACCAGCAGTTCTAAATATTAACATGGTAGTTGGGCAGATTTACAATGAAGCTAAAATTACCGTGCTGTTACATTTAAATCAGTCTAGGGGTATCAAACTAAATACAAAAAGAAAGATTAACTACTTAACATCGAAATACAAAATGAAACACTGGTTGATTCATCACACTATCACATAGACAAAACTGGTTTCTGAAGCTTTTAATACATCTAAGCACTTTTTTACACATACACTGCGTCACTGAGCTCATGGGCAATACAATAAACGTGGTTCAAAAAAATGTAGAATCATCAGTACTTACTAAATCAGGAACAACTTCTCTGTGCATCAACATGGTCAGTACACTTCAGCGAAGTGTGGTGCGTGGGCAAATGGTGAGGCAGGACTGCCCCATTGGAGTTCAGTGAAAAGTGCAGCCACCACCTCTGTGGTGGCTATGATCATGCAAACACAACCCATGCGCTTCAGCCACTCAGAGTGCTTTGTGAGTGCCAGTGCACTCACAGCTTCATCAGCAGCAGCAGTGCTTTATGAACCCCAGTGGGGCGTATCTGCCTCACCTTCCTCACCCACACTGCATGCCACTGGTACACTTACAAAGTACAGTGGGCACTCAATATCCATGGATTTGGAACTCATGGATTTGATTGTCCACAGGTTCCGAACCCATGGATTTGGGCTAACCTGGATCCTCTGAACCTGACCAGAGAGCCGTGCAAAACTAACTCCAGCCTTACAGCACCTTCGCAGCTACTTGTGAGCCAGCTGGGTCAGCACAAAGGCCCATGCCAGCTTGGCAGTGCCGCATTCAACCCCAGTGCTGGGTGGCATGGATTAGGTTCTGCCAGGCAGTGCTGGGGCTGAGAGAGGGTGGTGGGAAGGCATGCCTTGCAGCATGTTTACGATACTATGAGCCGATGTACGGACTGCTACACCAGCTCAAGTGCATGTTTGAACTACACTGTTAGTCTCCATTGCTTCACACAACAAAATGTTTACAGATCTTCAGGGAATTTGGTATAACTCTGTGATACGACATACTGTACTGGTGTAAGAGCAACATCAGAAGTTACACAAGGAAAGCTTGAAGAGACACTATCCTGTAGCTTAATCAAGATACTTTCATCTATTTTAATGTTTGGTAAGCCTATTCCAAATTTGTTCTTAACATTTAGCTGATACATATTAAATTGTAAAAGGATACATATTAAATTGTATTAAATGCATTAATTATTGTATTAAATTTGTACTAAATGCAAAAGGATACATATTAAATTGTAAAAGGATTACAGGCACAATGTTTCAGAATTTCTACTGGCTACCAACTGGAATCCATCAAATTCAAAGTGATGGTATTAACCTTTCAAGGTCTGGATCCTTTCAAGGTTTGGGTCCAACCAAGCTGAAAAAACTGCCTCTTTCTGCATGAGCCCACCAGTCAGTTAAAATCAACAGTAGGAATCTGGGCACAAACTCCCTATATCAGTGGTTCCCACACATTTAGCATTGGGACCCAGTTTTTAGAATGAGAATCTGTTAGGACCCACCAGAAGTGATGTCATGACTGGAAGTGACACCATCAAGCAGGAAAATTTTTAACAATTGTAGCCCACACTTACCCAGGAGTAAGTCCCATTGACTATCATTGTTAAAAGAATATACATAGTAGCTTGTTGAAAGTACAGGTCTGTAACATTTCCCTAAATGCAGTCACATACCATGGTAGCATCAAGTCTAATACGAGTATATTAAAAATAAAATATTGAAATGAATGGGGATCCACCTGAAATTGGATTGTGACCACCTAGTGAGTTCCAACCCACAGTTTGAGAAACACTGCCCTATATCATCTAGTAGGGCTTTCTGAGTTACTACTCCTGTTTTATGAAATGCCCTGCCCAGTGACTTTAGGAATTGAACAAGGAACTTCCTTTTTTTAAATATGTTAGTGGGTGTTTTACAGTATTGTTTTTAGTTATTTTTGAATTGTTTTAATTGGAAATGTTTTGCATGTTGATGCTTTTACTGAGTATTGTTCACAGCTTTGAGTTTTTAATAAGAAACACAGTATAAATATTATTATTATCATTAATATAGTACTCAGCACACCTTACAGAAAGGTAACCCTGTGACTATACTTTAGAACAATACAGAAAGCACACTGCTCTCTAAATTCTTTACTAGAGCAGCATGGAACCTCTCTTTATGGCAGTTCTGCTAGCCATGGTTAAGGAAATTAACACCACATGAAAAGGAAAAGCAACAAAATGCATATTAATGACGCCACAGGTAGATCAATTCCATAAAGGTGTTATCCAAAAAGGGGGAGGGCAGCTCCATGGTGCTTATTAGAATTGGGCAAAAACTGCTCTTTTCTTTCAAATTTGCCACTAGAAGCCACCCAAATCTTGTTTGTGAGAAAGAAAATTAAAAATGCTTTTTAAAACTGCAGTAGCCTAAAGTCTTACAATCATCACATTGACAATCCTTTAGAATGGGGTCCTTGCCCTTTTTATGATTACAGACCCACAATGGGTTGCCCAATATTTCTGCATATTTCCTTAACCAGACTGCCAAAATCATAATCACCAGTCCTACTAGGTACCAGTACGACTTCAAGAGATGCCAATTGCTTGGTTTTACTTTATATATGGATAGCTAGGAACAAAATGTCTCAATTCACACTGATAATGGTGATAGTAAATAATCTAAGCTAACAAAAAAATTTTTAACTGTTCAGAGATTGAGTCATCCCCCCAGTTAAAAATCCCTGCATTAGAAGATTCTCCAGTAATTTGTCACAATTTGCACAATTCTTACATTCCAACTACATTATATACTATTATTTCAGTTCTGCACTGGTTTCACTCCTTCCTGTCTAACAGAGCCCAGATGGTGATGCCAGGGGACACCTGTTCGGCACCTTGACTATTATAGTATGGGGTGCCACAGGGGTCTACCCTATCCCCCATGCTTTTAAACATCTACATGAAACCGGTAGGAGAGATCATCCGGGGTTTTGGTGTGGGATGCCACCAATATGCAGATGACACCCAACTCTATCTCTCCTTGCTATCCCACTCATCCCAGTGGAAGTCCTGGGATGCTGTCTGGATGCTATTAAGAACTGGATGAAAGCCAACAAGCTGAAACTAAATCCTGAAAAGGCAGAGGTGCTCCTGGGCAAGAAATCCTCAGTGCAGGTACTGAATAATCTACCCTCTCTAAAGAGACTTGCACTCCCCTTACAAGAACAGGTGCACAGCTTGGGAGTTGTCCTGGACTCTCAGTTCTCTCTGAGAACCAAGCAACAGGAGTTGCTAGAATTGTGTTCACCCAGCTTAGGCTAGTGCATCAACTGAAACCATGCTAGAACCATTTGGTCCTGGTGACCCATGCTTTAGTAACCTCAAGACTGGACTACTGCAATGTGCTCTATCTGGGGCTATCCTCTAAAACAGAGGCTCCCAACCCCTGTCCCCGACCACAGGTGGTCCATGAGACCCTGAAAAGTGGTCCCCCAGGTCTCAGGAAAAAAAGATGATCACCTTTGATAACTTCCAGTGTCTTGACAAGTGGGTGCTGCTTCACAGACCACTGAAGTGTCAGCTGTAGATGTAGGTAGTCTGTTCGCTGTCCTCTCTGGTGGTCCAAAGCTTACTGAAATGCCAGCTGTGGGAGGGTCCATTCTTTACCCTTTCTGGTGGTCTGTGGAGGAGCACTCACTTGGTAAGATGCTTTCCTGTGGACCGTCAGAGAGGCTGGAGAATGGACCCCATGTAGCTGGCATTTCCAGTGTCTTGCTGAGCGCTCCTCCATAGGCTACCAAATTGAATTGCATTTTTTTTGTGGTGGGTATGGAAGGGATTGCAAAGGTTGGGAACCACTGCTCTAAAACAATTCAGAAACTGCAGTTATTGTAGAATGCAGCAGATCAGGTAGTTGCAGGGGCCAGATGATATGATTCAACTGGACCACTGTTCAACAGCTACACTGACTGTCTATTTGCTTGCTAGTTCTAACCTTTAAGGCCCTCCATGATCTGGGTCCAGGGTACCTGAAAGACTGCCTCCTTCCATACATTCCAGCCCACCCTCTTAGGTCTTCTGAGGGGGCTCTTCTACAAGTGCGGCATTTGTCCCAAATGAGAGGAGCGGCAACTCGGGGACACCACAACTATGGAATTCCCTCCCAGGGGAATTGAGAACTACTCCCTCCCTCATGGCTTTTGGGTGAGGGCTGCCTGGACTTACTTTAATTGTTAGCTTTTTTCTGTTTCTGTTTGTTTTTAAACACTGTTTTTATTATGTTCCACTATGTAATGTGAAAATGTAATGTTTTTAATGCCTTATTTGATCTTTTTACCTGTTACTAAACTTTGCACTTGTTTATAAGTTTTGTTATAAACAAGTACAAACCCCGGGGGCTGGGGATAAGAATAGGCCCTCAGTTTGGCTGTACTTGTCGTAAGAGGCAACTAAACAGCCACCGGGTAGATGGGACTCATCAGCCTGGGAAGGCAGCTCAACTGAGAGAAGGAAAACTCTGATCCCAAACCTCCACTGCCTTGTGGCTACATCCAGTTATGGAAAAGGCTTCAGGAGTCAACCTCGAGGCAAAATCCGGAGCCGGAGTCCCTGAGGCAGTTCACGGCTGAACACAGTCACGTTCTGGCAACTCCAGTGACGCCGCTGGAACCAACCGTATTGGCCTCTGCCTTTCCATTGGACCATTTCAGCGACGAGGAGAGGGGGGATTTGCTGCATGGGTAACAGCCTATCCTCCATACCTACTTTACCCAGGCTTCGCACACTGGAGAGGACACTCTGTTCCAGAACCATCATTCAGAGCGCGACACCATAGTCTTCCGAGACTGAAGGATGCCAACAACATAAGTTTCGTTAGCCACCTTGGGCATTTTGTTTTGGCATGGGAAAGGCAGGATATAAATTTCTTTTTTAAAAAAAATTTCGAGCTTAATTAAGAAACTAAATTCAACTAAATGAAGCTGCTGAATCAAAATATATAGCACGAAGAGGGAAACCTACTGCTCAAAATAATAATAATAATAACAGTATTTATATACCACTTTTCAACTAAATGTTCACAAAGCGGTTTACAGAGAAAAATCAAATAACTAAATGGCTCCCTGTCCCAAAAGGGCTCACAATCTAAAAAGATGCAAAAAGAATACCAGCAGACAGCCACTAAAACAGACAGTGCTGGGGTGAGGTGGGCCAGTTACTCTCCCCCTGCTAAAAAAAGGAGCACCCACTTGAAAAAGTGCCTCTTACCCAATTAGCAGGGGTTAGTACAACAAAAATGTTGTACTACTTGATACTGTGTAGTAGACATTTCTGGAGATATTATTTGGAATAGTAAGAAAAATTGTCCTTGATGCTCAGTAGGCAGATCTCTCTTTCCTGTGTGTGACATCAGTTCTATATGTTCCTGCTGAGGAAATTTAACAAGTGCTATCTATAAATAGCATGGCACAAGCTGCTACTGTACTGCCAAAGATGATATCCATCAGATATGGGCTTAGGTGAAAAAAAAGCTGAAAACTCTCAATCTCCTCTTAGACTAGATCAGGTGTAGCCAAACTTTTTGGCAGGAGGACCACATCGTATCTCTGACACTGTGTTGGGGGCCAGGAAAAAAGGAATTTACATTTAAAATTTGAATAAATTTACATAAATTAATATATTAGAGATGGAACTTATATGACTAAATGAAGGTCTCGTAATATCTAAAGGCCTTGCACAAAGCAAGGCTTCCTTTTTCTTTGCTACCGATGCTACTTCACAGACATTAAATAGCAGGCAGTGGAGGGAGCCCTTTGCCCGCAGCTCACACAAGAGGTTGAACAGTCACCCTCACACTGAGAGCAGTTGTGTCGGGCCAGCATGGGCTTCAGCAAGTCTCCAGAGGCTCACTGGAGACTGGGGCTCCCCGTAGGCTGAATTGGGGCTCCCCCCAGGCCACAAATGGTTCCCAGCTCGGGGTTTGGGCACCCCTGAACTATGTAGATTAACATTACAGTGCTGAATTGAGTCTATACTATGCATGTGGTGCCCTATTATGCATATATTCCAATAATAAAAGAAAGTGAAATATATGTTAAGGGTATACATGACAAAACTGCCAAGATCTGCTATACTTTACAAGTTAGTTACTTACAGGAATGGTATAGCACCAGAGCACAAAAGTGGTAATCAGCAAATAGCAAAAGAAGTGTGTCAATATTACAAAGAAAAAAACAAAGTAAAAATGAAGATACAGGTATGCCCTGAACGGAACTGGAATGGTTTCGGGAAGGAACAGCCCCCTCCCCCCGCAGTAACCTGAAACTATGGATACTGGGGACTCACCCACTTTTTGGAGGCTCTTCTGAACCCTTCAGAGGTCATGTGCATCCACCCACGGCCTCTGCAGGGTTCAGAATGGCCGTTTCAATGAAAAAAGTGACTTCTAGTTTTTAGGCACAAAATCTGCTAAAACAAATAATTTTTTAAAAAGTTGAACGTTTTTGATGTTTTAAATGCATACCAAAATTAAATTTAACATTCAAAGTTACAAAGTCTTGAACATACAAAAATGGGGGGGGGGGAAGTGACTCAGCCCAAGTACAGCTACACAAACAGTACTACTATAATTGCCCAGGGAAAACCATACATGCTGAGGGGAGGAGATGTGGCTCTTGCTTTGTTCACTAAAATGCTGGTGCAATGGAGTGTGGCTAAGTGATATCATCAAATGTCTCCCCTCTCCTGCAGGCAGTTTCCAGCTTCATCTATCAGCAGGGATGATTTCTACTTTGAAAATGTAAAAATACAACATGCCTAGGGAATACATAGCTGGGACAAAGATACGTAGTGTGGAGGAACAAAGGAAAAAGATTGCAAACGCTGTATTAGAATCCTATTAATCACTTGCAGAAAAACTGCAACAGCCATCCAAACATTCCAAAATTTCTACACAGAATGCTTTTATACTTCTATCCAGAAATTTTGTGAAATTTGAAATGGCTCTATGTTGAGAGTTGTTCAAAAACACAGTAACAAATCTCTTCTGCAAACCCTACTCACGTAAGCCTCATCTTTTTTCCAAAAATAGAATCAATTAGACCAGTGGTTCTCAAACTGATGCGTTGCGACCCACCAGTTCGTGTAACACTTCCCCATCCCTTTAAGGGGTGGGGGAAGGGGAGGGAGGCTAACGGGGACAATGGGGGTGCAAAACGGAAGTGCTTTGTGCCCGCTTTTAGTGAATGTTTGAAGACTCAGGGAGCACTGCAGAGGGCTCCCTGCACCTCCTTGCAGCCCTACAATGTAAGTGCAAAGCACCCCCCCGCTACCCCCGTAGCAACATAATCCTGGGGATCGCATCGCTGCCCTAGCTCCTCCCCCACAAGAACTTACTGAGGGAGTAAAACACCCTCAAAGTTTGAGAAACACTGCATTAGACAATACAATAGCACTATCTATATATGGGCTACACTGCACAGAGATTATCATTGCAGTATTCATAAGAAATACAGTACAGTACTTCCATAGCAGCACCCCTCATTAACTACAATTCTCATAAATGCCTTCATCTCCCTTTCTGTTTGGAAAAAAAGGTAAAAATGGCTCCATTTTTTTCATTTTTAGCTTTTTATTGCTGCCTCAGAACAATTACTGGTCAGTCATTTTTAAAGAATTTCATACACCCCTAAATTTTACACTCAACTTATCCTCAGATCATAGAAAATTCTATGATTTTTTTGGCTTAGATTTGCCGCAACTTATCAATGAGATAGACTTATATGCAAGTGTAGATGGTATTTTAGTAGCAGACTTCTAATTCAATCCAACCAATAGCAAAATTTCTGAGCATAACAGCTAGCTGAAAATATAGCTAACAAAAGGGGAACACATCTAGCCTTTCTAGGAGCTGCTTCCTAAAATTAAATGCAAGCCAACCAATTTCTCTCAGACCAGCATTTTCAAGATCCGCAAAGTAGTTGAACTAATAAATTGCTTGAGTTAATAGCAGCCTGGCGATGGGGTGACCAAGTATGTCTATGATGAAACAGAATTTCCAGGTACTTGAAAACGTTAACCTGTTCGATTACCTTCCCACCAAAGGACCAAGAGGTAGGTTTCCATTGGGAACCGAAAACCACTTTTTTAGACTTCTCAAAGTTTAATTGCAATTTATTGGAAGTTAGGTATTTAATACACAAGTTGATTAAACACTTCAAGCCAAGTTTTGTATGGGACAATAGCATACAACAGAAGGGGGAACGGTAAATTAACTAATTTAGGAGGATGGGCATCAGCTAAGGACAAATGAGGAACCAGATCAATAATAAATATGTTGAACAGCATAGGGGCTAAGACACATCCTTGTTTGACTCCTAAATTAGTAGGAATTGGGGCCGAAAGTTTCCCACATGGTGTTAATTTAACACAGCAGCTAGTCTCTGAGTAGAGATTCCTGATTAAGAGAAGGAGTCTCTTGTCCAGACCTAAACTGTCCAGTTTTAGCCAAAGTAGCTCCCTGTCAAACATGTCAAATGCGCCTTTTAAATCCAGGAAGGCAGCATAAAGATGGACATTTTTAGATTTGGCATACTTAGTGACTAAATGGGATAGGGCTAAACAATTATCCAAAACAGATTTACCAGGTAAGAAGCCTGTTTGTTCTGGGCCAATAATGTTATTTTCTTTTAGCCACTTGGTGAGCCTGTCCAAAAGGTATTTTGTGTAAATCTTGCCCAGAGAGGATAGCAAAGATAAGGGGTGACAGCTCCCTGGGTGCTTTCTATCCCCTTTTTTATAAATGGGCATAATGATTGATTGGGTCCATGAGTTGGCATAATACCAGTATTATTTACAACTGTGAACAGGTCTGCCAAGAGTGGTGCCCACCAATCTGGGTCAACCTTGAATATATCAAGGGGAAGGTTTTTTTTTACACCTGGGGCAATTCTTATATCCCAGCAGAAGTGCAGATCTTTAAGTCCAAGGTTCTGGCACGATTGCTGTTTAGTACCCCTATCTGGATTTCAGCCATTTCCACTCTAGTAGAACGTGTTCAATCCAGATTCCTCTATAAGATCTTTGCGACACCTCACTGCATCCCTTACGCAGCATTGTGCCTTGAAGTTGGTCTGCATAAAATTGAAACACTGGCCTGGCTGAGATTCCTGAGATTTTGGCTAAGGGTCAGTTTCGAGGCAAATCAGAACATCATGCTCTCCAATATTCTTGCTGATATTTCTTTTTCCCCTGGTCTAACCTTATTTCATAAAAGACTCCAGCTCCTAGGCCTATCAACTGATCTGGTAGGAGGATTACCCTTGTCTGCAGCTTACAATCTTATTCGGACCCGATTATTTGATATAGAGAAACAGGATTTGTAAGTTGCAGCCCGTAAGTCTTGTTCACCTCTATATATTGGTCTTTCATGACCCTCTGATTTGGGTTCAAGCTATCTATCATTCATGTGTTCACCTCAGATTCGTAGAGTCTTTACACTGGGTAGGTTTAATACCTTATCTACAAATGTACTAAGAGCACGATTTAATAGACCATTGAAAAGTCCCCAGTCATGTTCCTTCGACCTGACCCCAAAAGCGTCCTTAACCCATGTACTTCTGTACTGTACCCACTATAGTGATTTACGCCATCGATTTCTATATCCATTTCTGGAAAGCTTTCATGGTTCAGATACAGACTTGGTCCAGTACTTGTTAGACGGGAGAAATGAGTGCCGCTCATCAAATGTAGCAAAATATATATTTAAGGCACTGTCGAGGCGTAAATTCCTCTGTATTTCTTTGCCTGATCAGTGACTGGTGGTTACCCTGAATGTTTTAATTTTGTTTTCTTGTTGGATTGTTTATGCCAATAAAGGTGGAATGAATGAATGAATTTTCAAGATCAAGTATAATGCCAAGCACACTGCCTGTTGTTGCTTCAACATTTTCATAAGGGAAGCTTTCTGAGCTGTAATATTGTACACTCGCAAACAGGACTACAGATATACAGTTTCATATACAATATATTAGCTTGCCAACATTACGAGTAACAACGGGAAAATTGTATACAGTACATAACATCCTTCAAGTACAGTACTTCCGATTTGTTGCAGCAATGTTAGCACACAGAAGACAACTAGACAAGCTGTCACCAGCTACCAAACAACCAAACAACATAAAAACACAGCATGCAGCAGGAAGAATGAGATGTTGTTACCTTTGTTTAAGCACCATGGAAATATTTTATTTCAGAGTACTATACCAACAAATCAGTTACCAAGTATAGTTTTTTACACGTCAGAAGTACAGGAATATCCCTAGATATATCTTGAGATATTATTCATGGGTACGTAACAAAATATTTTATTTTTTGTATTTCACACACACACACCCCATTCTGACTTAGTTAAGACTCATACAAGAAGGATGGATATTACCTCTATGAGACACCAGTATTCCATCATGGGCTCCCAGGGAGAAAATAGGATAAAAAGGAGCTATAATTTCATAACTAAAGCTACACCTCAACATCGCTCTTCTAAGTCATGAACAGACAGGATTATAACAACACCTGACTAGACAAGGCAACTGTATTGTTTCACTACATTATAACATACTGACCTTGAAAGAAGTACTGTAGTTACTTGCCATGTATGCTGTAGGTTCACTTTGTTTAGGAGAATGTGAGCCTTACGGTACATCCTAACCCCTTATGTCAGTGCTTTCCAGCACCGGCATAGCGGTGCCAATGGGACATGTGCTGCATCCTGCAGTTGAGGCCTCCTCAAAGTAAGGGAATGTTTGTTCCCTTACTTTGGAGCTTCATTACCCTTATGTCAGTTGCTAGACTGTATTTATAACAATAATAATGTCAGCACTGACATAAGGGGTTAGGATTGCGCCCTTATTGTTATAAATACAGTCTAGCACCATTCAAATATTTACTATAAACTACAAAAAATAAATCATGTGGACTGTGACTCCACAGGCAAACAACTTTAAGATACCATCAACTTCAGGGATAGATCTATCAGTTACCATAAGATCTATTTTTGCATTCATTAGGTCTGAACAAACGTAAAACAAAGTTGTGTCCTTCTGGCTTATTGCCCGTTTCTTCTGAAACTAATGGAAATGCTAACAAATGGGTACTAGCGGAGTTCTCTTTCACAACCCGATTTGATTTTGCATATTTAAATACAAAAAAAATCCCATTTACACTGGTTTTCACTGTCACCTGCATCACTGGCAAGACAGCTATAGCATGCAGCCAGCTCTGTAGAGGCACCACCTTGATTATTCATACTGACCAGGAATGAATCATTATCTTCATTCCTGGTCTGTATGAACCAGGAATGGTTCATACTTCACGGGAATGAAGTACAGTGGATTAAAAAGATGGCCTCAAAATTGGTGGAAAAGTGTTGTTTTCAAAAGTTTTCAAAAGTGATGGAAAACTGACCATTCAGTTTTCCAGTCACCTTTTTTTTCATTTTCCCAAACAAATGATGCAAGACTCAATAGTCCTGATCAAATCAGCGTGTATATGCTGAAAATGAATAAGATTCCAAAACAAGTTTTAAACACCACTACAGTCCATCTTATCCTACTTTTCTATGATTCTTGCTTGGTTCAGAGACAAACATTTCATTAACAAAAACGGATTAATTTGGAATTTACTAAAGTAAAATAAATGAGCACATATCAATAGTATCCTTACAATCACTGATCTCTAAGAATTATAAACATGTTGACAGCAAAGTGAAATCCGCTCAACATTCTGAAATTAAAAAACAAGTTCTACCTTTTCCTAGATAAGATTTAACTTTTGATAGTTTTCCTCCACAAGTGTTCAGCCCTATGTATTGTGGACTGTGCATTACGACAGAGTCATAAAAGGGAAATGGAGAGATCCCAAGTCCATGTTTCTCTCATAACGTGCCTGCAATGGGTGGGGGTGGGGAGTGAAGTTATTTGCAAGGGAAATTCAGCAAGCAGGAAGGGTTATGTTATTTATTAGAAGCAAACTCAGTTGGGGGTAGAAACAGTCTGAGCGGATTATTGCTGGGGAGTCAGTGGGCATGAAAGGGATTTAACATCACTTCCTCCCCCAATTCTTTCCTCAAGTGCCCTCACAGTACTGCCCTTAAAAACACATTTTAAGAAGCACTTCGACTTGATGCTGCAATTCTTAAGAATTTATTATACCATCCTTAAATTATATAAACATAAAAAGAATTAAGTTTACGTACGCAGTAGGTGAAAGATTCCATCGCAGGCGCTAATGTGCGACAAAAAGGCATTTCCTAGTCCTTGTCCAGCATGGGCTCCTTTCACAAGGCCAGCAATATCCACTATATTCAGAAAGGCTGGAATTTTGCTGAAAAATAATTCAAGGATTTAGTAATAAGCAGTACTAACAAAAAAATTCAGTACATTTAGAGGGTGGGTACACCACACCTTAGTAACACCCCCAAAGCTCTAAAGATGAGATCTACACAGTGTAAGGCAGATGCCTGGTCTTCACATGCAGCAGACTAAAGCAATGCTTCTCACCCTTGGGGTTGTTACCCCAATGGGACTGTGAAGCAGTGGTGTAGCCCAGTGCCAAGCTCAAAATGATGCCCCAGAAGTGATATCACAACCAGAAGTGATGTCATGCCTGGGCTTTTTAAAAAGTGAAAATTGGGGGGAAACCTGCCTCCTTCTCCCAGCAGCTCGCCACTCACTTGTTCTGACACTTTCCCCAAGCCAGTGGCATAGCTAAGGCAGCTATCTGCTACCTGGGGTCAAAGATTTGTAGCCCCCCCAAGACAAAATCAAATTTAATTAAGCAAATAAATAAAAAGTGTGCCCCTGATTGGTTCGAGACACTGTGCTGGGGTGAAGATGGACAATTATTCTCCCCCTGCTAAATATGAGAAGAGCACCATTTGAAGAATTGCATCTTTACCCAGTAAGCAGGCTTAACTGTATTATGATACATGGAAATGAGAACAACTCATATTAACACTTTATTAGTTCCATGCTGTATCATAACATGTTATTGCAAAGTGTCAATAACGTAACTTGTCACTGGCTCTCAGAACAATCAGTCTCATAGGTCAATATTGAGTTAAGAAAATCCACCTTTAGTTTCATAAGGTAGTTATGTTTTCATTTTCTGGTTAATTGACCGTAACATTTGATAGAATACAGATATTCCAATGCAGTTTGTTTCATTGCATTCTGTATTAAATTACCTTTCCAATGATATATAACATGATGGTATTACTCATACATATCAAGATTTTCACAATTTTGGTCACTAGTGTGAAGCTCAGCTTGTTGCCCCCCTAAAGCTTGATGCCCAGTGCAACTGCTACCCCCTGCACTCCCTTAGCTACGTCACTGCTGTGAAGCCTCATTGTGGAGCTGCAACAACTTACGGGAATGAAAAAGGTTGAAGGTCACTGGACCAGAGCACCACTACTAAAGGGGGAGGCTGTGTCCCAGTCCTGCTCAAGTTCTTAGCAACTATGCTAAAATAGCTTTCACTAGTGCAAGGCTTCATGGTAACCTTTTCTGCTCACTCTAAGAAGAATACTTGGTTACAGTGGACAGCACTAGGAGGGCATAACAGAGGTGGGGAGTGGGCAGTGAAGAGATGGGGTGGCAGATAGGATACTGGAAGGCAGGATTGATGGTGGGTCCCCAGTCTCATTTTTAAATTGGGGTTGTGGCATAAAGAAGGTTGAAGAGCACTGGACTAAAGTATAAATTAGATTATCAGGTCCTAAAATGGCTACGTGAACTGTATCACTGCAGACGAGGGTGTCACTTTTTTTAATAGCTCTCTTGCATAAAAGTATTCTATTTGAAACTAGCACAGCAGGAAAAGAGGGTGAAACTCTCCATCTTGTGCAAGTTAAGAGTTTACAAAACTTTGGGTTGCGAGCCCAAGTGTGATGGGCCTGATGTGATGTCCCAGGTAGTGCCACCATGCCTTACCGGGAGGCCTCTCCTGGGTCACGCCAGGCCCAGGACCCACTTTATTGGCCTCCACAGACCTCACAATGGCACACGGAATTGACTGGAAGTGACTTCCAATTTGCAGGTGTAATTTTTGGTTTGGCCAGAAGTCACTTCCAGGTGCTTCTGTGTCATGAACCATCATGGAGGGCAAGGTGGGATGTGGCACTGAAAAGTTTGTTGCAGACTAACTTGCAAGTGTTTTTTATCTGGATAAACATTAAAAATAGTATATCCCTCTGCAGTCTGCTCTGCCACCTTATTCTGCTGCTTGTGTAGGTCAGGCCTGAGCTTAGTTAGACATGAAAATGTATATCTTCACTGCTCCCCCTGCCACATTTCTCGTCTCCACTGCCTGACTTGCACATAGCTCCTCACACCAAGAGCTGTGATGCAATTTTTTTCGATATGCAAAAAAGGAAAGCTGCATAGGAAAGAAAATCTTGATATTTTGTTGTAATACAGATCAAATATAAGACCTCTTCTCTAAAAAAAATAGATAGAAGTAGAAATATCTGTAGTCAATCTATAGATATGCAAAAGTTCAACTTGTACTCATTTTAATTACCTTCTTTAAAAACAATGAAAAAGGTGACAGAGATAGTGGCCAAGAACAGTTGGTAATTCTTTAATGAGACACTTCTCCTGTCTTCACGAAATTTTTACATCTGAAAATCTCAGTAACACAACTGACATATCCCAACTTCTTACAAGAGCAAATATCATGGAATGATTTGTATTGCCATGTTTTAAATCATGCATAAATTAACAAAACATTGATTTGTATAATTGATTTTAATCAAACTTCCCATCTCTACAATCTCATTTTCAAAAAGAAAAATACAGCCCAGATATTAACATAACTATTGAACTTTGCTGAGTTCAAACTAAACTGCACTGTACTTAGTACAACATTTTTGCAACCTAGAAAAAGTATTATCGAAGTAACCGCTAGGCTAAGCTGGCCCGAAAAAGTATGCTATAACTTTGGGCATTTGAGTAGCTATGAATTATCGGTAATAGAAATAATCAAAGACTACTATACATTTTTAATTTTCAGAAAAATTACAAAGTACTTATTTGCTAAATAACATACTTTCAGTTTAGAGTTCAGGATGGACAAGCTACAGGAAAATATAGAATAATGCATTCAGGAGCATTACAAGTTATATCAGTGGTTCCCTAACTTTTTCGACTGGGGTTCCTTGACCTACTGGGCCATTGGCCACAATTCCCCATTAGGGCCACAATCCTATACATTGTATAGGGTGGTAAGTTTTTTGCAATTCCACAGTTTCCCTGGCTGGTTTCCGTGACCTCCTGGGGAGCCATAGCTCACAGTTTAGGAACCACTACAAGTTTGTCATGCTCTTGGACTTTTATAAAACCACCCTGAATTCCTCAAAGGACATGACACAGAGATTCAAATACAACATTCCCAAAAGTCAGAAGAGATTAATTCCCTAAGCGCGTGTCTCCTTTATTCACGATATGATAAAATTTATCATATTGTGCCTTCTTGCAATGTTTGAGGGAAGTACATGTACCCACAACGAAAATGGAGAACAAATAAAAAAGTAATAACAATAACAATAACAATAACAATAACAATAATAACAATAACAATAACAATACAGGTATTTCTATACCGCCTTTCTTGGTCCTCAGATTTCTCCTTTCTCCAGACTTTATTCAAGGCGGTTTACATAGACAGACAATTTTTAAATCCCAGTAGGGATTTTTACAATTTGAAAGAAGGTTTCTATCTTTCAAGAAACCACAACATTCAGGTGTTTCTTTCTTGGTCTGGCCGCACATTCTGGCCTCCATCCTCCCACGCTCAAGAGCAGATGGAATAGCTCGGCTCAGCTTGTCAGCTGCTTCAAGGTCACACGGTGCCAGTGGCCTCGAACTGGCGACCTTCAGATATTATCTTCAGGCAAATAGAGGCGCAACCCTCTAGACCAGACCTCCTGCCTTATTATGACTTAGAAGTTGAAACTTCTTGTTCTAAACTAATCATCTTCAGCTAGGAGAACTTCTTTTGAAAACTTAATGTTGGAGAAGAATAAGCTATTTCCTAAATCTTTACCTTTACCAAGATGTGATAATTAATTAAGATACATGCGACTTAACTCCTTTAAGCTTTAACTAAAAACAAATTCACCACTTGACATGAAGAATGATTTAACGGAATACAAGATGAAGTGAAGAGGTTGCAGAGTTCAAAATAGCTTCAACAAATCAAGATTTCCATATCATACCAATCTTGATCAATAGGCCCTACTAAATAATATGTGGCGAAACTAGGGGCACAAGAATCCACAGGTGTCAGTTCCTTCAGAAGTAGGTTTATGTGGTCCCCAAGGGCCCATTAGTTCAGATACCAGAAAATGGCAGGTGTTGCAACAGGGAAACAGATGGATATGAGAGAAAACAAATAGCCCACTGAAATGCAGTTTGGAGGAGGAAGGATGTCTGAGGGCATGTAAAAGTAAGGAAACAAAAGTTCTAATATTTGGCTTCACTATTTGACTAGATTGTTCTGCCCAGTGATGAAACTAAATACTGCAATATGCTTATAGATTCTGAAGTAAACACTGCAGAAATGTATACTATTATTGAAAAATTCTTTATGGGAAAATCAACAGATAAGGTTTAAAGTATTTACCTTGGAGGCTTATGATATTGGCAAAGAAAATCAAATCTGTCATCTGGCACAGGTACTCTGCTCTCATTAGGATCAATAGTGCAGAAAGGAAAGTTCTCAGCAGCTGCTTGACTTTTGGTTAATACATTAAAAAAGGTAGATTTCCTTTAAAAAGAGAAAAAGAAAGAATTGCAGTATTCGTCAGCTCCCCCCTTATTAATACGTACCATGAAGTCTGCACCAGTGGCATATAGAAACAAGATACCACAATGCTATTCAATACTTCTTTCCCTTATTTTTTGTATTATAGTAGTAACAGGAAACATCAAAGCCTTTCATTATTAGGATCTGAACTCCTGGAATTTTCCAAAGTTACTATATATCATTACTTTGTAGCAAGGCATTAGTTTTCTAGCCCCAATCAGCTGTACCAGCCTCCTTGGTTCAAACAGATCTCTTCAATTTCTGTTGAAAGTTTTCATAAATCCCACTTTCAAGATTCAAATAAGTTGATGAGTGCATATTTTAGGTAAATCATTATGAAAGTCTAATACAAACTGCTCATCTTTTTGTCATCATAGCTCAATATAGTTTTTGAAAAAATATTAACATTAAATCAAACACTTTAAATTAAAGGTATAGTATTAATTCTTACTACAACATCTTAACATTTCAGGTGCAATATTAGCACACCCTTATAGCATGCTTACTTTTTCATCACACACAAAGCAAGATGCAGATAACAATAAAAGTTAAGTTATGGTGAAAAGTAGACAGGTTAACTAGCAGACCATAAACAGTTCTTCTTAAACATGTAGATTATATCTGTTAAAATCTTTTTTAAAATTCAAAACAGTATTTTGAAAGAACTCTAACATGAGCAAGGTTATAGCTTGACAATCAGACCAGCAGTGTTCCTTTCAGATGACATTTTCATGGCCATACTTAACAAATAAAAATGTCTGCTTAGAACAACAAATACAATTTACAAATTTTCCAAAATTTGTCTTAATATTTCTTAAAACAAATGCAAATATTCCCAAAGCTATTTTGGCTAAGCTACAAACGGGATCACTCCAAAATAAGTTGGATGTGACACATGGCTTGTGAACGCAGGTTCACCATTATGATCACATCACTTACAGCAGACTTTACATATTACTGAAGTTAACCCTGCTAATTGGGCAAAAAGGCACCTTTTAAAGTAGTTTTCTCTTATATTTAGCATGAGAGGAGCAAACGTTCCTATTCATTGAAGCACACCATTCCACCCAGTAGCTGGTTGCTGATATCACCTGGTGTTCCTTCTTAAATGGCAAGCCCCATTGGAACAGGAAACATTCCCCTGGTACAGATCTGTTTTGAAAACTATTTCATTGGACAGCAGTATAACAACAACAACAACAACAATGGCAAACACCTATTTCAACATCTTTCAATGGCTCTGTTCTGCATCTTAACCCATTTTTGCCTAGTCCACAGGTGTACAAACTTGGTCCCTGTCAGTGGCAGACCTCCCATTAGGTTTGATGGGGCAAATGCCCCAGGTGCAAGCCTCTAGAACAGGTTTCCTGGAGGCACAGTTAATAGCATGGAGGAAGCTTCAGGCAGTTTCCCCAATGCAGGCAATGCTCCATGAGCCTCAGGTGAGAAGAAGGAGAGGAGAGGTCCACAACTTCTCCCTGTTGCATATATACAATGTTGGGCAGAAATGGATTAAACCATGAAAGTCTTAATTATCCCTGCAGAGAAATTTAAGTTCTGGGTTGAATTCTAAGGTTACCATCCTTCTACAGAAAGACCTCTTGCTTCAGACCAGGAGGGACAGCCTTTTCCTGATAGAAAATCTTAGGATACACAGTCACAAGTCTCAGTACAATCTCCATGGTTTCAGAATGCTGCTTTTTATATCTCAAAATTAGTCTCCCTTATACGTGAATCAAGCAATTTCCTTTAAGTCTTTCCTCAAGCTTTCTTCCCTAGTCTCTTTTTGCCCGCACATCTACTGCTTCCCAACTTTCCCCCTATGCTATTCTCCAGTATTTATCCACTAGTTATTGAACATTCCCCTTCATTTTTGTCTAAAGCACATACTCTACATAGACAGACTTGCCACCACCTCAACAGATATCCAGCTCATTATTTGCACTAAAATGCTTCATACTACGTATGCATATAAATATAAACGCTACCATAGTCTCACATAATAATTGCCTCTTTCAATTAAAGGTTAAATATTCCAGTAAACAGATACTGCTATATTGATGAGAAGAGAGACTTAAATTTTTTTGCCCCTACCCTCTTCAAAACTTTGTAATGCCTACTGTGTATGGATCACAACCAAGTTAGGAATGTCAACTAACATGCTTGCAGTGTAGCTTTTTTTAACTGTTTAATACTTATATTTCTCTGTATTTAAAATGTTCTCTTTTTAAAAATACTCTTCTGGAAAAACTGTCTAAATGACTTAAGACATATTCATTTTAAACTAGATATGCTTTTTTTTATGTCTATAAAGCTATTTATTTGGTCAGTATGGTAAACTACATTATGAACTGGTAAATTAATTTGTTTACTCCTTTGTGAATTTTCAAATTTCATGCCAGGCCAGAGCACCTATTTAATACTCACAGAATCACCAATGAAGTAAAACACAAATATGAATTCCAGTAAGAAAATAAATGCTAGAAATCCTTATCCAAGACCATAATAAAGACTCCATAACGCACTTACATCTGCCTCACCAAGTTTATTCAGGAGGGCCTACTGCCTTTAGGATGACTAAGCAAGGCTTACAGAATCAGAAGGAACTTCCAAAAGCATGGAGCCCAACCCATTGCCAATACAGGTAATCCAAGACTACAACATCCCTACAGATCATTCCCATTAAAACACTTACCCAACATTTGGCAACCCAACAATGCCAATTTTCAAAGAGGTCCCAAATCTTCCAATGATGGGATGTGGTTTAATTCCATCACCTCCCTTTTTGGGGGGCATCTAGAATGGGGAAACACAGAACACAGTCTAAATCCCAGACTTAGGCTGCAACCCTATCCACACCTTCCTGAGAGTAAACCCCATTGATTATAACGGGACTTGCTTCTGAGTAGACATGCATAGGGTTGGGCTCTTAGGCGGCAAGCCTACCCACACTTCCCTGGGAGGAAGCCCCATTGACTCTCGTGGGACTTGCTTCTGAGTAGACATGCTCAGGATTGGGCATGTCTTACTTCCCCACCTCTTACGTGGGGGTCAACCTAATGCATAATAACAACGAACGCAAGGCATTTCTTTCCTGAAACGTGCCTGTCAAGTACCTGTTGGGGAGCCGTAACAGCCACGCACAGCAAGGGAGGGTGCCCGGGAGAGGGCGAGGAGGGCAGCAGCCACCCGGCCTTTCCTGCCCCACAGACCCGGGGCTGCTGCATTCTCTGCGAAGCCCCTGGAGACGCTGGGCTAAAAATAAAGGGCTCCGCGCCGGGGGAGGCTCTCGTCTCGACGCCTCCACGGATGGGTGGCGGCGCTCGGACTGCCGGCCCTCTCCTAGGCCCCGGTGGCAGCAGCGCACCGGCAGGCGAAGGTGACAGCGCAGCGGGGACCACCCCGCGCAGAGCCGAGCCCCGAACAGGGCCGGGGGAGAGCGCGGCCCGCAGCACCCGCCTGCCTCGTTACCCTCCCTGCGGGCGCCGCCTCCAAGGGCCGCAGAAGCAGCCTCCCGGAGCGCACCACGCGTGGTCGCCCGTCGCCCGTCTCCCCTCTGCCACCCCGCTCCCCTCAGACTTGCCTCGTGGCCGCCGCTCCGAGGCCGCAACAAGAGCGCGAGCGGCCAATGTGCTCGGCAGCCAGGCGCTCCAGTCTACCTGGCACGGGCTCTGCTTCCGCACGCACGCACGCAGCGGCGCAGGGGGAGGAGCTGCTCTCCCTCGCCTGCCTGTCTGCGCATGCGCTGGCTGGCTGGCTCCCGGGCGATGAGATAGGGAGTCCCGAGCTGCAGGCGGGGAGAGAAGGAGGCGCAGCTTTGCTCAGTCCGCGCGCTGATATCCCTCGTGCAAACGTCTGGAGCGAGTGAATCCCGTGGCTGTGGCGTTTGGTCCAGTGCGCGCCCCCCCCACCAACAGCAAGCGAGCTGTTGCTCCCGCGCGCCACTTTCCTGCTGCATTCGTTGCTCAAGCGCAACAGGGTGACCAGGTTGTCTTAACTGCAGAGAGAGGGCCTGGCCCCCCAAAGTGAAGGGCATCCACGACATATATGGGGCGCGGGACAAGATAAAAGCTGAAAACACTGGCGTAGCAGGGACTTGCAGTGGGTGGGGAGGCAGGTGAGGCAGAGCCTTCCCACCGGAGTCACAAGCGCCCACAACCCATGCGCTCCCACCTCCCTGCCCAAGCACTCGCATATGGGTTGTATGTGCTTGCACACCTCACGCGACAGTGCTGCTTTTCGAAGGACTCCGTGGGGTGGCTCTGCCTCACCTGCCTCCACCCACCTGTTAAGTCGTGTCCAACTTAGGGCACAATCCTAACCCCTTATGTCAGTGCTTTCCAGCACTGACATAAGGGCAATGCAACTCTGAGGTAAGGGGAGAAACATTCCCTTGCTTTGAGGAGGCCTCCATGAGTGACACCCAACTGCAGGATGCAGCACATGTCCCATTGGCACCGCTATGCCAGTGCTGGAAAGCACTGACATAAGGGGTTAGGAGTGCGCCCTTAACCTGTTAAGGCTGACTGACTGTTCGTGACCCCATGGACCGCAGTACACCAGTCCCCCCTGTCTACCACTAACTCCCAGAAAATGTCCAAATTCATGTTCATTGCCTCCGTGGCACTATCTAACCATCTCATCCTCTGCCGTCCCCTTCTCCTTTTGCCTTCAATTTTTCCCAGCACCAGGCTCTTTTCTAAAGAGTCCTCTCTCCTCATGAGATGACCAACGTATTTAGGCATCTGTCCTTCCAATGAACAGTCAGGGTTGATTTCCTGTAGATTTTGTTGCTTACAGGAAGGCTATGCGCCGCTGCCCCCTTACAGGGAAAAAGAGGATATTTGAATTCTTTTCCAGGACATGAGACTAAAAAGAGGGCATGTCCTGGAAAAAGAGGATGCCTGGTCACCTTACACAAGCCACTGGGGGCACCACCCACACTGATGTGTCTGTCTGTCACCCATTATCCACACCAGGCACCCCCTCCTCTCCATTTATCTCCACCGAGGTAGACAAAAACCTTTTATTGTGTTTAAAAAAAAAAAAGGACTGGTGCAATCTTACACTCAAGCCACCCACCAGCATACAGGGAGTGAAAGTATGTCATGAATAGCCACGGATCCCCAGCGGCACCTATGGCAGTATATTGGCTGATAGGACAACCTGTTCTTTGAGCACCAGCTAAGGACTGAAGAAGACTAGCTACATACGCTGGCTTGCAGCTGTGTCCCACAATAGCCCACACACAGAGGAGCAAAGAGCTTCAGAAACCCCAGAGAAGTACAACCCTACTCCCTCAGCATCTATGACAGAGCCTTCAGCATAGCAAATTGAGAATGCCCCCACATGGGCAGGGCAGTCAATCAGTGCCCACCCATATGGCACACCAAGCCATCTCCATGTGGCACACCAAGCCATCTCCCCAGGCCATCTAGCAAAGAACAGCCAGAAATCCCAGTCCTGAGAACTCAAATCCCCTTAATGCAGGGATCTCCAAACTTTTTGACCAGAGGGCCACATCAAGGATCTGGCATAGTGTCAAGGGCCAGAAAAAATAAGTAAATTTAAATAAATACATTAGAGATGGAACTTACATGAATGAATAAATAAACAAATGAGGTCAAAGTTCCAGGATTTCTCCAAGCACCAACACACATCACAGAAATAAAACCCATACTCAAATGGACTCCCCACCCTCCAAGCAGCTTACATGTACTGTACTTACATGTACAGGAGTAAATACCTCAGAACCAGCACATCACAGAAAGCACCCAGAGCATGTTCTGAGGACCAAAGAGGCCTCCCCAACCCTCAGAAAGCCTTCTAAGGCCTTCAGAGGGCCCAAAAAGCACTTCCTTAAAAAAAACAAAAAACTGGGGAGAGATGTTTTTAGCTGTTCTGAGGCCCAGGGAGACTGCACATGTCCTCTCCGACCCTCAGAACACACCCTGGCTGCATTTTGTTAGAGAGGCCAGAGGCCCACAGGGGACCACTGTTATGTGAAAATCCCCTTTTTCCTTAGTTGTGATTTTATATCTGGTTATGTACTATGGACTAAAGTATCATGCAGCAACACACAGGTCACAATCAGGTCAAGTCACAAGCGTACACAACCTCCACTTCCCTGTGGCTATAGGCATCTTAAACCCACCTCCCTGATCATACATTATAGGAAGAAGTCTGGCATCTTAAATCGTTGTTTAAGTGTTTCCTATTCATTGTATTAACTCAATCACTGCTTAAGTACCATATGCAAACTTGAACTGTCTTCCTGGGTTGCCCATTCAATGTATTGTTTAAGTTCCCCCAACTAGGAAGCCAGCCATTAGACCCCATTGAATTTTGCTGATAAGGAATATCCTGATCTTTTCAATGTTTACCCTGCTGTGTGGTAGTAAGGAAGTTATCATTCAGCTCAGCATGTTTTGCAAACCCCTTTTTAAGAGAGGGCTGCCACATGCTCTCTCTCTCTCTCTCTCTCTCTCTCTCTCTCTCTCTCTCTCTCTCTGGCTTCCCCTTCAAGGACACAACATATCTGTGTTTTGTCAGAGGGTCCTCTACACAGGACTCCCCTCCCCCATCCAACTGCTCTACAAGACAGGTAACTATCTTGCGTCTGGAACTTTTTCCCTTCTTCCCCCCCCCCTTTTTCTCCCCTTCTCTCCCCATCTTTAGTTAGCAGCTGGGTTTGGCAGACAAGGGACCCCTAAAACCCTTCCCTACAACCTTTCCCTTTTCTAATTTCCTCGGATGCACCAAATACTCTCCACACGCAACCACCATGAAAGGCTAGGTACACTGGATTCAAGTACTAGGACCAAGAAACATATATTTACCATTTTTCCATGTGCATTATGTTTACCTTTGTGCTTCTGTAATAAAACTATAATCTTTTATTAAAAGTTATCTTTCTCCCAGTCTCCTCTTTTAGCTAAAGGGAATTTCTCTGCATTACACTGTCTTGTTATCCAGCCTGCGATCCTGAGGTTCCAATAAGGGTAGTGTAATAATTCCCCCTAAACAAAACAGCCCTTTTGGTAACACCACAGTCTTGCTGCTGGCCAGACAGAGGCTCACCTTGAGCCGCATCTCACCCCCAGGCCAGGGTTTGGAGACTTCTGTCTTAATGTAAGCAATTTAAGGGATTTTCAAGAGAAATTTTGATTATACAATGTTATTTTTGCCTTATGAGCAGACTTTAAAACCTTACACCCTGTAAGATGGGACTCCACTTTATGATGATGATGATGAATATTTTTACACTTTACAACAAAATAATTCACAAAACAATTTACATATGTACTTATGGAACCTCTGGGTTTCAGAGATAACCTGTCTCTGAATGCCAGATACAAGGGAGTGGCAACAGGATGGAGGCTTTTAGGGAGGTCAAGAGCCACTGTGCCAAGTCATAAGTCGAGTCTCGAGTCTCCAACCCCCTGACTCGAGTCGACTCACAAGTCATAATGGGTGGCTATCGCAACTTGTCCTGAGCTACTGTAGAGTCATTTTTTTACTCAAGTCAGAATCATTATGAGAAACAAGTCACTGCATGAGTCAGGCATGACCAAAAAAGTAAGCACACACACACACACACACACACACAAGCACATAGAAAAGCAAGTCGGGACTTGAGTGAATTCAAGACATGACTCTTATGAGTCGACTCCCCACTCCTGCAGGTATCTTGTTGTTTTGTGTGCTTCTAAAGGCATCTAGTGGGCTACTGTAAGATACAGGAATCTTGACTAGATAGGTCCTTGGCTCTTCTTATGACTCAACTAAGGTGTTTCACTGTGGTTAGAACCCTGGTATTTCCTTGCTTCTTTTTCTTCTTTCTCCTTGTCCCTCTCTTTTCCCTCTTCCCTCCCACTAGTGCAACCCCCTGGTTTTCCCAGTAACCATTCATATTTCCCTATGTCCTGCTTCCCCTTCTTTTACCCTGCTGTGCAGCAAACTCTTGATGTACTCTGGAGGCCAGGGCCTCAGCATGCAGGTTTAGATTTGGCCATGAAGTTTGTGAGAGAAGTTAGGGTTGGGAAGTCTTTTCTTGTATCATAACTTTCATTTGCTCCAAAGCAGGAAGGATGTGGCTTTTGTTTACAGATTCAAATATGCTGTGTAAGCAAGGTGCAGTCACTCATAGAATTTTCCTAAAAGAAACAAAAGAAAAGCAAAGTTACTCCTGAGTCCACCAGCAAGAATGGGGCAGGGAGGTAGCTTGCTCGAATGAATCGAAGGTTTGGCCTTCTTTGAGGTCTATGGGACTTGAGGCATCTTTCCCTTAATCCAAATCAAGTACCACAGGACTGGGCTAGGTCATGCTCTCCTGGCATTCATATAGCGCCACATACTCCTGCAAACAAATGTGTCCCGTAATGTTAAAAGGTGTGTTGGACAATACTCTATTCATCACAAATCCTTCTCACTCTTCCTCCAAGTCACTCAGATAGCAATCACACCACCTTCTTGCATAGTAATGGCTTGCCCAGTGCCACTTAACAAGCCTCATAGCCAAGAAGAGATTTACAGTGCAATCTCTATGGCACTTTTGTGACAATGATGGAGACTTGTGCCAGCCTATCTGCAGGTCAAGATTGTGCCCTCAAACAAAGAATTGTTGTAAGCCTCATACTTTAGTCCTGCGCCACATTGGCTTTAAACATATACTATTAGTAATGGGGGTGGCTTAGATGAGATGTATATGCTTCTCGGTAACTGTTCTGCATTTAATTTCTGTAAAGAGACCCTGCAATAGCAATGCAGGTAATAGAACTATTGAGCAATAACACACAATTCACATATTGGGCCTCAACACTTTCCTATTCTCTTAGATGTGACTGCAGGACATTGAGAAGGTAACAGCTCGCACATGCATGCTGCTGATTCCCACTAACAAAACTGCTTCAGAGGCAAAACATAGACTGCTGTCCCCATACCTACTTTGTACGATAATCAATTCTAAAAATAACAAACCCGAGTGCTGGCAATCTGACACCTTGATATGACAGCTGAAACACCAAAGATTCCACTTCATTGTCACTTTCTAGGCACCATCAGCAATTTAAAACATTCTGCACAAATGGAAAGAAAACAGGTAACTGTGTCACTTGGGATGACGAGAAGTTCTCCCAGGTTACATCCCATTTATTTTCTTTGATAACTAATTAGATTTAAGGCAGGGGTGTCAGCATAAGATCCTTAGTTTTTATCAGGCCTCTTGGGGTTCCTAATATGAGTCACGCCACCCCTTTTGCACCTCACATGGAATACATTCACTTCCAGGGCCAGGAGACCAATGTACTTAGCAGGGCAAAGGTACTCACTAGTAGCTGCTGCTGCATGCCATAGAATCAGCCACTTTGCCCTTTCCTTTTAAATTTGCAGCATGGAATGACAGCTTCAGGGAATAGCGTTGTGTAGTGTGAATTTGCTCTAATCTTCACAAAACAAATCGGTGTCCACTCTGGAGTTCATTGTTTGGTTTCTTTCCTTTTGATTTGCAGTCTGCCCCCTCCTTCTTGCCTATTCCAGTGCCATTCTTTGTAGATTTTGTCTCGGTGCATGCCTAAAATACTGACTTCTTTCCCAATGAAATATTTTCATTGCAATTGCAACTGAAACTGCAATTGGTACAGAATGTGGTGCCCATATATTTACTGGGGTTCAGCAGTTCAATTCCACTGGACCACTGCTCCAGTGACTAAACTGATTGCTGGTTCATTTCCAGGCTCAATTCAAGGTGCTGCTTTTTTAACCTTTAAAGTCATTTATGGCTCAGGACCAGGGTACCAGAGAAGCCACCTTCTTCTATACATACCAGCCCCCAAAATTCCAAGATAAAAGGAATGATTATTTCCAGAAGCACTGTCTTCACAAATTAACCCAGTGTTGTCAGTGTGTTTACACCTTCCTACATAAACAATTCGCCAATCACCACCTTCCTGATATACTCAATGATTTTGTTCTTGAGTGTATGATAGTGGCTACATGGAAGCTTAACAGTAAATAGGAATCGGTTGATTGGTGACTACTGTGTTGATAAAGCATATCGAACTCTGCTATATGTGTCATTGGCCAATTGCCACTAGGCTTCTGCTGTCCTTTTTCCTGATCTGTCTGAGGCTTGGCCTGAAGCAAGGGGAAACTTTTCCCCTTACCCCAGGAGAGCAACAGCAGTCCCAATGGTGGCACAAATCCAAGCAGCCTGGAACTGCCCCAGGCTGCCCAGGAACTGGGATCCAGCATAAGTGCTGGATCCTGGCACCACCTCCCACTCCCCCCGGGAACCCCCGCCGCCCACCCTCCCCGCCCCAAAACGCCTTCCTCCTGCCTCCTCCCCACCCTCCCCAGTGCCCACACATCTCCTGACCCCCATGCCGGCCAAGCTCAGCCAGCACGACCTTACCAGGCTCTGGGACTCATGTCGGAACGGGGAAGCCAGTACACGTTCATGCGCCAGCCTATCTCCCCAAAGAGTGGCATGAAAGTGCTTTACAGTACTTTTGCGACAGTCTTCGGTCAGTACAAGGGACTTGTGCCAGCTGAATTGCGCCCTAAAGTACTTACCAGTAAATCTTAAAGTTAGCATAACTGTGCTACAATACATGTCTTTAAGAGGCACCATCCAATCCAAAGGACCAACCTGAATCAAATCTTGGCCTCTAAGTTACCATTCCTAGGCCAGTTCCTCACAAAGAATGTAATGTTCTGTTCTGAGAAGCTAATGAGCAACACGGGAAGCTGATCTCCAGGGAAATGAGTCTATGAAGTGCCAATTATAATGTGCACCTGCAAGCACTTGATTATAACTCTACTGGGCTGCCAGGATGTGTGCAGTGGTACAGGTTTTAGCTTGGTTGCTGATGCTGTCTGTGGGGAGTGCATTAGTTCATGGGCACAGAGGTTGGCAAAAAAAAAATGTGGCAAAGCTGGGGCTGATTTTAGCGACTTACCCTGTTGCTTGGCAGGTGCACTTAGCCACATGTCTCCAGGGACACTTAGCCAGCTGTTTTCATGTTAAGTGGGAAAGAGAAAGGAAGACACCAGCTACAATTCTATTCATATACAAGCCATATATCTGACATAGCAGTCTTGGCTCAGTAGTAACTTTGTGAGACCATGGCCATTGCCAGACTTGCATGCCTGGAATAGTGCCATCAAGATCTGGTAAGGAGACTGGCGCACACACACACGTCATGTACAAGGTCACAGACCCTGCTTCTTATAGAAAGCATATCTTCTTATAGAAAGCATATCTTATAGAAAGCATATCTGTGGAAATTAAACAGATATGACGTCTCCTTCCATAGTTCCTTGAACTTACAGACCACCATTTTCCTTATTCGTCATCATCAATTACAGGATTATTAAGAGTTTCAGATAATAAAATGTTGAATAGTATGAGACTATATATGATGCAAAGGCACACCTTAATAAACACTTTTAAGCATTGTACTTTGTCTGGCACAGGTGCACTGGACACTGCACTTCCTGGATCCTAAGGGGGAAAAGGCTTCTTTTTCCTGGTCTTTATAGATCTCCCAACCACCTATATTTTCCCTACAACATCTCCCATTTGCTTACACATGAAATAAGCATGGGCTACAGTCTACTCTAGAGAACCTCATGAGCAGCACACAACATCAGGTGGTCTGCTTGGCAAACTTGTTAAATAGTGGGTCCATGTGAATAAAGGAAGGCATAGAGATAACAGCTCAACACATTTATTTCATCTTCAGAACAGAACCTGGCAATGAAAACACCCTGGCTTTATACCCCTTAGCTCCTCCCAGATTCCCCACAATTGGTGCTGTTGAAACACTAAACTAGAGGACCAATCGGACGGCAGGATTTCGATCCACCACCCTGATTGGCCAGCCATAAGACTGGGCCAATCGGTTATGCAGGATTTTGATCCTGCATAACTTGCATACATAACAAAGCTAATGAATGGTGCTAATCATTTTGGGCTCATACCCAACCCTTCATAAAGTTGTGAATGCTTTACTTTGTTTCTGGATATAGTTTCTGTATCCCACCCCATGTCATAAACTACAGATGATTTATGTGTGACAACCTCTTTGAGTATGTAGCTTGCCTTTATTTTGGCACAAAAACAGAATTCCCTCCTTTTGGTTTATCAGTCCAACTGACCTGACAAACATAAATCTGAGATACTTCTGATACACTTTTCTCTTATCCTATCAAATAAGAGACAAGTAGCAAATATTTTGATATACAGACATCACCCCATATCCATGGACCTGGTATCTGCAGATTCACTTATCCGTAGATCAGCACCTTCCCCCCCCCATGCACCCTTTACTGTACCTTTATTTTTCTGCACTAGCACTTGCAGCACAGGTGTTTCTTGCTTAACATTCTTGCTTAAAGGAAGAACATGACATGCAGACAACTAGCCAGCACTCCAGAGGGAGACTAAGCAACCAAGCAAACATTAACAGAAAGCAGGAACTGTCCTGCTTCCTGTTAACGTTTGGATAGTCTGCTCCCCATGTTGAGTTCTTCAGTTAAGCAAGAAACACCCATGCTGCAAGCACTACTACAGAAAAATAAATGTAATGGGCACGGGGCAGGGGGTGTAAAGGGCTGCTATTTACATAGGGTTCCCCCATATCCGCGTTTTACATATCCACAGGGGAACAGAACCCCCACAGATATGGGGGGGCACCTGTATTGATATTTAAAGACACTATATTGCTTTGTAATCTTTAGTATGCCATGAGCAGTACTTTTTATCCAATGCTGGGTGTGTTGACGTGTTCCCCTTTTAACAGGAAATTACCTAACTGTTAACATGCAAAAACTTCCATGACTCTTGGGAATAGCCATGTGTCAGAGTAAGAAATCTTTGAAGACAAATTTAAGGGAAATTAGCAAAATGCCCTTCCTTATTGCAAGGAGGATTCAAGCAGGGAACAAGTGACAAAGGGAAGTTAATAGAAAGCACTAAGCACCTGAAAGTAGCTAACAACCTCAGAGAGTGAAATGAAATGTAGAAATGGGATGGAGGAAAACAACATCCAAGGACAAAGTGGTTGACAGGGGAAAAAAAGATGAGTAAGAGGAAAGCTTTTGGAAGAAATGAGTCATTCTGTGGTGTTATAGAATATGCTGTTATAGACCCCAACAAGTATAAAGAAGGGTTAAGAGAATGGTCGACACCTTTTACCCACTGTGTCCATTTTTTTCTCCAGTAGACAGGTTCAGACATCAGAAGAAATTTGGTCCTAAGATGACAAATGCTTCTAAAGTAAACCCCAAAACCATTATTGACAACACTATACTGTTGCATGTCTAGCTGCACTCACAGCTAACCACATTACACCAGACTTAGGGCCCAATCCTATCCAACTTTCCAGCACTGATGCAGCTGTGCCAAACAGACATGTGCTGCATCCTGCCTGCACTGGGGGGGGGGGGCCTGTCAGTGTTACCAAAAAGGCTGCTTTGTTTAGGGGAATTAGTATATTAGCCTTTTGGAAACTTTTTGGGACCATAGGCTGGATAACAAGACAGCGTAGAGCAAAGAGATCCCTTGCCTAGCTCAATGAGGAGACTGGGAGAAAGGTAACTTTCAATCAAAGGATTATATTCTTATTGCAAAAACACACAAAGGTAAACATAATACACATGGATAATTGATAAGTATAGATTTCTAGTACTTGTGTATAGTGTACCTAGCTAGTGGTGGCTGCATGTGCTATGTATTTGGGTGCATCCGAAAAGGAATCAGAAATGGATAGGGTGTAGGGAAGTATTTAGGGGTTCCTTAATCTGCTAAACCCAGTTGCTGACTAAAGATGGGGGAGAAGGGAGGAATAGATAGGGAAGAAGGGAGAGAGTTTAGACGCAAAATATATTTACCTGTCCGGGGGGGGCAGTTGGAGGAAGAGACCCATGTAGGACCACTCCCACAGGAGGGCAATCAGAGAGAGAGCCACATGTGCTCTCAGCTTACTCTTAAGGGGTTGTGTCTGACCTAGAATGATCCGGATGTGTCGTAGTGCTGGTCTAGATGCGCCTGCTCAGTACACGTGGACTATGTAAAGAAAAGGTGGAAGGGTCCAGAAATCAGCTATCAGCAAAGCCTGACTCTGGGGGAGGGGGAGTAGCTTACTTCCTGTTGCTACTAGATTTTGGAGTCTGGAGGTGGCTTAATGGCTGTGATTTAGTTAACAATAGGTGATAGACTTTGCTGCCAAAGTCCTCCTTTAAGGTGTTTGCATATTCAGTGATTGACTTAAACAATAAAGACATTTCCAGTGTCTCTAGAGAAAATGAGTCTTCCCAGACTGACAAACAACATGAGAAATGAGTGAGCTTAAGATTTGACTCCTTTTGTGGCCTGAAAGAGAAGCTTTAGGCCTGCATTTTAGTCCAAAATACATAACTAGATATAAAAACACAACTTGGAAGGGAAAAGGGGATTTTCACCTAACATCAGGGCCTATGAGAGGAATTTTAGTAGGGGGTACAAAGTTTCTTCTGGGTCCCTTCCCAAAGAGGAAGGGGGGCAATGGGCACAGGTAGAATGGGGAGAGGGGGAAACAGGGCAGGGAAGGGTGCTGACAGCCACAATAGACTTTGGAGCTCAGGTCTGCTAGGCTTCTTGATGCAGAGTCCAGGTCTACCTGACCATGTGGCATTAGCAGCTAGATAAAGTAATATGGAAAACCAAACACTCCTAAGTCTCTCTAAAATTTTTGAAATGCCAGAGAGCTCCTGTCGCAGGCCTGTTTCCTCCCAGATTTGACACTGTGTTAAGGAGGGTCATGGATGCATTCCTGGGCCTGGTGTGTATGGCTTGCAGCAGTAGTTAACACTGCATGCACATGGTTGTGCCCCAGCATTATGTGCTAGCAGTTAATTCAGGTAAGATAGGAAAATATCAGGAACTTTCCCAGGAACTTTCTGGGTGTCCTCCTTTGGCTCCTGGGCCCCCTTTCTGACCCTGGGCCTGGGTACAAATTACCCCCTTTACCCCCCTCTTCTAGGCCCTGGGGGCAGTCACTGAGCCTCCTCAAGGTAAAAGAATGTTTGTTTCCTTACCTCGGGACTGCCTTGCAGCTGCATCAGTGCTGGAAAGTTGGAGAAGACTGCAGCCTTTGGGCCCAATCCTATCCAACTTTCTAGCTCCAGTGTAGCCACAATGCAGCCCCATGGTAAGGGAACATATGTTCCCATACTTTGAGAAGGCCCCAGTGAGTGCCCATCCCTCATAGGATGCAGCTTATACCCCGCTGGCACAAGTGCACCAGTACTGAAAAATTGGATAGCATTGGCCTGTAGGGCCCAATCCTATCCAGTTTTCCAGTTCTGGTGCATCTGTGCCAATTTATCATGCACTGCATCCTGTTGTGGGGAGGCAGTCACAAAGGCCTCCACAAATGTTCCCTTCCCTCGGGGCTGCATTGTGGCTGCACCAGTGCTGGAAAGTTTGATAGGATTGGGCTCTCGGTCAGCACCACTGGCTGTGCCATTTTGTCATCAAGACTGCTTACTAGCAGTTATCATTGTAAGGGTTTAACCCTGAAAACTACACTGATTTATTAATCTGGAAATACAGGTGGGGCCTTGGTATCTGCGGGGATCCATTCTCACAGGGGATCCATTTCCCCACCCCCACCCCCCACCCCCGTGAATACCGCAAACCACAGATAAGGAAATATGTAGTTTTTAGCCCCTTATGCTCAGGTTGAACCAGATCCTCAGATAAGTAATCCACAGGTAAGTAGGCTCACCCTGTGCTTTGGAAATTAGCCTGACTTCCCTGGGATTTCAAAACCTCCAAGACTGGAGAGAGATTAGACTTTTTAAGACAGTTGTCTCAACCAGAAGATTTCACTTCCACTGTGCTTTCTTCTCCACAAATATTATCCAAAGAAACACAAATATTTCTTCTCTCTCACAATCACTGCTGGTCATAAGATTCTGCAAGTATTTGAGAGTGCAACTGAATGTGATGGTCGCACAAACTACCAAAGCTTATGCAGAGCCCCTATAAAGCTGGGAGTGGGAGGAAAATTGAAAGCCCAGCTTTGGTGGGTGGGAGAGAGAAACTGAGCCCTCTCCCACCCATCCATTTTCCCCTCAAAAGATTACAGTACAACCTCAGTATCTGCAGAGGATTCAATTCCAGAACCCCCGTGGATACCAAAATCCGCAGATATTGAGGTTGCCATTTAAATACCATCAAAGCAGAAAAAACGTGCAAAAATAGCACATCTTACCTTCATGCAATCAAACCGTGCCGTTTCCAAGTCTCTCAATGGCTAAAAATAGCACTAATGACCCAATTCTGGTTTGCATGGAGGTTCCTAACTTCTCCCAAGGTTGTGAGAGGGTGGTGGGAGGGTATTTTGGAGGCAGGGAGGGGGTGTGACAGGGCAGCATGGGGGCAGACCAAGCTGGGGAGGGGGCAGGAGGAGTGGAGAAGGTCTCCACTGTATCCTAACCCCCATCCCGGGCTGCTCAGACTTGTGCCTGCTATTTAGCAGGCATAGATTTGAGTAGCCCTCTAGGGCAGGCTAGGACATGACTCTTCATAAGGGTAAAGATATCCCCTTACTCCAAGGAGATCTCCAGCCTGTTCCAAAGCTGTGCTGAATACAGCAGAGTCCACATGGCTCCACTGCACTAATGCAGTTTAGGATTGGGCTGCCTGTCCTGTGACACAAAGCTGCCACCATCACGTCTGCATTGCAGCTGCATCAGTGCCGGTGATGGAGATTTTAAGGGTTAACCTAACTTCTCTCAGATAAGAAAAACACCCGAAATTAGGAGCCAAAGTAGTGACTAGTTTTCCTGTTAAAACCAGGATAGAAAAAGTCATTATGTCAAGATGTCCTGCAGAGAAAAACATGTGCGTCATAGCTTTCCCAAAAGGAAAATTCCAGGGTCTTATGTAATCAAAGTTGCAGGCCAGAAACTTCTCCATACATGGCTGACAGACTTCCCAGTTAGGGCTGGAACCATACACCAGTATGCCAAATAAGGAGAGGGAAATGACATGCAATATCACATGGGTCAGTTGTTTGTGACGGAGTACAAGTAAGGAGTTTTGGGTGTGGTTCTCTGAGAAAATCAATGATCCACCATGGGGTAACTTCGAACCTGTATCCATCCTAATCTATTTCTAATCTGTAAATAGCATGTAAATAAATTTTCTATACGCTTTTAAAGGAGTCCAAGTGTCTGCTTAGCATTCACTCAGAGACCGAATCCCAGAAATCTCTCCATCACTGGAAAGTTGGATAGGATTGGGCCCTAATTGTACACACCACTAGAAGTAATCTAGTGTGTGTAATCTTCCAGTGTGAGCCATTTTAGTTATTTTATTTTTTTTTTACTTTCTACATTCCTTAAATTGTAGCTGACTAGATACATGGCTATTTCAATGGATCATTGAAAACATATACATATTTCTGCATGGTGGGAATTCTTTTAATACATATTGGTAGGTACTGGATTTAACAAGAAAATGGCCCCAGTTTTGATTCTCAGTTCATATGCCATGTCCTTCAGAGAATATGCCAAGTAAAATGAGTGTTCAGAAAGTAAACAACAATTCCTTCTACCTAAATTGGCCCTGTCAAAATACATGATGCTATTATTTAGGACATCCTTCTGTTGAGGCTCTTTCACTGACTATGATCTCCAAAAGCTTTTTGAGATGATTACTGCCTGTAAGGAAACTGCGAACAGCAGACCAGACACTTCTGGAAACAATAACTTAAATGAAAAGGAAATGTCAGGCCAGCTTACCTAGAGAGGAAGATTGTGTACCACCAAATGAGAAATATACTTCCATATTCCTTTGTTTTCTGTCCTTTGATTTGCAGTACCCCAGATGTACAGCACAAAAGTAATTCATTGCCCCTAAAAAGTTGGGCTGAACAATGGTATTCTTGCCTGACTCAAAGAAAAGTGCATCATGGCGCATGTCTATAAAACAGTGTATGATGTGTGGATTGAGCTAGGCACCAAAACAAGGGAAAAGGAGAGGGTCAAACAGGGTCCTTACAAATTGATTCATTCTGAAGCCATCAAGGCTGCTTATAACATTCCATAAAACATTATTAAAACCAATTAAATACTAATAATAATAGTAGTAGTGACAGTGATACAACAACAAAAAAGCTGGCTTATGTGAAAGATCAAATGAATATCAGGAAACAAAAATGACAAAGCAAAGCACTCCATGGACAATACACAAAAGACATTGTAGGAAAGGCTCATAACAACAAAACCTGGCACTGGCTAAGAAAAACTGGATTAAGAACTGGCTAAGATTAAAGAAGGAGACAGAGGGATTAATTATGGCTGCCCAAGACCAGGCACTAAGGATGACTGTATACAGAGCCAAAATTGAGAAAACATCTATGGACAGTGTCACCAGTGTAAAGATGCTGATGAAACTGTGGACCACCTGGTCAGCTGCTGCAAGAAGATCATGCAGACGGCACGGCAACGTTGCGACAATAATTCACTGGAACTTGTGCAAAAAGTATAAACTGCCTGCAGGTAACAACAGGTGAAATCACAAAACTGAAAAAAGTAGTAAAGAACGAAGAAGTCAAAGTGCTCTGGAATTTTAGAATACAAACGGACAAACATCTGCCACACAACACACCAGACCCAACCATCATTGATAAGAAGGATAAGAAAGTCTGGGTAGTAAACATTGCAATACCTGGCGACAGTAGAATAGAACAGTGTTTCTCAAGCTGTGGGTCACTAGGTGGGTCACGAGCCAATTTCAGGTGGGTTCCCATTCATTTCAATATTTTATTTTTAATATGTTAGACTTGATACTACCATAGTATGTGACTGCATTTGGGGAAACGTTACAGACCTATACTTTCAACAAGTTGCTATGTATATTCTTTCAACAATGATAGTAAATGGGACTTACTCCTGGGTAAGTGTGGGTAGGATTGTATCCTATAAAAATTTTCCTGCTTGATGATGTCACTTCCAATCATAACATCACTTTCGGTGGGTCCTGACAGTGTCTCATTATAAAAAGTGGGGCCCAGTGCTAAATGTGTGAGAACCATTGGAACAGAAGATAAAAACCTGGAGAAAATATAAAAGTATTTTATATTTAGTATAATGTATAAAGACCTACAAATAGAATTGAAAGACTGGCACAAGAAAACAAGAGTAATACCAATAGTCCAAGGGGCCTTGGGTGCTATCCAAAAACACCTGGAAAAGCACTTGAATACCATCAGGATGAGCACAAGTACCATCATCCAGTTATGAAAGGCTGCCTTACTAGGAACAGCACATATACTACTGCGATTTTTGTAACACAACAACATAAAAACAAAAAATAGCTGCCTATCCTAGGCCCTTGGGAAGGACTCAATAGTTGGATATATACAAAATCCAGTCAAAAACAACATGACTGTGTGAAAATTGGATGATGATGATGATAAATGTCACCATTCCTGGTGACTTGCGAATTTTGGAGAAAGAACAGGAGAAAGTAACCAAATACCGTGACCTGTGCATAGAATAGACACGAATCTGGATGAAGAATGTAAAAGTGCTGCTGATAGTAATTGGAGCACTAGGAACAATATCAACACAATTTAATGAGTACTTTGCACAACTGGATGCCCCAGCAATAACACCAGTCGAATTACAGAAGACCGCCATAATTGGCACAGCATCCATCCTATGTCGATACCTCATCCAACACCTAGACATCAGGCAGATGTTTGTGTGGATGAGGATTTACCAGCTGATAAATGTTGTGGTTTTTGTGTGTATAAACTCTACTGGAGGGACAGGGAGGGGCGGGTTGGAGGTAGGGTGGCCATTTATGTTAAGGAAGGGATAGAATCCAGCAAAGGTGGGTCCAACTCCATAGAATCTCTATGGGTTAAATTACCAGGCCTGAGGAGTGATGTAATACTGGGGGCGTGCTATTGTCCTCCAGACCAGAAATCGGAAGGGGACCTTGAAATGAGGAGACAGATCAGGGAGGTGACAAGGAGGGACAGGGTTGTAATCATGGGGGACTTCAATTATCCTCATATTGACTGGGTCAATTTGTGTTCTGGTCACGAAAAGGAGACCAGATTCCTTGATGTGCTAAATGACTGTGCCTTAGAGCAGCTAGTCATGGAGCCCACCAGAGGACAGGTGACTCTGGATTTAATATTGTGCGGTACTCAGGACCTGGTTAGAGATGTCAATGTTACTGAGCCATTGGGGAACAGTGAGCATGTTGTGATCCGTTTCGACATGCACGTCGGGGGAAGAATACCGGGCAAATCTCTCACAAAAACCCTTGACTTCCGACGAGCAGACTTCCCTCAAACGAGGAGGCTGGTTAGAAGGAGGCTGAAAGGGAAGGTAAAAAGAGTTCAGTCACTACAGGGAGCATGGAGGTTGCTCAAATCAATAGTAATAGAGGCCCAGCGGAAGTGTATACTGCAAAGGAAGAAGGGCTCGACTAAGTCCAGGAGGGTGCCCGCATGGCTAACCAGCCAAGTCAGAGAGGCCATAAAGGGCAAGGAAGCTTCCTTCCATAAATGGAAGTCTTGCCCTAATGAGGAGCATAAAAAGGAACATAAACTATGGCTAAAGAAATGTAAGAAGGTGATACGGGAGGCCAAGAGAGACTATGATGAACACATGGCCAGCAGCATTAACGGGAATAATAAAAGCTTCTTCAAATAAGTTAGAAGCAGGAAACCCACCAGAGAAGCGGTTGGCCTTCTGGATGGTGAGGGAGGGCACCACTTAGAGATGGCAGAGAAATTGAATGAGTTCTTCGCATCTGTCTTCACGGCAGAAGACCTCCGGCAGATACCGCTGCCCGAACGGCCTCTACTGACCAAGGAATTAAGTCAGACAGAGGTTAAAAGAGGTTTCAGACCTCATTGATAAATTAAAGATCAATAAGTCACCAGGCCCTGATGGCATCCACCCTAGAATTATTAAGGAACTGAAGAATGAAGTTGCTGATCTCTAGACTAAAATATGCAACTTGTCCCTCAAAACGGCCACAGTGCCAGAGAATTGGAGGATAGCAAATGTCAAGCCGATCTTTAAAAAGGGAAAGAGGGGGAACCCGGGAAACTATAGGCCGGTCAGCCTAACTTCTATACTGGGTAAGATGGTAGAATACCTCATCAAAGATAGAATCTCAAAACACATACACGAACAAGCCTTGCTGAGGGAGAATCAGCATGGCTTCTGTAAGGGTAAGTCTTGCCTCACAAACCTTTTAGAATTCTTTGAAAAGGTCAACAGGCATGTGGATGCAGGAGAACCCATGGACATTTTATACCTGGACTTTCAGAAGGCATTCAACACGGTCCCTCACCAAAGCTACTGAAAAAACTCCACAGTCAGGGAATTAGAGAGCAGGTCCACTCCTGGATTGAGACCTGGTTGAAGACCAGGAAACAGAGAGTGGGTGTCAATGGGCAATTTTCACAATGGAGAGAGGTGAAAAGCGGTGTGCCCCAAGGATCTGTCCTGGGACCGGTGCTCTTCAATCTCTTCATAAATGACCCGGAGACAGGGTTGAGCAGTGAGGTGGCTAAGTTTGCAGACGACACCAAACGTTTCCGAGTGATGAAGACCAGAAGTGATTGTGAGGAGCTCCAGAAGGATCTCACCAAACTGGCAGAATGGGCAGCAAAATGGCAGATGCGTTTCAATGTAAGTAAGTGTAAAGTCATGCGCATTGGGGCAAAAAATCAAAACTTCATATATAGGCTAATGGGTTCTGAGCTGTCTGTGACAAATCAGGAGAGAGTTCTTGGGGTGGTGGTGGACAAGTTGATGAAAGTGTCGACCCAATGTGCGGCAGCAGTAAAGAAGGCCAATTCTATGCTTGAATCATTAGAAAAGGTATTGAGAACAAAATAGCTAATATTATTATGCCATTGTACAAATCAATGGTAAGGCCACACCTGGAGTATTGTGTCCAGTTCTGGTCGCCACATCTCAAAAAGGACATAGTGGAAATGGAAAAGGTGCAAAAGCGGGCAACTAAGATGATTGCTGGGCTGGGGCACCTTCCTTATGAGGAAAGGCTATGGCGTTTGGGCCTCTTTAGTCTAGAAAAGAGACGCCTGAGGGGGGACATGATTGAGACATACAAAATTATGCATGGGAAGGATAAAGTGGATAGAGAGATGCTCTTTACACTCTCACATAACACCAGAACCAGGGGACATCCACTAAAATTGAGTGTTGGGAGAGTTAGAACAGACAATAGAAAATATTTCTTTACTCAGGTGTAGTTGGTCTGTGGAACTCCTTGCCACAGGATGTGGTGACAGCATCTGGCCTGGATGCCTTTAAAAGGGAATTGGACAAGTTTCTGGAGGAAAAATCCATTACGGGTTACAAGCCATGATGTGTATGTGCAACCTCCAGATTTTAGAAAAGAGCTATGTCAGATGCAAGGGAGGGCACCAGAATGCAGGTCTCTTGTTATCAGGTGTGCTCCCTGGGGCATTTGGTGGGGCCGCTGTGAGATACAGGAAGCTGGACTAGATGGGCCTATGGCCTGATCCAGTGGGGCTGTTCTTATGTTCTTAACCTTCACCTTGCCTAGATTAACTTTCAGTGTAATAACCCCACCCATCACCTCTATAGCCCAGCCTAGCACCTCTATGGCCTTCCTAGTATTTTATGAAAACAAGAGATAGAGTTGGGTTATCAGCATATTGATGACACCACAAACCAAATCCCCTGACAACCTCACCACCAGGTTAACAAAGATGCCAAATAGAATGTGGGACAAGATGAAGCCATTTGGGACACCAAAGTCAGGGGATTAAGCAATGGTGCTCCAGCACTAGCTTCAGGAACCAACCCAACAGGTAGGAGTTGAGCCAATGCAAAATGGTACCCTCCAGCCTCATCCCTGCCAGTTCTGGAGGATACTTTGGTTCATTGTTCTGAAAAGTGCAACAGGACGAACATGAATGCATTACTGCTGTCTACTTCCCATCCTGACAGTGGCAGAGCTCTTTCAGGTGGTTTCTGGTCTTCTCTTACTTGGCCCACCAAGGCTGCAAGCCTGTCCACAGTTACCTGAGAACAAGACCCATTGACTATAATGAGAGTTGCAGTAGACATGCATAGGATTGAGCTGTAAGAGATGTAAATGAACTCTTGGATACTCACCGCAATATGTTTGTGTGGCATTTTATTTATCTATCTATCATAGGAAAGAAAATAAACATTTATGACTGCACACTTGTGCAAATGTATAGAGCCAAAGATACATCTGCAATAGTTTATTCAAACATCAAAGAACCTTTGGTTTAACATTTAAGGCACTTTCAATTTTCACTCATGCTCCAGATAGCATGGAAATTGAAATTTCCACTTTACGCCATGTAAGCAGTAAAGACTTAACAGTCCTGTGAATTATGATGGCTTTACAAATGAGGCTCTGTGCACCGACATTTTGCCTTGATAGCTCAGTTTGACATTAGACTAGAGAGGGACGTGTCCAGGAAGATTCAACAGGTAAAGCTTTCCAATCACTTCCTAGAAATGCACCTAATGAATGTCTGCCTGATACATCTCGACAGTGCTTCCCCAAAACACAGCCTACAACTATAGTAAAAATGTACAAGCATATCCTAGTAGACTCAGCACAAGCCTATGCATGTCTGTTCAGAAGTAAATGCCATTATGTTCAACAGGACTTTCTCCCAGGAAAGTGTGCATAGAATTGCAGCCTAAGGAATTCTGAACATACAAGTAATGCTGTTCGGACCTAAACAGGCATGCCTTGCACTAGTCCACTCAATCAATCACAGCCCGTTCGTAGCCTTCAATTTAAATGGATAAGGGACAAAGATTTGTTGTAAGAGGCACAGGTGAAACTGCAATGAATGTACCTTTTTCCATTGATTATCAAGAAGCATATCCAACAACCTTCCCATTCACGCCAAATGATTTCCTTAATCATTTTCTATTAATAACAATCATTTATATAACTTTGAGGAGAAACACACACACAGTGGTGAGATTATTCATCTCACATACAAAACTTCACATATAGGCTAATGGGTTCTGAGCTCTCTGTGACAGATCAGGAGAGAGATCTTGGGGTGGTGGTGGACAAGTCGATGAAAGTGTCAACCCAATGTGCGGCAGCAGTAAAGAAGGCCAATTCTATGCTTGGAATCATTAGAAAAGGTATTGAGAACAAAACAGCTAATATTATTATGCCGTTGTACAAATTGATGGTAAGGCCACACCTGGACTATTGTGTCCAGTTCTGGTCGCCACATCTCAAAAGGGACATAGTGGAAATGGAAAAGGTGCAAAAGAGAGCGACTAAGATGATTGCTGAGCTGGGGCACCTTCCTTATGAGGAAAGGCTATGGCGTTTGGGTCTCTTCAGCCTAGAAAAGAGATGCCTGAGGGGGGACATGATTGAAACATACAAAATTATGCATGGGAAGGATAAAGTGGATAGGGAGATGCTCTTTACACTCTCACATAACACCAGAACCAGGGGACATCCACTAAAATTGAGTGTTGGGAGAGTTAGGACAGACAAAAGAGAATATTTCTTTACTCAGCGTGTGGTTGGTCTGTGGAACTCCTTGCCACAGGATGTGATGACGGCATCTGACGTGGATGCCTTTAAAAGGGCATTGGACAAGTTTCTGGAGGAAAAATTCATTACGGGTTACAAGCCATGATGTGTATGTGCAACCTCCGGATTTTAGAAATGGGCTATGTCAGATGCAAGGGAGGGCACCAGGATGCAGGTCTCTTGTTATCAGGTTTGCTCCCTGGGGCATTTGGTGCGGATGCTGTGAGATACAGGAAGCTGGACTAGATGGGCCTATAGCCTGAATCCAGTGGGGCTGTTCTTATGTTCTTATGTATCAACTAGTGTTTCTTCCCATAAAATGTCTCTTAAACCATACCTATTCTGTTCTTGATATCTGTTCTAGGCATTTGGTGCTACCTTTCAAGCTCAGGCTTGGGTACTACTGGACCCATGCATACAATGTTAAGAGCAATTAAGAGGAATTTTTTAGATGCGCTTCCTAGCTGACACGTTAGTAGTTCTTAAAAGTAGTAATAGATTAATAATATTCACTTTGTCTTTGTGATTTTGGCATTTTTGTAAAACAACAACAACAACAAAAAACCACTAACTAATGGTTCCCAGACTTTTCAGCACTGGGACCCACCTAAAAAAAAGTGTGACTTTACCAAGCGCTCAAGCCTCAGTGACTATAATGGTGATTGGGCAGCAGTGCTTCCCCTAAGTAGCAGGTTGTTCAACCCTTAATGCACATAGCCTAATTAAATCTGCCCTGTCAGTTTCATGAACCACCAAAAATTGGATCATGACTCCACTTGTGGGCCATGGAACCACAGTTTGGGAATCACTGCTTAACATAATAGAAAGGAACTATCTGATACATTAGTCAAAGACTCTTCCAGGTTTTCAAAGAAGATATCAAAGAACTTGGGTTTTCAGTTTTTCTGAATCATTGAAGATAGACTTCATCAAGTGTTTACCTGCTAAGAAAACTGAAGGACAGAGAGCTATAAGAATCGTTTAAACCTATAAAATTAAATTCCCAGAGCTCAGAGAGAGTTTGTTTGTTAAGTGGTCAAGGTTAGAAGAATAGAAACAGAGTACACATTACCTATGCAAATATGTGAGAAACTTACAGCATAAGTAGATGCATGGCTACTCTGAGGGAAGTCCCTTTGAGTTCAATGGAACTTAACCCAGGTAAGCATGTATTAACCCTGGACTCTGCAAAGCTTATAATTGATAAATACATTGCTAGCTTATTGTGACTTATTTAATAATCAGTGGACTTCATAATGTTTAGTCAGAGCTAGCTTCCTCCACCACACAACTGCCTTTCTGCTCTAAGATACACTGTAAAATATTTTTGCTTTTAAATTACTGCTATACTAAAATGGTTGCATGTCTTACAGCATTGCATGGGTGTGCTTGTGTGTGTGTGTGTGTGTGTGTGTGTGTGTGAGAGAGAGAGAGAGAGAGAGAGAGAGAGAGAGTGTAACACAGAGATCCCTGATAGCATTTTACTCATTTCACACCAGTGGTCTGCAAAATTATAGATATAGAATGTTGAACTTCTTGTAGAAGTTAAGAAAATAAATAGCACCTCAAGAGAATGACCTGAAAACCGAAGTCAGCCTCCAGAGCTACTGGTACTTCAAGCATACAGCTCATTGTGCAACTAAAACACCTGCTGAAGTCCAGCAGCCTTTCAGCAACTCAGCTTGATTAAAAACTGTGTTTAAGGCCTCAGAATGATACAGTAAAGCACCTTGTGGTTTGTGTCTTCAACATGCTGTTTGCCTTATAGTGGGTAGAACATATATTTACTCCAAAGTCAACAGCAAAAAGGACTCTTAGAATTTGTGAGAAAGAGAGGGATAGAGGCTCCTATATCTTATTCAGGGTGATCCCTGCTTTGAACAGCTAAGAGGTGTTAAGAAGGTGGGGGAAGGTGACATTGCAAACCATTCACTGGGCGCCTGGCTGCCTTCTAATGTAAATTAAATCTTCATTAAGTAAATGAGATTCAGGGACAATATTGTAAAGTGTTACAGTAAGGCACAGTGCCCTTGGTTAGGACCAGGGGGCACAATCTAACCAAAGCCAAGATTTTCAAGTCACATTCACAGGACCGTTACCTGGGTTCACAGGCCCTGGTTCTGGGCCCTTGCACACTTGTACATGCATGCTCCCCCAGCTCACTCCCTGTCCACTTGGCATGCTGCTTACAGGCATGGGGGATAGCTGATTCTGGGGGCATGATGGCAACAGTAGACAAACAGGCAGGGCAATTCCTCCCATTCTCACTCTTCCCACTGGGTTGGATCAGGCTGTGTCAGACTCACACAAAGAGTTAAGAAACTCATCATATTCCTGGAGTAGATTGGCCTCCCCTGGCACATGCCCCAGTGGACTTTTCACCTTTTGCCATGCTGGCATATTCATATCATTTGGACAAAGTTAAGCATGTGCTTCACTCTCCCATTGAAATTAATGGGATTTGTAGTGTGAGCTGCATAGGCTCAGAAGTCCCACTAATCTCAACAGAACTAATCTCAACAGAACATATAAATGACAAGGAAGTTTTGCTGTGCTGAATCAAGTTGAGGGCTCAATCCTATCCAACTTTCCAGCTCTGGTGTAGCCACAGTGCAGCCCCGTGGTAAGGGAACACATGTTCTTATATCTTGAGAAGGCCCCAGTGATTGCCCCTCCACCACATGATACAGCACACACCCCACTGGCACAACTGCACCAGCACTGGAAAACTGGATAGGATTGGGCCCTCAGTCCCAGATGAGTGTTCATAGGATTGCACTTATGAAGACTTATGATGTCTACAAAATCAAAGGGGCAAAGATAGAAAATGAATTCTTTATATGGGAATAATGTGGCATAAGGCAACCCTGAAAATAAAACAAACAATCACCTTGGTGATAGTTCAGATCTGCGCTAAGTGTTACTGGGATAGGACAATGAAATCTCACCGCAGTGCCACTGGAAACAGGTTGGGAACAGGGCAGATATATACAGGAAGGTTCAGGCGCACTTGAAGCTTGCAACAGAGCAAATTTGGTGCAGAGGCAATGCTTGGCTTTCCAATGGGGCAGGCAAGATCCCTCATCTCTAATCGCCTATAGCAATGGGCTCTCCCATTCATTCCAACAAAAGCATGGACTATTGTGGAGGTGTTCCCATCTACAAAAGTGTAAAAAAGAACATCAGTACTGCCACAAGGCAGTTAGTGGCATAGCTAGATCAAGGAAATGGTCAGAAGAAGAGAGCAGACTACAAATCAATCTAAATGTCAAATAGATGCATTCTCATTTGTTTTTATTTTTTATTTTATTTTGGCGACATGTCTGGTAGCTTTTTTGTGGTCAGAAATACAAGAAAAGAAGTTGCAGAAGGAAGAGCAGAACATATTTGACAAAAGAACAGAAAAGTTGGAACAAAATAAGCCAAATCAGTTAACATTAATTACGGGACCAAGTTATAAACTTGCTTCATTAGCCCAGCAGTACGGCTGTGCAGGGACAGCAACCATAAAAAGCAGATAAAATCATAAAGACTTCTGCAAGCTTGTAAAAACCTAGTTCAATCGCTATGAAAGGAAGTCTGTGAGACAAAGCAAAATATGTAATGCAGGAAATAAATTCAGGCATTTTGAAAGGATGTTAAAAATCACACTGTTAAGATGCTCTTATTTTTTTCACTTTTATGGTGTTTGGATCTAATTTAAATTTTGATTTCTAGCATAAGCTTGTATTTCAGAGGAGAGAAGGAGGAAAGGTTGAAGAAAGAAAGTAATGCAAGGACAATAGCTGGGAAAAGGAGCATCATTCAAAAATTCTCGAGCTCTCTAAGATCTGGAACAGGTTGGAGGTCAGCTTATGCAGGTCAGCTTGAGTTCTTACAAGATTGCAACAGCTGTGCTGCTTAAAAGATAGCACTTTCTGCCATAATGATGGAGACTAAAACTGGCTGGATGCTATCAGAGGTCAGTATAGTGCACTTAAAGGAGGGGTGACATGTTCCTGTAGCCTTACTCATTAGAGCAGCAAAGAGCAGCGTAGCGATGCTTTAAGGAGGAGGGTAGTGGGGAGACAAGTCTGCATCTTGATGGAGAAATTCCACTGCAAGGGAGAAAAAAAAAGACTGCTAGCAGTGTAGGGAGTCTGAAGCAGCGATCATCTCCCAGAAGCCCAGTCTCACACACAATGACATTGTTAAGCAATCCAGTTAGTGCCAAACTCAGTAGTTTCCCCCTGTAAAATACGAGGAAAAGAAAAACAGGGTGTTAATGTGCAGCAAAGACTCTTTGCAGTGCACATGAGTCACTTTTAATACATTTCTGGGTAATGTTCATTTCATTACCACCTTTTTCATCCTGAAATAAGCCCGAAGTGGCTTATAGCAAACAATTAATTGCAACTGATTAATGCCAGGTGTCAAGGCCGCAATCAAACAAACAATATCAAATAACAGTCAATAAATCACAATGAAGATAGAATCAACAATCAAGAAAAACAATTTGAATCAATTAACATCTCAAACAGGGCCAGCCCAGAGCTCCTCACACCTGAGACGGCATGCCAACTGCTGCCTCGGAGCTGGATTTATGCAATTTGAATAATTTTGCCTAATTGGGCCCAACACCTAAGGAGCCCCACGCTGTGGTGGGGAGCAGGCTGCCTGCAGCCAGCACCCTGCATGGAGGTAAAGCTCCATCCAGAGGCTGGCACAGTGAGCGGAGCTCTCGTAAGCCCTCCCACCCACCATTGCTTCAGATTGACCTGAAACAGAGCCACTCTAAAAGCAGTAGGCGCCTGACTCAGATTGCTTGCCGCAACTAATTGTGGCTATGTGGGGGATCATGCTGAAATGGGACCATCTCCTCCTAAGGCCAGCCCTGTGCTGCTCCCTTACCTAATTATTTGCCGGCATCTGCTCCACCCACTGTCCAATTCTACTTCAGCATGCTCCTCCCCTCCACATATCTATTCCCTGTCTGTCCCTCTCTTCCTTTTCCAATACAGGGAGTGAAGGAAGAGCAATGAAAGCAAGAAGATAGACAAAGAAGAGTGTCTTCCACCTATCTGCTGCCTGATTGGCAGTTTCATTTGGTCTCATGGATGGGCCAGCCCTAGTACCCACACTATTGGCCCAATCCTAATGAAGGATTAGGGCATGCAATGTGCATCGTCCAGCCTAACCACCTTTATGACTTTTGCAGTGTGTGTGGCCTGGCTGGCACAGTGACCTTCTCCACATGGGAAGGCAACAGGGCAGGAGATGGGTGGATTCAGACCAGGAGGGTGGGTCTGGTGCCAGCTGAACCCACCAAATCCTAACCCCTTTCTGGGCCTGATCTGCCTTCCCAGATCTATGCGGACTCGTATCAGTGATATCACTGTCATAGGCCTGAGTTGATCCATAGTAACTGCTGGGGCTTGCCCCAGGGCAAGGGGACAAATGTTCCCTTACCCCAAGAAGACCTCCAGCAGCCAAAACTCTCCCACAGGATACAGCGGAGAACTGCCACCACCACTGCATCACAACAAGGGATGTTAGGATTGGTCTGATTGTCTATAGTGGCAGTTACCAAATCCATTGGTTGTCTTTGTGAACACACCTCTACTTTAGTATGGATGTGCATTTAAGCTCAGATCAAAATCCCATTACAGATAGGCCCTTAGAAGTGTAAAAAGCTATCATATATGTACCAAGTATAAACAAAACAACTAGACTATTTTTGAATTAGGAATAGAAAGCTCTGCATTTTGCTCTTTCAAATGATTTTCTCCCTTGCCAGATATAGGCCATCATAGGTAATCAATGACTGATTAGCTCTATTCATCATCTTACTGTTAAATTTTACCAGAGACATTAAGTGATATTAAATTAATGTTTTTAATGATACAAAATTAAAATAATGAATTTTTATATATACTGGCACCTGAGACACATGAGTGTCGAAATAAAAATAAACTAAAATGCATTATGAAGTTATAAAATGGGCATATGAAAACCCTGGGTTGATTTAATTCACTACCATATAACAGACCAATAATAATAATAAAGACTGAACTCAATAGTGACTGATGGCACCTGGGTCACTGGACCCATTTCCAGAAAATCTTCTTCACAAGTCAAATTAAAGGAATCTTCATTGTCTATAGAACTATTGACAGGAATTTAGAAAGGCCTTCATGAATAGGAGTACTTAGAATTCATTTCAACACTAGATCACTCCTGAATGTTCATTTTCAAGTCCTTCTTGCTATTCAGATGTGAAAGTGTTAGGCTGGTGGTAGCTTTTTATCCAGAAATTTGGAGTTATTTATCAAAGCTTGTTCAGTATTCTCCTCCTTCTCATCTGGTTTCAGAGTCAGTCCTGTGTTGTTTCCAAGTGGACGCAATTATTTTGCTAGGTCCTGCAGTGTTACATACAGCGATAACATCCCACACTGCTCTAAATCCTTATTATGGACTCTGATTTCTTACATCCAACAAAACTAGAGGTTCCCCAACACCATACATGTAGGATCAGCACTGTATTAGAATGGGAGGATATAAAGGACATCAAGGTGGCAACTCCTATGAACTTTTTTGTAGAAAAGCAGTATATAAACACTGTTAATAATAATAACTCCTAGACCTTATCAGCACTATTGGAACAGAATGGAGCCATCTTCCATTGTGAAAAAACCATGACACCAGAAGATAATCAAAAGCAGGCTACACAATACTTTCATGAAGATGTATGGGGACAAATTTTCATTTTGTTCAACAAATGGCCTAGCCACAGCACCAGCTCTGCTTTTCTCTGTATAGGGAACAAATGTGATTACAGTACTTCCCTGCTTCTTAACATTACATGATGAGAAAGTCAACATCCTTTATAAGTTAACATTTTATGTGCACCTGCAAAGCCACCTAAAAACGCAAAAACAAATGGATAAATGTGTAAAGAAAACAAAATGAAAATACAGTAACAGAATGAATAAGATAGAATAAGATATCAAGAAAGTTATCAAGATATCAATGATTGCTGTTTTGTCAGATACAGCTGTACATCAGGCAATAGGCAGTCCAATCCACTGTAACTCCTTGCACGGCGATGAACCAGCACCCACACAATGCCCACTGTATCCCACAGGGTGGTTTTGGCATGTTGAGGTCTCCTTGGGGTCAGAGAACATTTATATGCCCCAGCTACTGCCATGGGTCAACATGGATATGCATCAGCGATATTGCGTTGACCCATGAAGATTGATCAGACCTGGGAAGGGGGTTAGGATTTAGCAGGCACTACTGCCACTGAACCCACCCCCTTTCTGGGCCCAGTCTGGCCTCCAACACTGATATACCATTCCCATGGGACTGGGCCGTCAATGTATATAAGATAGATACATTGATTGCTGCCCTAAGCTCTCCTGACAAATTTTCTGTTGGGAAAAATGGTCTTTATCAGGTGAAAGTAGTCGTTTTAAGTCTGCTTGTTGTTCTCTTTTTCAGCGCTTGACATGCCAGTTATAATTTACAGGACTCTTGACAACATCATCTGAGAAATTACATACGTGCTCAGTAGGATTCTCTTGTTGCTCTTGTTGAAATCGGAACTTTGCAGTATGACCTCTTCCCTCTCTAAATATAACCTAGAAGGGGATAGAGCTGTTAGCTGTTGGGTCAGACATTTTAAAGGTCAGACATCCAAAAAGCTCTCTAAAAGCTCTGCAGCCTATTGTCACATCTGCCTGATGTTAGTTGGGTGGCTAATTTGAGCAATTTTGTCTGAGGAGTTCATTTAAATGACTGCTCAAGAGTTTTAGTTACCCACCTACCTACACAAAACGTGTTTGGCACTTTTACAGCCCAGTTCTATCCCCTACTATCTTCCGTCATGCAGCCACACTGATGGAGCATGCAGTGTATACAGTGGTCGGGATCAGACATCCCATAAGGGATAAGTAAAAATATCCTTTTCTTACCTCCCGGTAGGCTGGCTGCTTGAAAATGGGTCTCCTTGGACTCACACCAGCTATTTTTCTGTCATGTCCAAGGCGGGGAAGGGGTGGGTCTAGGCCAGGGAAGGGGGATAGGATCTTGCATGCGTAACTGTCACCAAGATCCTGCCCCTGAACTGTCTCTCCCTACTCCCAGTCCCGAACTTCCCCTGAATCACCCATGACCCACCCCGCTGGCACCTTACCTGCTCCAACATAGGTCAGGTCTGTCAGTGGTGATGCACAAAGCAGATGCCCATTTGCACTGCTGGCTCCAATGCACATGATAGCAGTGTGCCACAGCACTACTGCAGCATTTACAATGGCTGATCACAAGATCTGCCATCATAAATAGCCCACTGGATTGGGCCAAACTGTCTTTTTGAGGGCACAATACATATATGTTGCAGTTCTAGTCCCACAGGGAAGCTCACAGCCTCAAAGCAACTTTAAGTTGTGAAACGGTTTCAACAGAGCAGTCATGGGGCTCGAACCACTGAAATATCCATGTGTCAAAATGCTGCTTTGTAGGATTAGGCTGTGAGAACTCAAAACAGGATTTATCCTTTTAAAAGATTGCTTTTGGAAGATGACTATAGGTACTGTGGTAGGTTTCAAAGTCGACCAGGAAAACGTTCACAGTTTCCAAATGTACCTTCATTAAACCCAGCCTGTATACACATCCCATTGTACTTTTCCATATGGCTACCTTCATGTAAACATTGATTCAAGTGGGAATGGCTTCTCTTTTATGTTATCCCACATGACTACTACATGTATGTAGAATATCACAGACCTGCAATATTCTGAACATATTGCATGGGTGTCTTATACTCCACTATGAGCGCTGTTGCCTATTGGGCAGGAAAGAGCCATAAGAGAACAGAACTACAAGGAAGTTTAGAGATTTTTAAAAGTCCACAAGTCTTCAGGCCAGTTCATACAACTATTGGACTTCTGACAACTGTTGAAAACCATGGCTCCTGGTCATCTGGCCATGTGCAACCAATGCAATATGTCGGATCAAACTGCATGATGCCATAAAAGCATTTTCCCTCTCAGGCTGTTGTCAAAAGCATGCATAAAGCTATATTTGTGCATCGCAGCAGCTACGTAAGACTGACTGGCCACAAGCAGGGAGCCAACTTGCATAGACATTTCAAGAAGCTGCCAGAGCCCTACAGTATGTTCCATGAGTTCCAGTAGAATTTACCTCTACGTAAACATGTTAACTTAGCACACTTCCTTGGCAATGTGTGCAGATATTGATGCGGTCAAATTCTCCAAAATAGCACTGTTATGAACAGAAGCACCTACCAAGAAGGGCATAAGCATTCTGCTTGCACAAAGGGCCCTTCTGCCCTTGCAAGGCCCTTTTGGGCCAGCGGAGCACTCCTTCCATTCCTGATGGGAGCTTGTTTTCATGGAGTGCACTTATGGTCATGGAAGTACTACTCTGGATGTGGCCCATAATGAGTGGGCATGCTCAGAATGAGGTTTTACATGGGAAAGCTACACAAGATCCCCTTGCAATCCCACAATGCGTTATATGTCGGGAAAGGGCTGGAAGGTACGATTCAGACTGAAGCAAATGTCTTCCTCTATACCCCGCCGCTCCCCATCTCCTGACAGCAGTTGTATGGAGAGGGAGGAATGGTGATTACTCTTTCTCCCATTTACCTTTGGGATACATGTTGTAATTGTTTATAAGCCTGCTCGTAGCCATGTAATGATGTTTTTTTGTCAAAGCCCTTCATTTTCCTGATGGACCCGTGATCCAATCTATACTCCATTTAAAAGAAAGTGTTTTGTGTACCACTTTGTGTTGGTAGCCATTTGGAGTTCTATTTTCAGCTTCATTAATATTGATGCGCCTGGTCTCCTGACTTATTTGGCAGTGGATTTGCTGAAATTAATCTTCAGCAGTTGTGGTGATTTGTTTCAGGCTTGTGTTTCAGCGTCTCATTCAACTCTTCTCTCGTTAATTTTGTTTTCCCTGTTTCTACGCACTTGCTAAGTCTGTTCTACTTGTACAACCGGGGAATGTCATGTCCTTTATGGGATCTCTGTTTCGGCTGTGCTTGCCACTGTGATTTTCCATCATTATGGACCTCTTGAATAAAAATGTAGCCGTTGTTTCTGACAAAGTCCATGTTTCTTTTCTTGCCTTCCTGTGTCATTTTCCATCATCACAGTTCTTAAATTTCTTGAATAATGATATATCTATGAACAAATGGAGGCAGCCGTAATGCCTTCATCAATGTTTTCTTAAATGTATATAGCGCTCTTAGAGCACACAGCAATGTAACAAAGTCTGTGCCATGTTTGCAAAAATTGTGTGTGTGTGTTTTATTGTTCTGGCTATGCTATTATGCATTAATCACCCCGTCTTCCTTACAATGTATATCTTTGAATACAGTTCCAAAACTGTCATTCATTTTAGCAAATAAAAATGTGAAACTCTTTGAACAGAAAAGGTGAAAATATATTGTGTATTCGGTGTTTTCAAAAACAGCTACTGTGTATAATTTTTTTTTCTTATACAGCAACGGATAGAGTTATTAACTGATTTCCAAAGTCTTACATGTAACAAAAGATGAATGTAATCCTGCACACATGTAGCCCAAGCCTATGCATATCTACTCAGAAGTAAGCACAATGAGTTTAGTGGGGCTTACTCTGAGGTGCATAGGATTGCAATTTTTGGTTGCTTGAATCCCATTAAAGCCATGGAGGTTTAAGTAGCCTAGCTGCGGACAGAGCTATCCTGTCCTGGTTAGGGGGAACTTATGACTATGGGCGCAATCCTAACCAAATTTCCAGCACTGACATAAGGGCAATGCAACTCCGAGGTAGGGGAACAAACATTGCCTTACCTTGAGGAGACCTCCATGACTGCCCCCCAACTGCAGAATGCAGCACATACCCCATTGGCACAGCTATGTCAGTGTTAGAAAGTCGGTCAGGATTGTGCCCCATGACTCGCTAGGCACATAGGCACAAGTTTCTCAAATTCCATTTGGAACTTCAGCCTCTGTTGTGGAATACATAAGTAGCAGTCCCCAAATGTGATAGTGAAGATTTACCCTCCTCAGTTAGCCAGGAGCACTTTTGCTATGAGCATCGTTACCACACCTGCTCAGGAGCACATAGGAATGGGCCTACACATGTCCCCAAACAAGCACTTTAAAGGATCTTATGTTATATAGTGGGTCCATGCGAATAAAGGAAGGCATAGAGATAACAGCTCAATATGTTTATTCCATCTTCAGAACAGAACCTGGCAATGAAACACAAGGCAAACACCCCTGGCTTTTATACCCTTTAGCTCCGCCCAGACTTCCCATGATTGGTGCAGTTGTAACATTAACTAGAGGGCTAATCGCATGGTAGGATTTCAATCCATCACCCGATTGGCCAGCAATAAGTCTGGGCCAATCAGTTATGCAGGATTTCGATCCTGCATAACTTGCATACATAACACTTTGATGGTTAGTTGTGGCACACCTAGAGTCCAGTTCTGTCCTCCCTTCCCCTATGAGGTGCACCCATACCAAAAAGCTGAACATTGTATCCAGTGGGAGGGGGGAATCAGGTGGTTTTGGAGGGGAAAGGGGAATTGGCAGTGGCAAAGTTGGAGCTCTGCCACCTGTTGTTGACGGAATTCTGTGAGCTCCGCTCGCAGCCATTTTACGACAGCAGAAAACTCTTCCACTGTCATAAAGCCCTGCCCACAACAGCCCAAATCCTGGGTATTATTCTGACACTCCACTCTTAATGGCAAATCTTTTGGTTTTAGATCTCATTTGATCCGGTAAGGGTAAACAAATCCAGTTATGACACACAGCAACTCCATACACATCCCATTGCAACAAAACACTTTCACATTCAACCAGTTCAACTGGACTTCAGTAAGCATCCCACGGCAGTGCCTCGAATACTGTATAGAGCTCTCTTGCTGGATCACAACAAGTATGTTTAGGATGACCGAGTTTAAGTTCTCTACAAACTGCATAGCCCAAAATACGTAGTAACACTACTGATTTGTGTATACTTTTGCATACAATTTTCTTATAGCCATAAATAGGCCCACTGAAACTCAATAATATGAATTATTTTTAAAATGCAGTAAAAAAAAACCTCCCTCAGTCAGTTACCTCTCTTTCTAAAAACATTTCCCTCTCCAGTCTAACCCAAAACCTCCATCCCAATGAGAAATAATGAACCACCACACAATTTTCTGTTTTAAAGCAAACTTTTGGGGCTCTTCTTTATCTGACTAGAATGGTTCTTTGACTACGACTGCTGCCAGATCAAAACTTTTAAAATAATGGATTATATACTGTAGATCTGCAATATTTCATTCAGGGCAATATTTCATTCAGTGGAATTCTATGGAGCTGAACTAACCTGACATCTCTTAACAATACAAATTACAGAATAACTGGCAAATCTTCCCCCCTAGTTGTGACTCAGATCTGAATGAGAGCTGCCTTCCCCATTCATTTACAAGTAGTACTCGGACCTGGATCCGAGATAACACAGCAGGTATGAGGGACCATACTATCTGCATCCCCTTTCAGGTGCTTTTAGGTAGAAGCAAAGGAACACCTTTTAGATGCAGTGATAGCAGAAGCACATTGTTCCTCTCACTAGCAAAGGAACAATACATCAATTTATATGTATCATTGCCACCCAGATTTTTTTACAGGCCAATTTATATTTCTGATTTACAGTATGGGGCATGATGTTGCTGCATGCATGCTGAAGACAATATGTTGCACACATCATCGCATAACACCTAGGGCAGTGTTTCTCAAACTGTGGGTCAGGACCCAGTAGGTGGGTCACAAGCCAATTTCAGGCGAGTCCCCATTCATTTCAGTATTTTATTTTTAACTTATCAGTCTTGATGCTACCATGGTATGTGGCTGCATTTGGGGAAATGTTTCAGATTTGTACTTTCAACAGGCTACATGGTGTAGTGGTTTGGGAGGTGGACTTGGACTTGGAAGATCCAGGTTTGAATCCCCCCTCAGCCACAAAGTTTCCCAGGTGACCTTGGGTCAGTCACTTTCTCTCAGCCTCACCTACCTCACTGGGCTATTGTGAGGACAAAAGAAGGGGAGCGGCTGTGTACACCATCTGGAGCTCTTGGAAGGAGGGTGGTATAAAAATGTGAAAAATAAATAAAATAAATATGTTTTTAACGACAGTGGTAAATGGGACTTACTCCTGCGTAAATGTGGGTAGGATTGCAGCCTAGGATTGTCAAAAATTTTCCTGCTTGATGATGTCACTTCTGGTGTGTCCTGACAGATTTTCATTCTAAAAAGTGGGTCCCGGTGCTAAAAGTTTGAGAACACTGACCTAGGGAAATGTAATTAGCTGGCTGTTGTGCCATGCACTATAGAACAGTTTGTTGGGATGTCTTTCGGACCCATATTACTCTTTGCAGCATGTCCAAACTTTGCATTATGAAGACTATAATACAGCTGTAGAGAACTGTGAAAACAATTAGAAAATCATTGTAGCAGTAATGATTTATTTATGAAATATAAACCTACTGATGCACTGCCCAACCCTGCTCATTAAAACAATCTACTCAATGAAAAGCTATGCAAAATATGTCTATGTAAACATTTTATAATGCTAGGAAGATAGTATGAAAATGGTAAATTATTCTGGTTCTTTGACTGTCTGATTTGGAGACCTATCCTTTTGTTTTTATTTTTAAAAAGTACATATAAGAAGTATGCATTAATGTGTGTGTTGAGGTCCAGCATCCTGATTTGCAACCAGAATGGCTAGTAGTGTAGCCAATGTCATCTTGAGCACTGGTTAAGCAGACCATCCCATTCCGGCTGCACACACTCTGAAAAACCTCTGGAAGGAAGAGGTTCAAGAATCGGTAGTGCTTGTGTTGCTGCTGCAGCTACCTTAAATTAAGGAAATATAGGAAGAAGTGACCATGATGAGATAATAGAAACATTTGATTTGAAAAGTGCTATGTAAATATTCAAAATTAAATAAATAACACTCCAACTTCTTCATACTGGCTTGACAAAGGAAGATCTGACACTGAATGGGATGAGACATATTTGGAATGTCCTCCTCCTCTCCCATTCAAAGTTAACGCTTCTTCAGCCCAACTGTCATGAAGACAGTTTTTCTGCTGTTTTTTTCCACCTTCCCTGAACCAGGATAAGCAGAGATGAATTTCCCAGTTAAATTCATGTTAGCAGATCTCAGAGATTAATTCTGGATGGAAAGGGAAGGAGGAATCAACACAATCACAAGTGTGGCTGCTGCTGAGAATACTGATCAACTACACATGTGGTTCTATTCCCCCTCCTGTACAATGTAAACACTTTCTCCACCCAACCAGAGTGGATTTCCTGAGTTTATCTCACTGCTGCTTCCATTTTCTCAGGGCATGTGATGTGGCAGGAGGCATCTTCTGTAATACAATGTGCCACCTGTGCACACTTGCTATGCTTATCACCACCCCAATGGTTAAGTAGCGCAAGAACACATGACCAACCATTGTTTGTACTACCAAAGCAAGCTACCATCTGTTGATATCGGGTTATGGAAATCAGCTTATGGTTGTGATATGTTGAATGGTATGCTTGTTTAGGACAATTCCATGCATCTGCATCACAAACTCAAACTGGGTTAAGAATCTATCTTCCCAAGCTTCCTTATAAACCTATGTTTGAATTGCCAGCACCTTCTAAGCTACAAGTCACAGAAGCCTTTGAGAAAAGCCAAGAGAGTTCAACTGGTGTAAAGACAGCATCTGTAGTAGAGATGACTCTGTGTTGAAGTTTAAAGCCACTGCCTCTCTTTGAGCTGTTGGAACCACTCTGCTTCCCAGGCCAATCCAGTTAGCTCACCTGATTAAGCAGCAAACAGAATGGTGAGAGATTCCCATTGTGGGAGATTACTTCCTGTTTGCTGGCTATCAGTGTACATCTGTGTGCAAGTTTCCTAAGAAAACATCAACTTGGCTCACTCACAACCATTTGTTGAATGCCACCCAATAGCAAAGTACTGATCAATAAGTATGGGTGTAACTTACCCATGGTGAATCCACAGGAGCTTGCTGCCCTCTCGGCCAGCATTATGTTAAATTATTTCAGGAGAATCAGAGAAAAAAAATCTGCAAACCATAGCAGTCAAACTTTCACTACAAATCCACCTAGTCAGCCATAGACCACTTAACCTGGGTGCAAAGCATATATTATTATTATTATTATTATTATTATTATTAACAGTATATACAGGTGGGCCCATGTATCTGGAGGTCCTGTATCCATAGATTCAGTTATCCACTGATCCGGGGGACACCCCACCATCCCACGCACCCATTAACATTGTCGAAAGGCTTACTGAGGCAAAAATGTTCTTGCTTTTAAAGGTTGTTATAAAGCATTCAAACTTACAGCGATGCTCAGACAGACTGCTGGCAGCCTGAATGCTTGAAAAAACTAGATATGGTAAACATTTCATCAGTGTTAATAGGCATGCAGGGGGCACAAATACAGGATTCTCCATAGTTTCTGGATCCATGGAGGGGCCCTGGGAAGGATCCCCGCTGATATGGGGACCCACCTGTACACTACATAAATCCCTAAGATATGTACTATTCCAGAGATTTGCAAGGAAGTTGGAACAGATATAAATCAAAACAGCTGGCTCTTGGTGACCTAGCACTTCCGCATCTGTGCAAAAGGAACACAAAGAATGAACTGTGCCTATGCTTGTGATGGACTGACATGGCCATCTGTAACTCAGACATCCGTTACTTGGGATCCCATGTATATGAGGTTGTCTTTATGGTTCCAAAGCCATGAGCTGCTTAATTCAGGCAGCAGCAGCTATATCCAGGTCACAGGATCAGGCTATGGGACTCACGGCATACTACAAGTGCAAGGAACTTCATTGTGTTTATCCCCCAGGCCATGATGTCATCATATGCAGACTACTGCCAGTGCGCAGCAGAAGAAGTTCATTTCTGCAAGATGGCATAAAAACTAGCAACCAAAAATAAAGCCTAATTCCATGCTGTGAGCCCCTTTAAACTGTACACATCTGCGTGGCCTTACAACTATTTTCAGTCCATATGCCAACTTCACATTGATATCAATGACGGTCGCTTGCATGAATGGCTCAAATGCGGCATTTCATCCTTTGTGTTGGAATCATTATGCTATATCTGGTCAATGGGAGTGCTGCATTTGCACATTTTCAATGACAACATATTGTGCCTTCACAAAGGCCATTTTTGTCAAACGTAATAACTAGTCAGAATTTGTTTCCATAATAGAAGAAGCGGTTTAGTTTGAAAAATAATTTTTTTTAGAAGAATCTAATTTTTAAAAGAAAACAAAAGAGCACAGGTGCAATTTTATTTAAAAAAAAAAAAGTTTGAAACCCTCCAAAAACGGCCCAGTTCAGATCTGATCACTAAAGATATGTGAATGAACACTAAATCACTATTAACTGATCGTCATGTAGAATATACAATTAACCCAAGTCGTCTTGAACTAAAACATATAGGATACTCTGAGGAACAAATATGAATTCAGAATTCCTTTTGACAGAGTTCAAAATGAGGGTTAGGCCAATATTTTTGTCCAAATGTCTAAATTTAGCCATTCGCCAGTGTTTAATGCCAGTGAAAGTTACCTCCTGTTAGCTGCACTCACAATGTTACACTGGTGCCTTTGACATTATTCTACAGCCATTCCTCATAGCTGCTTTCTACGTTGTCTCCCTCATTCATATTTTATTATAACAGATACACAGTCTCATACAGTACAATCCTATGTGTGTTTACTTTGAAGTATGTCCCATTGTGTTCAGAAAAGGGGGTAGAGAGGATTGCAGCCTTGTAGTGCAATCCTATGCATGTCTATTCAGAAGTCACATTGTGTTCAATGGGGCTTACTCACTGGCAGTGGGGTCGCTAGGGGAAAGCAGGGGTGCAGACTGCATCAGGTGACACCACTAGCGACCAAAATCGCTAAAATCACAGTTTGTAGGAATAATACCATCATGTTATATGCTATTTGATGCCTAATTTCATGCAGACTGCAATAAAAAATCTGCATTGAAATATCTCTGTTCTAGCACAGGGGTGCCCAAACCCCAACCCTGGGACCACATGCGGCCCTCGAGGCCTCTCAATGCAGCCCTCAGGGAGCCCTCAGTCTCCAATGAGTCTCTGGCCCTCTGGAGATTTGTTGGAACCAGCACTGGCCCAACACAACTGCTCTCAGTGTGAAGGCGACTGTTTGACCTCTCGCGTGAGCTGTGGGGATGAGGGTTTTCCCCACTGCTTGCTGTTTCATGTCTGTGATGCAGTAGCTGCAGCAAAGGAAAGGTCAGCCTTGCTTTGTGCAAGGTCTTTTATAGGCCTTGAGGTATTGCAAGACCTTCGTTCATTCACATAAGTTCATCTTTAATGTATTCATTTATGTAAACTTATGTAAATTTAGTCAAATTTTAAATGTAAATTAATTCTTTTTTCCCCTGGCACCCCCCCCCCCGACACAGTGTCAGAGAGATGATGTGGCCCTCCTGCCAAAAACTTTGGACACCCCTGTTCTAGCAAAAGGTACAGCCAAAAAAATAGAGAGGGTGGAGCAATTGTACATCACCACACCCATCATCCAGGGCATTGCCCCACCCACTAAATGGGAGGAGGTCCATCATGGGGGTGACACAAACCCTAGTGACACCACTGCTCCCAGGTAAGTGAGTACAGGATCACAACCTAACAGCCCACTCCTTATGTGGTGTTGCTGAAAGAAGCGTTGCAACAGAGCCAAGTCCTTCATGGCCATAGCAAAAGGGACTGTGCTATTTCACACAGCATGGTCACAGCTGCAAGTGGCCACAGTACTGCTTCAGTGGTCTATCCATGAACCGCAGTGCTAGTAAGTCAGCATTGGGGGGAGTGTTAGAGGGAGGCAAAGCGTGGGTGGAATGGGGCAGGGAGGAAGAGAAATGAGGTGGGTGGGTGGACTGCGGTGTGGAGAAGATTTTTTATTATTATTTTTATTATAGTGCCTTCCAAGTATACGGCACTTTACATTGAGTAAAAAGACAGGAAAGTCTATAGAAGAATATGCCATTATTTAACATGTACACTAACGCAGTCCTACTAAAGTTAATAGACAGTTTAGACAACAGATATTATTCATTATGCAGCCAGCCACAGAACACAGCCAGAAAGCCAGAACTCCAATCTCGTATACCAAATCATGCAGCATAGAACTATATCACTTCTCACTCAAGTTCAGTTGCGGACCTACCACAAGTCAAAAGCCCCAGGCACTAGGGCCCCATGGAAGTCTCTTTGAGGCTCCCAAAGGGGGCAGAAACTGTGCTTCCGGAAGCACAGTTTATAGCATCGGGGAACCTCAGATAGGTTTCCCTGATGTGGGCAAAGTTGTGTGAGGCTCCATGAGCCTCTGGTGAGTGGGGGAGGGGCAGATTTCTGCATGGGGGTGGTGATAGCCTGCGGGGGGGGCACCATTGCAGACCTGTGCCCCCTCCAGCTTGGGGCTGGGGAGGTCCGCTGCTGCTCATGTTCATGGAACTTAACATCAAGCCCAAGGGCACTCCTGTGTGTGCGTTCCTGCTTGATTCCCTCTGAGGCATCTCTGTGTGGTTAAGTTGTCACCTGCCTCCTCAGGGTTCAGAGAAATATAACTAACTCCTCAAGCTGATACTACAGTAAGTTATGGAGCAGTAATATTTAGATATATTCGGGAAATATTTTGCTTTTGAGTGTATCTGTAATAGTTGGTTTCTGTTTCTGCGAAGATCTGCACATGGGCACTTACAAACCATGTTCCAAGTTTGCTTTTATTCTTTTGTACTTTTAAATCTTTAGCTGCCTATAGTTGATTGCACTCTGTCAGAGCCTTGCCCTAGTCCTCTCCGAGACACTTGACTGCATGCTGTTGGATAGGGTTTTGTTTTGCCAGATTACCACTCCAAGTTTCACTTAGAGAATTATGCCCACTTTAAGCTAATTAGCTTCCCTTCTTTCCCCAACAATGGCCCTAGTTCTACCCTGCAGCACTGCTGGACCCTACCTCCAGGGGAGCTCACCTGTTCAACCTGCAGAGATCCTGCTTTCTCCTCTCTCCTACCAGCAGCTTCTCCCACCACTACAGCAGCACCTTGGTCCTCAACAGGTCTTGGACATGGCAGCCAAACACCAATCTTAGTGTCTCCAGTAGTCTGTTCCAGCAGTCTCCAAAGTCCATTCACCCATCAGCAGTTCCAGTAATCCAGTCCCCCCCCCCACACTTTCCTCCTTCTACTGCCCACACCAAACTCACCCTTCATTAGGTGCTCTTATGCCTGAGGGCCCTATTGCCTTCAAGTGGCAGCAGCTGTGCAGCACACATCATGCTGAATGCACAGGTCTTAACCCTTAAAGGGGCCACTGCTGACACCACATCCTACCTCCTTGCCAGATCTTCCGTGATTCCAATACAGTTTTTGGGAGAATTTTCCATTTAACTGGCTTTCAAAGATATGTCTCTTGGCCTGGCTTTGTTCTCATGGTAGTAGCAGACTATCAGTTTAAGGTTCTGTCATGGGGCAGATCTAGGAGAAGGTGGGAGGCACCAGCATTAGGCTTTCCATCCCACACAATCACCCTTCAAACCCTATCTAGAGATTGCAAGGATTGAACCTGGGAACTTCTGCATGCAGGTTGCAGAGTTGCTCTGTTGAGGGGAAATATAAGCCAATTTATGCTAGGGACTATGGCAGTGGTTCAGTGGTATGACCACAGTGATACGCTGGTGCATTGACCTTCAGTTGGAGGTCAATGGCAAACAACTGAACAGTGGCAAAAGACCGAAGGGCCCACCAAAGCAGCGATGGCTTGACAAGCTGCACAGCGACATGAAAATCACCTGCCTACACCTGGACCAAGCCCACGATCAAAAGAAATGGTAAATCCGATCCTAAATAGCAGTTCCTGCCACCACATGGAACAAACACTAAAGAAGAAGAAGAAGAAGAAGAAGAAGAAGAAGAAGAAGAAGAAGAAGAAGAAGAAGAAGAAGAAGAAGAAGAAGAAGAAGAGTACTATGGCAGTGGTTCTCAAACTGCACGGCAGCGCTTTAGGTTCTCAAACTGTGCATGGCAATGATGGACTCACGGGGGCACCATAGGATGTCTTCAGACGGCCCTCCTACTGGCTCCTCTGGGTGTCCCAATCTTGGATTTCGCAAAATCTTGTGAGATCAAAGATAGTAGACCCGAATCTCATGAAATTTGGCACCACCATCTTGGATCTTACAAGATTTGGGTGCTGCCATCTTGGATCTCATGAGATCTTGCAAGATTTGGGCATCGCCATTTTGGATCTTGTGAAATTTCACAAGATTCAAGATGGTAGCACCCAGCTGAGCCTGGAATAAGAGGCTGCAGAAGCGCTACAAATTTGGTAACTGTGGGAACCACTGGGCTATGGGCTTAAAGCATATACTGTAGAATTCAAAATTAGTTTTGAAACTCGGATTTAAATGTCTACACAAAGGAATATAAGAATAATGGTTTCAGAGACGCATATGAGCTGTGTATATTGAAGATCTTTTCACAACATGGAAACATGGAAGTTGGAGAGATGCCAATCTTTATGCCTGCTGCCATCAATATCCTTTCTCATACAAAGCAAATGGGGACACAAAGGATCATGTATTATTTCTTGTCATTCTTTAACACTGTAGATGGGTTGTCAGTAAGGCTCTTGAACCAAGTAACACAGAAGCAGCAAATAAAAGCTAGCAGATAGCAGGGAAAATAGATGTTCTTAATATTATCAATCTTTCCCAATCACAGCAGTCTAGAGTACCACCTTTCTTTTTCACTTTAAAGTGACATAAGTGAACGCAAAGTACAGTATTAGATCAACCCTTCACAGCAGTATTGCTGAACTGGTAGGAGAGACTCCAGTAGACTGTAATTCCTGGCCTGCTGTTATTTCATCTCCAGATCAACATTATTAAAAGCTGAAATATATTATCCAGGGTGCACCTGCATTTTAGTAATACTTGGAAACAATGGGAAAATGAAGTTAATTCTCAAAAGTTTTGCCTCAATTTTGCAGTGAAAGAAAAATATCATTTGCACAGAACAGAAATTTCTTTGCTTCATGAAAATTTAATCTGAATGCATCAATTTTGAAGATTCCTACCAGGCAACAAAAATGGCAATCTAAAACCTTCTTTTGAAAATTTGTTCTTAAGTATCCATAGCACTCACTGATTATGCTGGTTTCTGTCCTGAGAAGTAGTGTGTATGTTCTTAAGCCCAAACACATGTGTTCTTGGAACGAAAATCTTGGTTTTTCTAGAACTTACCAAGTTTTGGCACACTTTCCAATTCAGGACTGGCATGGCATCCTAAACACAAGCACATCCATTGGAAGTTCAGTTCCATTCAAAAGTATGCATCAGTACCAAAGCAGGATGCTAAGCTACTATCTCAGGTCCGAGGTGGAAAACATGTGTCCTGTATGAACCAAGACCTGAATGACATGTGGCACATGTGCCACATGAGAGTGCAGTTTGGCACTTTCTTGTCCTGTTGCATAGCAGCCACACGTGGGTTGCAATCTTTCATGTTAAGGACAACCTGTAGTTTGAGTCTGAGCATCAAACCTAAAAAATGACCCAGAATCTTTTGCAATACACAGACAACGTGTGGCAGAATGTGCAGAGGCTTCCTTCCTTAGTTTATATGCTAAGATGGAGAACATCTAAAAACCACTGCAACACACAGGGCACAATCCTAACCCCTTATGTCAGTGCTTTCCAGTACTGGCATAGTGGTGCCAATGGGGCATGTGTTGCATCCTGCAGTTGGGTGTCACTCACGGAGGCCTCCTCAAAGTAAGGGAATGTTTGTTGCCTTACCTCAGAGCTGCGTTGCTCTTATGTCAGTGCTGACATAAGGGGTTAAGATTGCGCCCACAATTGCATATCCATTTTTAGTACATCCAATATTAAATACCATTGCATCAAATACTACCAAATACTGTGTCACATATCAACTGTCTACAAGTAGAGCTAGGAAAGATTCCTGTCTGAAACCTAGGAAACGTACAGCTAAATCAATGAGGGTAGGGGGCAAATTTTAAATACAGATATGTAGTAAAAGGATCAGAACACAAATTACATTTAAAGTCAATGGTTTCTACTCACTAATTGTTTCTGATGGGCAGGGGTGGCACACTGCTGACCCAACCATGTGCCAAGATGACATGGATTTCATCAGTGGTAGGCTGCAAAGAGTTCAAGGAGGTGGAAGATTTGGGTTGTGCTTCACCCCAAGGCTGCCACTGCCTCCTTCCAGTCCACCACTGTGCAATCAGGGCAGAAAGGAGGATCAAGGCCTGGGAGGGGCTATGTTGGCAGCAGTGGTGCTGCCAATTCTATCCACCTTACCGGCATAAATCTATCTTCCTGGGTCCACTCGGACTTGAGCCATCAAAATCACTGGTGTGGGTCCTGAGTATATCCAGCAGAGCAAAGCTTACCCCTGGGCAAGGGAGCAAATGTTCCTCTGCCTTGAGAAAACCTCGGGATCTATCTCCCTCCCCTGCAGGATATAGCTTGCACCCCAGTGGCATAGCTGCATCGGCAGGGTGGGGATTCAGTTAGAACTGGGCTGCCTGGATCATTCCAAAATCTCCTGGCACCAGAGGCAGCAGGCCAAATGCTGTCTCCCCTTACCTGGTGATGTGCCAACCTCTGCTCCTCAAGTCTCTGGAACTGGTGGGTGATGGAGCAGAAGGAAGAGGGTGATGGAGCAGAAGTGTGGGGAACAGGAGAATGCGTTTAGCCCTCTACTCCTCTCCACCACACTCCCTCTTCTGCTGTATCCTTGAGTTCCTTAGTGGTGGGGGAAGAGGATTGGAAATGAGTGAATGGACAAAGGTGGATGCCCCTTCCTGCCTTAGGTGACTTGTCTCAGTTGGCCTCATGGATAGGCTGGTCCTGTATGGGCACAACAGCAAACTAAACCCCACCCACACCCAGCTTATACACCAGCATATTGTTTACAGCACAAACACTTACATAGCCAAGATTATATAAATATCCCAACATGAGACCTTAAAGGTTTTCTTTGAGATCAAAGACACTGACTTTAAAATCAACATTTTCATTTGGAGGGGGAAAAATGTTTCTGTCCTTCCTGGATGCCTAGGAAGTCTTATGAATGTAAATAGCTGCAGTAATTAGGTTCGTTGAATATGTAGTACTGGGGAAAGTGGAGTTCATGAAATTTTCATATCAATGAGTAAACTATATTTGACATTTTTTCAAATGTGAAATTATCCTGTTTGTATGCATAGAATGCAAATGTGAAAGGGAATACAAAATTGCCCCATTCTCTAGCTAATTCTTACAGCATGGTCCTAAGGCTTGCTGTGCATTTACGCAAAGTGAGATGCCAGAGCAACATAATACCAAAATCTGACCTTGGGTTCATGTAAGAGGGATGTTGACACCAACACAGGCATTCAGGATTGGGGCATAAATGAGTTGTGCTCAGCTTGACCCACAAGAAAATTAGATTTAAGTCTTGGGTTAAACTGCATCATTAGGTTTGCACCTATATTCCATGGATAAACACAGCTGCGAAGAATGGTGCGAGGCTGGCTTGTGGCATGCCGCCTGCCATCTCCAACCCCATTCTAACAGGGTAAAGGCACCTTGGTCCCAAATGGATTATTTGGAGGTAAGTCCCACAAATAACAGCAGTGGGTCCTGTCTAGTCAATGCACATAGGCTCAAAATGTAAGTCTGCCATGCTGCACAGGGACAAACTAGTCACTATGGAGGCTGCCCTGTGTATTGTTCACACATGAGCCCCAGTCATGTATATAGTGGGAGTTTTGGGGTCTACAGTAGTTTTTACAGCAAATGGTACTCAGGTGAGAGGAGCAGGATATTGTTCCTTCCTCTGCCTTACCTCCCTGCTTTCTTTTGCTGCAGGCAGTCCCCCTCTCCCCCCAAATTGGTTCCAATATTGTAAATGAGCAACTGGGGAAGAATATGCTTGAAACAATGGAGCCTGGTGAGATAAGGCAAAGGAGTGGCAGAATTCAGCTCCACTCACCCACAGACACTTTTGTTGTAAAAATTAGACCCCCGCTCCCTGGCCACTTTATATGTAAATTGAGCAGCAGACACATGAATAGACAAGTGTAGATGCCCTGTCAAGTCTCCTTTGGACCACACACTTACTTGGGGAAAAAAATAAATTAAAAACAATGTGACTTTCAACAACCTCGAAGGGGCAGTGAATCGAATTCCATGCTGTCTAGAGAGACTTTAAGATGGTTTGTACAAGAGTAAAAAAAAAAGCCTAACAAAGGCACTCCCATGAATGTTGTCATGGCAGATTACATGATGCCTTATGGAGAAAATGCATTGTGCAAACAATATTTGATTGTTTAAATAGTTTATGAACTATTATGAACTATATATATGAACATAGTGTTTATATACATGCACAGTATATATGCATGCAACATACTCTGCTATAGTTCTCATTTCAAATATGTTGTTGAGAATTGAAAATATTAACTATGGTGTAGCAGGACAACCTGCAAAGCCAAAGTGAATGTGATATTGGGTTGTGTAGATGATGTAATGGAGGTTGAGAGATGATTGAGATCTACATTCCAAACGTATTCTTTCTCCCCCCCCCAAGCAGCAACACCAAAATGGCTACTTCTGCATACTGCGGCGGGGGGGGAATTGCAGAGGTCTCTGCTGGGTAAGGGAACATTTGTTCACTTCCCTAGGGGTAAGCCACCGCAGTGCGGAGGGGTCTACTTGGCCCTGCACTAGTAAATTCATTGGCGCAGGTCCATGTGGGGCTACGCCATGGAATCCAGTCCATGAAGAGGCTAGGATTCGGGGGCGGCCACTCTTGCGGAACTGACCCCTTATCAGACCTGAACCACCCTCCCCTGCTCCATCACCGCTCCATTTCACCCTTCCCCCACACCCATTGCCACCCTATTCACCCTCCCGCACCCTGTCCTGCCTCCCCCATAATCCTACCTGCCTCAGCAGATGGCCAGCGATCCTCTGGTACACTGGGGAACCCTCCAGCCTTCCTGCCAGCACACAAGCAGTGAGCAAGTCTGCACACTTTTGGAGCAGCTCAGGCCTCAATAGAACTGGGCTGCTAATGTGTTGTTTACCAATGACAAAAGATACCACAAGGTACAGGAGGCCTGTGCAGACCAATTTTTCTCCATGCATTGAAATGGAGATGTTGATTGTACTGTTGGCTCCACCTTTTATACACATTCAACTTCCTTGCATTGGTTGAAGTACGTTCATAGTGATCTACACACATAAGCAGGAATTCCATGATCGGTGCACCCTGTTTCTCCAGTGTGCCATTCATGCAATTCCAGCCTGCCTTGGGTGCCACTATGTACACCTTTCAATCAATGCGTCGAAGCAGAACGTTTATAAACAGCAATCATGATCCCTGCCCCGTCCATAAGTACAATCAATGCTTACATAGGCCTGTTATGAATATCATTTCAATGAGTCTCTGTTTCATGGATTATCTTGATGAAAAATACTGCAGATTTCCCAATAAATACATTTTCTAGGATGTTGGTATTTAGTGTACTATCAAGAATTCAGAAACCTGATTTTGTTTTATGACTCCAGGTCATTCTGTGTCTGATCAAAGTGTCTAGATCTGGCTCTATTTAAGAACCTCTCTCTAAGTAATTAGACACATTTACTGAAGATTTTGTTCCTTCACATCTGTTTTATGTTATTAGACGAAAGGAATAAAGTTCTTAAGAAATGCACCTATACAGGGATTCATCAGAAGGATAGATTATAATATAAAAGAAATAGCCTTAACTTAAATGTAGTAGACCTAATACACAAACATTCCATATGAAAACTAGCAGTTCTACAACATACCATCTCCACCTAACTCACTCAATTTTTTTTTAAACACAGTAGAGAGACATTGCCTTGAAAAATACTTGTACTTCAACTGTACAGACTCAGGGTTTTTGGCTTGAGTTACTGTATTGGAATTGCAGAAGATCTGGTGAGGAGGTAGGCTGTGGTGTCAGCAGTGACCCCTTTAAGGGTAAGGCCTGGGCATCCAGCGGAGTGTGCTGCACAGCTGCAGCCACTTGAAGGCAATAGGGCCCTCAGGGATATAAGGAGCATCTGAGGCAGGAAGGGTTTGTGGGTTGTAGAAGAGGGGCAGGTTGGAGGTAGGAGAGGAGACTGTTTCAGTTTTTTTACTGTGCTGGTTTTCAATCACTGGTTCATACATGAATTGATGACCAAAAACTAGCTATTGGTGGGGCTTTCACAGTCAACTAGCTACCTCCCTTCCTGCCTTGCTGGTCCTTGCAAGGCATTCCTGTCTTGCAAGGCATTCTGGAGCATGACCTGCCTTTTTCTACCATTATTCCATTCTTTTTCAAGTACCCCTAAAGGTCCTGTCGAGTGTCCCTGGGAGTACATAAATACCAGGTTGGGAACCACTGTTTTATTGGTATGTTGTTTACAGTGCACTTACTCTGATAGTGCTTACAAAATGGTGATGAAGACCAGAATTTAAAAAGAATAAAAATGTATTTTATGATCATTTACTATGTTTTTAATCAATTAGAGACTACAGTTCTCAGGTAACAATTAGTGGTGGGTTATTTTTCAGGATCTGGCCTCGAGTTAAATCAGACAAAACTATAGTCAGACACCCCTCTAAGTTTAACCCCCGACTTATCCGACGGTCACAGAAAATTCCATGGATGATGTCTCAAAACCTGCCCTCGGCTTATCTGTGGGATCGACTTATGGGCGGGTGCCTGCGGTGTGTCCTGGGGAGAAGAGTGCTATGTTACTGGTTCAGAGGGCAATCCATATGGAAAGGGAGAAAATGATGGTGTATCACACATATATAAATGATACTCATACTCTATGGACATATAAAGGATTTCCCTGTCCTGACATAACCAGGTCAGCCTACCACAGGGCAAGAACCAAGCACAGGAGAACAAAGCAGGTAATAGGTTTAGAGAATGATGGTATGCATTGAGAGAGCTGAATCCCCTAACTCAGGATTTCCCAAACTGTGGGCCATGACCCACTGGCAGGTTGCGAGCCCACATGTGGCAGGCTGTGACCTGAGTTCTCCCACCCACCCTTGCTTTGGTTTGGCTCGAAATCAGAGCCATTTCAGAAGCTAAATTGAATTACTTACTGGGAGGGTGGGGAGGCTCTTCTGGGTTGCACCAGGCTGGCAACCCATTCTGAAAGTCCACAGAGGCCTTGGAAAGCCATTTCCAGTTTTCAGAAAGGCACTTCTGCTTTGCTTCTGAAAACCAAAAGCAGCTGTCTGAGGCTTTTGCAGGCCTTTCTGAGGCCTATAGAGACCAGTAGAATAGATTGCTGACTTGGCACAAACCAGAAGAGCCTCCTGATCCTCCCAGTAAGTCATTCCTACATTGCAACCTACCACGGCAAAAGAGGTGGGTTGTGGTGCTGAGAAGATTGGGAACCACTGCCCTAACTAATGGCAATAAGGAGAGTATTGTGAATATTCTTCAGAGAATATAACGAGCTGTGATGGGAAACAGATCCACCATGTTAGGATTATAGGGGATAAAGACTTTTGAAGATCATTTTGGTTCATTCAGAAATTTTTTCCAAGTGTTGAGTGGATTCTTTGAGCATGATGACCTATTATGAACAAGTGTTGTTCCTAGACACGAAACTCCAAGATGACAAGATATATAAAATTATAGTTCAGTCTTACACACGATGACCTATTACGAATCTTACACAAGACAAGGTCTGCTTGGATGTAAGACCCACTGAGATCCAAGTTGACTCATAGTGGCTGGTGGAGCTCACCCAGGGGCAAGGGGACAAATGTCCTCTTACCCTGAGGAGACCGCCAGAGCCAAAATTCCCCAGAGGGATACAGCATTGCCTGCACTGGTCATCATGCAGGAATTCAGTTAGGACTGGACTGCCTGTCTCAAGTAAGAGTGTCTTGGACTGCAGCCTTAGAGAATATACCAAATGCAGGAGTAAAACTGCCATCTATGAAATAATTGTCAAATGCAATTTATATAAGAAAGACATGTTGGTCCTTAAAGTTCAAATGTGTGTACACTACAGTATAATTAGACAGCAGTTTATGGAGGGTTCCTTATTGCAACATTCTGTAAGAAATTTTTTTTTAATCATGAGTAAATTCAAACACATGGCTTTAATTAAACCAGTACTGAAAAAAGCATTCACATGGGATTTTTTTTCTCAGCTATTTACACTTAATTCAGTACCACTCCGTGGTTTAAATGAGAAACTGGATTCCATTCTTTAATACTTTCAATATTAAATCTTCCTTTGTCCTGCAAGGTGTTTTCTTGCAAAAATTGCAATATTTCCATGCAATGTCAAATATGTGGCAGGCCATCAGGTATCCTTAATTTTATTTTGTTACATAACCCACCCTTTTCTTCCTTGATGGAGCTCAAGATGGAGTGCATTGAAGGGGCAGACCAAGAGCTACTTAGCTTCAACAAGGTGGCTGCATCATGTGCCATCTCAAAAGGTTAAAATTCCCATGAGTTACCCTGAAGGCTGCAATCCTAGCCACACTTACCTGGGAGTAAACCTCATTTGTTATGAGACTTACTTCTAAGTAGACATGCTTAGGATTGGGCCCTAAGACTTTAAGGCCACAGTACTAACCAACTTTCCAGCACTGACATAAAGGCAATACAACTCCAAGGTAAGGGAACAAACATTACTTTACCTTGAGGAGGCCTCCATGACTGCCCTTCAACTGGAGGATGCAGCACATACCCCACTGACTCAGCTATGCCAGTGCTGGAAAGTTGGTTAGGATTGTGCCCTAAGTCACTACATTCATAAACGATCATGGCTGCATTGAAAATACCATTGCTCCGTGTTTGTGGGTCCTGATGCAATTACTGCTATAACCAATAATCAGAATTCCTTACGAAATCCAGCCTAAGAGGATGAACATAATGCAGCAACCTCCAAAGAGATCTTTGGAGCACAACAGGGAAAGTGTTGGATCAACCATGAGAGATTTCTCCTATAATATCTTTGTTCCCAAAGCAACATAGAAAGAACTTTTGAACAACAATGTTTCAGTCTCTTGCAATAGGAATGTCAGGGACCCTAAATAGAAAAATAGAGCAGATAGGGATAGAGGGATAGACTTGGATATGCATTCAGAGAAAAGCAGCAGCAAACAATGGTGAAAAATGAAGTCAGAGAGGCAATTTTAAAGATCTAAAGGAAAGTTAGCAACTGACACACCTCCAGTTGCATCAGTAATATATATAGTCAGCATCTGAGAAATGCAAGGCAACAGACATAATTAGCTAGCTGGAAGAAGAATAGCTTAACAAGATAGGTAGTCTGGGTCAATCATCAAGAGGAAGTTAAAACATATGAGGAGCTGATACAAAAGATGAATAGAAATTGACCCCTTTTTCAATATCTTCAAATTAGACATTGTATTTCACAAGCATGAACAACAGTATAATTCAAATGGTCATTGTTAACATTTGAATTACACTGAACCCCTACTTTATGATACTAATCCGTTCCAGAGACTCCAGCATATTGCTAAAATATCATAATTTGAACCCAAAAATATACTGATTTTTGGAAATTCATTCCAAGACTTCAGACGCCATTCAGCTGAACAGAATGTTCCTCCTGTCTTCCTCCTGCAATGCCAGCCCAGCTGCCTTGTAGGCATCTCCTTCCCTCTCTTGTTGATTCTTATCACTCCTCTTTAAGATATTTTGGGTGGTTCAGGATTCAAGAACTCCTTGCAAGTGCCTCTTTTTCAGACATACTACTTAAAATGTTAGAACTTGCTCTGCTGCCTCCCCCCAGTCAGTGGCATAGTTAAGGCATCTATCTGCTACCTGGGGGTCAAAGAAGATTTGTTCCCCCCCCAGACAAAATCAAATTAATTAAGCAAATAAATAAAAAGTGGCCCCTGATAGGTTCAAGACACAGTGCTAGGGTGACAAGGGATGGTTACTCTTTCCTTGCTAAATATAAGAGGAGCACCACTTGAAAAAGTGCCTTTTTATCTGTTAGTAGGGGTAACTGTATTATGATACATGGAAATGAAAGCTGACTCATATTAACACCTTATTGATTTAATGTTGTATCATAATATGTCATTGCAACATGTCAATAACATAATATGTCACTGGCTCTCAGAACAATCAGTCTCATAGGTCAGTTTTGAGTTAAGAAAATCCACTTTTTGTTCCATAAAGCAATTGTGTTTTCATTTTCTGGTTAATTGGCCATAATGTTTGCTAGAATACAGATATTCCAATGCAGTTTGTTCCATTGTATTCTGCATTAAATTACCTTTTCAATGATATATAACATGATGGTATTATTCATACATATCAAGATTTTCACAATTTTGGTCACTAGTGTCAAGCTCAGCTTGTTGCTCCCCTAAAGCCTGATGCCCAGTGCAACCACTACCCCCGGCACCCTCTTAGCTACGCCTCTGGAGCTGACCCTCAGCTGCTTGCTTCTGAACCAGAAACCTCCAAATCTGCTTCCAGAGCTGGGAAGTTATAGGAATTTTCACAAAGGAAACAAAGGCATATTTGGCAGGACAAAGGAGTTTGGAGAGTTTCTTGATCTATGAATTTTGAGCTTCATGGTCTTGACTGAGTTTTTCCAGGGGAACACAAAAGAGCTTGATGGCCCATTCAGGGAAGTGCCTACTGAACAATAGTGTGGTAGGGTGTGTTATCTCAGGTTCAGGTGGAAGGACATCTTGGCCCAGAGTTTGAAAAGAACTAACCAGTTGGGCATTTGTAATTTAATTTAACATCCAGGCAGGACATGTTCTTGCTAGCTATGCTTTTGTCAGATCTCAAGCACCCAGATTTAATTAACCACAGTGGGGGGCCTCCTTGGGAGCCAGCAAAATCTCACCCCTTTTCAAGATCAGGAAGGCCTACCCAGCTCTGAAACCAAGATGGAGTCAGTTTAAACTGCACACATATTTGGGAAAGAGGGTGTCTGTAGCAACATATTAATCAACTGAACTGGGTGGGATGTTTAACACTGTCCTTTTGGAGTATAGACTATGGCAGGCCTGTCAAACATAAGGCCTGCAAGCCAAACATGGTCTCCGGAAGCAATTTATCCAGCCCCTGTTACAATTGGGATCTCCTAGCTTGATAACTGGGCTTGAAAATATGGACAAAATTTGTACAAGGTTTGTCATTGCAGCTTATGAGTTTCTAAGTGAGATTAAAGTGCTTATTTCTGGCCATCATCTGCTTAATGATGTCACTTCTTGCCCTCAGAAGTAATGTCATCACTTCTGGCCCACAGCAGGCACCATGAATGCTGACTTCAGCTCTCTGCATGAAATGAGTTTGACATCCCTGGACTATGGAGAAATTATGAACAAAAGGATAGAAAAAGGAGAAATGGATAAGTTGCAAAGTGACTAGGGCTGCAATCCTGTACACAATTTCCTAGAAGTAAATCCCACTGAACTCAATGAGACTTACTTCTGAGTAGACATGCATAGGAGTCTGCTGTAATATGTGAAATATGGGGGCTGCATGAGACTTGGGAGGAGCAGGTTTTGATGCAAAGAAAGATTTTACTTATCTGACTTTATTGTTTAATATTTGGCTCTTAATGACATGATACCTAATATTTTTGTATTCTGTTTTTTCTTTCTTAAATAAAAAAAGTTGAGCAACCGGTTTCTCTAAAGCAGTGGTTCTCAAACATTTTGGCACTGGGACCCACTTTTTAGAATGACAATCTGTCGGAACCCACTGGAAGTGATGTCATTCACCTGAAAGTTTAGGCTTCCTACCTAAGCCACAATCAGCTGACAGTCTCATTACACAGTGTACTTTGCTGATATTTTGCATAACTCGGAATCCAAACGTTCCAGCTCAGAAATCAAAGCAGAAAGCGGATCCTTCTCCAATCACACAGCCGCCACCCCCTTCTAGCATCCCATCTTCCCACCTACTCTAGGCAAAGCACCATGCCTCTCTCCCACTAGGAGCCCTCCCTGCCCAGCAGCTCTGCACTCTGTGTTTTCAGCTCGGTATTTTCAGTGGTGGCTGAGTAAGGGCCCAATCCTATCCAACTTTCCAGCAGCTGTGCAACCACAATGCAGCCCCCAGATAAGGGAACAAATGTTCCCATACCTTGAGGAGGCCTCTATGACTGCCTCCCTACCAAAGGATGCAGTGCACCCCCCCCCCCATTGACATGGTTGCACTGGCTCTGGAGAATTGGATAGGATTGGGCCCTCAGGCACTACATGATCCACCTGAAGTTGGTTTGCAATCCACCTAGTGAGTCCCTACCCACAGTTTGAGAAATGTTGCTCTAAAGGAACTGCATGAGAACTGGGTTCAGAAGAACCAAATGGTCACAGATTATTCATAAATTGTTTGGCTTTGTTAATACAGTTGCAGAACATGCATTTTTTTAGCAATGGAATTTTCACCATGTATGTGCAACAAGAGACTCATTCTCTATTAATTAGAAATCATATTTATTTTATTTTTAAATATTTCTATCCGGCCTTTGTTGCTTTTCAAGGTAACCCAAGGAACCTCACAATAAAATAAAATAAAACAGTCAAAATACAATGAACTAAAACAATAACTAATTAACAAAGCAACATAAATCAAGCACCATAATGACAAACCACAGCTGAAACAAAACAATTACTAACAAGGCAGCATAAATCAAACACCACAAGTAAAAAAATCACAGCTGAATAAGGGCCCAATCCAGTTTTCCAGTGCTGGTGTAGTTGTGCCAGTGGGTTGTGCATTGCATCCTGTGGTGGAGAGGCAGTCACTGGGGCCTTCTCAAGGTTTGGGAACATGTGTTGCCTTACCACAGGGCTGCATTGTGGCTACACCGGAGCTCAAAAGTTGAATAGGATTGGGCCCTAACCCTGCTCCCACTGCCATACAGTACTCCCTGTATAAACTGAACAGAAAACTCAGATTTTAGTATATCTTCTGAAGGACTGTGGGATAGGAACTAAGTGGGCACTCCACAAGTTTGGTGCCGTCACCAAAAGCGCCATGTATTTAGTAGGCATCTGTCATTGAAGGAAAGAACCACTGAAGCAAGGCCTGAGTTGCTGTCTTCTCCCAAAGAGCACAATCCTAACCAGGTCTACTCAGAAGTAAGTCCTATTTTGTTCAATGGGGCTTACTCTGAGGAAAGTGTGGTTAGGATTGCAGCCAAAACCTCTCAAATGCCCTAACTGCAGCTCTGCCTTCTGGCTATCTAATGAGCCCTGTTGACCAAGTATCCCTTTCATAGGACATATAAAACAAATGGCAGGAAACAGTGACTGAGGACCCAATTCTATCTAACTTTCCAGCACTGGTGCAACTGAAATGTAGTGCCAAGGTAAGGGAACAAATGTTCCCATACCTTGAGGAGACCTCTGTGCCTGCCTCTCCACCCAGGATGCAGTGTATGCCCCACTGGCATGGCTGCACCAGCACTAGAAAATTGGATAGGACTGGGACCTTATTCCACACTCCTTTATGCACATGCTGCTAATTAAGTTCAAAGGATTCAGGGACTTGCGTCATTGAAGCTCATAGTAGGTTAATGTTGGTGCAATGCTCTTTCCATCCTAAGAACATGGCTTCCAACCTCTGAAAACAGTGATTGACACCACACACTTCAGAGAAGTAACCCCATTAGTCTGTTACAACAAAATGAAAAGTGTCATGTGGTGCCTTAGGAACTACTGTCACAGATTTATTGTGGTACATGAGGAGCATGAGGAAGTGCTGCGGATTACACTGGGGTCAAAGGTAGGATAGAACTGGTGCATGGGAAGGCAGCAGGATGCAGGTCTCTTGTTGTTCCCCTGTGCTCCCTGAGGCATCTGATGGGCCACTGTGAGATACAGGAAGCTGGACTAGATGGGCCTTTGGCCTGATCCAGTGGGGCTTTTCTTATGTTCCTATGACACACAAGGCCTAAGCCTCCTGTTTTGACACCTGCGCTTTAAGAGTACCAAACAACCCAGAACAAAAAGAAAGAAAGAGGGTTGTCTGGTGAGGTGTTCCTCTGAGGCAGCCATTTTCAATCTTTTTCATCTCACAGCACACTGACAAGGCGTTAAAATTGTCAAGACACACCATCAGCTTTTTGACAATTGACAAGGCACACCATGCTGTTGGTGGGGGTTCACATCCCCCAATCGCCCTATTAATAAATGACCCTCCCTCAAACTCCCACGGCACACCTGCAGACCATTTGTGGCACACCAGTGTGCCGCTGCACAGTGGTTGAAAATGGCTGGCTAGCCTCAGCAACTGTGCGAAGATGCCTGCCAGTAAATCCTACCCATGACTAATATCATTGGGTAGCTGTCAAATCTGCCTTTTCTAGGTCAGAAGGAGCCAAAATCATTTCCAGATCTATTTTTCTCAAAAAGCCATTTGCCTTTAATCTCTCCTTTCCAAATGGTAAGTATAATGAGATCCTCAGGCAAAAAATACATTGTTGGTTTTGTGTGTGTGTGTGTGTGTGTGTGTGTGTACTTTATCCTTTCTGTTTTTTGTTTCCTCCACCTTAAGCGTCGGTGAGTGTCTATGTGTTCAATTCAAATGTATTTCAAATAAGCAACAAACCTGGACACTATTGAAACACTCTTGGAGTGCCGCTCAAATAATAGGTGTATTTGCCAAGGAAACCTGCTTTTCTTTTCAAGTGACTGGATGCATTATTGCAGCTACTCCTGATAATGGCTCATTTAATGCCAGGGCCAAGATGCAATCAATCTTTTTTTTTTTTTTCCTTCCCTTTTTCCTCTTGGCAGATTGCACTGCTGGGCTGCAGCCACTCACCAAGCATCTAGGAGCTGCTAAAGTTTGCCTGGGGTGGGGTGGGGTGGGGTGGAGTGGCTGCTACTTCTTGACCTGGGGGGTGGAGGCCCAGTTTGAAAGGAAGAGAGAGACAGACCCTGGCTGATGCTGAAGTGAGCAGTGTTGCCTTCCTCTGTAATTAGACCCTCCCTGAACTCTTTACAGTTGACTTAAGTTACTGGAGCCTCTCTGCTGTGGCTGCCTGATTGGCTCCCCACCCCCCATTGATGAAACGAAGCATCTATTTCCCCCAAACAATAAGGGGGGGGGAAGAGGAGGGAGATTAGTAAAAGTTCACTTGATCACAATGAGAAGGCTGATCATTAAAGGGCAATGTAAGCCAGATGTAGCAGAAATGTCTGGAGAGGCTACAGCAACAGTCTCTCCTTCCTTCCAAACCAAGAAGGGTCTCCAGCGGAATGGAGGAAGGGGAGGGAGTGGTAGTAAGGATCCGAAGGACGCCTCTCCCAAGGCATTTCTTGAGGACTAGTAGCTTGAGTTCCAGGAGGTACTTAGGCAGTCCTAAAGCACATCTTCCCTCTTTTCTTAAAGGATCCAGGGAGGAAAATGAGAAGTAGTTTACACAGGAGAGGAGCTTGAGGCGATTCACTCCTCTCTCCCCATTACATGACTACACACATATTTGTTACTCAGATATTTAAGGGCACACCTTTCATTTATTTGTTTTTCACATTTTAATACCCTCCTTCCTCCAAGCAACTCAGAGTGGCGTACATGGTTCCTTCCCCCCCCCTTTGGTCCTCACAACAACCCTGTGAAGCGGAGAGAGAGTGACTACCCCAAGTCAGGTGGTTTCATGGCTGAGTGGGGATTTGAATCTGCTGATCCACTAGTTTTGGGGGCTGTACCATTTCAGGGTGCAAGTGAGGCGGGGACTCTCATGGTCCAATACAATGTGGATTCAAACGAACGAAAAATCCCTGCATGCGGAAAACCAGCATTGCTGAGACCACGATTGTAGCCTGGTTTTCTCCTCGATGTGTAACCCTTTTTTTCCTCCCCTTGTGCGCTGGGAATTATTTTGGTATATGGAAGAACTGCTTTCAAGCATCTGGTGCCCCATCTGCCAGCTGAAGTGGTATAGTCAGCTTTACCACCTCAGCTGCAGATCAGGAGAACCAGGCCAGAAGGAGGAGTTTTGTCGTGGTAGGGCCCCCTGCAAGCCACTTACTCCCGAAGAGTCCAAAAAGGCAGCCAGCAGGCTGTAGTGGCCTGGAGCCCCAAGAGAAGTCAGGATGGAAGTGCTGACTGGTCTCCTCTGCCCTCCCTCGGGCCTCATTCAACAGTGTCCTACGAAGAAGTTCACTGAACGGGGTGTGTGTGTGTGTGTGTGTGTGTGTGTGTCAAAATCAGTCTCTGGACAATTGAATTTGAGCACTTCAGAGAAATAAAGGCTGACCGTGAGCCCAACCCTAGGCATGTCTGCTTAGGAGTAAGTCACATTAGAGTCAATGGGGCTTACTCCCAGGTAAGTGTGGCTAGGATTGCAGCCTCGGAGTCCTCTCGGAGCGACTGTCCCCATTCATTCGCTGCCTCCCAGCTGATGGAGCAGCTGCTGCCAAGCCGGAGCGGGCTTCCTATTGTCCCCCGTCATCCGTTTCCACTTTAGGGAGTTGAAAGGCGCGGTTGGTTGCCTGTGTTGTGTTGTGTGTTTGTTTGTTTTTCCCCCTTCTTCAGAACATCTTCGGAAACTTGGCAGCGAGTCCCAGAAACTCACTTTGAAACTCTCTCTCTCTCTCTCTCTCTCTCTCTCTCTCTCTCTGCAGAACACCCAGCACGTTGAGTAGGAGAACAGGAGGAGTGGACCCCCCCCCCGGCTCCTCTGGCCAGCGAGAGACAGGCAGATCTCTCCGGCTGGGCCAGGGGAAGCGCTCCCCCCAGCTGGCAGAGCAGGCTAAAGGCCAGATCACCTCCCTCCCTGGGCAGGAGGAGCTCCAGGTGTCCTTTGCAGGCGGGGTCCCTCCCGGGTGGCTCTGATGATGGTTTGAATGGGAGGTGCCTTCCACAGCTTGACTGGGAAGGCAGCCCCATTGTGTCCAGTGACCCTACTCTCGGGAAAGTGGGATCGCTGCTTTCCAGCTTGTAGCCAGGAGGTGCAGGAAAATGTCTCCGCATCCCCGCGTCGTTGGGTGGTCTCTTTTAACCCTTTCACCGCCCAAGGGGCTTCCTCACCTTCTCTCCCCCCCCCCCATGCGAGTAAAAGTTGAAACTGCACGACACAGACGACAGATTGGGAAGATAAAAGCCACGCTGGGGGCAGCCCAGAGGGAATCTTTCCTTCTCTCGTTCCTGGCGGGGTGATCCTCAAAGCAGCTGCGTGGGAGGCCTGAGATCTAAGCCCATCAGCACATTCCGGAGGCTGGCTGGGCCTTCCAGGTAGAGCGCGCTTCCTTGGGAGTAAGCCCCACGGAACCGAGGGGAACTTCACTGCCAAGGAAACACGAACCGGCCCAGCTTAGACCCGAGTCGGGAGTTCTTCCTTCCCTCCCTCCCTCTCCTCCCCCTTCTTCTCCAAGTTCTGTCCATAGCCCTTCCCTGCTGTTTAAAACTTGGTGGATGGAGCAGGACAAGAAGTGTAAGGAGGGGAGAACTTCTTCGCCCTATAAATCATTCGCATCGTTTAAGGTACATTAATCCATCGAACGGCTTGTAATAGTCTCCTAATGACCACCAGGAGAGGACTCTGCCGAACCTTCTATCGTAAGGCGAAATGCGTCGAGGTGGTAGGTAAGATTCACCTTAAACCTGAGATCCATCCGACCAATGATGACCAGACAGCAGCGTGGAGATGGGACAATGAGTGAGGATCTAGAACGGAGGGAGTGAGAGAGAGTGAGAGGGGTCTTCTTCTCAATCTGCAATTCATCCCGTTCTTGCTTTCAGCAAGTGGTTCAGTGTAACTCTGTGCATGTCTACTCAGAAGTAAGTTCCACTCTGTTCGGTGGGGGCTTTCCTCCAGGTAAGTATACATAGGAGTGTGGTCTCAGGGCCCAATTCTATCCAACTTTCCAGCGTGCAATGCAGTCCCGAGGTAAAGGAACATACCTTTCCTTCCCTTGAGAAGGCCTCCACAATGCCCACATCACTACCACCACCACAGAAGGCAGTGTACGCCCAGTTGGCACAGCTGCATCAGAGCTGGAAAGAGTGGAAAAATTGGGTCCTCCGTCTGTTGTCCGAATCTTCCCAAGAGAGTTCAGTGCTGCTGCATATACGACTTTTTAAATCTTCACAACAACCCTGTAAGGTAGGCTTGGCTGAGAAATACCGTATGAACAGACCCAAGGTCACTGGCTCAGAGACTGAGCGGAGATTTGAACACAGGTTTCCCCTGTCATAGTCCAATACTCTGACCCCTGCACCGCAGTGGCGTAGCTAATGATCGTGTAGTCTGGTACAAAGCTCAAAATGTTGCCCAGGAAGTGATGTCACAACCGGAAATGACATCACATCCAGGCTATTTAAGAAGTGAAAGTTGGGAGGATCCCACCTCCTTCCCCTAGCAGCTTACCACCCACTTGTTCTGCTACCTCCCCCCAGGCAGTGGCATACCTAAGGCATCTATCTACAACCAGGGGTCAAAGAAGATTTTGTAGCCCCCCTGCATGACAAAATCAAATTTAAGTAAGTAAATAAATAAAAAGTTATTGGTTCCAGGCTGTGTCATAACAACATCTCATTGGCACTCAGAACAAACAGTCTCATAGGTCAGTTCGGAGTTAAGCAAATCCACTTTTTGTTCCACAAGGCAGTTGTGTTTTCATTTTCTGGTTAATTGGCCATAACTTTTGATAGAAAACAGATATTCCAGTGCCATTCATTTCATTGCATTCTGCATTAAATTACCTTTCTAATGATATAGAACATGATGGTATTGTTCATACATACCAAGATTTTCACAATTTCGGCCACTAGTGTCAAGCTCAGCTTGTTGTCCCCTAAAGCTTGATGCCTGGTGCAACTGCTACCCCTTGCACCCCCTTAGCTACGCCACTGCTGCACCACAATGTGTAATTAGATCGAGCATGAGCTCAACATGGTCCGTCCCCCGTCCCCCCCCAGGAAGGACGAACATCACTCCAGAGTTCAATCCAGGTTGCAGCTCCATGCATGCATTCTTATTTAGGAGTAAGTATCACTAAACTCCTTCTGGTGCTTAGGATTGAGTTGATACTTGACACACTCCTGACTACATCAAGTTCAATCCCAAGACCACACCAAGATCTGCCGCAAATTCAGCATTACTCTGGAAAGCGAAGTAAAAAAGTCACTTCTCCTGTAGAGGAGAGAATCGCCTTTCCCACCCTTGTTCGTTTTTTAAAAGACCTTCAGTCCAACTATGGTCAAAGGAGCTTACTTCCAGATAAGTGTGTGTGGCTAGGATCGCAGCCTTAGAGCCTTACAGCACAGTCCTTTGCATGTGTTCAAAGAGCTAGATCCCTGGAAAGTGATTATAGAATTGTAAGACTACAATCCTCTTGTGCACGACTACTCAGAAGTAAGTTCCATTTTGCTCTGTGGGGGCTTACTTCCAGGAAAGCCTGCATAGGACGGCAGCCTTAGGGCACAATCCTATCCAACTTTCCAGCTCCGGTGTAGCCACAATGCAGCCCCGTGGTAAGGGAACACAAGTTCCCATACCTTGAGAAGGTCCTAGAGACTGCCTCTCTACCACAGGATGCAGCGCACACCCCACTGGCAAAACTGCACCAGCACTAGAAAATTGGATAGGATTGGGCTCTCCGTTTCTTGCATGGATGAACCAATCGCCAGGAGTTTAGAACGGCACGCGGTTCACTTGCTGCAGACATCCGGAGCGCTTTGCTTTTCATGAGGCTTTGTGAGCTGTATCGGTAGATGGCGAGGGGAGACGGGCTAGGGCTGCAATCCTAGCCACACTTTCCTGGGAGTAAGCTCCATTGACTATAATGGAACTTACTTCTGAGTGAACAAGTTTAGGATTGGGCTCTCAGACTGCAATCCTATCCACACTTACCTGGGAGTAAGCTCCATTGACTATAATGGAACTTACTTCTGAGTAGATAGGCATAGGATTGGGCTCTAGGTCCCTGGCAGCCTCTGCAACTCACAGAGGTCGGTATACGTGGCGCTTCAGAAAGAAAAGGTGCCTGCCCCGAGCAGCTCACAATCTTCTAGTGCGATGTTGCTGATATTTGGACACAGGACTCTAAAGCGAGGGCGGGCCTGGCCCTGCAGTTTCTTCTAGGCTGGCCCGACGGCAAGGCTGCTTAAACAAGCCTTTCAGAACAGGGGCCCCGGGAAGTCGTCCCTCCCCCGGCAATAAACAAGCCCAAAGACGTTTTGTGGAATAATCCCCAATAATTGTAGTAATTAAAATCATCATCCAGTCACCTTCCTTTGACACAGCAGAGGCTTCCCCCTTGCCATTGTTCACGTGCCTTCTGCAGGGGGGGAGGGGGAGATCCGGGAGCCCCGTCCAAGCTCCGCTCCAGCGGATTGGAAAGGAGAGAGAGCTGCCTGGGCCAGAGCCCTGATTCCGCAGGTCCCCCCAAGTCTCCCCACTGCTGCGCCCTCCTCCAGCCCTCCGGAGATGAGAGCCCCGTCCATTCATGCTCCCGCTTTACAGGCCTTATTTGCAAGGGGTGGGATGGCAGTGGAAGGCGGATGGGGGGGGGGTTAGGGTTTATTAACAAATACAACGTGAGACCTCAGGCCAGGGGTGGTTGGAGGGTCCCTTTAATTTCCACCATCCCTTTCGTTCCCAAGAAACCTTCCTTCTCTTTTCTCCTCCTCCTCGCTCTTCTCAGCCCAGATTTCCCTCTAATCAAAAGCTGCGCCTTCTCCCTGTCTCCCGATGACAAACTCTGAACGGCTGAAGGAAAGGATGCGAGGGACGGGACTCTGCGAGAGGGAGGGAGGGAGGGAGAGAGAGAGAGAGAGAGATCGGGTCTTCCTTTTCCTTCCCTCGACACCCCCCCCCCCTCCAACAGCCCCTTAGCTGCGAGAGAATAGGAGGGAAACCTTTTCTTAAGTTCTTAATTCGTCCACTTCTCTAGTGCATCAGTGTATCGTGTGAATGAAAAAATAAGCATTGTTGAGACAGAGGAGGGAGCAAGAAGGGCAGGGATGCAAGAAGCTTTTTTGCGAAAGAAAGAAAGAAAGAAAGAAAGAAAGAAAGAAAGAAAGAAAGAAAGAAAGAAAGAAAGAGGGAGGGAGGGAGGGAGGATGCGATTATTTGTACAAAGGATTAAGAGGGGGCAAATCTGGGTGTCCAGTCCTCCCCCCATCGGTTGGCAGAGCTTGTGTGTGCTCCTTCTGGGAAGGGTTTACAACACTTACATTGTTTTACACACATACACACACACACACACACGTGTGTGCGTGTCTTCCCGGGTAAACTGCGTGTCTCTGCCCCTCGGATTCCCGGGGTGTGTTCAGAGCCATCGCTCTTTCTCCCCGCTTGATTTGGGACCGCTGACACCCTGTTCGTTGGGGGCGAGAGAGCCGCTCCCAGCGAAGCTCTTGAAGGTGAACCCGCGAAGCCCCCCCAATCATCTCTAATGAACCGATTGTTTCGCCGCCTGAAGATGGCAACTTTGGGAGTTGGCGCGGATCAAAAGACCCGTGGAAAGGAGGGGGGGCGAAATCTGGGAAACCAAATTCCCTGAAAGGAAGGAGAACTGTTGCCTTTAATTAGACCATTCCTCTTTATTAGTATTCATATTGAGATTTAAGGGAGGGGGGAGGGAGGGGAGTGGATGGGGGCGGGGGAAGAAGAGAGAGAAAGAGAGGGATGCGTGTTGATTTAGCCCCCGTGTATTTGCGATGTAAATCTCTTCCGAGACCCCCGCAACGTCACGGATCAATTGTGAAGGCCCCGGATCCCTCATTTTCCGAAATCAGTTTCAGTGCGCACGAGGTGCTCACCCCACTTTCGCTTCCTAGTCAGATTTGTTTATGCAGAATCGACATTTAATAGTGCTAATTGCACTCCAGTTAAATTGCCCTGATTGCGGCGAGGGAAGCAATTTTCGTGCTCTCTGTCTGGGCTGGGAAGAAATTGTTTTATATTCACCTCTTTAGAAAGGAGGAGAGATAAGGCGCGGAGCCCCGCGCGCAAATTGCACTCGGGGGCTGACTGGCAGCATTCAGGCGCTATAATGGAGCATTATTTGGGCCGCTTTGAATAATGTAAAGCGGTCGCTGAAAGCCATTCTCCTGCAAATGGCTTTAACTTTTCAAAGGGGGATGATTCACTCCGAAGCGGGCCCTTTGTTACACGCTCATTAGCCCCCCCAAATGTTTTAACAGGCGGCTCCACACTCCGGCATAACACGCCGATCTTTGTTTAAAAACTCCGTTTGGGGAGTATGAAGAAATCTGACAGAAGGCTCTTGACCCCCCCTCCGGCACCGCTACCAAGGATCCGGGAGCCGAGATGGCTCCCTCCAGCCTCCTCGCCTGCCTTTCAGACGTGACGCGCCGCTCTGGCCCATTTCACGTTACTGTTATTGACCCAAAAGAGTGGCTGGATGGATAGGCACGATCCAGGGAGCCCTGTCTGTTTAGAAACAAGGCAACCCCCCCCCCCAAAGAAAGAGGTGGTTGGGTTGGGGGGGGACGATGTGTGCTTGTGTTTGGGTGCGACTGGAGAAATGTGGGTGGACAGAACTGCGGTGGGCGCCCCGGGAGGTCGATTTCAGGTGGGTGATTAAGACAGAGCCAAGCAGCCGGGCCAATTGGCACTGGGGGGATGATTTTATGGATCACTTTGTCCGCCTGCCTTAAAGAGAGGGTGGGAGAAGGCTCCGCGGTCCTCCTCCCCGAGCTGCCCCCTGGTTGGCCAGCAACGCCTCGGTACCACTTAGCAATCACCTCTATTAGTAAATGCAACCGCGGGCTTTTCTATAAATAAACAAGGGCGCTCCTCTCCTCCCCTCCCTGCCAAGAGGGGTGGGGGAGGCTGTCACCTGTTGTAGAGGGAAGGCTGCTGGCCCGATGTCATCGTCCCCCCGGGACTCCCCTCCTCCACCGGGCTGCTCGATTCCCACCCACGATCGCTCGTCCCGTCGCGTTCGCTGCACACGCCCGGGCAGAGCTGCAGCATTGGGTGAGCCTCTGGGCTCTCCAGGTCCGCCACCCAGACGCGCTGCACGGTGCAAGCGATCCTGCAAAGGGCTGGGGGCCGCTGGATGGAGGAGGAGGAGGGACACGGATTTTCTCCGACCTCCAGCACTGTGGCGGGTGCCTGCCTGGCTGCTACCCCGCACCCACCCCAAACCAAACGGGCTACGGGCTGAAGCATTCAGAGAAAGAACCAGGGGGTTCTTGGGTTCCCTTGGTGGGAATGACTTGGGGAGAGGGATCTGGCGTTTAGGACGAGCCACCAAAGGCTGCTCTCTCTCTCTCTCTCTCTCTCTCTCTGTGTGTGTGTGTGTGTGTGTGTGTGTGTGTGTGAATGATGACATAAGGAAAGCGTGCGGGCTTGGACGGGGGGGGGGAGAGAGAAATCGTGATTCCTCCTCCTTGCCTTTGAACCACGTGTATTTTGCATCTGCGAACCGGGGAGGTTCGGATGGAGCAGATGTGGGAAGATTGAGCAGGAGTTAAGTTCACCTCTCCGCGTTCCCAGCTCCATCCCTTCTAACCGCGGGGAGGAGGCATCTTAGACAAACGCGAGGGAATGACCTCGGCACTGCAGCTCACGACTCCGGGTGGCTTTTTTTAGAGCTGATCTTCCGCCCGGCCGCAGGAACGGGTGAGTTGGACGCAATTTCTACAAGGAACTTGCCACTCGCCCTTAAGGACAAGTTGGAGCGCGGTGGGGGAATGTCACAGAGGCAGGGGGCAGATCAAGTCTCTGCAACGCCTGCATACGGTGCGGGTCCGCGTGTGCTTGGGAGTGTGTGCGCGTGTAGATAAGTCCAGGTTGATTTCTCCATCATCCCCACCACCACCATGAGATGCGTGGGGTCTAAAAAACATTCAGTGCAGGTTGCAAACTTGGCGGTGCTTTAAGTCTCTCCGACATCTTGAGGATAATCTGCTCTTTGCAGGCGGAGGACGCTCACAAAACGACTCAGGCTGCCATGCTCTCCACACTTACCTGGGCGTAAGCCTCACTGACTCTAATGGGACTTACTTCTAAGTAGACATGCCTAGGCTTGGGCTCTCTCCTATTATTGACCGAGATCACCACCCCTATTTTCACAACATTAGGGATTTTTCTTTCTTTCTTTCTTTCTTTCTTTCTTTCTTTCTTTCTTTCTTTCTTTCTTTCTTTCTTTCTTTCTTTCTTTCTTTCTTTCTTTCTTTCTTTCTTTCTTTCTTTAAGGTGCAATTCGTCTCTCCTTGAGATCCTTCAGATCCTCTTCCTTTTCCACATGAAACAAGCAAATGTACAGCGTGCATCGAAGACCCCCAAGGCACTGTCCACCACGGAAGAAGAATTTGAACGAGCATAATATCAGGGCGCCACCTTGCAAACACTTTTTCTCAGAATGCGATGCTATACCCCAGTGTGCCCCACAGTGTGCTAGTGAGGAAGGCCTCTGGGGGTACCAGAATGCCCCTTTCTGTGACACTGCATCTTGAATGATACCTTCGATTCAGGCGAATGAGTGGAGGGATTAATGAGCTGTGTGATGTTCGAGGAATAAAGGCGAAACTCGAATCAATTGGGGGGGGGGATCTGAATTTTAAAAAAAATTCCAGTTGTACTCCCCCTGCCCTTTGTAACCCCTTCTTCCCCAATGGGTGGTGAAAGAGGAAGTGTCATCCTTGTATTTCCCTTGTCACAACCTTAACGATATTTAAACCTAGGCTTTAATTTATTTTTTCAAAAAAAGTTAATTGCACTATAATGCCTTGAAAAGACCAAAGCACACTGGTGAGATTCCCCCCCCCCTCCATGCCTTTGACTGGCACGCGCCCAGAGCCCTGGTTCTGGCACCTCCAAGTTTCTGATTGGCTGCGGGGCGACTCCTGCTTGTTCTTCCTCCGCCCTCATTGGGCGAGAGTCCCAGCCAGCGGTACTTCAAAGCAGGCGCTCCCCGCACTTAGGCTGAGTTTAGCCGTCCAGAGGCTGGAGTGTACTTAGTGCGAGTGGAGTACGGAGGGGAGCTGGGGAGGACGCCCGGGCGAAGCTGCCCTTCTGCGCGCAGGGCACAGCCTCCCTTCCGAACCCGTCGCCCCGCCAAGGGACCACCTGGCTATGGCTACGTCTATACTGGGGGTAAGTCAGGGGGCGCTTCTCTGCCCAGGCGGTTTTCGTTGTGCTGTTGGTTGTGTTGGCTTTCGCCTGCGCCACCCAAACTGTTGCTGCAGCCGCGGGCAGGTCGCAGCGCCAGTACTTGTTCACGTGGCGAGGGGACGCCAAGGGAAGGGCGGCCAAGGCTTCTCTTCTCCGGGAGGCTCTTCCAATCCAGGGTCTGTGCGTGAGAAGCCCTTTGACTTCTCCTGCCACAAAGCCCCCTTCTACGTTGCAACAGCTTCCCTTTGCTGCTTCACGCAGAGAGCCCAAGCCTCTGCATGTCTACTCAGAAGTAAGTCCCCTACAATCAATGGGGCTTACTCTCAGGAAAGTGTGTTTAGGATCGCAGCCTTAGGAGCTCTGTGACCCTGTTGACGTTTCCTGTCTTGCCATGATCTGGAGATGGCAAGGATCATGGAGATCCTCACTCTCCAACGGGCTGGAGAGAGCCTAGTTTTGCTTTCGCTCCTTCCCTGGGGATGTTGATGTGTTTCAACCAAAAGGACAAAAAGGGGGGGGGAGAAGGAAAAAAATCTCCGCCCTGCCAGGAAAAGTCTTTGAAGAAAAACCAGGTGTGCTTCCCCCCCCTTCCTTTCTTTTTTGTCAAATCGTGTGTTTTTGTTGATGTTGCGACCACGGTGTAGGATGTGGTGGACTCCCGCCGCTTCAGTTGGGCCTCCCGAAAGTCCTTGAAAAGTGGCAGGGAGGAAGTCACAAATTTGGACGGGGGGGGGGGGCGGGAAGGCACCTGAGCCCAATCCTATGCCTGTTTACTCAGAAGTAAGTCCCATTAGAGTCCCTGGAGCTTACTCCTAAAGTGTGGATAGGATTGCAGCCTCAGGGAGCGTCCTCCAGACAAAAGGATGCTCGTGGTCGTGAAGGATGCTTGGGCTGGGGCGAGGCTGGACTTAGGGCGAGGCTCCGGCCTCCTGGGTCTGCTGGGCGCTCGGGGCTGACGGGTGCTTTTGTCTCCCCCACCCCAGGAAGAGCCTCGCTTCGGAACCACCCCGCTGGCCATGCTGGCGGCCACCTGCAACAAGATCGGCAACACCAGCCCGCTGACCACGCTGCCGGAGTCGAGCGCCTTCGCCAAGGGCAGCTTCCACCCCTGGAAGCGCTCGGCGTCCAGCTGCAACCTGGGCTCCAGCCTGTCCGGCTTCACGGTGGCCACCAGCCGGGGCTCGAGCGCGCTGGCCAGCGGCAGCGGCACGGCCAACAGCGCCTTCTGCCTGGCGTCCAGCTCGCCCACGTCGTCGGCCTTCAGCAGCGACTACGGAGGGCTGTTCTCCAACGCGGCGGCGGCGGCGGCCGGGGTGTCCCCGCAGGAGGCCGGCGGCCAGTCGGCCTTCATCTCCAAGGTGCACAGCTCGGCGGCCGAGAGCCTGTACCCGCGCGTGGGCATGGCGCACCCCTACGAGTCCTGGTACAAGTCCGGCTTCCACTCCACGCTGGCGGCGGGCGAGGTGGCCAACGGGGCGGCCTCCTCCTGGTGGGACGTGCACACCAACCCGGGCTCGTGGCTGGAGGTGCAGAACCCGGCGGGCGGCCTGCAGGGCTCGCTGCACTCGGGCGGCCCGCAGGCCTCGCTCCACTCGCAGCTGGGCACCTACAACCCGGCCGACTTCGGCTCGCTGACGCACTCCGCCTTCAGCTCCACGGGCCTGGGCTCCAGCGCCGCCGCCGCCTCGCACCTGCTCTCCACCAGCCAGCACCTGCTGGCGCAGGAGGGCTTCAAGCCCGTGCTGCCCTCCTACTCGGACTCCAGCGCCGCCGTGGCCGCCGCCAGCGCCATGATCTCCGGGGCGGCCGCCGCCGCCGCCGCCGGGGGCGGCTCCGCGCGCTCCGCCCGGCGCTACTCCGGCAGGGCCACCTGCGACTGCCCCAACTGCCAGGAGGCCGAGCGGCTGGGGCCGGCGGGGGCCAGCCTGCGGCGCAAGGGGCTGCACAGCTGCCACATCCCCGGCTGCGGCAAGGTGTACGGCAAGACGTCGCACCTGAAGGCGCACCTGCGCTGGCACACGGGCGAGCGGCCCTTCGTCTGCAACTGGCTCTTCTGCGGCAAGCGCTTCACGCGCTCCGACGAGCTGCAGCGGCACCTGCGGACTCACACGGGCGAGAAGCGCTTCGCCTGCCCCGTCTGCAACAAGCGCTTCATGCGCAGCGACCACCTCAGCAAGCACATCAAGACGCACAACGGCGGCGGCGGCGGCGGCAAGAAGGGCAGCGACAGCGACACGGACGCCAGCAACCTGGAGACGCCGCGCTCCGAGTCCCCGGACCTCATCCTGCACGAGGCCAGGGGCAAGGACTCCGCGCCGGGCCCCGCCGACTCCTAGGGCCGGGCGGCCGCGGCGCACAGGCGGCGCTTTGACGCACGCGGGCAGGCGATCGCGCACCCGCCGCGCTCTCTGCCCCACTGCCCCAGGATCTCGGGGGGGGGAGTGGGCGCAGCAGCCGGGGCAGACTTCCAGGCTGCTGGAGAGACCCGAGCCCAGCCCTGGCTGAGGGCAGAGACGCAGGCAAAACCAACTCTTTCCCTCCCCAAGTCAGCCACGACCGTATCTTCCTGGAGAAGAGCAATAGACGCGGCTGGAGATCACTCCCCCCCCCGTCCAAAACCTCAGCCAGCACCCTCCCCCCCCACGCACACACCGGACCACGACGCAGCCCCTTGGAGTGGATTATTACAAGCGAGGAGCGCGCAAAGACCCGCTGCGGACTCCAGCCAGGCGCGTTGGACGAACCTGCAACGATGATTTTCTATTGAATATTGAGGAAAAAAGGAGACGTTGCCCTTTGCACGCGCGCACGCCCCCTCCGCCCCCGCCCCCCACACGCACACAGGCTCCAGGTGAGAAATTAAACTGGAAAACGTCAGAGACAGTCTCACTGTAATTCATCAAATGTATGTATAAATAGGGTTCCAACACACACACACACACACAGGATAGCGTTCCCTTCCCCCCCCCCTTGTAAATGTCAACTCTGATAGGTTTTTCTTTTTTGGGGTGAATTCCTGAAATTCAGGGGAGCTTCTTTTTTTTCCTAAATTATTATCATTATTATTTCTGATGCACTTTGTGGAGGTCAGTATATATGTAAAAGATATTTAAAAAATGTTGAGTTAACATTTCACTCACGCCAGTAAGTTAACGTTGTTTAAAGAAATTAAATGCGTTTATCTGTATTGGAGAAAAAAAAAACTTGACATAATATTTTCATTTTGGTATTATTAAAGGACTCAACAATACACTTCGGGATTTCGTTTTTTCCCCAATCAGTCCCAAGCGTGGACTATTATTATTATTATTATTATTATTATTATTATTATTATTATTGGTGCAATCTGCCTTCCACTTAGTTTACCTTGACGTGCCTTGAATGAGATTTGGAGCCCAATCCTATGCCTGTCTATTCAGAAGCAAATCAGTGTAGTCAAAATAAGTCAATATAGTCAATGGAGCTTACTCCCAGGAAGGTGTGGCTAGGATTGGGCTGCCAAACACTAACTAGATTCAGGTGGCATTAAAATATTTGGCATCCTATAGATCATCCCTCAATCAGTACTCCAAAATCTAAATCCCTGGAAGAACTCGGAATTCGGCCTGCAATTTTCTACCCTGACTCAAGTCAAGTCAAGGACAAAATTCCCATTGGATTGTAATGGATCGCTCCCCTAGAATGCCTTATGTGAAATTCAGCCTGCCAAAGCTACTTGTCTCTGGTGGAAGACTTAAAAAAAACCTCTCTCTAGAATCTCAAATTCTCCCGAAGCCCCTTTAGAATCTAACAAGCCTCTAAAATCCCATTCCCCCTCCAGAAGGGAATTCTCCTGACTTGCCTTTGGAGGGCAAGTAGGGACGACTGAGGAAGTATTTTTGAAAGGAAGCCTGGGAAGTGGCGATCAAGGTTGCCCTGGTTGAAGGCGGCAGCAGCAGCAGTCCCGGGAGAATCCCTCGCTGGAGTCAATCCTCCGGAAAAGACATTTCATGCCTAAATGAAAATCTTGTTAAATGTTATTAATTTGGACTTGGAGCACATCGCGGCCCCCTGTGCCTTGTATTCCCTTATTAGAGATTCATGTCTTATCAAATATCTAATTAATCTCCTAGACATCATTTGTTCTGGCCAACTTTATCTCAGCTGGTCCAGGGGGAGAACCCTCGGAATATTCCCGGTGACAAAAGCTTCCCTTGAAGATCCTTTTAATTGTCTAAATTAACTGCGCCGCATTTGCATGTCAAACGCTAAAGGGCAACCTGAGATAAAATGTAAACGTTTGAAAAGCCTCCCAAACGGAGCACTTGATTCGATCGCGAGGCTTTTTGCAGGAGACAACTGCTCCTTGCCTTTTCAAAAGGCGGTTGATCTATGCAAATGGCGAGTGGGAAAGGCTTCTGTCTCCCCCTGCACTCCAATGGCTCCTCGCAGGTTATTTGAATATCAGTGGCTCTGCTATTGAAAAAGGTTCAAGGATGCTCTCTGACTTCTTTGTGATTACTCAGTGCAGCGTCTGATTCTGAAGGAAAAAGGGGGGGCCAAAAAAAAAAAAAACACACACACAACCTCAGGAATAATTAAAGGCTGGGATCAGGCCTGAGAAACACATTTGGGACGGGAATCTCATTGAGATGGGCTCTTTCAAAATAAGGCACCAGTTAAATTGACCAGAAGGCAATTATTGAAATGAAAATTGTTTTCACTCCCTTTGTCTTCTGACCAGCAACTTAGCAGTCTCAGTATATCTTTTATTTTTTTTAAAAGAGAAAATCGTTCCAATGAGATAATTGCGCTACTTTAAGGAGGAAAGAGAGTAAGGGAGGGGGAAAAGTTAATTTAGATGGCGCTATGAAAGGCTGAAATATAGCTGAAGCCCTTTTACAAAATCGAACGCGCAAATTTACACCCACCCCTCCCCCCCCAAATATATATGATGCAGGAAACGGAATTTTGCTAGCAAAGCAGGCTGAAGAAGCTCTGAATGGAAACATCTGTTGGGTCTTGCGGGGCTGGTGCGGTCATTGTGCTCAAAGGCAGCGCAGAAACTGGGCAGAGATTATTCCCCCAAACAGCTTAATAGGGGTGTGCAGGCTGGAGCCGGTGGGGAAGGGCAGGCAGGGGGACTGTGGGAGAAGGGCGATGTCAGGCTGATGCAAAGACTGATCGCAGTCTGGATGGGTTTATTTCAGGGGTGGATCCTTTTGGCCACCTTTTCTGCCTCAACCTCTTAAGGACGCGGGTCGAGAGCAGTCGCCTGCCCTCCTCTTCCTCCCCCGGCGCGCCTTGATCCTCTTGTCTTCACGTTGCGAGCTGAACTTTGGAGAAGGCAGGCAGGCAGGCAGGCAGTCCCCTGGTTAAGCAGGGGCGGCACATCCATCTTCTGGCCTCCCCGAGGTGGGCCTGGGCTCTGGGAGGAGTGTGTTGACTGCGGGTGGGTGGACACGCTGGGGCAGGGGCCAAGTAAACAGAGCGACGTCCCGGGCGCTGTCCTGTCCCTCCCTCCCTCCCTCCCTCGGTTGTTGTGGGCTTTGGGAGGAATGCGTGCGCGCGGGGCGCCGGGCAGGAGTCCGCTTTGTCTGCCGGCCGCAATCAAGCAGATCAAAGGCGCGCCTCCGAGTCCAGTTTCGGCCAGGCCAGGGTGCCAGGTCGCAGCTCGGTGATCAAGGACCTCTTCGCGGCGCCTTTGCCCCCGCGGGTCAGAAAATGTCCATCACTGGCAGACTCCCCAGAAATAGCGAGAGAGAGAGAGAGAGAGAGAGAGAGAGAGAGAGAGAGAGAGAGAGAGAGAGCAAACTTTGGAGGGGACGGCAGAGGACGTGTAGAAGCGACCCGAACTTTTGTGTTGTGTTTTGTGTGTCGCTCTTTGATAAAGCGACACAGGCTCCAGTCCTGTCCACTCCTGGGAGTAAGCCCCATTGACTTTAATGGAACTTACTTCGGAGTTGACAGGCATAAGATTGGGCTTTGGGGATAACTGTAGCGTCTTCGCATCGCAGACCTTGGAGTGGTGGGATGAGCAAGCAGAGCAGCAAAGAAAACCCGTTTAATTTTCCTTTTGCCTTACCTGAGATCCGCCACCTTTTGGGGGGGTGGGGGTAGAAAGCCAAGACCGTAAAGCACCGTGGGGGGCGCAAGGGGAAGCTGGCTTCACTGACTGTGATTTCAAAAAGGAAAGGATCATTGCAGAATTCCTTCTCTTCCTTCATTCCTTCCTTCCCTTGCGCTCCTTAGTCAAATTCAGTAACTCCGTTTAGCTTTCTTACCGCACAGTCCTTTGCGTGTCTACTCAGAAGTCAGTCCCACTCTATTCAATGGGGCTTACTTCCAGGGAAGTGTGTGTGTAGGATTTCAGTCTTAGGCTACAATCCTATGCATACTTTCCTCCGAGTAAGCCCCACTGACTCTAATGGGACTTACTTCTGAGTAAACAAGCCTAGGACAGGGCTGCAAAGACATCTGAGGCTGCAATCCTATCCACACTTTCCTGGGAGTAAGCCTATAGTTGACTATAATGGGACTTACTTCTGAGTAGAGATGCATAGCCTTGCAGCCTTATTCTCCTAGGAATTGTTACTTCCGGTAGGTGCCCATCAGAGCGCGGAGTTTACAGAGGTAGGAGACCAGGGTGGAGAAACCACAGCCTCGAGAGGTGGACTGGGGGAGGGGGTTGTGGAAGCGCAAGGGGCATCTGATGCCTGCCTGTCTCGGATTCAGCAGGAGATCTGTCCTCCCCCGCAGCAATTACAGTTTTCTGTTCTAAGTATATATGCATAAAATTGTTCTAGGTATATATAAAATGTGTCTTTCTCCTGAAAAAAAGTTTTTCCTGCTCACAACATTCTTATAAAATCCGAGTCAGTTGCTTGATTCTTCCGTGTTTTTAAAAGCCACACACACACACACGGGCAAATGTATTTAATCTCTCCTTTATGGGCAGCCGTTTTCGGTGCTGTATTCACTTCGGATTCTTTTCTGCACCGAGGAAGCAAATGCTCACAGAAAATCCAGCCTATTTGGGTAATTGGTGCGTAATAAAGTGTTTATTTTAAGTGAGAATAATTTAGCTACAAATTTTCTTAAGGAATAACATTCTTAACATATTACGGGGAAAAAAAAAACACACCCTGAAAACTCTGATTTGCCTTTATGTTTGACAGTCACTTTTGAGTCCTTTTGAGAAGAGAAAATAAAAAGGAAGGGGGGGGGGGGAGAAACTCTTGTATAATTTCTTACTCTTTGGTGCCATCTAGAGGTGGTAGGGAGGGAAGCGCTTTGGATTCCTTCCGGAAACCACGCTCTCTATCTTGCCTGTTCTCCAGAAGAATTAAGCTAATAGCCCTTCTGAGACCCGTAAAACTCTGAGTCTGCTGTGCAAAAGCTGGTACCGGATTTTCAGCTGGTGCGAACGATCTATTGGGAAATCAGTTCATTTTTAAGGGCTAACACAGAAGGGAGAACCTCTGGGTTTTAAGCTCATTTAACTCCCCCCCCCTTATGTGTTAATGTCCGTTCATCCTTAAGAGCTCTTTCAAATGACTAGAGGGCAGCGTTTTGTCACTGAGATAATTTTCAGGCCAGACCGGGGTAAAAAAATGCCTGGCAGCCTCTTGCAAGCATTTGAGCCACGTGTGAATCAATGGCTGTTCTTGCAAGAGACCGAAAACGGGGGAAAAGACTGAAATTTGTGCGGATGCACAACCCAATCCAGTGCGTGTCTGCTCAGAAGTAAGCCCAATTACAGACAGTGGGGCTTACTCCCAGGTAAGTGTGGCTAGGATTGCAGCCCTAGTTAAAACTCCTTAAGAATCAAAAGAAAAAGTGACCTTATCCGCCTGCCTGCCTGCCTGCCTGCCTGCCTGCCTGCCTGCCTGCCTTTCTTTCTTTCTTTCTTTCTTTCTTTCTTTCTTTCTTTCTTTCTTTCCAAACAAATTCGGGGACCCCAGCTAAGAAACCGTTGTCATTCAGAATACTTATAAGCCGCTTGTCAACTAAGGAAAGGCACACTAAGCGGCTTGCAGTACGCATGGAATCAATCCTCGACGGCGGGGGTTCAGTCACAACCCGGAGCCTGGCGAAGGCGCCCAGATCGTTTCACCCAAATCCGCGTTCCCTGAAATGGGGGGGAGGGGTGCTTCTTCCTCCCAAACAAGGCTGCAACCCTATCCACACTTGACTCCCACATTGGGAGTAAACCGCATTGACCGTAATGGGACTTACTTCCGAGTAGAAGTGTCTAGGATTGGGCTTAAGACATCTGAGGCTGCAATCCTATCCACGTTTTTCTGGGAAGTAAGCCCCATTGACTATAATGTGGCGTTTTGGGAAAATTGGCGAGAGGGGTGGGCAGGGAACTGTCCGGGAGCTTGGCTGAGATCAAACCCCAGGCATCAAGAGGGGAACTGCGATCGAGATCCCAGACACGAAGAGCTGGTTCGCGGTCCAAGGCTCATCTCTCCTCGTCCAGCCTCCCATGCACGTTTCCTCAGAAGCAAGTCCCATTATCGTCAATGGACCTTATTCCCAGATAAGTGTGGATAGCATTTCATCCTAAGAGCACAATCATTTGCATGTTTACTCAGCAGTGAGTCCCATTGTGTTCAGTGGGGCTTACTCCCAGGAAAGTATGGATCGGATCGCAGCCTAAGAGCACAATCCTCTGCATGTTTACTCAGAACTGTGTCCCACTGTGTTCAATGGGGCTTACTCCCAGGAAAGTGTGGATTGCACAGCCAGGCTTGTCCCTGCTCCCAGTGGAGGAGAAGCGCTCCCCACCCGCCCAGCCCCTTGCGAAGAAGACCCGCGAGCAGCCCTTTCCGCCACCGAGCTGCAAACCCCAAGCAGGCAAGTGGAGCGCACGGCTTGGAGAGATCAGAGGGGCCACTCCAGAGGGAGTCAAGCGGCTCGGCCCTGGGATTCCCACCAAGCGGGGTGGGTGGGGGGAGAAGAGTTCTTGGTGCGGTCATCAGTGTAAACAGGCCCTGATGGCTTGCGCAGCAGGCTCCGCCTCCGCTCCCTGGGCTGCTGGCTGGATCTGCCTCTCGCAGGCTGCGCTGCCTACTCCCGAGATGAGTAATTACTACTTGGAGAGCAGGCGCAAAGTCCTCCTTGGCCAGTCCCTGCCACCAGATCGGGTTTTTGCTGAAGGGGGGGGGGGCGCAATTTTTTTTTTTTTCCAAATTGCCTTTCAGCCTAAAGCTGCCTTACCTGAATGTCATAATTACAGTAATTATGTACATCCAAATTACATGCTAATTAAATTAGAATCAAATCGTTCTAAATCGAAATCAAATGAGGTAGCGCGAATTAATCAATGACAACATAAATAGAGAGCTTCCTTCGGGGGATATTTATTGTAACGATCCAAGAGGGAATCTGAGCTGGAAAAGTCACCTGTTTATTTACTTTTCAATTAGTAATAATTTATTCCCCGGCACCATCTCCGTTTTAAAGCTGTCGCCTAAGCTCAACCCCCCCCCCCGCCCTTCCATACACACACACACTCCCCACTGGCTGTAAGTCAAAAGGAGAATTCAAAGAGGAGACCTCAAGATCTCCCTCCCAGCACCAACTCCAAGAAGCGTAAAAATTCACAGCCCAGTCCGAGGCAAGTCTACTCAGAAGTAAGCCCAGTTGCGTTCAATGAGATTTACTCCCAGGAAAGCATGGATAGGATTGCAGCCTTAGGCAACAAAAGGAGCCCCTGCCCTCCATCTCGGAGCTCTTCCAGGCGACTGCAAAGTTCTTCTTGCTTTTTAAAAGCCATTTCTGCCCAACGTTGCATATACGCAACAGGAATCCAATGTGTACACCTGTGGGCTGGGCAGAAACAGGTTAGTTAAGCGATCTTTCCGATCCAAGTAAGGAGGCACATTTCCCAACTGGCCAGGAAGAGTGCCCCCCTCCCGCTAAAGCCAGAGGTCCAAACACCAAGGTCGGCTCTCTCGTGGCTTATTGGTCAGTTCTCCAGCAGGGGTGGATGGACTCGCACCCACTCCCACTGGAGTAAATTGTTGAACGGGCCTCACCAGCTTGTAGGTATGGACTCCCTTTTCCCAGGCTGTGCTCCACAAACCGTTTCACCCGCTGCTGGCTCCCCTGCGAGCACATTGATTGGACTCAGGGCTCAAGGCTTGACCATGTCTACTCAGAAGTAAGTCCCGTTCTACTCAATGGGGCTTACTCCCAGGTAAGTGTGGATGGAACTGAAGCCAAAGAGCCCAATCCTCTGCGGGTCTACTCGGAAGCAGGTCCCATTATACTCAATGGGGCTTACTCCCAGGCAATTACTCTCAGGATGGGATTGCAGCCGAAGTCAGCAGCGGAGAGCGGCGCCAAGCTCTGTGATGTGAATGGGGCCACCATTGACTGTGCCAAAACGCAGGGCGGGACCACTAACCCTGGTTCTGGTCTGGACTGCCTCCTAACCTCACGGAGGGGATCTGCATGGAGAGGCTGGCCAGATACAAAGTGGGGGGCGGTGCACCTCAACATGGAAGGGTTTGAAAAGCTGCACCTGCCCAAATTCCCTCTTCTCCACAATGGGTAAAGGTACGGGCGGTCTGTCCTCCATTGGATCTGGCCACCCAAAGGCACGGGTGTCTGGCATGGACACAGTCCCCAGCCCTACCGGCCCCCTGTAATTAGACAGCTTGGAAAGGCCGCAAACCTCATGCTACTATATTCGATGTGGTCTAAAACCCAGAGTGGCGAAGGACCTGCCCTGCCCGGCAGAATCCAAGCAGCAGCAACTCCCGTCCCTTCCACAGCAGGACTCTTGCGGTGGGTCTGCTTAGGAGGAGACCCGGCCAGAGCTGCCTGCACGATCGGGTCGAGATCCTTCACGTCCACAGCAGTCACTGCGCATTGCCCATTCACTTCAATGGGAGAGAGGGACCTCTGCCGCGGGAGGGGAGGAAGGCGCCCAGGGCGTTAACGATCAGGTCCTTCACTCTCTTCTCGTCCCAGTGCAGCGGGGTCCGTGATGACCACCGAGTCTGATGGCTGCAGCTCGGGCGCCAATGAAAGGATGGGCTGCTCGGGGCTCCCAGCCCGGAGCCTCTTGCCTCTCCACCCTCCTTCGAGCAGAGCTCTTTGGAAGGACACTCAGACCTCCTCTGAGTGAGGAAATGTCAAGTGTAAAGCCTTTGAAATGGTGGTTGCTACTGGACTTTGAAAGGGAAGGCTGTGTGTGGTCCCACCCCCGCGGGGAGTGGGCTACCTGGTCTCTGTAATCGCCCTCTCCATGCAACTCCACCCCCCCCCCCCAACTTCCAGTGACTGGGGACTGGCTGATGCTGTGTTTCCTGGTGGCTCTCTCTCTCTCACACACACACCCACCAGCTGAAGAGGCTGCAGCAAAAGCTCTATGCTAAGAGCTGGAGAGGAGACCTGCCTCCTGCCTGCAAGCATTAGAGTAAGGGCCCAACCCTATCCAACTTTCCAGCACCAGTGCAGCTGCAATGCAGCCCCCGGGGAAGGGAACAAAGAGACCTCTGTGGCAGCCTCCCCACCACAGGAAGCTGTACAGGTCCTGGAATGTACTGGCATGGCACTGGAAAATGGGATAGGACTGGGCTCAAAATTCAAAAGGAAAATTATGTGGCAACCTTAAAGCACCCATTTCATCTGGTGTGAACTTCAGTGGGCAAAACTCATCTCATTGTTCAGATGAAATAGAAGAGCACTGATGATGGCCTTTGCTGCCCTTCCTGCCCAGAATCGGTGGATTGGGGCCACAACAGGCCCCCTCCCCTTAGTAAGCCATCTCAACTGAGCCCTAAATCACCTTTGAGGCTGTCTGTTGCCTCCCCCTTGGACTTCTACTTAAGTTTGGCGCAGCCCGTTTTCTGGGCAACTGTCTGGACCCAGTTGCCGAAGATTAACCCACCAGCAAACACAGTGTGTGTGTGACAGCCCAGCATTGCAGCAGTCATTTTCTTACAGACCTTAATAGCAGGCGATGGTGGTCATTTGTAAACCAACAGCACCTCCTACAGGGTTTAATTTGCCGTTGTCAAATTAACACAAATAGCAGAGTTGGCTCTCTCTCTTTTGCTCTCTGTTAATTACTAGGCCAACGTTCATTTACTCACCATCAAATCCCTTTTCCACTTCTTTCTTTTGAATAACTCCTAAAGATGGGTTTCTGGGACCAGATCTTAACATATTCACAACTAATGGCTGTTTCACACATTGCCCAGCAACAAAATCGCTGCGATCTGCCACCACCATTCACCTCAACAAGGATATAGTCACAGCCCATTGGGACTCCTTGGCAAGTACCTATATAACACACACATCTCACAAACACATTTATGGCACTCATGCTTAAAAATGTCTTTGGCGCACTCCCAAAAGCATAGCACGTGAACAGGCCCAACATCAGAGAACTTATCAGAGGGAGAGGCCGAATAGCAAACACGCTTGTGCTAGGCAGATATGTTTGGGAACACAGGAGCTTCACTTCAGCAAATTAAATCAGGTTTTAATTATTGTTTGAAACACACAGCATGACAGCAAAAAGATAAAAGAGGCAGGGAAAGTCTTTATCCATCCCCCACTACATTCTAGTATATATTCCACACATCTCCCTATTCTTCTCACCTCAAAAGAAAATAACTCCTGAACAACTGAACTTCCTTTTGTTTGCACTGCAAGTAGTATTCAAAAACCTTCTTTGTCCAAAGGACAAAACAACAAGGTGAACCTAAAATAAAGACATCTCCTCAATGGCTTCCATGTCATGCAGGGTTCACAGGCTTGTCTTGAGATGCTGACAAGGGATCTCAAATCACAATCAATGTTAGTCATGGCAGGACTGTTCCGATTTTCCTTGTCATTTTCCTCGTCAACATAAGCATCTCAGTAGTATTCTTACTAGTGCATCAACCTGAGATATGTGCCAACTGGTACAATTTTGTCTGCTCAATGTTGCATGGAAGGGTCAGGTAAAGAAAGATGAATTAGACAGCTGAATGGCAAAATAAGGCCTCTCCATTCAACCAGAAACACACCAGCAAAATTGCAGTCACGTGCTTATGGTATACCTTTATAAACTGCTCCAACAGAAAGTAAACCTCAAGCACACATAAATGTTTACTAAAAATAGAGGGGCTGATACTTTTCTCTTGTAAGGATTAAGTGTAATGGCAGCAGCTGGGTGGCAAGCCGCCAGCACAGACAGCCTTGAACCAATGCCCCTTTTCTGCGTACAGTAAAATAGGCCACAGAGAGAAAGGGGAAGAAGAGACACTTTCTCTTTCTCTTCAGAGAGAAAGAGAGTAATAGATGTCTTGCACTACACATGTGTTTTTCCAAAGGCCCTTTCAAAGTGGGGTCAAAATTTTACTGGGCTGAAAGACACTTGCAAATGTAGACTTTACACTGCAATGATGTCTTCTCTTTACTTGTGAGAATGTACTCTGACAAAAGAGTGGCCCATTCACTTCATATTAAGTTCTTAACCATGTCTGTTGAGGAGCAGGTATAGGAGCACTGCCTCTCTTACATGTTTCCAGATCACTTATTGCAGCAAAAACAACTGCTTGCAGGCCCAACATGTCCAAGAGACTGCTTTTGTTTCTATGCCTCATTGCAATTCATTCAAGATCAGCTGGCAGCACTCAATACCATTCATGGGACAAGACTAAATAGCAACGCTAAGTACAGAAGCCTTGGTGGATACTATATGGCTATTGGAAGGCCCTTACTCTAGATTCTCAATGAAGTCCAATATTACATATTGCATAGGAGTGCTATAAAACCTTTCTATGTGGGTTTGTTTTTAGCAAATAGAGTGTAGCAGAATGTGTACGGGATGGGAGAGATTAATTTTATGGGGACAGGACTGTAGAGGTCAGTGGTAAAGCACCTGCTTTGCATGCAGAAGGTCCTGGAGAAAAATAGGATTGGGAAAGATGCTTTTCTGGAAACCTGGAGAGCCATTCAGACAAGATAGGCCAATGGTTTGACTCTGTATAAAGCAGCTTCATCCACTCAACCTATTTTTCAGGTTTTACTTGCATATATAAAATGTTCATAATTTTTTAAAGTTATCCATCCTGTTAGAATGCAGTGTTGAAAATGTATAACAGTTTTTGAACAGTGAACATGTAAGATGGACTAGCTGTGGAGTCTCATGATAATTTACAGTTGTTTGGGTTTATTATAGTTCAATCTGTTTTTCTTCTTTTCTTTTTGTAGCCTGACTCCAACCCTCTACGTATTTACTAGGAAGCAAAGGCCCACTGAACTCAGTGGGTTAATTTCTGAGAAAGGACGCACAGGATTGTCACTCTGGTGCTATCTACCTTATTTCTCATGATAGATTTAACCAAATAAGGCCGCAATCCTAACCCCTTATGTCAGTGCTTTCCAGCACTGGCATAGCAGTGCCAATGGGACATGTGCTGCATCGGGCAGTTGGGTGTCACTCATGGAGGCCTCCTCAAAGTAAGGGAATGTTTGTTCCCTTACCTCAGAGCTGCATTGCCCTTATGTCAGTGCTGGAAAGCACTGACATAAGGGGTTAGGATTGCGCCCTAACATAGTCTGCAGTTCCTTAGTATTCTAATGTATTATCTTTAGCATTTCTCATAGTCATACTTAGATGATGGCATAACACGCAGGAAAGTGTGAGTTTTGCAAGGCATTAAAGATACCTCTACAACTAACTCTCTTGCATATGCAAAAGCATCTGCATAGTGGTGTAAAATAGATTGAGACACAACAACAAAGCCCACTCATACTACAGCAGAAACAAAGACACTAAAATGTTGCTTGCTTGTACCTTGAATTCAACAGCACCACTTTGATCCTCTAATAATGCATGAGTTTTTCTCTCCCTGAGAACTGCAAAGAAAAACCAGCACTTGACTTTTCTACCTGTGTCTTCAATAAAGCTGAACAATGCAGAGAAAAAAGGCAAGTCATTCTCAGAATCAAAGTTTATTTAATATATGTAGTTCATATTTTCATATAACACCTTGTTTTTAAAAAAATCTCTAATTCTCTAAAAAGCTGAAGCCTGACAACAGGTAAGACTGGAGCTGGCATTGGATTCCTAAAGCACACAATACCTAGAAACTGTTGAGACAGTAAATATTCTTCCCATGTCTTGAGAAATTATTGAACAATAACTTGACACTGTACTGACATATACCAACAGGGGTTCAAGATGTTTAGATAGCCTTGACCAAGTTATACTCTGCAGGAGATCAAAAATGTTGGCTACACACTTATGTGGAACTATGTTGCTCTGTTGTTTTAACTCATAAAATTGTCCTCTTAGGTGGAACTTGGGGGAAAAAATGCTTCGGTTGAAAAAATAATGTAGCATTTTGTGGTCTGTAACAGTGATTTTATCCACAGCTATGTCCGATACTTTCAGTGTCATTTAATCTACTCTGAAATCCTTTCTCTGCTTCTCACAAAAGTACTCCCATCTATTACAAAGCAAGGAGAAACAATATTTTCTGGTGAAGCATCAGTTTCATTGAGGCACAGCAAGTACTTTTCCACATGAATTTCTAAGCCCAAAGAACATTTGATTTACCAAAAGCTTGTCCTCCAAAATAAAACAATGTGGCTTGACAGAGAAATAACACACATTTAACAACATTCTAATGTGCTGATGAAATTCAAAACCCTGTATTTGTAAATATAGGTACAAAATGTATAGAGCTATTGGAAGTAAGACGATGGCATTTTACTGAAAACCCCCATCTCCCTCAAAAAGGAAGAGCCCTTGCTAAAGGTGTTCAAATGACAAAAATCTGCACCTGCCACCCACATTATCTATTTTTTCATCTCCCTGCTTCTGTTTCTCTCTCTGTGCTCCGCTTTACTATACTTGTCTCTGCAACTTTCTTTATGTGTCTGCTGCTCTCTACAGACATTTGAGCTGTGGCATTTGGTTTCCTTTTTCCAGTGCCGTTCCTCACTGGGACTGTAACTCCTGTGCCTTGTGTGAGAGCCTCTCTCATTCCTTTCCTCCTTGCTTTTGCTTGTGCTGCTCCCGTATCTCTCAGATTCTCTTCTCTTGTCTGTGTTATCATTCCTGCTTGTGGGTTTTCTTTCGCTCTTACAGACGCTCCATTTGTTGTTCTCCACAGAACTATCTTGCTTTAAAAGTCTACACTTCTCCCTATCTTTGTCCTTGTTACCATGACTGCTGGAGGGCTCTTCATAAAGTTTTCTCTTAGCCTTCGCCTTCCCTTCAGAATCACTGCTGCTAGCCTCTGAAAACTTGGCTTTTCTTCTTTCCTTAGAATCCATCTTCTTTTGTGCCGCTTTATCTTGGCTGTCAGTCTCACTGTCACTGCTGCTTACTGAAGACTCACTGGAGGATGTGGAAGACGATCTGCTCTTATGTTTCCTATGTTTACCTTTGCTTTTTCTCTTCTGCTGCTTTTTCTTCTTTCTGTCTTTCTTCTTCTTTTTCTCTAGGCGATCCAGTTTCCTTTTATTGTGGACATAGAAAAAATTGAGCAATTAAGCAGAGAGGCATAACAGGAGAAGACTGCTCTCCTTTAGAGGTCAGTAGTTCAGTGAATCCAATACAATAAATATCAGACTATGATGAGTTTATTATTTAAGAATAGTAATAAAACACTTCATCTCTTCCCCAAACTTACCACTTGGCCCCTTTTGAAGTCTTATTGTAAAAGCTATTCAAAAGCTATCTTGTACACAACCTAATGGAAAGTGGGCATACAATATGAACCTGGGCCATACAGTATTGAAAACAGTATCATGTTTTATTTTTTAATTAGCCTCATTTGAAATTTTTTTAAAATTAAAAAGATTTTTCTAGATAATCACTTTAGTTTATGAGAAAAGAGAGTAACACATATTTACATCTACTGTACTCAATATACTGTTCTATTGGGACTTTCACTGATCTTTAAAAACATTTGAGAGGTTTATCATCACAGAGTATTTAAATACTTTTTAAGTTAAAATGTTCATGTGCCAAAGAATATGGCTTCAATCTTGTTCTACTAGCATCACATAAAAATGTGCCACTGATTTCTACAGAAGGAGAAAGAATCATCCTGATTCAACTAAGGGCCAGAATTCATGCAAGCCTGCTTAGCAGATGGAGAACTGTCTGCACACAGTGGCTGTCTGAGATTTCCTTGCTTGATCCAGCAGTGATAGCATTGATATGTAGTTTGGGAGGGGAAGCAAAATGAAACTGAATTTAGGATCTCTCACTCCCCCTTCTCTATCAAACAGCTTATCAGAATCACTACTGCTTTGGCTCACAGGACTACATATATACACTCCTGGTTGTAGTGTGTATGCACAGTTTGTCAGAAGTAGCACAAAAAATATGTAGTGAGCTCCCTCTACAGCTTTAAGAGGATCAGTAATATGCAAATACCTTCTTCCCCCAAAATACAGCAAGCTGTTAAAATTAAAGTGGTTTACAATTTTTAAGTTTGCATATTGTAAGCCTCCCTGTTCTTATTAGAAGGACAGGTTATTCATTTTAAATAAATAAATTATAGATGTCAAGAGTAGATTTAGGGCCCAATCCTATCCAATTTTCCAGTGCCGGTGCAGCTGTGCCAAAGGGGCATGCACTGCATTTTGTGGTGGGGCAGCAATCACAGACGCCTCCTTAAGGTATGGGAACATTTATTTCCTTACCTTGGAGCTACATTGCGGCTGCACCAGTGCTGGAAAACTGGATAGGATTGGGCCCTTTGCCATTTCTGCCCAACATTGCATATACAAACCAGGGACCAAATGTGTACATCTGTGGGCCGGCAAAAATGGGTTAATGCCAACAAGAACAAATATCCAATTTTTTTAAAATGCTATCAAGCGGGGGGGGGGGGGATGATGACTCACCAACTGTTTCAATTGTAGAAGCGCACCAGTGGACATGGATTTACAAGGACTGACAAGGAGAGTTTTCTTGTGTCCACACTTAGAAGATTCTATTTACATGTCATCTTCAGCTGTGTAGTTGCCTTCACACAGTTCTAGGTACTCTATATACTGGCTTAAGGATACAGAAAGAACTAATGGAAACAGGCTTCTGAATTTCAGAACTCTCAAAACTTTTGTGATTAAAGCCTTGATAATGTAAACTGGCATTCTCATATAAGCAGTATAGCAACTCCAACCAGGTATCTGTTGGCAAGTATTTAGTATGAACAGAGATGGTATAATGTAGTCCAACAGTTACCTCAAAAGTTTTTGTTTCTGCTTAGTTGTCAAGGATTTCAAGAATTCCACTTCTGGGTCATCTTCTCCTTCACTAGCAACAAATTCCTGTAAAGAGAAAAGGGAATGCATGGCTATGAAATATGAATGGAATGGGTGGCACTTACATTACAGCAACAATATGAATGTTACTTTTAAGATGACTGAGGTTGCAATCCTATACACATTTACCAGGGAGTAAGTCCCTTTGAGCTCTATTGAACTTACTTCTAAGTAGACATGCATAGGATTGCACTGTGAGTAAGTAGAGGGGGTTTTAAAGAATTTGTTAGAAGCTACAGTAGAATTTGTGTTTGAAAAGAGGTTCTTGAAATATATTCACACTGAAGTAGCTTTGTAAAGTCATGGGAAGGAGGACATTGTGTAGGCAAAAACATTCAAGGGTTTCCAATAATTCTGGTTCTATGAAAGTCAATGAGAGTCAGCTGAAGAACATAACATTTCCAGAGGTATTGACTGGTTTTAGTTTTTCAGAACCTTCAAATTTTGAATGTTTAAATTTTAGTGCTTCATTAGGTTTTTCATTTTGTTTTTGTACATTGCTTTGCGCATAACTTATAAAAAATGGAAAAGCAACTAAAAATTAATACAAATAAAATTAAAATGGTTGCTGTACCGACATTGCTTGCTGGGAGAAATCTCAACCCAAGTTTAGAGTTTGGGTCTTCTGTATCTCACAACAGGGAGAATAAAAATGGAGGTTTTTGACTGAAGCAGAAAAATACACTTTATTCAAATGAACTTAGTCATAACATAATAACAAGTAATATTTAATAATCATAGGGAACATAGTAGTAAATGGCCTGAATCAGATGTTATTTCATCTTTGTGGTGCAAGAACAAGATACAAGCATCCCAGCAGGTTACCAGGTTGAGATTTCTTCCTAGTGAGTAACATTAGAACTGGCCATAGTTTTAAGTGAGGTTAAGGACAGGACCTTAAGACCCCAAACTGAAAAAGCAACTTGTGGGATCCCACATAGGAGTCACAGCACTAGGCAAGATAATGACATGCACCATCACTAGTGTAATAACAACCATCGTTAGCAAGTTTAATCAAAAAAGAGCTCCGCTGCAGGTCAAAGGAGACATGATGGCAGGGGTTTCATGTGTTTAAACATGAGACTGCTCCAATCTATAGAAAGAGGTGGAAAATCCGATTTTAAAAGCAAAAGGGGTGCATGGTGAGTGGAATCTTTCCCTCTCCCATGTTTTATCTCCCTGCAGCTTCTCCCTCTTCCAAGTACTTTTTTCTCAGCCAGGAGAACTTCTGACAGTTCAAACTGGGAGGATAGTTTGTGGAAAGGGGCTGCAAAGAGGTAAACCACAGGAGGGGGTTGGATCTATGTGACTGTGGCAACCCTGTGTGACTGAAGGGGCTATCATACTGAGTTTGCTGTACATGAAGTGATACAAATTAAGGGTCTGACTACCCAATCCTATCCAAACTTTTCTGGGAGCAAGCCCCATAATGGGAGTCACTTCTGCATACACACACATAGGACTGGGCTGTCAGTCCACACATACTGTGCAGCATGTAGGGCACAGCACCACGTTCCCTTTTTTCCTTAGTCCAGGTGAACCTACAGAGCATCCAGAAATCCTGTGTCCTTGTGGCTGTGCTCTTCTCTGTGGTGGGGAGAAGCTGTTTCAAAAGTCAGTCGCTGCGGGCCCATTCATGATTAGTGGATATTCTCTGTTCCCTGCCTAGGGGCTTCTGCAGACTAGCAGTTTGCGAAACCCTAGCAAGAATCAAGAAAGTGCCAGTGGAAATAAGACATCTGCAGCAACTGCAATTTTTCAACCACAAGCATGATGTGACAGACCTGGCTGTCCATAGGTGTGTAGGGAAAGCTGTGCCCTACTTGAACAGCACACAGGGGGCAGTATTCTGGATGGTATCTTTCAAAAACAGCATTCCCTGAACAGCACTTCCATTCGCTTCCCTGACTTCATCTAGGAGGTTGCTCTGGATAAAGCAGTTAGTATCTTATCATAAGCATCATAGTAAAAGCCGAAACCATTTCCTCTGCGAGATATTAAATATCTGCTAACCCACAGGAGGCATTTCATTTATTAAACTATGGGCTGGAAAAATTATTTTAGATCTGTCACTCTGGCTAACAGGGAAAAGAAGTAGAAAACCGAGTAAGTTTCAGGACATCTCTAACTCTATCTACTCAGCTTTCCTATGGATATGCATATTATAAAAACATTAAGTAACAATTCACAAGCAATCACATTTAGATTTACAGACATTTTCAGCTTACTGATAAAAAGATCATTACCTGTGATGGATCATTTGCGGTCAAGTTTCTCCCCAGTACATTTTGTTTCAGTGCAAACCCACTGTTTCTCATCTCCGCTATTAGCTCCGAGGGGTGCATTGATGGCCCTGTTCACCAAAATCACAGTTTGAATGTATCATTTATATCTCTCTACCTTTTTTGGACTCCACAGTGGGAATTCAGTTGAAGCTTTGTTAAGTAAAATCACAGCTAAATCAACTCAATAATCTTCTGCTGAGCAAATAATCAGATATGATTTTCTAAAACAGCAGTCTGGAGATTCAGAGTAGAAAATAATTGCATTTTTATTTAAGTACAAGGGGATTCTCTTCTTATGTAACTTTGTCATGTTGAAAACAATATATTTTAGGTATTGTCTTGCTGTAAGTTTTTTGAGAAAAGTAAAAAAATAAAAATAAAAAAGCAGGCTCAGAAAGCCAAGCCAAATTTAAATCTTAAACACTCCCTGGCATAAGAACAATATGAAAACACATTTTAAGCCAAACACTTTAAATTTTTATATTATTCTCTCTTTCAACAGTACATTAAAAGTTTCAGTATAATTCTCAAATGTTAACCACTATTTCACACATTTTTAGGGTCCAATCCTATCCAACTTTCCAGGGCTGGTACAGTTGCAATGTAGCCCCAAGGCAAGGGAACAAATGTATCTTATGGAGGCCTCCATAACTACCCTCCCACCACAGGCTGCAGCGCACACCCCACCTCTTCCACTCCCTATGCCAGTGCTGGGAAGTTGGATAGGATTGGGCCCTAAGTGTGGTCTTCCAACAATGCAATGTTATACAGGTTTATTCAGAAGGTACTCCCATTATGTTTAATGGTGCTGATTCCTGTGCAAGGATGCATAGGATACACGGGATTGCACAGATAATCATGATTAACAACGCAATCCTATTCACAATTCTATTTGCAGGAACTAGCCATCACAAACACGTAAGCACATGCTGTGACTTTAGGAGTAAGAAGCATTAGGAAGAAGGCTTGTGCCAATCCACCAGTGCTGAATCCAGACCCGTGGTCTGCATGGCATTGGTGAGTACAGCACTGAGCAGTGCAGGGGTGAGGGCGAGCGGAGTGGGGTGGATCAGGCTCTGGCGGAGGGCAGAGTTGGTGGAGGACAACTTTGCCAAGCCCCAAACCTCTTCCTGGGCCTGGAAGCCCTACACAGCGCTTCTTGGACTTGTGCCAGCTATTTCCCTTACCCCAAGATCTCCAGCCTGCTCTATTCCAGTGCTGGATACAGTGTGGGCCATGTGCCCCCACTCTGTCAGCCCTGGGTAGGATTGGGCTAAGTATTATTATTATTAACAGTATTTATATACCGCTTTTCAACAAAAGTTCACAAAGCAGTTTACAGAGAAAAATCAAATAAGTATCTTTGAAATTAATGGGGTTTGAGTCACTCACAACTTACTTGGTCCTACTGACTTCAATTGCACTTACTCCTAACTTTCTTTGGATACAATTCCTTGTGTAAGGCCCATGGCTTGTGGAAGAGCTCTAGAATCACCAGAATTACAGGTGTGCATCGCTTAATAATGGGGATGCACTCCTGCACCCTTGTCATCAAGTGATACCGGATGTTAAACGACATCACCTGTCTAAGCATCTGAAGCCAAAGGGAACAGTGTTCCCCTCACTTCTGGGGGCTTTTCTGAACCCCACAGAAGCTGCTCGCATCTGTACGCTCCCTCTCCAAGACTCAGAATGGTCGAAAAGGCAGAAAAATCACGGCTTCTAATTTGTTTGGTAAACTGGAAGTGACGGTTTCTCGCTTTATAAGGCATTCTGACGCCCTGGAGGGCTTCCCCTGCCCTCAGAATACCTTATAAGGTAAAACGTCACTTCCAGTTTCCCCAAAGAAATTGGAAGTTGCAATTTTTTGACCTTCTCGGCCATTCTGAGCCTTGCAGAAAAAGCATGCAGATGCAAGCAGCCTCTGTGGGGTTCAGTATGGTTTGCTCCTTTGACTATGGAGGGACAGCTGGCAGCCTTTCATCATGCCTGACTGTTTACAGTTGCGAACTAATAAGAGTCATGTGCAGTAATGAGAGCTAAGATGGTGTAGTGGTTCTGGTGTTGAATTTTTACCTGGAAGATCCAGGTTCAAGTCCCTGCTCAGCCATGAAGCTTCCAGGATGACCTTGGGCCAGTCACTATCTCTCAGTCTCACCTACCCTCACAGGGTTGTTGTAAGGACAAAAGGAGGGGAGGAACTATGTACACTACCCCAAGCTCCTTGGAAGAAGGGTGGTATAAAAATATTATCAACGTACATAGAACTACCTGCTATACACTCACCATTTCTTCCTTCTATTTGCGTTCACTCATTTATTAAACAAAAATGATTAAACAAATTCTCAGGAATGGGATATATGTGCCTACAATCTGCTGCTCACAGCACAATCTCTCTCCATAGCCAGCAAGAGCCTTCAGTACTCAGTTGGCTTTTGTGATGCTGCTCCCTAATAAAATCATGCTGGAAATGGTTGGAGTAAATATAACAAGTTTAGAAGTGGAGAACTATGCCATTACCATGACCTAACATGTTACGCATCTTTACTTTTAATTTCAGCAGCATTTATATCAAAGTAGTGTAACTGCAGATTCAGAGGTTTTATATACATACAGGATCATATAAGGACAAAGTTGCCTGCAAGTAAGGAACAAAGAAGGTGAATTTTGGATTTTTAACATTTTGTGTCACCTTACTTCAGGTTATTGATTTGCCACCACAGGTCCTCTCTTCAGAAATTGCTGCTGTTGTATATGATTTCCTCAGTAGGACAGGTTTGGGGCCGAAGTGGTTTCAGTGTCTAATTCAGCAGAGTAAACACCCTCCTAACTGCTCTGCAAAGCTGGGCTCTGTAATCTCGCCTTTTTTTAAAAAAAAAGTTTTAGTTTACAGCTAAACAGCAAGATGCCTGTAAATTCTAGTGGTTTTTAGGAACACCTTTATACACCAAACACTGATTTTGTACCAATAAATAATTTAAAATTGCCAAGTCAATTATGCATACATTTTTCCTGTCCAGCATTAAAGCCTTTTAAACAGTAAGCTCTTATTTATTTTATTTCAATAGCACTAACGTTCGTGGTGTTTTATATGAAGTGAAGGAAAGTCCCTGACCCAAAGGCTCATAATCTAATAGAGAATCAAGGAAGACAACAGAAAAAGGGGAAGAAAGTAGATGCAAGGAAAGCATAAGCAAACATTTATTATGTACACTTGCTTAGGCACAGTGTAGTAGGGGGTTGGGCCAAAACCTTTATAGAAAAATGAACACAGAGCATTTCAGAAAAATTGTTGAACATATTGTGGTGTCTCAGTTTGCCCCCAAATCCTCAGTGAAACATATAAACATGTATTTAAGTATGCAGGGCCAGCTGATGTCAAAAGCAGTTTGCAAAAGGGGAGTAAACTGAATGTTCAATACAGTTTGTAAAGGTTACTCTTTTGACAGAAATACACAGAGGTGACACTAATTACTGCAACTGAAAGTCACATGTGCTGTTCTAAATTTACAGACTGGTGGGAGAAACAGGCTCAGAATACTATTTAGAAAACACAACAGTGGGCAGGTACCTCTCCATTTGTCTTTCAGATTACATGTATTTATCAAAAATGCCCTTCTCTCTCTCTGGTTATAAATTATAAAGAGAAATATTAAACTGCTCTTAAAATAATTACTTTTTGAAATTTAATCTTAACCATACCCAAGCAAATTTTCCTATGATATCTCTTTGTCCTCCTTACTAACCCCAAAAGGGTTACAGCATGTCTCATCCAAGTCAACTCAGAATAGGCCTAATCAGAGAATGCACGTTAATTGATATTTTGAGGTTTGTATGTTTATTTGGTCTTTAAATTTGGATTTCAGTAGGTAGATTGTGGGGACACTGCTTGATTATGTTCAAGGGAAGGGACAAGATGAGACACAACTGGGTCTCCTTGTTTGCCCAGCACCAGTGGAAGCCTGGATGCTGGGCTAAAGGGCAGGGATAGGAACAGAAATCATTATACAGACTGCTGTCAGCACTAGAGGCTGAGTAATGCTGAGTAAAGTGAAGAAGGGTATGGTCTTCCAGCCTCAGCCCTGTTATCAAATAGCAGCACCAACAAGGATTATAGGCAAGGCATGGATGGATAGATATTTTCACTGTCAGGCAAGACAAATGAGTAAGGAAACAAAATGCTGATTGAGAAAAATATTATGAGTGAGAATACCAGCAATACTGAAAGGCTCACAGATGCCTGTGTGTAAAGTTCTGGCTTGAGAATCACTACAAATATTGAAGATACATTTGCTAACTTTATAGCCACGCTTCAGCTGAGTTTAATTTTTACATAAGCTTGGCTTGGTACTAGAAGTTGTGTAGTTCTCAGTGATATGGAGTGAGCATGCTGCTCTCTAGAGGCTGGTTGTGGTACATACAAGACTGAGAATGGACATGTAAATGTTTTTAAATCCATCCCTGGTTTTTGATGTTGAAAACCTGCTCTAGTTTAGACTCTGCAGATAAGTACCTTAGCAGTTATACAAGATAAAATACAGTATACTATGTAAAGTCTTGTGTTTGCGGCAAGGCAACTGGCTTTGCACTTATAGTTTAAAAATATTTTACCAAACACAATGTCCAAAGGGAGAGGTCTTGTGCTTGCTACAGTTATTGGACCTCTGTATTCCACCCCTTCCCATGGATGGTAGTCCAGAATGGGTTAACACACACAACCATGGATAATATGCAAAAATGTAGTTAAGAGTGAATCATGATTAAATTTAACATAAAACTACTATAAAATCTATATGATTTATTAAAATGGTATAAGATATCGAAGAGCATGCCTTTGAGCCACATATGGCAGAATTTCGTTTATTTTAGAACTTCCTAGTTTATGTTGGGAATAATTTCAGAGATTACAGGCATAAAAGAGTTACTAAATGCCCTAGTAGTGGTTCTGGCATATCAGGGAGCTAAGAACAAAACGAACAGTTGAATTTACTTTCTACTCATTAAATGGTAGTGAGAATATGAGCTGCACAGAATTGGAAGAAAAACGTTCATCCATAACTTTGGTTAAACAAAAGATGGATAATTATAGGTTTTTGAAACTGACTTATAGTGCCATCCAATTTATATTTGCCCAGAAGTACCATCATGTTCAATCAGACTTACTAGTTAGGCACATAAACTGAAGCCCTATTACTTTAAACATACAGAAGGAAAAATCTGGTCTTTTAACATTTTGGAAGTAGCTGTGAATCTTTTTACCAGGACAGAAAAGGTAGAGAATGCATTGCAAACTCAACCAACTTTCAGTTCCTCTAACTTCTATCATCTAATTCCAACACACCGCAACCATGATCTAAAATAGATTAATTTATGCTTGGGCTTGACAGACAAATTCATGCGGGGTTTCAAAATTGTTAAAGCATTTTATCAACAGATTGAAATCTTAGGTCTCAGAACCAATACTAATTCTCACTCTCTCACACATACATCCCAGAATGAAAGGATCTGAAGTTTCTTACATTAACCCCAGATTAAGCATACTGAGAGACTTCTTATATTTTTATTGTTTTGCCTGGCTGATCCAAGTTCACTTGGAAAGGAGTGGATTTGACAAGCCACCTAAGACCATCCCATTCATCTACTGCTCATTTTCTAAAGGGCTTAGTACTACTATGGGAGAGAGGCTTCCCCCCAAGAGCTTTCCTCTTTCTGGGAAACTGGTAGTCTCTTTGCTACCAGTCCAATCCCATATTAACCAATAGAGTAAGGGCCACAGCAAACCACTAAGCATTACGCTTGCTCTACTCTCCATCACTTTTCTTTCACACAAAACAAGTTCTAATAAAGATTACAGAGAGAGTAGGGGAACCAACTGTGTGGCAAGTGTGTGTTCTCATAAAGTCTAGGTTATTTCTTAGAAGAATAAGAACTAGGTTTCATGGTTCAAAGGCATAAATGATAAAGGCTGGCAGTTATTTAGAAAGCCAAGGCCTATATGAAAATCAGGATGTACTTGGCAACAAATAATGACTCTTCACTAAAATACACAATGCCACTTCAGCACCACGTTTTCAGCTTTGCAACACATTTTTACCTTATCTTGATTATGAATCTGGAAAGTTAATATGGTTTAAAAAATCTAAACCAGCTTAGCCTAAATAAGCATTTTGATTGCCTAATTTAACTTTGTAAGGAATGTATGAACGCTTATGGCTGGTCTCGGTAAACCTCACAGCTGGAACATTCTAACACTACTATGTAGCTTCCAGTGATCAAAGTCAGTTACTTTATATATCAAACTAAGATTTCATAATGGAAATAAACGCAACAGCAGGGGGGTGCAGTTGTCATGAAATAATTACACTCCTGGGAGATTACAGACAAGGCTGTACCCCAGGAGTGAGATTATCCCATGATAACCACATCCAGTGAAATTGCCTTATTGCAAAAATAATCTCCATTCACCAGCAAGATATATTATTCAATAGACTTTTGAAAGCAGAAAGATTATATTTTTTTAAAGTCTGAATCACCAACTGGATTAGTACTACAGCCTGTATACAAAGGAAAAAATGTAACCCACACTGACAGAATACTTGTTATTTCCTCCATTTGCTACAGTATAGAGCTGTGGGGTTCTGTATTGTGAAAGCAGGCACCAATTCTTATAGAACAAGACACTCATTAGCATCAGACATGGGCTTTAATCTGTATGGGCACAATCATCCTGGAGCAATTCTATACAAAGCCAGTGAAATCAATTGAAGATTTGTAGATGGGGTACAAACATGCTCTGTGATCCAGTAGTTCTAATGTGCACAGGGAGAGCCACACGAGCATTCTTCTATAAAAAGGGGAATGTTCTGGATAAACAGTGGGTAATCCCTGTGGGTACAAAGAACACTGACTTTCATAGAAGAGATGTGGTACTTCTGCATAACCAAGTCTTTTGGGCTACAATCCTATAAGACTTGCTATAATTCTATTTCTATATATCCTACATAGAATTGTATGTCTATATAGAATATTCTAAATAGCATTATAGAATTCTAAATCCTATAAGTCAGTGAGTTCTGATATTTGTTATTGTGTGCAGAATTGCAGCCACATTTTTCCAGCTCCTTCATCTGCATTTGCCCATGACTTCAGGGGTACAGGCTGCCTCTAAGCTTAGCAACACATTTAAAGCCTTCTGCTGTGCCCTGTATACTCTGGATCTGGGAAGTAGTATTACTTATTTAAGAGATATACCACCTTTCTAGACCACAAGGAGTCTAACAAAATTTAAAACAGTAAATAGAGGCCCAGTGGAAATTTATACTGCAAAGGAAGAAGGGTTCAATTAAGTCCAGGAAGCTGCCACATGGCTAACAAGCAGAGTAAGAGAGGCTGTAACTAAAACTTCTGTAAATGGAAGTCTTTTCCTAATGAGGAAAAGAAAAAGAAACATAAACTGTGGCAAAAGAGATGTAAGAAAATGATATGGAAGGCCAAGAAGCATATGGCCAGCAACATTAAGGGGAATAGTAAAAGTTTCTTCATGTTAGAAGCAAGTTATCTGCCAGAGAAGCAGTTGGCCATCAGGATGGCAAGGGAGGGAAAGGGTAGATAAAAAAGGATTTGGAGATTGCAGAGAAGTTAAATGAGTTCTTTGCATCTGTCTTGATGGCAGAAGACCTCGGGCAGATACTGCTGCCCGAACTGCCCCTCCTGACTGTGCCATTCAACAGGGAGACAGGCTGGCAGAAGGATGTGCGCCAGCCTCCTTGAACCAATGCGGGCCCCAAGGAGAGGGTGAGTTGCGTTGGCTGAGCTTGGCCGACAGAGGGGTCTGGAGAATGTGTGGGGAGGAGGTGGGAGAGAAATGTTTCGGGACGGGGAGGGCAGGCGGATGGGCGTTCCTGGGGGCTGACAGGTGGGGAGCGGGAGGTGGGGCCAGGATCTGATGGTTATGCCTGATCCTAACCTTGTTCCCAGGCCGCCTGGGGCAGTCCCGGGCTGCTCATATTTGTGCTACATCTTGAGGTAAATCTGAGTAGCCCCATTGGGACTGCTGTGGCTTTACCCAGGTAAGGAGAAGCGATTCCCCTTGCCCCAGGCTGAGCTGCTTTCAGCTCCAATCCTGCCTTGGATGCAGTGTAGGCCTGCTCCAGGGCAGGTTAGAATTGCGCTGTAAATCAGATAGAGAAGACGTTTCATACCTAATTGACAAATTAATGGTTAGTAAGTCATCGGGCCCAGATGGCATCCACCCAAGAGTTCTTAAGGAACAGAAGAATGAAGCTGCTGATCTCTTGAGTAAAATATGCAACTTGTCCCTTAAAATGGCAACAGTGCCAGATGACTGGAGCAAATGTCACACTGATTTTCAAAAAAGAAAGGAAAGGGGACCTGGGAAATTACAAGCTGCTCACCCTAACATCTGTTCCAGGTAAGATGGTGGAAAGCTCATAAAAACAGAAGAACAAGCCTTACTGAGGGAGAATCACCATGGTTTCTGTAAGGGTATGCCTTGCTTCATAAACCTTTTAAAATTCTCTGAAAATGTCAACAGGCCTATGGATGCAAGCAAACCATGGATATTATACATCTGGATTTTCAGAAGGCATTTGACATGGTCCCTCACTAAAGGCTGCTGAGAAAACTTCATGCTTCCCTGGACTCAGGGAATAAGAGGGCAGGTCCTCTCATGGATTAGAAACTGGTTGAGGACCAGGAAACAGAGTGGGTGTCAATAGGCAATTTTCACAACCAAGTGGGGTGAAAAACAGTATACCCCAAGGATCTGTCCTGGGACCAGTGATTTACAACTTGTTCATAAATGATCTGGAGATAGAGATAAGCGAAGGATAAGCAGGGCGGCCAAGTTTGCAGACAACATCAAACCTTTCCAAATGGTGAAAAGAATAAGGGATTGCGAAGCATTCCAGAAGGATTTCTCCAAACTGGGAGAACGGGCAACAAAATGGTAGATGTGTTTCAATATAAGTGTAAAGTAATGTATGTTGGGACAAAAAAAAAAATCAAAACTTCATGCACAGAATAGACAGCTCAGATGTTGGCGCGTTGGTGGATAGCTCAATGAAAGTGTCGACCCAATGTGTGATGGTGGCAAAAAAAGGCTAATTCCATGCTTAAGCTCATTAAAAAATAGACTGAGAGTAAAATAGCCAGTATTATAATGCCACTATACAAATCAATGGTATGGCCACATCTGGAGTATTGCGTATCGTTTCGGTCACCAGATCTTAAAAAATATATAGAGGAAATGGAAAAGGTGCAGAAGAGAGTGACCAAAATGATTATTGGGCTGGGGCACCTCCCTTAAGAGGAAAGGTTACAGTGTTAGGGACTGTTTGGTCTAGAAAAAAGGTGCCTGAGGGGAAACTTGATTAATACATACAAAATTATGCAGTGGATGGATAGAGTGCATAGAGGGATATTCTTTTTCCTCTCACATATCACCAGAAGCAGGGGACATCACTAAAATTGGCAGCCAGTGCAGTCACTGGAGCAGCAGCCCAACATAGCTTAACTGTGGAGTGCCAGTAACCGCTTGAGCCACAGATTTCTGCACTAGTTTCCAAACAGACTTCAATGGCAGCCCCCATAGAGCACATTGAAATGTTACCTTTCAGATCACAGATCACCATGGCCAGGTCCAACTGACTCTAGTACAGCTGCACTTATCCCACCAGCAGAAGCTGAGCCAAAGCCCCTTGGCTACAGCCACCACCTGGAGACCCAGGATTAGCTATGGATATAGGAGGACCTGTTCCTGCAGAGATAGTTCCACCCTGTTCAGAACAGGTAGACAATCTAGCAGCTGGGTCATGGATTTCTGGACCTGAAGGACCTCTGTTTTGACTGGATTTAATTTCAGCTTATTAACTCTCACTCAGTACCCAAATGACTGCAGACAGCACATAAAAAACATCTTGACACCCTTTACCTATCAGAATTTCAGCTCAGCCCTCCTCCAGCATGAGTAAGAAATAGCAAAAAGATGGTGGGTGGTGGGGGCAGATTGAAGGGATCTGGTGCAGGACAATCTCTTAAGAGCTCCAAAATTCTTGATTTTAATAAAATCGTTTGCTTAATATTGGGCTTTCATGGAAGGGTGCTGCTTTTCAATGGGTTGCGAGGGCGTTGAGGGTTCCAAAGGTTAATGTTCCTTTGAAACTGTATTATTTTTCCAACAGCTATCCTCCCTGGAAATTATCTTGAAACTTCTAATTCCAGCACATAATAAAATAAAACCATATTCTTAAAAAAAACCACAATTTTCCTGTTATGTTTCTTTTCTTAAAATCCAAAAAAGCTGGTAATTTTAATTATAATAATGATATTCTAATTTCACCCTTGTCTTTTAGCCGATGGCTTCCCAGACATTACCCAAACTGTATGTTACTTTATCCAGCAACTTTATCTGTATGTTATCTTCTTAAGCAACAATACATATTTAAAATCATTTAGCAAAGTCTGGTTATGTTTGACTCTTAGGAGATTCCAAGTTTGCATTCTTGCTTTGTAAGTTTAAAACACATCAGTGAATCACAAGAGTTCCAACAAAAACAGAACATACAAGACCCTTCATCCCATGTCTGGTTTAGATAATACACACAAATTTTGATTTATAGGTGATATAGCATTTTATAAGATTTTTAGTTAAGGTTGATATTGTTTTGTTTGTGTTAGGCATTGGATATGAATAGCAGGTAATCAAGAAGACTGAAATTGCAACCAGGACATGGCAATCTTTTATTAGCATAACTCCATAATCCATTGCTAGACAGCAATACCATATTGCAGTTAATTATCTCTTCTGATTCAATGATCAACCACTAAGCAAACATCAGCATTCAGTGAGTAGTTTGCTTGTTTATGCAATAACTTCAAAGTCCTTTAGTTGCAATTAGTCTGAATTTAAGCACTGGAAACACCTGAATTTAGTCAAGCAAAGACAATAGCATATTTGGGCTTCCCATAAACATACATTTTCATATAGATTAAGATAGCTTTGTCCACTTATGCTTTTCTGTCAACACACTTTTCAACACATTCCACTTTTACATTCTTATGAAAACTGAAGAACTAAAAAAACACCAAATGCAAAAGTCAATTTCAGAATCAGTTCAAGTAAAATGGCATAGTTGTATTGCTGACAGCCCAATCCCAACCAACTTTCTAGAACCAATGCAGCTGCAATGCAGCCCCAAGGTAAGGGAACACACATTCCCTTACCTTGAGGAGGCCTCTGTGATTGCCCCTGCACCGCTGAATGTAGCACATGCCCCATTGGCACAGCTGCATAGATACTGGAAAGTTGGTTAGGATTGGGCTGTAATAAAACAAAGTAATGGGAGACAGTATTTGGAATAGATATGCAGTGCCTGGCTTCCTACATTAGAAAATTGGCCTTCACCTTCCTGATATACAGAGAAAGTCCACAATGCCTGCAATGCAATTTACTGCCTTTGGTGAAAATGACTGGAGAGTTTATGCTTGTGCCTTTCTTATCTCTAAACTTCCAAGAAAAGTCAATCTGACAGAATCCCAGAATTCCAGTCTAGTTGAACTTAATTGCTCAGGTAAAAGTTATAAAGCCTGGGGTTTAGGTGCTACTGATCAGCAGCTTTTCATAACTTTTTTAGAGAGGGCAGCCCAATCCTCTGCTCCCTGGCAGCTGCTGGAACAGCGGTGCCAAAATGGCTACTGCTGTATCCAGCAGGTGCCAGGAAACCTTCGGGAGTCTCCTCAGGGGAAGAGGATTTTCATCGCCCTTTTCCCCAAGGAAAGCGCTGGGCCCAGCAATGGGTGCCCTTGCGTCTGTGCCAGCGATTTTGCTGGTGCAGATGCAACAGCATTAGTGCTGGGCCTTCCAGCCTACATTCCCCCCTCCCCCGAGCCTGCACCACTGCCCAGCACTCTCACCCCTGGTGACGGTGCATTCAGTTATGGTCCAGGCCGCTGTACCGGCCAAGGCCAGATCCACATGTTGCTCCCCTGCCACCCCCATCCCATATTTACCTGATTGCATGGGGCCTCACACGACCTTCCAAAAGCCGTATGAGGCTTCTGGAGAGCATTAAAACTACTGTTCCGATGGAAAACCAAGTACTGTTATGGGGGGGGGGGCTGCAGAAGCCTCAGACAGCTTCTGGAGTACCCAGGAGAAGGTCATGCTGGGCTTTGCCTGCCCCCGGAATGGCTCCGGAGGGTGGGTGGAGGTGGCAGCAGTGGTGTGCAGGTAGAGGCAGCACTGTGGCGGGTGCAAGGGTGTTGCTCCATAGAGCCCATGGACGTGGCACCTGGGGCTTTTGCCCCTCCTGCCCTCTCGCCTGGCCTGCCACTGGGCATGTCCTCCTCCTACCAGCACTGGTTCGGTGCCTGACTGGCGTGGGTCCACCGCCAACGCTCCCTACTCTCCAGGTGCTGTGAATGTGCTTTATGGCACATTTATGGTACCCAGCGCTGGCACTAGGGCTCAGAGCTAGAGCTAGGTAAGTATAGGATTGGCCTTAAGAGCCCAATCCTATGCATGTCAACTCAGCAGTAAGTACTATTATAGTCAATGTAGCTTACTCCCAGATAAGAGTGGACAGGATTGCAGTCTTAGGCATAGATTGTGTATTAAGAGTGTTTCTGTAGACTGTACATTGATAAGTTTTGTAATCTATATTTCATGCACATTCTATATGTATTTTTCCCTTTTTCATTTTCTTTTGGATTTGTCATCATTGTTCTGTTTTCTTAATTTTTATTCACAAATAAAGGAGACGGGAGGGAACGATCCCTACAGAAAAGCAAGAGGTTTGTGTGTGCGTATCTCCATATGCATATATCTGCAAAGCACGCTTTGTAACACTATTATGTTCTCACATGCAGTGTTTGGGATCAGCAGGTGTCAAAACTTGGCCCACGGGCTGGATTCGTTGCCCATTACAACACTTCCCCCTTGTGAACGGAATTTACCATTCTGCTGGGCAGCCTCCTATCTGTGCCTCCAATCGCCCCCAAACTTTGCACGGCCAGCTGTTTCCATGTTCCATCGCCCCAGCAAGTTTTGTGCCTGAATTTCCTGTCAGATGCAGCTGGCTAGTGCAAAGTTTGGGGGTGATCAGAGGCATAGAGAGGAGGTTGTCTGGTGGAACAGTAAGCTCCGTTCATGCCAAGGAAGGGTTTTTGGCGTGCAGTGATCTCCAGTTTGAAGACCGCTGATTTAGATGGTCCATAATACATACCAGTTGGGAACAAAAGGGCCATTATTGCTTTCAGAGAACACCCAAATGCTTCTCCTGAAAAATTTTCTCCACATATACATTTGTTCTGAACTAGTATTTTATCTTTACAGTTAAATGATTTCATAAACCACAAACAAGTCTTCAGAATTTTGAAGTGACAAAATACAACATAATGTAATCCAAAAGCCTTCTAACTAAACATTCTAACTATAGTGATTCATTACAATGTATCACTATAATTCATGTGAATTTGAGAAAAGATAGCAAATATCACTTGAAAACACTATATATAAGTGCAACCTTATGTATGTCTATTCAGAAACAAGCCCCAATTCAATAGTACTTATTCCCAACTAAGCATGCATAGGGCTGCAACATAAATTAACTTCAAGGACCTACCTGATCCATCATTGGAAACTGAGCTTGCATTTATTCCAGAAAGACCAAACAAAGGGCATTCTCGGTCTGTGTTTACATGCCCCCATTTGTGACATTTAATGCATCTCACATTCCGCACCTGGAAAACAATAGTGATATTAATTCTTCATTTCAGTACGTATTTATATTCTTCTGTCCAAAAAAATGAATGCTTAACTAGAATTATAGTAAAATATTCTGTGTATCACTAAATCTTGTGAGGTACCAATTCAAGACCAGGCAGCAGTTTCTGTTTCAATCAACCATGGTATCCTTTAGGATTGGTGAACCAGGTCAAGATTTGGGGGCTCTAGTCCTTCCTGGCCTTCCAAAAGGTGGTACGAGGCAGATTTTAGAATTGCCCTGTGGCCTTTGGTTTATGGGGTAGCCCAGGGCTCCATTCTATATATAACATCTACAGTAAATAACTAGGAGAGGTTTTTTTTGAAGATGTGGGTTGTGCCTGTTATCAGAGTGCAGGTAACATCCACCTCTACCTCTTGTTTCCAGCTGCTAATTCCAGGGAGATAGTGGAAACCTTGAAGCAAAGTATGAAGGCAGTTCTAGTCTGGAAGGAGATGTATAAATCAAAATTTAGTCCTAATGGTGGAGGTGCTATTAGTTGGAAAAATACAGGCACTTGGTTGCTAACTGGTGCAAGATGCTCCGAGCATATCACCCAGTAATAATTGCATTAGCTACCAGATTTTTCTGGGCCCAATTCAAGATGTTGGTCACTATTTTTACAGTCCTTCATGGTCTAAAACCAATTTACCTTAAGAACTGCCTAAGCACATATTAGCTAACCCAAGGCCAAAAGCCTCAACACCTGCTCCCTGGCCTACTGCTTACAAAAGTGCAACTGGCAGAAATCAGAGATATAGCCTTCTAGGAGATAAATCCTGGGTTCGGTGCCGCGGCTTTGTGCTGCCGTGCACTGTCGTAAACGTGCCTCACCGCCGGGCTACCGCCTATGCTAGCCCAGCACTAGGCTAGCGCAGGGTGGTCGCCCAGCCTCCGCTGCTTGGTGGTCCAATGGAATGCCGAGCCACAGCATAGTAAGCGAGGGCGGGGAGGAGGTGTTCCAGGGAAGGGGGAGGCCGGCAGGGGGCGGAGAGAGGGCGGAGGGGAGGTGTGATGGGGAGGTGGGGGCGGGGAGGGGACAGGCAGGAGGTGTGCCAGGGGGAGACAGGGAGGCGGGTTTGTGGAGCTCCCCTCCACCAGATCCGAGGTGTTCGTGGAGGGCTCGGCACCCTACACAAATGCATTTACTTACCGCCAGCCTTTTGGTCAGCGGTAAAGTGAGTAGCCCCATTGCGGGATTGCTTATTTTACCCGGGAGAAGGGGACAAAAGTCCCCTTCTGCCTAGGTGTCACCCACGGTAGCCCAGGGTGCACAGGATCTGGTGGCAGCTGTTCTTGGTGCCGCCAAGGCTGGGCGCCCCAGGAAGCTCAGGACTGGGCTGCCTGTGGTGGTATCATGAGTATGGAATAGCTGAGAGAAGGTCCACCAGGTCCCACACTGATGGTTTTAAGAGTGGGTTCTTAAAATATATTTATTCCATTTGGCATTAACATTTTATTAATTTTATTTCTGCTGTTTTAGAATTTTATCTGATAGTGCTGTTTTATTGCTGTTTGTTATCTTCTCTTCTCATTCTTGGTTTTTTTTTTTTTTTTACACTTTTTTGGTTTTATCTTGCATATCACTCTGTGTGAAGATTTAAGAAAAGTGGAATAGAAATATATTAATTCAATCTTTGAAATTAATCTAAAATTAGGAAAAAATATACAAAACTTGCCTGGATGCCAAATGGCTGATCTCTGATGTTCATGTCATCCTTTGCATATCTGTTAAATTAAAAAAAAAGAAGAATTCATATATTTTCACATTAGTAAGATTATACCATGCATAGGATCTGTACTTTAGATATACTGGGATATAATTCAAATAAATTACAGTACATAAATATATGCTTAAATTTCTTTTGCAATGTAAATTACTTTGAAAACATTTTTTGAAGAGTGGTAAAATATATTCATAATAATAAAGTATAAAAAATGATAACTACCAACTTATAAAACCTTTTGTTTGTAAATTATGCCATATATTCTATACATTTGTGAGGCTCCAAATCAAGATGTTCTTATTTTACTGTTTATTTTTGTGAGCGACAATGTACACTTAAGAAAAAAGTAGCATATAAACACTTAAAAAACACACCGTGTGATTAATATGAAACAATACAGACAGTGTATTTTGCTAAATCTGATCAGGATTTTTCTTATTTACTATCTGTCAGATTTATGGATTTTATAAGTTATTAAAATTTTATGTGAAAGTCTTTATGCTTAGCTGATCCAAGTTTGAAGAGACAATTAGAGGAAAAACAGTTTTTTATAGAAACTTCTCTGAAGGGCAGATATAATTTCTCAAAAGAATATTGACCAAATAAAAGAATTCTTACTTTTCACGTGGAGCTACTTTCTGCCATTCAAATTTGTACTCAGTCTCTCCCTCTTGCTGAAAGAGTAAAAATATAAAGGCAAGTTGAAAAAATAATTGGTTTAAAGGTTAAACCAAATATATATAAGAAAAATATAAGACAGCATAATTCCATGCATGGCTACTCAGAAGTAAATCCCATTGTGTTCAATGGGGCATACTCCAAAGAAGGTGTGTACAGGATTGCAGCATTAATTTCTAAATTACCTCTTTGGTCTCTTCTTCGATAATCAGCAAAGTGTGGGGAAAAAAAGAAGACATGACATTAGATACACATGCTGCAGATCTTAGTACTGCAGTTTAGTACTGACTTTACAGAACTTATACCAACAGTGTAAACATTTTTCTTATTTTAAAATGCGCTTATTCATCTGCAATCATGTAAAACTCAAGGTCTTATTTTTAAACTTCATAAGAAAGAGTCTTTTCCTAGTAATCAAATTTTGGATATAACACAGAAATAAAAAGACCCAATAGCCTGATTATATGGGCCAGCTGCAAAAGTCTGTTTGAGCAGGAAAAGACATTTGATTCCTTTGCATTGTGCTAGAAGCTGTTCCGCAGCATATATACACTGCAGCATATGTACACTACAGGTCATTAGGTTATCCTGGAACAGTGGTTCCCAACCTGTGGTCCATGGGACCCTGAGAAGCGATCATGAGGTCTTAGGAAAAAAAGTTCTCCTATCACTTCCAACATTTCACTGAGCATGTGCTCCCCCACGGACTACCAGAGAGGGCAGAGAATGGACTACCCACAGCCAGCACTGAAGTGTCAGCTTCAGCTGTGAGCATTCCATTCTCTGCTCTCTATGGTGGTCCGTGGGACAGCACTTGATCAGGAGATGCTTCCCCATGAAACACCAGAGAGGACAGAAAAGAATAGCCCACAGCCAGCAACAAAAGCAGCAATCTACAAATCTCTAGAAATAAATCTCTAACAAATCTTCTCTAATTGTTACAAATTTAATTGTATTATTAGTGTGCAGGGAGTGGTGGATTGCATGTGGTCCATGATGATTCCAATTTTTGCCTCAGTGGTCCGTGGGCTCCTAAAGGCTGGGAACCACTGTCGTGGAAGGATTGGGTTCCTTCCAACTTTCTGCACTATATCCTATACCCCACTGTTTCCCAAATTGTGAGTCGTGACCTAATACTTGCTGTCACACCGCAAAGCTTTACTAAGAGCCATCAGAGGTTGCTTCCAGGTCATGCCAGGCCTATGACCCATTCCACTGGCCACGACCCCCAAAATCTCTCGCAGATGTGACTTCTGGTTTGCACCCTCAGCTTCCGATTGAGGGTGCAAGGTATTCGGATTCTGCAAGGTACTGTAGATGCTCGCCTATAGGGTGATAAATTTGCCCCAACAGATAGCTCCTGAATCTACCCTTCGCCTTATCTGTGGGGCCACTCAGGTCAGGGCTGTTTTCAGGTTCACTGCAGAACAGCTGTGATGCTGCTGGGGGTGTGTGTGTGACATGTCACCCGCTCCCCCACCGCACACGGGGAGCCTGACCCAGCAGGTCGCCTGCTGCTCCCTCCTTCCCACCTGGAGCAGGGAGACTGATGGAGCTGCTCTGCCTGCCTGCCTGCCTGCCCGCCCGCCCGCCTAGGCTCCCCAAGCCTGGTCTCCTTGGCTCTGACTTCCTCCTCCACCGCCCCCCCCCCCGCTCATCTTCGCAAGGACAGGAAAGGGGAGCAGGAGCCTGGAGCGCATCCCATGCATATGGTCAGTGGGGCTTACTCCCAGGAAAGTGCGCATAGGATGGCAGCCTTTGAGCCTAAGCCTGTGCATGCCTACTCAGAAGTAACTTCCATTATTGTCAATGGGGCTTACTCCCAGGAAAAGACTGTAGCTTGAAGATGGGGAGAGAAACGGGAGGGCTGCTTCTTTATGCAGTCTACAGCTCTGCATCTGCTTCTTTGAGGAAGAGGGGAGCCCCCCCACAGCTTTCCTCCCTCCTGCCCTCATTCCTGCACTGCCTGCTTCTCTCTGCCCTTCAGCCCCAGCCCCTCTCTTCCCTCCACCAGCCTTCACTCTGTTGTACTGTTTTCTCCCCCTTCTCTTCTCCCTTCCCCACTGTCCCTCTTTCTCTGCCCCCTATTTACAAGCCATGCAATCAGGGAAACTGACCAGGAACCCCCCTGACAGCCTTGATCCTGCTGTAAATCAAGGGGAGGAAACAGCCCTCAGACCAGGTGAGGGTGGGCTTGTTGCAGCTGCAGGATGCATCTTCCCTGAAAGTGGAAACACTCCCATCAAATGTCTCAAAACTACAATTCAGAGCACCATTACTTAAAAATAACACCCAGGGAAAGCAATGGGTCTGCTTCTGAGTAAATAGGGTTTCAGCTATGTGCAGCTGCACTTGGTCACAGCCATTTGCTGTTGCTTGTCTCTGCTGTGAATTGAATTGCACACTCCCAGTTGTGTTCTAAGTTGTATGTTATATGTAGAGCTTCTGGCTTAAGAGCAGAAGACTCTGCCTTTGCACTGTTTTGCACCAGAAGTGTCCTGAGAAATTCTGAGTGATAGATCACTTTTTTATGTTTTAGTTTTTTTCCTGTGCTGGTCTTCAATCACTGGTTCATACATGAATTGATCACCAAAAATTAGCTATTGGTGAGGCTTTCACAGTCAACTAGCTACCTCCCTTCCTGCCTTGCTGGCCCTGCAAGGCATTCTGGAGCACTGCCATTATTCCATTCTCTTTCAAGTACCCCTAAGGGTCCTGTTGAGTGCCCCTGGGGGTACATGAACCCCAGGTTGGGAACCACTATTATATTAGTACGTTGTTTACAGTGCACTTACACTTTGATAGTGTTTACAAAAAGATGGTGAAGACCAGAATTTAAAAGTTTACGAATAAAAATGAATCTTATGATCTTTTACTAAATTTTTAATAAATTAGAGACTGTCAGTTCTTAGGTAACAATTACTGGTAGGTTATTTTTCAGGATCTGGCCTAGGGTAAAATCAGACACCCCCCAAGTTTATGACCCTGACTTATCAAAGGGTCATAGAAAATTCTATGATTCTTGCCTCAAAACCTGCCCTCAACTTATCTGTGAGATTGACTTTTAGGCGGGTGTCTGCGGTATTTTGGGGAGCCAATGGAGTAGGTTGAAGACCCAGTGCAACTCAGAAGCAGCCTCTGGTGACTCCCAGTAATGTTTTGCAGTGCGACAGCAAGCATCAGTTCATGACCAAACATTGAGGATGAGGTGGGCCACAGCTGCAAAAAGTTAAGTAACCGCTGTTATAGACTTTTTTGATGCGTTGGAAATATGGAAGCTGTTCCATCTGTGTTGTCAAAATATTAAGATAGCCTTTCCAGAAAAAAACTCACACTCTACTTATGATCATTGCTGCAGCTTACACCGATCCACAGGATGCACCACCAAATAATAAATTTACAGCTTGCTTTGAATTCTGAAAGTAATAAAATGACTATCCACAAAGCCTTCATAAAGTGTGTAAGAAATACATAACATACAGCACCCATGAACATAAAGCATCATCACTGAAATAAACTCAAATGTGATTTTCCCCCTTTTGCAATAAATCTTTTATACCAGTGGTTCTCATCCTTTTTAGCCTGGGACCCACTTCTGAGAATGACAATCTGTCTGGGGCCCACCAGAAGTGATGTCAGCAACCTGGAAGTGATGTCATAGCCAGAAATGACATCATCAAACAGGAAGTGACATCACTGATGTCAGAGTTGGAAGTGATGTCATCAAGCAGGAAGTTCTTGCCTGGAAACTCAAGCTGTAAATGACAAGAGACAGTATTCCAGCTCAGAAGCTTCTTCCAATTCTCCCTGCCCTCACTACCATTGCTATCAAGCAAAAAATAAAACATCTGGAACAAAATATTTGTCGATTTACTGCTGTTTTTATTTCTGTCTATATTTACAAAATCTCAAGCTACTTCTTGTATTGCGCTTTAACAAACATTGATGTGGCTATTGATACTGTGCTCAGCATTAGCCAGAAACAAGTGCACCCTACTCATTAACCTCAATACAAGAAGTAGCTTGAGCTTTTGTAAATAAAGGAAATAAAAACAGTAGTATCCCCCTCAGAACCAAGATAAGCAAAGATGCTTCCGCTCATCTCCCCCAAGCCTAAGCATGTCTACTCAGAATTGACTCCCATTATTGGCAATGGTGCTTACTCCCAGCTAAGAGTAGACAGAATTGCAGCCTAAGAGAGAAATAAGAGGGGAAGGGTACACATCAGAGAAGTGGCTGGGGGACCAGCACTCTCCCTGGGTGTTCCCCTAACATGCCAGGCTTGCCCGCCCTCCCTCCCCAGCTGCTCTCTTGACAGCCAGGCAGCCAGGGATCCCCCTTCACCGCTGCAAATATATAAAGAGAGGACACGCTAGCCAGGGCTGGAAAGGATCGAGGCTTCCAGGCTTTCAGAGAGGGAGACAGGTCATGATGCAGATGACGAGAACGGCAATGGGGTGGTGGTGGCGGCGGCGATGCCGCTTTCAAGGTAGGCTCACAAGAGGGAAGATCACACGGATCTGCCTCTACTCACCCAAGCCCTGTGTTCAGGTCTCCGCCTACACTCTCCAGTCCAGTCCAACTACGGGGTGGGGGAGCTGCTCTTTCTTGCAACCCCAAGGCAGCCCATCCCGACAAGGCAGCCAAGCTGACAAAGGTTGGTGGGGAAAAGCCTGGCTGGCTGCAATTGCCCCCCCCCCCGAGGGAAGCCTCCAGATATAGAGGGAGGTCCAGCTGGAAGCCAGAAGCACGCTTTCTGGGGAAAAGTGGCATGCTGCTTTCTTTGCAAATGTGCAAGCCACTCTTAGTTACATCTCAATGCCGAGAAGCTTAAAATGGCGACACCCAGGCATTGCCTACTTCCAAAATGGCGCTTTGCCATCTTCCAAGATGGCTGCCGCCAGCTTCTCGCAACCCACCAGAAATCGGATTGCGACCCACCAAGTGGGTCCCGACCATAGTTTGGGAACCACTGTTTTATACTATTTTAGAGCAACACATGCAAAAAACAATTTGGTCATATTTATGAGTGAGAAGTTGCATGATGTTCTCCTTTTTTGAACAGGCTGTCATTTGTAACATATCACCCCAAAATCCCTTAGCGTTGTATAGTTCCAGATAGAACTGTCTGAAGTTTTACAAATAACTGCCATTCTTTGAAAATATTTAACCAACTGTCACCAAAGTTCCAGAGCTGAAAATACAGGGTAAAAAGTTGCTGGGCAGGGTGGGCTCTTGGTGGGAGGGAAGCATTTTGTTTTGCCCTGAATAGGTGTGAAAATGGGATGCTGGAAAGGGGGGAGGGCTATGTGATGGTGAAGAATCCAAATCTGATTCTGCTTTGACTTCCAAGCTGGAATGTTTGAATTTTGAGCTACACAAAATAACAGCATGAGCGCACTATGTAATGGGCCCATTGGTTGACAGAGGCTTAGGTTTGAAGCTTAAATTGATTGTGTCACTTCAGCCATGACATCACTTCCAGGTTGATGACATCACTTCAGGTGGGTCCTGGCACACCGTCATTCTAAAATGTGGGTCCTGGTGCTGAAAAGTTTGAGGACCACTGATAAACATAATACAACTTTTGAAGCAGACTTTACCCAAATTCTAAAAAGCTACATCTTTTATAAGGACTGGGGTGAATTCAAAAAAGCACACAGTGGAAGAAAGCTCATGGGAGTTGACCTTCCTGCCCAGTCTTCCCCACTGCAGCTCCCTGAAAAGTCACCTCAGAAGGTCAGGGGCCCTTGGAAAACAGGATAGTAGGGAGCGTAGGGAGCTGCAGAAGAGGAGACAATCCACTGACACTGGGCAGAGTTACCTTGCATAAGGGCCCTTGAACCTCAGGCACAACTTTTAAGGAAGAAAATGGGGTGTTGGAAAATCATGTTCTGCTCACTTGCTTCTGCCGACAGGTGTTTGAATCTATCTAATTACCTTTAATATGTTAAAAGAAAAATTAGTTGTACTGTACAGCTTTAAAAAATAAAATAAGCACAGTGATTAAAACAAAAAGGTCCTGCAGATTTTCCACTAGTGTTAGTGGAAAATGGAAATGGAAATGGAAAGACATAGTGGAAATGGAAAAGGTGCAAAAGAGAGCGACTAAGATGATTACGGGGCTGGGGCACCTTCCTTATGAGGAAAGGCTACGGCGTTTGGGCCTCTTCAGCCTAGAAAAGAGACGCTTGAGGGGGGACATGATTGAGACATACAAAATTATGCAGGGGATGGACAGAGTGGATAGGGAGATGCTCTTTACACTCTCACATAATACCAGAACCAGGGGACATCCACTAAAATTGAGTGTTGGGAGGGTTAGGACAGACAAAAGGAAATATTTCTTTACTCAGCGCGTGGTCGGTCTGTGGAACTCCTTGCCACAGGATGTGGTGCTGGCGTCTAGCCTAGACGCCTTTAAAAGGGGATTGGACGAGTTTCTGGAGGAAAAATCCATTATGGGGTACAAGCCATGATGTGTATGCGCAACCTCCTGATTATAGGAATGGGTTAAGTCAGAATGCCAGATGTAGGGGAGGGCACCAGGATGAGGTCTCTTGTTATCTGGTGTGCTCCCTGGGGCATTTGGTGGGCCGCTGTGAGATACAAGAAGCTGGACTAGATGGGCCTATGGCCTGATCCAGTGGGGCTGTTCTTATGTTACGTTCACAATACATTTGACAATAGATACTATACAAGCCATTAAAATTACCTTTCTTTGCTCCAGGTGGGGCTTCATACATAAAATTTAGGCCATTCTTCACACGTTCATCACCCATAAGCAACCTACACAGGAAAAACAAGGGTATACCACAAGTACCATGCAGTAGATACTAAAAACATTCAAAATAAATGTGACAAAAAATGATTCAAGAATAATCTACAATTCAATTTTTTTGCCTGGCAGACTCATTTGCATCGTACCATAAGGGCTCAGCATATAATTAAATAAAATTTTAACAAAAATTAAAATTTCATGCTCTGGATGCGATGGGCAAGGTATTTAATTCTCTAATCCAAGTACGTTATGAAAAACTGCCAGCAGCTGCATAATATTTATGGTAAGATTTGACAATATTTTTGATAACACTTATGAAGGGTGAGGTAGTGATCATGTGATCAGTAGGGCTCTAGTGCTAGCAAGGACAGCAAGGAATTATACAGCAAAAAGGAGGCCTGACCTGGTAATTTGTGCACCTGCTAATTGTTGTCACAGTTGTTGTAGTCAGAACTAAGTATCTTTAAAACTAAAACCTGACATTCTCAAAAAGAGAACAACATGTATGAAAAGGAAAACAACAATTAATTGAACTCAGGTGCTTATTTTTATTTTAAGAAGAATGTTTTATTCTTTTCTACGAAAACAACACATTTCTCACCTGTTATCGTAAGATTCCTGCTCCTTCAGGTACTGTTGCATTAATTCTTCTTGTTTTTTCTTGTCGTAAGATATTTTCTGTTCTGCCATCCATACCTAGTTACAATAGATGTGGTTTAAATAATAATTTCTTTATAAATGTCTTCTAATTTTACTTTGTGGAATTTCATTTTGTATATGCATAGAACAGAAATCCTGCAAAGCGCAAGGGTTACAAAAAATGGCCAACATTTGCACTATCTTTCTGCATTATTTTGCAGTTTATTTTACACTGTCTGGAACGTTGACAGCAAAACTGGGATAGTTCCAATTTGGGGCACAATCCTAACCTCTTATGTCAGTGTTTTCCAGTACTGACTTAAGGGCATTGCAGCTCTGAGGTAAGGGAACAAACATTCCCTTACTTTGAGGAGGCCTCCATGAGTGACACCCAACTGCAGGATGCAGCACATGCCCCATTGGCACCATGATGCCAGTGCTGGAAAGCACTGACATAAAGGGTTAGGATTGTGCCCTTAGTATGTTAATATATCATTTCTGTACAAGCTGGAAGTTTCATTTGCCAATGGGACTTATTTTTAAGTAAATATATTTTGGAACATGGTGATAATCACACACTTAGCATTCTATTCATCTGTTTCATATGTAGATTTGTTTTGCCAGTTTATCTGAAAACTCCCACAGATCCATGTCTGAGAGAGGGAATCTTTCCCAGGAAGGAAAGGACTGGGAAACTGTCTAAGAAGTAGAACTTTCAAAAGGGACTTTCCCTGATAAGAGTGTTTACACCATGGGCAATCGGAGTTAATCAGTGAATGGTATAATAAGTATATTTATATACTGCTTTCACCACAAAAGCATTTCATGAAGCAAATAAAATATTCCCCAGCCCCAAAGATGCACAAAATCTCACTCACTCACATGAAGATGATACTGGCAAAGCCAGTGGAGAAACCCTATGCTGGGATGGAGAGGGGAAGTTGCCACCCCTCTGGTAAATTTAAGAGAACCACCATTTAAAAAGGGGTCACTTATTTACCCCGTTAAAGGATGGGAAGGGAAAACATTGGTGGCATGCAAGTGAAGGAGAATGACCACAAACAAGGTACTCTCCCCCCCAAGCCCCGTAGCTACTTGAATAACTGTACACATGCACTCATACATACATAGCTACTTGATACATAGATACATAGATAGATACTTGAAGACACTCTACACCAGGGCTCTCCAAACCCCGGCCCGGGGGCCAGATGCGGCCCGCAGCAAGCCTCTTTCCAGCCCATGGCCAACCTCTTGTCCCCTGAAAACCTCAACTCAACTGAACATGACTAGAACTATGCTCTGATTGTGTCTGGAGAGTGTTCTGAGGGCCAGAGAGGTTGAATGAATGAGCCCATGCATTCATTCATTTATTCACTCATCTAAGTTCCATCTCTAATTTATTTATTTAAATTTTATATTTAAATTTTTTTCCCGGCCCTGCACATCACGCCAGATATTTGATGTGGCCCTCTGGCCTAAAAGTTTGGAGACCCCTGCTCTACACATACACTGAGAGTAGGGTGACCAGATGTCATAACCGCAAAAGAGGACAAGGCACACCAATATGTAGGAAATCAAGAAAAATGTAGGACTTGACAAATTTTAGCTCATGTCATGTGGGACATGACCTAAAACACACATATGTTGATTTCATGTTGTTAACTTAAACTCTATATTACTTATTAACTTTAAAATTATATTATATATAATTTATTAAGTCCAAGGAGGCTATGCTCTGCCTGCAGGTAGCCACTCACAGGGAAAAGGAGGACACTTCTTTTCCAGGACACAAGGCTAAAAAGAGAACATGTCCTCGAAAAAGAGGACGTCTGATTACCCTGAGGGAGAGTACTTTTCTTACTAAAATACAGACAGATGATGCAGTTCTCTGTTGACTCCTTTCTGCCTGTTGCTGGTGGAACTGAGGCCGGAAGAGGAGCTTTTAATGCCATCACAGGAGTTAAAAATACGTTCAGGAGGAGGAAAAACCACCCCACCAGTTTCTGACAGAGGACACCACGCTGTTGGTGGGAGGCTCGTCCTGCTAAAAGGTCCTGCTAAAAAAATGACCCTCCACCAAACTCCCGGGGCACACCTGGGGACCGCCCGTGGCACACCGGTGTGCTCAGTGTGGTCGAAGAGGGCTGGGGGAAAGGAGGCTTGAAGAAGGCAGCAGAGCAGGAGAGACGCTGCTGGGGGCGAGGAGGGCAGGCGCGGAGCAGGTGCCTCTCGCCCAGCGAGCGGGGAAGGCGCCCCAGGCACTGCCCCACTGGCGGTGGCGTAGCCGGAGGGGGCGCGGCACTCAGCCGGCAGGGAGGTGGGCGAGCGGCCCCCCCAGCTCCGCCACGGCCCCCGGCTGGGGGAGAGGCGCGGGCGGACCTTCTTGATGTTGGACTTGGAGGCGGGGTGGAAGTCCTTCTTGCACATGAAGTTGGCGAACGACTTCCCCATGGCGGCGGCCCAGGAGCCCCGAGGAGGCGCCGCTTTTCCCTGCCGCTCTCTCGCCCCTGCTCCCCTCGGCGGCGGCCCCGGCTCTCGAAGGCGACCCGGGGCTTCCGGGGCGGCAGGCGGCGTCCTCTCGCGACGAGGCTCGGAGGGAGGAGTGGCGGAGGCGGGGAGGCTCCTCCTCCGACGCCTCCGCTCGGGCGGCGCGCGGGAGGCCCAGGAAGCCTGAGCGGACGCCGCCCCGCCAGCCCCCCTCCCCCCCGCGGCCTGCCCCCCTCCCAGCTCTCAAGCTGCACACCCGCCGCACTGGGAGCTCCTGCATGTCTACTCGGAAGTAAGACCCATTGTAGTTAACGGGGCTTACTCCCAGGTTAGTGCGCATAAGATTGCAGCCTCGGAAGGCTTACAGCCCAATCCTAGGCGTGTCTACTCAGTAGTAAGTCCCATTATAGTCAATGGGGCTTACTCCCAGGTAAGCGTGGATGGGATTGTAGCCTCAGGTGGCGTACAGCCCACTCCTAGGCATGTCTACTCAGAAGTAAATCTCATTCTAGTCAGTGAGGCTTACTCCCAGGTAAATGTGTCGCAGCCAATCCTATGCATGTCTACTCAAAAACCCGTCTCTTTATAGTCAATGTGACTTACTCCCAGGAAACTACTACTGTGTTCAGACTAGCAACCCAATCCTCTCCACACTTTCCTGGGAGTAAGCCCCATTGAATCCAAAGGGACTTATGAGTAGACGTGCATAGGATTGGGCTGTGTGTCAGCTCTGTGACTATTTACAGCAGCGATCATTTGTTCTTACTATGTGTGTGTTTAAGCATTGTAATGTTAGAAATATCGCATAGAGTCTACTCCAGTATTCATCAGCCTTGGGGTCCGGACCCCAATGGGTTGTGAAGCCTCAGTTGTGAGAGGACCACTGGTCTAGAGTGCCACCAGGCAAAGGGGGAGGCATCTGGTGTACCCCTTCAGGTACCAGATACCAGGAGATTGTGTCCCAGTCCTGCTCAGGTTCTTAGCAGTTGTGCTAAAATAGCTTTCACTAGTGCCAGGCTTCATAATAACTGTTTCTGCTGTCTCTAATAAGAATATTTGTCTCTAATAAGAATATTTGGTTACAGTGAACAGTGCTGGGAGGGTGTTATGGGGGTGGGGAGTGGGCAGATAAGGCCCTGGGAGGGGGTTGGATCTATGGTGGGGTCCCCAGTCTTGTACATTACTGATGTGAGATCCTGGCACTACAAAAATTGAAGACCACTGTTCTACTGCATCATGCATTTTGACAAAGTAGGTTATTAGTCTATCAGAGCTGTTGCCACAATAATAAGGTGCTGGAAGACTGTTCTTATTCTTGAAATTTGCTTTGTTTGTCTGCAACTAATATAGCTGGAGTATGCACACTGTATACATTTGACCATATATTTTTGGTAAGTATTGTTGTTGAAGCTAGCTGGGTTCAGTTTGTACAATCAGCAAATCAGTGGACTGTACCAAAGAGTGTCAAGCATGTGAACTTGCTCCTCAATGAATGCTTCCTCAATGAGCATTATGATTGCTATTTATGATTTCGGTGGATCAACAGAGTTGTTTGTCTTTTTACATTATTTTCTAGGATGGCTTCCAGGATCACCGAACTTTCCTCTTGTGACACTTTTGTGGCTCTGCCTCCGGCTACACTTGGCAACAGAATCATCTTTGGAAAAAACTCAGATAGGCCTTCTGATGAGGTCCAGGAGGTTGTGTATTTCCATGCTGCAAAGCATGAGCCGGGAGAAAAGGTTGAAGTAAGTGTTGATCAAACCGTATTAGGTGGGGGTGTTTTATCCATAAAACTGAAAGGATGAAGTTGGAGAAAGAAATATTTGCTTCCAAAATAAAATTATTTGCTTGACTGTCATTTAAAATTTGAATGGAATTAGAAGCCAATGCAGAAGCCAGTTATGACTAACAGGTTTTAGTCCTACAGTGAACAAAGTCTCTCTTCAGAAACATCAAGTTGAATAAAAATATTGCATGACATTCAGGAAGTGCTTTTTGTTTCTTACTATGCTTTTTCTGGTTTGATTTTTATTTTAGTGTACTTATATAGAAATTGACCAAGTGCCAGAGACATATGCGGTTATCCTGAGTCGTCCATCATGGCTTTGGGGTGCTGAAATGGGGGCCAATGAACATGGAGTTTGCATCGGAAATGAAGCGGTGTGGGGCAAAGAAGAAGTCTGTGATGATGAAGCGCTCCTAGGCATGGACCTTGTCAGGTCTGCAAACAGTTTGCATTGCACTTACTATAGAAAATGTTATTGTTACAAGTGAGAATTGATGGGTCAGTATACTGCCAGCCGAACAGCCACCTCTTTCATCTTTGTATTACTCTGCACTTAATGACTTAGGGCCCAATCCTATCCAACTTTCCAGTACTGGTGTAGCCGCAATGCAGCCTTGAGGAAAGGGAACAAGCATTCCCTTACCTGGAGGAGGCCTCCATGAGTGTCCCCTACTGCAAGATGCAGGCATGGTTGCACCAGCGCTTGTTGGAAAGTTGGGTAGGATTTGGCCCTTAGAGCTGAATGCATGAACAGCCTTCTTTTGAAAAGTATTGTTTGAGATGATTTAAATATTTTATCTAATAGGTTTTTAAGCTGTCTTTTACAGCTAAGCTCCCGTTAGGTGGCTTACATAGCAAATAAAGATATGAGAAAATGGCAATAAATTTTAGGGAAAAAAAGAGAAAAAGCACAACGTAGAGTTACAAATATTAAAATTCAGAAAAAGACTGATCAAAAGACTTGGGCTACAATGCTATGCATGTTTGTCTGGGAGTAAGCTCCACTGAATAGAGTGGGACAACTTATGAGAAAACATGCATAGGCTTACATATGCAACCAAGCACTAGGATAGATTAGGCTCTCAAACAGTCTTATGGCCCTGCTATAAAAATCAGTGTGGAATTTGGAACCAAGTTAAACTTGTTTGTGTCCTTCTTGCAACCCCTCCTTCACCCAAAAAGATAAGCTACAGCCAGGGATGAGGTAAAAATGTAGCTTTCTGAACCTTCCAGGTCAGTGTTTCCCAAATTTTTTAGCTCTGGGACCCACTTTTTAAAATGACACTCTATCAGGTCCCACCTAGCTTTATGAGACTGAAAAAGAAACTCTGCTATAGGAAGAAATTATTTTTTTACCAGTAGTAATAACCAGGAAAAAAGATGCTAAAAATGCATCTGTCTATATCTACACATGCTTGCAAACTGCAGGACCTGAGCTGCTTGCAGGACAATTAGCAGCTGTCTGATTTTTGAATAGCCTCAGGGCTTGAGATAGTTAAATCGCAATCCAGTCTTGTGCTGGAACAGGCAGGCCAGGAAGCCTGCGCTGTATCCAGCGCAAGTTAGGGGCCCAATGTGGCTCTGCCAGAGACAAGGGGAAACTCTTCCCTTTATTCCCAGGTAAGCCACCACAGCCCCAATAGGTCTCCTCAGTCTTGCACCACCTTAGGAGGTGGCATAAGTCTGTGGAGAGCAGAGCAGCTTGAAGCTGCTCCGCGCTGCTTGGGGGACGGGGTTAGGATCTAGCTTCTGCCAGGTCCCAGCCCTGCCTCCCGCTACCCACCCGCCCAGCCCCAGGACCATCCTCCTCCTGCCCTCAGTCTCATGCCCCAGAACGCATCCCTCCTGCCTCCTCCCTGCCCTCCCCAGACCGACACAACTCTCCCTGCTTGAGTGAGCATGGATGCTGGATTCCGCCTTCGTAGGCCAGCATGCGTAGGCTGAGCACTGGTGCAGCCGAAGCTCAAGGGGCTGCAAACATGCTGTATGGCATGTTTGCAACCCTCCTGGGTCCTCACAAGGGACTTGTGCCAGCCCAAGGTGCACTCAGGATTGCGCCCTTAGTTATCTGATCTTTTCACCAGAAGCTTTGTTTGGCTGCTACAGGACCCACCAAAACTCAGGTCACGACCCACCAGTGAGTCCTGACTCACAGTTTGGGAACCACTGTTCTAGATAGATTAATGTGTACCTGTCAGGGTCAAGAAAAGGGCTGTCAGCAACTGCACTCTATTCCAGGTCAGTAGTGCCAAGTGGTTAGCATGCTTGCTCCCTTCTCTCCCCTGATTGGACACACACCTGAATGGGAAAATGTCTTGGCAGACTGAATCCACTGTCACTAACCCAGGAGATCAGGCTAACTAGAGGGGCTCCATGGCAGAACCTTCCTCACTGTACAATACTAAACCTTGTGGGTCTCCATGGAAATCAGTCTCACAGTAGTGCCTGCAGAGTGAGGAGATGTACAGGACTGTCACCAGGCAGATTCCTGTTTAACCTGTAAAAGGTTTATTAAAAGTCCAATAAAAGAAGAAGGGGATAATAAAACCAAATGAACAAGAAAAGAGAGTAAGGAGAACTGAATTTGGCAGGAAAAGGTTAATGCAGTCATTTGATGACGCTGAGGTGTTGCAGAATCTCATGTATGTGCGACCTTTATCATGAACTTCAGTTGAGTTTTAGAAGTGCTGTAGCATGGCTTAGAGGAGACAAACACTAAAGTAAACATAAAATTCTAACAATTGTCTATCTATATAGTTTCTCATCTGATCTTACTGGGGTGATGGGGATGCTTTTCCTTCACCGCTTTAGCAAGTGGCTGGTGGGCTCTTCTCTGGATGGCTGGAGGAAAAAAACAAAGTTCCATCAGGGAACTTGTTTTCTTTCTTGCCTGGAATGACATCAGCTTGTTGTTTGATCTCTACTTTTTCCCTGTCTGGAGAACAACCAATCAGCTAGATCATTTCTAACTCAACCATTCCAAAATCCCAGCAGAGGAAGTAAGATGCAAATAAAGGCTTGTGAACAAAAGCAGGATCTGTGAAATACTCCTTGGTAGCAAGAGGCAGGGAGGATGGATAAAATTGCCCAAAACCAGGGGTTCCCAAACACCTTAAGGCACACTCACAGGAGCCCCATGGAGTGTCCCTGGTGGCCCCCCTTACCTGTTTTTTTTGGGTACTGGCATCTGGGGTCTTGTAAAATCTCATGAAATTTGGGCTCTCCAAGATTGTGGTGTCCAGCTGAGCTGGGAAGAAGAGATTGCAGGTGCATCGCGACCTAGGTAAGTTTGGGAACCACTGTCCAAAACCATGAGGATCATTCAGAAATACAAATTAAAATATAGTGATTTTATGACAGCATCCAATTGCAGTTATGTTCCAATTAAACACTTGCTGTTATGGTTTAAGAAAGGAATGAAGTTAACACTTTAATTTTGTTTTAGACTTGGACTTGAAAGAGCTGATACTGCAGAAAAAGCTGTCAGTGTCATTGTTGAATTGTTGGAAAAATATGGTCAAGGTGGAAACTGTATGGAGAGTCACATGGCATTTACCTACCATAATAGCTTTCTGATAGCAGACAGAAAGCAAGCTTGGGTACTGGAAACCTCTGGGAAATATTGGGCTGCAGAGAAAGTAGAAGGTATGAATGTTTGCCGCTCAAAGTCTTTGGTAGATTGTAAATATTTGACTTGGAAATTCCTGTCTTTTGTGTACTGCTTGAGCATGGATTTATATGCTGACAAAGGTGACATAATTGGTGTTTAGTGTGGCTTGATAAAAAGCAAGATTTATTCCATATTTGTATGAAGTTTATTTTTTTGCTGATAATCATTTATCTGCTAGCAGAAATTTACCATGGCAAGATTAAGCAAGTAGACAAGATTTGTAACCATTGTTTTGACTAAACCGTAGTTGGCCATCAAGACCCTGTCTTAGGCTTGCATGCTTCCTCCTCCCCTGCTTTGGTGTGCTTTGATATCTTCCAATACTGCCTGGTTAGAAATAATTATAGTTTTTGTTATGACATTGGAACTAGCTGCATTTAGTTGCAGACTAGGATAGTTTACCACAAACTATTGTTTATCTCCAAAATGTCTTTGGAAACCCAGTGCAAACTGTGCTTTCCAATTCTGGTTTGGAGGCAAACAGTAGCTTTTGATAACCATCATTTGCCTGACTCAGATGTCATAGTAAATATTAATTCCTATAAGCTAGGAAGTGAGGGGGAGTATTGTATGACAAAGCAGCAGGAAGGAAGAGTAAGCTGTAGCACCTCAGCCCAAGGAACAGCCCTGGTGTTTTGATTGTGATAGCTGAACTGACAGAGATAAAAAATGTAAGATGTGTTGGATGGGCCAACATGCAATACAGTGACGTGCTTGAGGGGAGGTAAGGGGGACAAATGCCCCAGGCGCCTGCCTGGGTGGTGGCACCGCACTACCACCCACCACCCCCAAGGTGCTCCCCTCCATGTCACTCAGGTATTCGGGTCCCAGAGGTGTTCTGAGCGCTGGGGAAGCAGCGCACCGCCTCCCTGTCCCTCTGAAAGCCTTGTAAAGGACTTGAAGGGTCAAAATACACCAATTCTGGTTTCACAGAAGAAACAGGAATTGACTTTTTAGCCCTTAGGCTAGCCCTTCTATGGGCTTGAAAATGTCACTTCCGGTTTCTTTGTGAAACTAGAAGTGATTTTTTTTTGCCTTTCAAGGCTTTTAAAAGGCCTTCAGAGGGTCAGGGAGGGTCTGAGCAGCCTCCCCGGGCTTCCAGAAAGGTAGATGGGGTGGCAGCCCGCTGGTCGGGGTGGCACCTCAACCGGGGGGGGCAGTAGCCTGCAGTTGTGGCCCCAGGCAGTACTGGGGCCAGGATCACTACCGGTGCAATATAGGAAGAACACTGGCTTCGCTAGGGGGATGTGGGCCACACCGGGTGACGTGCCCGGGGCGGTGATGCGCCCTGGGGGGAGGACGTGCTAACTTCACGGCATTAGGAGCTACCGCGTCATACCGTTGGATGCGGAATGGCCAGTGGAGTGCAGTGCAAAAAACAGAATTGAAATAGCTCCTTTCCTTCAAAAGTTATGGCCAGAAAACCAGAAGGAAAAAATGCATGGAGCCCTATGGAAAGTGAAAGTGAGCCGTATTGCGCGTTTACTCGTGAGTAGGCGCACTTGCCATAGTCTGTCGGAAAGGGCAGGCGGAAAGGAATACAACGACACCAGAATGGTCCTGATCCAGTGAATGCAGCCTCCAAAAAACACCCGAGAAGGTCCCATCCCTCCCAGCTGCAGTCTGAGCCCAAACGAAGCCACGTGGCCGCATTTACTTGTGAGTCGTCCGTCGGAAAGGGTAGGCTGAGAGGACTTCAAGGACGTCAGAATGGTCCTGATCCAATCAGTGCAGCCCCCAAAAACACAAAAGGGAGAAGGAAGTTCCTGTCTCCCTCCTGGCTGCAGTCTATGGAGTCCTATGGAAAGCCAAGCAACCTCACGGTCATGTTTACTCGCGAGCAGGCAGACGTGCCTTGGCTGCTGGTCAGGCCAGGCAAAGGGGAATGTGAGGACACCAGAAGGGGCCCGATCTGATGGAGCTGGAGATGCTCCAGAAGGCAGCCTCCCCCCCCCCCCACTAAAAAGGACAAAACAGAGGCTTGAACTGGTAAGGGGAAAGTTTTATATTTTGCACTTGTGAAGCCAGGAGGGTCTTTGTATTGATATGCCTAAAATAGAAGAACTTTAAACTGGGCACTGGGGGGCTGGAGGGCTGGAAATCTCACTGATTCTTTTTGGGGAGTTGTTATTGCAGGATTTCTTTTATTTTAATTTGCTTGATGATGTCACTTCTGGCCATGACATCACTTCCAATGGGTCCTGGACAGATTGTCATTCTAAAAAGTGGGTCCCAGTGCTAAAAGTTTGAGAACTGCTGCAATAAGTTGTTAGTAAGTTGACACAGGGGTGTGTGTGTGTGTGTGTGTGTGACTCTACAAGTTTTCAAAATCACTAAAATCAGAGTTTGGAGGAATAATACTATCATGTTATATATCAATCAATACGTAATTTCATGCAGAATGGAATGAAACAAACCACATTGAAATATCTGTGTTCTAACAAAAGGTATAGCCAAAAAACCATTGGGGGCGGGGCGATGGTACATCACCACCTGGGCTGTTGCCCCGCCCACTGCATGGGGTGATGCGAAGGCCTCCCGCACTGGGTGACGCGAATCCTAGTGATGCCACTGAGGAAGAACTGAGCATTTGAACATAAAACTCTATACAAACAAATGGCAAAAGTATATAATTCAAAAATATTAAGAAGCATGCCTGATTTGAGGGGAGGGGCGCAGCAAGAGAAGGAAGTGAAAGCAACCTCCATTTATTATTGTAACTTGCTTGTCCAAAGGATGATGCTAACTTAGTAGCAAAGGAATGGCCCAAAACCTGCTATTGGTGTTTCTGTCTTAATCTTCTAAATGAACACAGTTGCACATAAGAAGAGCCCTGCTGAATCAGGCCAGGCTCATCTATTCCAGCATCCTGTATCTCACAGTGGCCCACCAGATGCCTCAGGGAGCACTGAAAACAACATGATACCTGTATCTTGTTGCCAATCCCTTGCATCTGGTTGGAGGTAATCACTTTGGGCATGTTTTTAATTATTTTGCACAATTTTATTGTAATTGTTTTCTGTAGTTTTGATTTTGTCAGCTACCTTAATTGTATCCAGTGGAAAGGCAAGATATAAATTGATAGGAATCAACAAGCAGTCACAAAATAACATTTTGAGATCTAGCTTGCATCATAAAGTCAGTATTCTGGAACATAAAGGTAAACAAATAAGACATTGGGTCAATTGATAGAGGAAATGTTAAGAAGTGCAATTAAGAGGCTTGTTTTCACTCTTTCTTAAACAGAAGGAGTACGGAATATCTCCAATCAGTTATCAATAACAACTAAGATTGATCGTGAACATCCAGAAATTAAGAGTTATGCTAGAAGCAATGGCTGGTGGGATGGCAAAAAAGACCTGGATTTTGCTGCCACATATTCATACGTAAATACTGCCAGAATGACTACTACAAGAGGCAGATACTGTGAAGGCTATAAACTACTGAAGACACATGAAGGTACCTTTTGTTCTGTCATGAGTGAATATACATTTGTGCATTTAGATAACTGATTTTAAATGTTTTGATAATCCAACCATTGGGAACATGGATGTTAATTTGAGTCATTAGACAGACAGGTCTTCAATAGATTTATCAACCTCTTTTTACTTGAATTGAGAGGAAAGACCCAATTCAGTAATTTTCTGTTACTTAATTTTCTGTTAAGGTGCTAACTTTTTGCTTTCAACAAGCGCTTGGTTCGCTGCCATCCAGAGGCAGCAGCAAATCTCAAACTTTTACCTTTTCAAAGTAGTTCACTGTAAATAACTTGATAATTCCAGTTTAAGTGTCTTTTAAGGTTTGTTTGTACATACGTGTATATCACCATCTCCTCCAGTTCATGTGAAAAAGCATTTTCTTAAGTGGACCATGTGACGATTATGAAGCTTGTACATCTAAGAGGAAGGTGATTTTCAAGCCTCCTCTCTGGTGTTGTAAGTGATGCAAGTTTTATGTAGCGTGGCAGTTTGAGATGCCCTGCTCCAGATAAACAACTGATTTAGGGCACAATCCTAACCCCTTTCCAACACTGACATAAGGGCAATGCAGCCCTGAGGTAAGGGAACAAACATTCCCTTACTTTGAGGAGGCCTCCGTGAGTGACACCCAACTGCAGGATGCAGCACATGCCCCATTGGCATGTGACATCTGAGCTAGGCCTATGTTAAATAACTCAAAATGTCAGTGGAAAGCACTGACATAAGGGGTTAGGATTGTGCCCTTCATGAAGTTCCTGCTGGAGGACTACACAGCTTCAAAATGCACATTTGCACAGGGCCTCAGTTTTATGCTTCATGACTAACAATCTGGAATATAGGAATAGTTTTCAATGCCATCTATTCAGTGCAGAAAGCTAAGATTTTTTAGTGCAAAGCTCTTGATCAGCTAAGCCTGCACAAACTTTGGGGTGAATTAAGAATGAACTTGACTATAGGAGAATATGATGATTGCATTTCTTCAAGGTGATTCACCTCACACTTTGAAGAGCGTGACTTTAGAGGAAGTGTGTAACAATATAGGACACTATAAGAGTTATATTATGTTTTGAACACTTCTAACTTCTAGATTCTTACTCCAGTTGTTAATCTGGTATTATTTGCTTCCTTCATATATTTCAAAATTGCATATATAGTTGCATATGAATTGAAAAAAATTAAGCCCAAATAAAATTGCATCCTTCTGTTTCAGTATTCATTCTGCTGAGCCCTGATACCCCAATTGCAGCAGTTAGTCTGTGCCTCCTAGTGGATTACTTATGGATATAATACTCCTGTGATCATGCAAATCCTACATTCATTTGGGGAATTGTAGGTTCTGAATACTGAACATTTTTAATGCCTATCTAATGTGATGGCCTTGTTGAGGTTTCATCAGTGTCTTCATTCTAAATCCCCATTTTCAGATATTTACCTCAGCTGTTTTTAAGACACTCCAGGTGTTCAAGTTATCAGGCTGATGCTGTCTAAGCTATTTTTACAAACCTTGAGGGAATCATTATTGTTAATACATCAGTCTGTAGAGATTTTACTTTCAGTTGTTAAAAGTTTTTTTTTTTTTTTTGAAAATTGGTATGGTGGATTTATTTTTATAATATTGTGATTTCTGTTGTGAACGGCTCATTGGCTAGTCTGAAAATGTAGGAGAAAAAACCATTTAAAATCTAAATTAGAAAACTGGTCATTTTGGGTAAGTCTTTCTGAAAGAGAAATTTATTCACACTGATTAGATTCAGATTTAGGAACCTTTACTGGTGTTATGATACTGATTAGAAAGGATTGTAGTCTTAAAATTTGGTGGGTCATTTATGTGAACTTTCAGCCTTTCTAAACTTTAGCTTCTCGCCATGTGAACCTCTTCTGTCTGCCTGTTCTCTCTCTCTCTCTCTCTCTCTCTGTTTTGTTTGCCTCATTCTCCTGAGAATATCCTTTCTTTGCCTTGCTTTCCTAGACCTTTCCTTGTTTTATCTCCTTTTCCCTAGGAAGTTTGCCTGTATTGTCATGATGTAACATCATAGCAGCCTTGCCTGTCTTTCTGTGACAGACAGACTGTTGAGCCGGTCACTGACAGATACTTCATCACTGCTGCAACAAAAACTTGTAGAGCATTAAAATATGGATAAAGTGTTCTCTTTTTTCTCCACTTTATGGTTTTGAGAGAAGCAGTTAGCATCTTGATAGCTATAAGATCTGTAGCTCTTGTGGATCTTTTCCTCCACCCAAAACAGATGATTGGTGGGATGTGAGCTTATCTCCACCTAGAAAGAACTGAATTGGCTCTATGACGAACACAGCTTTTTTAGTTGATGTGCTTGGATTGCTTTGAATAGGATCAGGCAAATTGTTGGCATGCAGCCCTTATGGGACTCCATGTTCAGAAGGAGCATGGCTTTGAATACTGGGAATATACACTGGAGGAGAGCTGTTGCCTCCATGCTTTGCTTTTGTTTTTTCTGGATGCAGCTGCCTGGTCCACGATTGGAAATGAACTGTTGAGCTAGGTGGACTCAGCCTCATGCAGCCGGGTTCTTATATAGAAAGAATTTCTCTTTATAACAGTTTAAAATTTCACTGAACAAATTCTTGTGGGGCTTGAAAGATATTGATTGTGTTTGGATAATTTTCTGATGAATGCTGCATTGTGTTGCAGCCTTCTTTCTGTTTTATACCAATCATATTCCTAGCCACTGTATTGCTTGATTTTTAACAAATGTGTACACGACATTTAGAGTGAGTGCTGTTTAGATACAATGGTTACATTTGTATGACAACGAATCATGTATTGTTTTGCATAGGCAAGATAACTGCTGAAACAATGATGGCAATCCTTCGGGATAAAGACAGTGGCATAAATATGGAAGGTAGCTTTATGACCACAGGAAGCATGGTTTCCATACTCCCTCAAGAACCCAACCTGCCTTGCATTCATTTCTTCACTGGAACCCCAGACCCTGACAGGTGACACAAATAACTGGTCAAACTCATTGAATTCTAACAGTGTAACTTTCCTTTGTGCAATTTGCTACTGACTTTTAACAATGACTCCGTTTAGCGTGGGCTCATTCACCCCTTCCCCTTTTCTTAGTGGTTTAGTATAAGCTGGAAATTGGTATAATGTCTGGATTCAGCAAATGCCAGGTTGTGAGCAAGCCAGTCCATGACACTGGGCTAAATTCTGGCTTCTCCACATGCTGCGATTTGTTGAGCTCGTATGTTGTTCTGAATCACCAGTGGAAGCAGAAACATCTCTCACGTATGAAGTGGAAAGGTGAGTGCCAAGGCTCATGATTGTGATGCCAGTCCATAGTTTCATGTGACATCTGAGTTAGGCTTATGTTAAATAACTCAAAATGTCATGCAAGTCTGAATCACAAGTAATAATGGAGGAACTTCCTCTTGGCTGACAGTTACATCCCCACTGATTTTAAGAGAACCTATGGGGCTAAAAAATTCAAATAAGGATTTGTCTACCTATGGCATTTGTGTTAAACATACATATACAATTTTGTAATGTTGGTGGGGATGAAAATACTTGGAATTGTTTCTTCTCCTTCCTTTCTTTCAGAAACACACAGTACTCATGTTTGCTAAATTTTATTTTGTTATCTAGGTCTGTGTTTAAACCATTCATTTTTGTGCCAAACATTACCCAACTGGTAAAAACAAGCTCCCCAGTGTTTGGTCCAGAGGATCCAGTTAAAAAGAAGCCACGATTTCAGAGTCGGCCAGATAGAAGGCATGAACTTTACAAAAAACATGAAAGTGCAGCTGTCATGATGGAGTCCTCTAAGGTGTGTTGATTTAAGTTAGATCTGTTAGGGCACAATCCAAAACCCTTATGTCAGTGCTTTCCAGCAGCCAATGGGACGTGTGCTGCATCCTGCAGTTGGGTGTCATTCACGGAGGCCTCCTCAAAGTAAGGGAATGTTTGTTTCCTTACCTCAGAGCTGCATTGCCCTTATGTCAATGCTGGAAAGCACTGACGTAAGGGTTAGGATTACGCCCTTAAGTGTAGAATTATGTCATCTGATTAAATAAATGTTTTGTTGATTGATTACATGGTTTTAGTTTGTCTATTGTTTAAATCTATGTGTGGGTAAAAAAAACCTTCTGAAACAAGATGTTTGCTTGTTTTGTTTTCAGTGATGGAGACATGAGTTGTAAACTGCCATAATTTTAGATGAAATGTTCTGTTTATTGAGAAATAAGGTGTAATGCCTCTTAAGATTGTACTTTTCCACCTGCAGTTTTTTATAACATTTTATATCCCTTCCTGCTTTGTCACTGAACATTTTTTTTATTCCCAACATTTGTAGCTTGAAGTTTCACATATTAATTCCACACAAAAGCTTGTCTAAAAAGGAAGGTCTTTGCCTGTGGAATTTCAACAGAGAAGGGGTATGACAGTCCTTTCTATGTTGCCATCAGGAAGACCATTTCCCGTGTCTCAACCAAATATACTTCAGATGGGACAAAGATCTTTTTGGGGGAGCAGCTTCAACTTGTATTAAAGATCATTTGTTTTAATTGTGGAGGCATGTTTTAGTCTAATTAGTTTTTTAATCAATTGTGCATGACATGTGCAGGGTTGCATTAAAAGGAATTTTGTTGCTCTTAGAATGAAGTTCAAAGTAAGGATTTTACTTACTGAGTTTCTATATCTGATGCGATGTGATTCCATACTTCAGTTGTGGACAAGTAAAGACTGCTCTGGCATCTAACCTTTCAGTCACAGAACCTAATAATTTTTGAAAGGTCAAGAAGATATATGTCAATGGTGATTCAACATGTTTGTAGGCTCTGGCAAAGCCAGTTAATGCCAAGTACCCCTTAAAAGCATAGTTTTAGTTGTCTCAGACCTTCAGTAAAAGCCTTGCATCAACAAGTCATTCAGCTATACATCTATAGCTATTTTTACATGACCATATAGCTGTTTTACATTACATGTGGTCTACACCCCCCCTTTATTGTCCTTGCCTGTGTTCCTTAGTAGTAGAATCAGCAAGCAAGGGAAGTGGGCTACGTAACCATTTTTTTCACTTACTAATTGTCTCTTGCAAATTACCCTTCCTCCTTGTCTTCAAGCCTGCCCCCCCTCCAGGTGGGCTTAAAGTATGCTTATCTCAGAAGTCTGTGGTGATATGCTGAGGTCCTGTGTGTGGATGTAACTGAACAACTGAGACCTATCTTGAAATGGTAAAAACAAAAATACACTTGTAGAGAATTTCAAATATTTCCTTTTAAAGTTCATGTCAATTCCCACAGATCTTCACCAATTCAAAGCCTATCTGCTTGTTGTAGAACTAGCATTTAATCACCAAAGCTAGACAGCAATCACCAATCACAAGGCAGTGTAGTTATCCCATCTTGAGTTCATGGTACATGTTGGAGTACTGTTTGTGGTTGAAATCAAGGTCCTTCATTCCTGGCATTGGCTCCTAGTTTTGCCATTCCCTCCCTTCAGCTCTACTTTCCTGAACCATGTCAAAGGTGCCCTTTATCCAAAAAACTACCATTTTCCTAGGTAGTCTACCAGACTACTATGCTTAAGGAGACTAGAAACCCAATCCTAAGGGCTCACACCACTGGCTCTGGGTGTCTTTATGTCGTTATCATAAGTGCGTTTATGGCACCCTCCAGCAAGGGGGCACTGGCCCCACCACCAGATGAACACCACTTGGAGCACGGTAACAGCTAAGGGTGGCATTGAGGGATGGGGGGAGGAACCAGCCTTGGGTGGGGTGGGACTGGCAGGAATCTGCTCTGCCATATCCTATCCTCCATGTCAGGCTGCAAAGCTGGACATAGAGGTTCTCAAGTCTGTGCCAGCAAAATAGTTGATGCAGATGTGAGAAGTCCCATTGTGGGGCCTGGAGCTTTCCCTGTGTGAAGGGGACAAATTCCTCTTTCCCTTAGGAGACCTCTGATGGCCCTGCCAGTGCTGCTGGATGCAGCAGTAGCCATTTTGTCACCACTGCACTGAGTGAACCCACCGGGGATAGGCTGTAGAAAAGTGCAATGCAAGAGTAAGAACTCAAGCTTAAATAAATGATGTAGAATTTTAACATCTCCACTGGCATTTGTGGATGGACCTTGGTATGAAACTTTTCCAAGTGGCAAAAAGTTCTCATTTATGTTACAATAATGCATTTTAGTCTTATTTTTAAATGTGTTTTGTATAGGAAAAAGGTGAAATGATGCTGAAACACATTCAAAAATTGGAGAAAGAGAAGCTCAATGAGATGGAGCATATTCTACAGAGTGGGTGCCTTGATGTTGACAAAGCAGTTCACCTCTTCTCAAATTGCACAGAAGAAGAAATTGCTGCATATGCCTAAGTGTTAACTCAGATGTAGTAGAGTTTGGTATCATTTGACTCAGCTAAATAACTGCTGTTTTTACTTCCCTAAGTAATTGTGTCCTGTGCATTTTACTAGTTATGGGTATATAGAATTTAGTGGATGTGATCAACTGGAAAGCTTTAATATCACAGGATACATGTAAAATGCCTGTGAAAATATTGTCACTAGTGATGGAAATTTTCACTGTGCATAGCAGTGTGTCTGGTATGTTTCAAACTCAGCACAAACCGTAATACTAAGTAACCTTTAAGATTAAAACATGTGTCTTCCTCCTGATCCCTTAACATTTGTTGGATTGGAAGAGTTGTCTTTGGTTTGTGCAGATATAACATCTTTAGAAGGTAAAAATTCTGTGTAAATGTTAAGTGTGTATCTTCCTTGCCTGAAAAATCTGGCTGCACAGAAAGAGTTAAAATAAAATATGAACAGAGAAAATTTATACAAAGTCAAGACATTGTTGTTAACTGGAAGTCAGTTTCAGACACGAATTTTTCTCTACCATACATGGAGATGCTAGGGATTTAATGTGAGAGTTTCTCGGTGTAAAGTATGTGTTCTTTCACTGAATTACGACAGATAACACAGGCCAACACACATTTTGCTTTCTTAAACGTTACACCAATTGCTGGGTATATTTGGGGTGCTGATTCCAAAAATAGCATCTGTTTTGTCCTATCATGTCTAGTTTTGGAGACACGGCATAGCCTCTTTAGTGAATGGTTCAAGCAGCTTTCGCATGAGGAAGCCTACACCATGGCTATACTATAGCTCCAAAACTAGACATGATAGGGCAAAACGGATGCCATTTTTGGAATCAGCACCCCAAATTCATATCAAACCACCATAAAGTTTGGTAAAAACTTTTCTGACCCTCAGTTTTGTAGGCCTTTGTAATGAGTGTCTGGTTCCCTGAGTTATGGACATCCAAATTATGGATGGCCACATTGGTGCTTTTGTACGGATGTGATAGCACTGGGCCAGTAAGAACCAGATGTTTCGAGCTACAGTTTCAACTTACGTACAGACTCCTAGCACCTAAGATATATATATAAGGGCCTTAATGTATTTATATAGATTCAAATAGTGTACACTGATAACAGCATACAAGCTAACTTTAAGCTAAAATGTGTTAACAAGGAACACCATTCAAGAAAATTGCCAAAGATGAGTTCGTAATCAGTTTTCAAAACTTATTAAAATGTGCACTGTTAAATTTCAATGTTTGAAACTGCTTCCAAAAATGTTTTTGTAGTTGAGGTACTTATGACAGGTAAACATTTATATATGATTCTACTGTTGCTTTCTGTTCAGTTCTGGGAAAAGTGGTTTTGTGATCAGAATGTGATGTTTACTATGCAAATATCTAACTCCTCTGTAGGTAGTGCTTTTATAATTTGTAGAATCAAATCCAAAGATGACAGTACATGTTTATATCACACAGTTCAGATATTTTTGAGAATGCTACTTCAAAGAAACTTCTCTAAAGTCTAAGGCTGACATATTCAGTATAAACCCCTCAATGATGTTTGAAGGTTTATTTTTAAGAACATAAGAACAGCCCCACTGCATCAGGCCATAGGCCCATCTAGTCCAGCTTTCTGTATCTCAAGCGGCCCACCAAATGCCCCAGGGAGCACACCAGATTTTTATCCTAGAGAATTCTGAGACACTGTAGAACTGTTAGTGTGACATTGCCAATAGTGTACAGCCAACAGTAGCCACAGAAAAGCCCAACTGAAAGCTATGAAAGTCATGTTCTGAAGCTTTTAATAGGTATTAGCTATGTCTAACCTTTCCTGGATTCTACCCAGGACTAGCTACAGCTGAACACAGTATTCAGTCTCTTAACTCTGTGTTGAATCTTGGCCAAATAGTGTAATAGTAAAATGCGAAACAGAAACCCATGGAAAGAATTAAATAATTTGTTTATCAACCAGCTGGAAGTGTTGCAGTAAGAGTGTTTCATCCACCTTCCTTTGTATGACAATCATGTTCATTTGTAATCTTAAAAGTACATTTAATTTGTTCCTCAGATTTCTGTAGGGAACGTTAAAGGCCAGTTGTAAAGATAAAGTTGCTGAAAATGTGTTTGAAAAAATGTGTTTTATTTTTATTGAAATGCAAAATTTTTATTCAGTTAACAAAACAAACTCCTGCAGCTAGGAAATGTGCTGATCCAATATTCATACTGGTAGCAGTCACTATTAAGGCTGCAATCCTATACACACTTTCCTGGGAGGAAGTTATATTGAACATAGTGGAACTTCTTAGGATTGTACTATAAGACAACTCAAAGCATATAGTTCTGATGTCACTGCATTAGAAAAATGCCATAGTTACAAATTGGTCTTTTAAAACATCTATCCATCTAGTTTTCAGCAATTAAAATTAGGTTGAATTACTATAATTAAAAGACTCCTTAATTCTTTCTAGTAGAGCATTTGTTCCCAAACTTTTTTCAACTGGTGGCCATGGCTCCTAATTGGGGCTACAATCTTATATAGAGTGGCGGGTTTTTTGTGATAATTCTGCAGCTTCCTTGGCTGGTTTCTGCAACTAACTATATTTAAAGCAGGTCCAATTAGTGCTAATAAACAGCTCGGCATCAACCTGGAAGGAAGTATTGAGTGGAGTGCTACAGGGTTCTGTGCTGTTCACTATTTATATTAATGACCAGGGTGAAGAAGGAAGGCAGAAGGAATGCCCATAACATTTGCAGAGATCATGGGGGAAGGGGGGGGAGATAATAGCCTAGAGCAGTGGTTCTGAAACTGGTGGGTCGCAAGCCACCAGTTTGTGTAAAGGTTCCCCCTGTCCCTTTAAAGGACAGGGGAAGGGGAGGACTTAATCAGGATTCAAAGTTAGGTCAATATCAACAAGATGAAGTTCAGTGGAGATAAATGCAAGTCTGTACAAAGAATCAGAGGAACACATACAAGAAGAGGGCGATCTAAAGATCAGCAGCATATGCAAAAAGGACCTAGGTGTCTCTTAAACATGAGCCAGCAGTGTGATGTGGCTGCAAAAAAAAAGTTAATCCAATCCTGGGCTGCATTAATAGAGGTTAGATCACAATAAGTAATAATTCTACTATATTCTGCACTAGTCAGATTTCATGTTTCAGGCATCATATTTTAAGAGAGACATTGAGAAGCTTGCGCAGGCTCAGAAGAGGTCAACTGAAATGGTGAGGGGTCTGGAAACCCTGTGAAGAATAGCTAAAAGAGCTTCGTCTGTTTAGCTTGGTGAAGAGAGAGTTTGAGTGGGTTTTAGTACAGATGGGGAAGACTTACATTTTGTGGTTCCTGAGGGCAGGACTAGAACAAATGGGTGGAAGCCACATGGAAGATTTAGGCTGGACATGAGGAAGAACTTCCTAACTAAAAACTGTAGCACTGGAACAGTCTGCTTCATGCAGCAGAAGACTGTCCCTACTTCTTGAAAACCAGAAGTTGGAGATTAGACAGCCACCTTTCAGGAATGCTATAGCAGCTGCCTCCACTGAGCAGAGGGTTGGTCTAAATGGTCTTTAACATTGTCCAGATGGTCTTTAACAGTGCCAAGGCACAGCATTGGGTTTTTTTTTTTACAACTGACAAGGCATGTCAGTGGGGGGTTCACACCCCCCAATGGCCCTACTAATAAATGACCCCCAAACTCATGTGGCACACTACAGATCATTTGTGGCACATGATCTAGATAATTCATTTGGTTTAAATAAAACAATTTGAAACCATGGAGGCCAAGCTGATCTACTTCAGAACCAAAAAGAATATGGTTAGGAGAACAGCAATAAGAATGTGTGCATGAAAGATCAATTCACAAACCAATGGCAACTGCTCCTGATACTTGGAAATCCAACTCTAGTACTGACTATTGGGGGAATATGTGATAGCAAGTACAGCTACAAATACTGATGCTGGACTTAGTGCTTATAGCAGTAACTCAGTTCCCTTCCACTCTGAAACAGAATACTCAGAACTACAAGACAAAAGCATTTGTATTTATTGAGAAACTGGAACAACAAGAATGCAAAAATACCAACTACTTCCAGTGTACATTTCTTTGTAACTCTCCCTAAATTAGGAAGAACCACGATAGGCTTCAGAAATATAACAGTATACCTCCCATTACAGCTGCATGTCAGATCAAACCAATTTTGCTATAATGACAAATTTTCTTCACCTGTTTGTATACAATACAGAAGAAACACTGTCAATATGCCAGTTCACATGAGACATCTATGTAACACCATTACATGGTTGACAGCAAAAGGAAATGGTTTATCTGTACACATCTTTCATGCATGTTGCTGTATGTGGATTGTGACTACTGAAACAATGATTATAATTTGGGCTGTTAGGACTAACTCCTACTACAAGGGGATAACAGCCACAAGTGCAAGAAGCCTGTATTTCAAATATCATTCATACAAAATAAATACACCACCCACATTGCAAAAAATAAAATGAAGAGTTAAGAGAAAGATAGTCAAGATCAAACTACTGCAAGAAGAAACAAAGCCTTGTTACAAACTGTTTGTTTCTTCCAGTTGCGTTAACTAGTACCACTGTATGGAAAGTGTTGGACACTCCTTCCCTTTTTAAAAAGATTTAAAATGGCAATTCTCTACTGTTATTATCTTGTAATAGCAGCTTAGAGTAAAAAAGATATACTCTTTAAAATCCAATGTTCCTTAACGCAGACAAGAAAATACATCAGTCTAAAAAATATGAGATGTTCTAAGTGGGTGAGATGGGAGTTATTGGTATTTGATTGCATTTTATCAAGAGCCCACAAGATGGAGTTTTGCGAATCCGTATTGCAACGTTGTCTAACAGAAGATTTAAAAACAAGTTTAAGTTGCATATTGAAAAGAGTACTAATTCAAGTACTTGGTTTTGGTTTTCTTTAATAGGCTTGTAGTCTAATTAAAAGGTGCAAACAAACCACACCCTCATAGACCTCAACTGAAGTCAGAGTCTGTTCAGTACTTCTGAGAGTCATGAAAATGAATGGCTCAATTTTCAGTAATAAACAGTCAATCCCTTTTTCAGAGCAATTTATGAACCAAGGACAACTCTAAAGAACAAATTATGCCAAGGCAGCTAGTCCTCTGCGCAATTAGGCTGTTTTAACTTCTGTTCTCTCGAATAGGATTTAAGTAGTCTGTTGGTGCATGGGATGGCAAAGTACTTTTCTGTTCTTTAAAAAAGGACTGGCTTTAAAAGACCTACAACTATGAACAGCAAAACATATCTGCTTTTTTCTCAATTCGGATCCTCTGACACCACATCAAACTTCATGGTTATCATATTAGTATAAATAGGAGAACTTTATCTTTGAGAGGAAAGAGCAGACTGCTGAAGTTAAAAATTCCCCCCATCAGTTGACTCTTCAATTTTTGCCAGTGCATCTCTGACCTGATACAAAAACAAAATTAGACAGAAGACAGAACACAATGGTTTCTTCAATAAGAGATCTGTCCCTAGCATTATTTGCATAGGCAAGGAAAGAAAACTGTGTGGTGGTTCTTTTCCTATTGTCTCCAAATGAAAAAGAAAGAAAGAAACTGAGCAAATTATACCTTTAAAATCAATTCCCTGAAGTGACTTGTATTAGTCAGCATTCAAATACATGCTAGACATAATTCTCTGTGGGTAGAAGATAAATAGCCAACAACACAACTGTATGGATGTCATTTAAAAAAGCACATGCTTTAGGTGTCAGCAGTAAGTCTGTGGAAACTTTGTGGTGAGTTTCCAAGTACATCCTCATTTCTGTAACTATCTCTCACTGCAGATCTCCTAGGAATGAAACGATAGTGTAATCGCTCATCCCGAAACTCAAATTCATTGGTAATATGCTGGATGATGCCTCCTTTCACCAGCCTGTCTCCGTACACCACTGCTCCCCCACGGTCTAAGGCAAGGCCAACTTCGATGAGCCAGTTCACCAGGTCGCAGCCAAAGAAGACTTCCGTTGCAGTCTTTGCACCACACCTGTATGTCAAAGGAATGATTCACCCATATGTTCTCTAAATCTTGCACCACCACTGTTTGAAGGGTGAAGGCAAGGAAAGAAATAGGGGAAAACAAGGAAAGATAGCATGACAGTTAAAAGCATGTTAAAAAAGAACCGATTAGCCATATGTATATTAAAGTTTTTTTGGAACATGGCTACCCTTTTCTATTAATCACAGTCAAAACGCATATGCAAGTCTGCTAAAGCTAGGACACACACACACAAGACCACATTGTGTTATATGAATTAGTACAGAATGGACAATCAATAATCCCACATTCATCATCACAGATCTGGATTAAGAGCTCTACTCAAGACAAACATGCACAGGAGGAATGGAGAAAATCTATTGTACCACCACTTGTTAATCCCATGGATTATAACCAGTACAAAAGAGCAGATAAGAGGATATAGTACAAAAACAGGTTTCACATTTCAGACTGGAAGTGAGGAATTTTGTCTTCAATTTAAAAAAGTTATCTGCACATAGAAAATGATGTCATTTTGTCCAACCCACTTTGGATTGGGATCCACTGTTGGGTTGCCAAAGGGTGATGGAAAGAACAGATAATTAATTGCCTCAGAGCCCAAGGCTATTCAAAAATCAGATATCTTAGCTGGTAATTACCCTGTAAAGAGCTCAGCTCCTGCAGCTTGCAAGCATGTGTAAATATAGAAAGATAAAGTTCAAGGATCTTTTTTCTAGTTGCTATTACTTATAAATAAAAAAACATTTCTTCCTAGATCTCCTTTTCATAAAGTTTGGTAAATCTAGTTGGGTCCTGGGAGAGTGTTTTAAAAAGTGGGCCCTATTGCTAAAAAGTTTAGGAACCACTATCATAGTGAACAGCTCTAGCTTTTGAAGACCCAAATGTGGTAATGCACATAAAATTATTATTAACAGTATTTATATACCACTTTTCAACAAAAGTTCACAACATGGTTTACAGATTAGTTATTTGACTTAATAGCTGCCTGTCCCAAAAGGGCTCACTGAATACTCAGATAGTATAAAAATAGCAAATATTATTGTGCAAATTTCAGCAGGGATTTTTTTTTTAAATGGGAAAATAGTCAGTCATACTCAGTCTGAAGTGCTACAGTTCAAGAAAAGGTTTACCACTTTCTTTGCTCTTGTGTATCTAAAGTGGACAGTCCTGAGACAGTTTTGCCACCTCATCTATCATTTGGATGAACTCATTCTCAGAGTCCTGAAAGTGCTTATCAAGTGCTAACTGATCAATGTGCCAATGATCTTGAGCAGGGGTGCCGAAACCCCGGCCCAGGGGCCACATGTGGCCCTCGGGGGTTCTCAATCCAGCCCTCAAGGAGCCCCCAGTCTCCTATGAGCTTCTGGCCCACTGGAGTCTTGCTGGAGCCCGTGCTGGCCCAATGCAACTGCTCTCAGCATGAGGATGACTATTCTACCTCTCACCTGAGCTGTGGGACGAGGGCTCCCTCCACTACTTGCTGTTTCACATCTGTGAGGCAGCAGTGGCAGCGAAGGAAAGGCTGGCCTTGCTTTGTACAAGGCCTTTTATAGGCCTTGAGCTACTGCAAGACCTTCATTCATTCATACAAGTTCCATCTCTAATACAGTCATTTATGTAAATTTATTCAAATTTTAAATGTAAATTAATTCTTTTTTTTCCTGGCCCCTGACACAGTGTCAGAGAGATGATGTGGCCCTCCTGCCAAAATGTTTGGACACCCCTGATCTTGAGCATGCACCGCCATAAAGCAATTTTACTGTTGCAACAACCCCCCATCCCTGCTAAAGAGCTAATACTAGCACTATTTCTGGAGCAATGTTCTGTTTTTCAATGAAAAATTGATTTAAAAACTAAGGCCCCTCTACTGAGGCTGCCAAACAGTTCTTCCTGTGGCAACGCTCCATGCAACATAGGTGAATTTTAAAGCTCTTTAGCATGCATGCTGTCACTCTATATATCTGGCAGTGCCACACTGATGTGGCGCAAATATAATTAATTTTAAACATTCCAACCACCATACCAGTGGCATCACTATGGGGGTGCAGACCACATTGGATGATGCATTGGGGGGGTAACACTACTAATCGACAAAATTGTGAGATCATGGTATTTTCTAATACAGGTAGAGCCTATTTATCCGCGTTAGTTCCGTTCTATGACTCAGCACGATTAACAAAAAACACGTTGTGCTGAGTCCATAGAGTTAGAGTCCATAGAGCAAATAGGCTGCAGCCTGACACCTCTGGTTGGAAGGAAACTAAGGCAGTCGTTCTCAATTCCATCCCCTCCCCTCCGTACTCAGCCCTCCCGTTGCCAGCTGTCCTGCTTCTTTCACAGTTGGAATAGTGAGCTTGCTTGGGAGGCCTCTGTGTCCCAGGTGGCCTCCCAACAGCGCTGCAGGTTCTTCTCCTCCTCCTCTTTGTTGCTGCAGCTCCTGCAACCCTCCCAACCACCATCATGGAAACTCCTCTGCCCCAGAGCATTCTGGGACTTGTAGTTCGGCTCTCTGCTCATCACATTTCTCTCGAAGGCTTCCCAAGAGCCTGCATCATCTTGGGGGGGGGGTGTTCAGTAAACACTCCCTGGGTTTTTTAAAGCAATCCCCTCCCCTCCCCTCCTGAGCCCTCCCCATTGCCAGCTGCCCGGCTTCTTTCACAGGTGGGATGCTGATCTTTTAAGAGTCCAGCCCTATGCATTTCTACTCGGAAGCCCCATTCCAATCAATGGGGCTTACTCCCAGGAAAGTGTGGAGAGGATTGGGCTGTAAATCACATGCTTTGCTTGGTGGGAAGGCTTTGTGATAGCCTGCACCATCTTGGGGGGGGGGGAATTTGGCAAACACTCCCTGGGTTCTTTAAAGCAATGTCCTCTTCTCTTTTAAAGCAATCCCCTCTGTTGCTGCGGCACCTGCCCTGCGTATGTGCATGCATGAGAGAGAGAGCGCTCCACCTCCACCCCACTGCACATGTTCTGGCTACAGAGATTCTTCCCCCTGTCCCCTCTTCAGACTCAGGGGCTCCAGGAATGTTACTGTTCCTTTGCAAGGGGAACCTCTTCCAGGGCTCCAGGACTATTCCTTGCCTGGTCGAGGAGGAAACTTTTTGCTGTGTTTTGGGCTGCCTGGAAACGGAGGGAGATGAGATGCCAGCAAAGGAGGCAAAGATGTGTGTGACATTCAGTACCCCATCCCATTCGCATTGAGACAAATCCGCAGATAAAAAATCCGTGGATAAATAGGCAGCACCTGTAATACTCGTACTATCGTGTTATAAGTCATTCAATGTGGAATTTCATGCAGAATGCAATTCAACAATATCTGTATTCTATCAAAAGTTATGGACAAATAACTAGAAAAAGAAAACTACTTTATTTAACAAAAAGTGGATTTTCCTAACTCAAAACTGACCAATGAGACTGATTGTTCTGAGAGCCAATGACACAGCAGGGAACAAATGAGGTGCCAGTATAAGTCAGCTCTTATTTGCATGATCAGAATTAGAACTCTTATTCAGCTACGTGAATGCCATCAAGTTGGCCACTGGTTTTTTGTTGGTTACTGATTACTGGTTACTGTTGGGTGACCTGTACTGTTATATATTAAATAAAGTTAGTGGGGGTTACACCTATCCTAGTGATGCCACTGCATCATAGGCTGTGCATATGATATTGTAATTTATTCTGTTTGGTTTGGTACAGGAGGAGGACCATCATGTGACACAAAGAGCTCTTGCACAAGGTGACACAAACCCTAGTGATGCCTCTGCACTACATGAAGCATTTTCATAGTTTTTTTGGAAGTTTCCATATGGGGACTTGACACGAATATAATGTGGCAATAGTAATTGACTAGCTGCCTTTAAGAACGAAGTATTTCTTACCACTGCAGGAGAACAGTAATTAGCTTGCCTAGTCCACTAAATTGGACATGTGAAAATAATCAAGTTCTATTCTTTTTGATATGGTGATAGAGAAATCCTATTGCAGCAGAAGGATCATTCCAAAGCAAGTGTCTCTGCTCATCTCAACACTCTCATGCAAAGCAAGTTTCTAGACTTGCAGCAAGCCAAGATGAAAACTACACAAGATAGCAAACTACCACCAAGGAGCTTCTCAGCATTTCTATGAAAAATGAGCAGCAAGATAGAGCAAATATTAATTTGGAGTGAAGGAGAGAAGAAAATTCAATGAACAAAATGCTGGAGCAACAAACAGAAGGAAACGGAGAAAAGGTAAACATTAGAAACAAACACATAAATGAGAAGAGGAACAAAGGAGTGCATACACTGTATCAAAACGTAAAAACAGGAGAGCTGTTAATAATGCATATACAGTATTGAACAAAACAATTCCATTTCAAAACAAGCATCGCACAGTAAAGGCATCAAAATATGGAAATATTTCCTCATACCCAATGGAAATGACTCATGGTTTGTTTTAAATTTGTCTTAATACCACCAAGTTCTGTTCAGTCTTTTAAAAATCTTTATGCTGAACCACAGTGAGGTCCCACTGAACTGCTCAGAACAATTCAAAACCAAAATAGAATCACATAAAAATTAAATTTACCATACCACCTAATGTCTAGCTCCATTCAAGTCTACTTCAATCTTGGTGTCCTCTGTGTGTGTGTGTGTGTGTGTGTGTGTGTGTGTGTGTGTGTGTGTAATTCTCATTCATCTGATCTGAAAGCTTTTCTAAATAGAACAGTAGTTAAAAATTTAAAAAAGAAAAGACCTTCAAGATTTTATAGTTTCCTTTTAGTCCCCATAGAAAGCTTGGCAGTTTCATTGATACAGTCCTCAATATGGAGCCTTAGTCTGTGTCCAAAAATACAGTGACACAGACTGAAGATTTGGGATTCCAAGAATGGAATAGCTTTGGATCACCAAACCTTCTATGAATAGCATTCCTGATCACTTCAACGTACCTATAGGACTTGAGCCCTGAGGTCCTTGGCTTCATGCAGTTTTGGGTAAGAATCAAGCCAAAGTACTCTCTGTTCTTCCACTGCTTCCTTTCCTGATCAACAGCACCAGCTGTAGCCTATTTATCCCTTTTTTTTTTTTTTTTTTACTTTAAAATGGAAATTTTGCTTAAAACTAAATTTGCTTTAAATTATGGATGATGATTTCAGGATTTTATTACATGTAACTTCTTACAAAAATCTGCAAGAAGAGTCTTGAAAATACCATTTTGGTTTTAATACTGAAAACAAAATAGTTGAGAGAAGGGGGGAGGGAACACCGGAAAAATGCCTGGTTCTCTTTCACTTTTCTGTTAGTGCTATTCAAAATTATTGGCTGCTACAAAATACGCAGATTATCAAGACACCCAGTATGAACAAGTCACATTTGCTCAGTTCAAGCATAAGGACAGCATAAAAGAATCTTTGCATTGATAAACAGCCCCACCTTCTGTCTTGGACAATGCTTCTGACACACATCTCTTTGTGGTAATGAACAAACTGTTGGCATGTCATTCGGATTTCTTCAGGTACAGGGGAGTCTCCACTTCCCTCCGGATCTCTACTACCCCAAAGGAACTCAAACCTGTGGGAAAAATCAAATTTTGAACAAATCACAACACCACCATCTGTAAAGATAGGCATAAAAGAACAGCATGCTTTAAATACTTTTATCAGTGGTAATGTGCACAGACAATCTGTTGTGTCAGGACTTTGCAATATAATGGTTTCTTAGTCTCTAAGCAGTTTTTTTAAACTGAGAAATGATGAACATGGGATAGTGAAGGGAGAAGCTTTAACTCAGTTGGAGAATACATCCTTTGCACACAAAGGAGGCTCATGGTTCAAGGCAGGTATCTCCATGTAAGACACAGAAAGAATTGTGGTTGAAATCTACTGCCATTATTGTTAACAATAGAAAGCTCAATGGATGGACCAATGGTCTGACTCCAAATGGCAACCTCCAAGTGTTTCCTAAAAGAAAGATGTGGAAGAAAGATGTGGAAGAGAGTAAACCATGGCTCCTGGATTCAAGCACATTTGAGCCAATCCACACATACATTCAACACTTTTATAACTAAATCATATTATGCAATTCCATACTTATTAAGGGGCTGAGCATGCATGTGTGCAAATCATGTGACATCTGCAAATAGACCATCACAAGATTTTCACATTGTCTCAACACTGTATTCCTCCCCAATAGTATCATTCAACACATATAAATGTGTTCCATCATCAAGTGAAGGAAATATAGTGATGAAAAATAGCATGTGTGGATCTTTTAAAGCTACAGGGCAGCTTTATGAATTTTTACAGACTAATTTTCAGACCATTCCTCTTTACCTAGTGATCCACAAAGAAAATGCATTTCTTTGTACTCTGAGAACAAAACTGGATTGTTAGGAAAAAGCAGTTACCATTCCACAGCCACCAAACAGTTCACTTTTGTAGTTAAGACAGCAGTGCAAGCATACCTATTGGCTAATTGCATGACATCACTAAAGATCAAGAAAATAATTATCTATATCCTAAAGATGGCACCAATCAGTTTGTTTTTCAAAACACAGTTCTTTTTCTATTTAAAGGGTGAATGTTCTCTACTAAATTATTGTAGGGAGAAACTGTTCATATGGGCTTTTAAACTAATGAATTACCAGATCCTTTTATTCTATAATGCTTCCCGCCCCCCTTTTTTGTGGCATTTAGTCCTGCTTGGAAAAATCAGCGGAAAGTGGGTGGATATCATACTTTAGTGTAGCACTTGTTTTGAATGCAGAAAGTTCCAGGATCAATCCTTGGCATTCCCATAGAGATCAGTAAAAGAACCCTGTCTGAAACCCTGGAGAGACTGAGTCAGTCAGTGCTGACAATACTAAGCTAGGATCAGTAGTTTGATTCCCTATAAAGGCAGCTTTTTATGTTAAGCCTGAACCAAAAAAGGGTCTAGAGAACAGGGCAGCAAGGAATAATGCTGGCAGGGTTTAAAATCACAGAGACAAAAAGCATTTAACATTTATTTAAACTTATGTTTAAAATTACCTCCTTTTGAATGGAAGAATTATTAAATGTTTGTCTAAACCAAAAATTCCAAAAGAAATGAATCCCTGCAAAAAGAGAGAAAAAAGTGTCAGCAGCTCATAAACATTCCAAGAATAAGCTAATTTTGGAGACAGACAAGTCATAATATCTATTCATTTAAAAGCAAGGAGAAACACAACTGTTTAAAAAATTGTACACATAGTAGATATAACCTGTGAAGGATTTCAGGAACATAGTAAGTGCTTAAAACCTACTGAAATGGGCAACTTACTCACAGCCTAATCCTGAGCTCCCAGTGACCAGGACTGCAGTGTTGCCAAAAGTGACTGCTGCTGCATCCTGCACACCTCTTAGACACCACCAGCTGCTCCGTGGGAGAAGGGGACTTTCATCACCTTCCCCCAGGTAAGCTGGGTAGCCCAGCAATGGGGCTATTTGATTCCATGCTGACCCCAGTGTAGAATTTTGAGCCTCTGTGTCGGGCCATCTACTGGTGTCGCTAGGAGGGTGTGAGGAGTGCGGGTCGCACCTGGTGACGGGCCGGGGGTGACGCACCCTGGGGAGGACACACTAACATTGCAGCGTTAGGAGCTACCCTGTCATGCCATACGCCATTGGATGCGGAACGGCCAGCGGAGTGCAATGCAAAAAACCTGAGTGAAATAGCTCCTTTCGTTCAAAAGTTATGGCCAAAAAACCGGAAGGAAAAAATGCATGGAGCCCTATGGAAAGTGAAAGTGATCCGTATCACGCATTTACTCACAAGTAGGCATACTTGCCATAGTCTGTCGAAAAGGGTAGGCTGAGAGGAATTCAACAACACCAGAATGGTCCTGATCCAATGAATGCAGCCCCCCAAAAACACCTGAGAAGCTCCCCCCTCCCAGCTGCGAGTTTGAGCCCGAAACGAAGCCACGTGGTTGCGTTTACTCATGAGTAGGTGAACTTGCCTTAGTCAAGGCAGGCTGAGAGGACTCCAGAGAGGTCAGAATGGTCCTGATCCAATGAATGCAGCCCCTAAAACATGGAGAAGGAGGTCCCCCCTCCCAGCTGCAAGTTTATGGAGCCCTAGGGAAAGTGAAGCAGCCTCATGTCACGTTTACTCGCAAGTAGGCAGACGTGCCTTGGCTGCTGGTCAGGCCAGGCAAAGGGGAATGTGAGGACACCAGAATGGTCCTGATCTGATGGAGCTGGAGTGCAACAGATGTCCAGAGGCAGCCTTCCTACCCCACTAAAAAGGACAAAAAAGTGGCTTGAACTGGTAAGAGGCATATTTTCTGTTTTGCACTTGTAAAGCCAGGTGGGTCTTTATCCTGATATGCCTGAAATAGAAGAACTTTAAGCTGGGTACTGAGAAGGGCTGGAAATCTCACTGATTCTTTTTGGGGGGTTATTATTGCAGGCAGACTACAGAGTAAGCTTCATTGACCACTATAGGACTTACTTCTGAGTAGACATGCATAGGATTGGGCATACAGGTTGCAATCCTACCCACACTTTCCTGAGAGTAAGAATTGGTTTCAGAGTCAACAGTGTATGTTTTTATGTTGTGATGAAATTGCTATTTCATATGCACCATTTCTCTAAGCTTTTACCTACTTCCCCTTCAGAGAGTCCTGAATGTGTTTCATTGTGGGGGAATTCCCCCGCCTCTGGCTAGGGAACATTTCAGATATGCTTGTCTGCTGAAGACCCATCTATAAATCACACCCAAGGGATATTCAAGCCAGGGAAGGTAGGGATCTGATTTCAAAAGCCAGGTCTGATACTAAGCAACAGCCTTCCCAATCAGAAGGGAAGGAAACATCCTTCCAGCTAAGCGATACTCTCAAGCTGAGAGGAGTTCGCTGTCTTTCTTGTGTGCTTTATACCAGATGGATCAGGGAGAGCCCACTCTTGGGACTAGAGTGGAAAACTGCTTGGAGAAGCCCAGCAGCAAAGTTACGGAGAAGAAAAATCAGTGCTAGGCAGAAAAGCCTCAGGTTATGTTTTACTTGATTTGTCTATCCCCTGCTGTGTTATTACAAGTCCTTGACTCACATATGTTAGAAAGTAGTTTAAGACTCCTGGCAGTCTGGAGCTAAATCACACATGTGTGAGACTTGCAAGACTTGCATAGCACCAGGAACATCTACCATATGTGCACCTATAGTAAATGCTTCTGTATTAACCAAGCCTTTTAATATGGTTTCTTCTATTCATTTGGAACAGTGTTATTCCTTTTTCTGTTATCTTTTAATAAAATCTCTTGAGTATAAATCAATGTGCCTTGTTCTGGAATAACCGTGGAATTGTGAGTCTCCTCACTCTGCAGACATTACTGTAAGAATGAGTTCAACAGAGACCATTGTGGCCCCAAGCTATTCTAGGAGAGGTGCCCTGCCCAGGGGATTCCTTTGGTGAACCTGCTACTCCAGGCTGGGGGCAGCAGATTAGAATGAACTAACTAACTTTTCCCTACTAAGTTGCAGGTCCAAACCAAGGGGAAGAGTTGGAGGTGGGAAGGGAGCGAGTCCATGGTACTAGGTGCCACTGTCCTAGATCAGCAGGTGGTTGCTTGGAGTCCCCCTCTTCCATGACATATGTTTTCTATGTATTGTAAGCTGTTCCGTGTTTGTTTTTATGAAAAACTTTGTAAGCTGCCTTGGACATTTGCCTCAGCAAGGGAAAGGCAGGGTATACATTTTTTAAAAACATGAATAACTACCTGACCAAAATTAAATACAGCACAAAAGAACTGCAGTTCCACATAAAGTATTCCAGGTTCTTGGTTAAACAACCACCACAAACAACTGGAAAAATTCTGTAAAAGGGAAAGGGAAAAAACAGAATCAATATATTTTAATCCATATGTTTTAATCTCGTTTGTATTATAACATGACTTTTATTATAATCTACTTTGGAGCTTGCTATGAGGTGGAATTTGTTTAACAAATTAAGAGGAAATACATTGGCTTGGATCCCAATGTACTTTTCCTTCAGAGGAAGTTCCTTTCTTCAGAAGGAAACCTTAGGATCAAATTCAGTATCTACCAACAAATTCAGTATCTACCAAATACAGTATCTACCAGCAATCTGTGCCTTTTTGCTAAGTAAGCTAAGCTACATATTTAGAACCCTCAGCCATAATGCCATCAAACTCAAGAATTCTGGTTTCAGCTCATGCAGCCCCACAGACTGCAACAGACCTGATCCGCTTAACAGTCAGAATTCTTGGCTAGATGATGGACTGAATTCTCACCTGCAAGACTGACTGACGGGTATGTCTCAACAGCTCAACCCTACAAGGTGTTATGCATGCTTATAATGGGGGCATAATAATTGTAGATAAAACCACAAACGGTATTCAATGGCCTCATCAATCTACATCAACAGGCAGATCAGTGCTGGAAATTTCCCTCATCACCATATGCAAGATACTAGCATTGCATAAAACTGTTAACACAGTACAGCAGTAGGTGGTGAAAGCACAAGTGAGGCTGTGGGCAACTCAGCGACACAGTAGTCTACATGGATTTTGGACACTATAGAGAAAGCTAACACAAGGCATATCCAATACATTTATATTTAAGTATTTAGGTATCAAACAATGAGAATCAGACAGCAACTGACATAAAGACAACAGCGCTGGAGTTGCTTCGCTGGTTTTATATAGGATAGTCCTGCACCTGATATTATGAAAGCCACTCTGTAATGTTGCAGTTCTTTATAATCAGGGTATAAAAGTGAGCAGCACAACTAATACGCAATAAGTGAGTAGTGCAGCAGTCGTCTGCAGAACAAGGTTTTAGATTCTTAAAGGAAGAACCCGTCCTTTTCATGTGTTTAGTAAGTAGCTAATGAATCCAACAGAAACAGTCTATGGCAGTTCCATGACTTGTCCAACAAAATCTGCCTATTCATACAGGCCATCAAACTTTCTACTGGAATTTTCACAAATTCTACACATTTATGCTATTATTGGAAAAGTGAAAATGCATTATTTCTCTGGTTCCACAATAGTGCCACCATTTCCCCAAATGTTAATACGTATTAAAAATAAATTCAGTATCAGCAAAATGAAATATTTACAGCAAAGAGGCCCACAACAAGAAGCAAGCATAGCAGCACATGTCTAGCCAGCTGTTTGTCTCCAGTTTGCAGAAGCTGTTCTTCCTGGGCCAATATACAGGTCTGAGAACTGCATGGACTTAGGCAACGATTTGCTGAAAAACATTAAGTGTGACACATGTATTTAGACTTTTTCTTTGTACCATTCTGTTCAATAATGTGTACATGCAACACTGATTCATATAATGGTAACAACTCTTCACAACCAGCAGGGGAACAGAAGATGCAGTTTCACCAGTCTAACAGTACAATCCTAACCCCCGAATTAGGCTTGTGCCAACTCGGGGGTGTTGTTATTAATAACAACAACAACAACAATAATGACCCTGTTCCCCAAATGTGTAATCTAAAATGACATTGCTTAACTAGAACTGCACTCGAGTCTGATAACATAGCTTCACTAATTGCATCAAACCTCTTGCCCTGCCTAGTTATTCAGTGATTCTTTTTAAAACATCTCATTTAAAATATTATCCCACCTTTCAGATTTACAAAAAACTTTGCATGATGGTATACATACTTGTTCCTTACAAAATGTTTTGCACTCTGGTACTGATATTGTCAACAGGTGTATGAGTGTATGAAGGCCAGATTACACGCAACAATAACGTGTCAGTGTGTAGCTGTAGGCTTGTTTACTCATGTGTAGCAGTTGTGCAATAGCACTTTGGGGTAAAGAGTATTTCAGTCTTTTCGCCCACTGTTTTCCTGCTGAAAATTACTTCTAAAATGGCATTATAAGGTTAAAAGTCTCCATTGTAGTAAATTGCACTTTTAGGTTTAAACTGCCATTGTAGAAGTGATTCTCAGCAGAAAGCCACACGGAGGTAAAGAGTAAAATATCATCTACTTCTGCACTGTGGACCTAATCCAAACTGCAGCCCGACATAGCCTACAACTACAGGCTGGTAAACAAGCTGGCAACTACCCATGACACAGCACAAAAGGATCAAATTCCCATATCTGTATTTTAAAAGGGAAGTATCACAAATTATAAACACGACTTTTATATCTTAGGTGGTACACTTTTTTACTCTGACACACAAAGTGACTCAATTTCTAAGCACAGTGGCAGAGGTGGTAGTTTCTGTCATACAATTTAATAACCCTAAATCAAGCCTGCACCATTTGTGATTCATCTGTTAAAATGCCAGTATGCAATCTGAATGCACCAGCAAAAGTTTGGCAAAGTGGCTTCTTGGTTGTGGCTTCTGCTTGTAGTATTCTCTCCCCAAGAAGCTCACATGGTACCCAAGTTATTCAAGCAAGCATAGAGTTCTTTATTCCCTGAAGTCATTTACTGTTTTTATTGCAATGTTTGACAAATCTGCTGTATTTCAAGGAGCTAGATAAATTTTGTCTCCTGCTTTATTTTTGCATTATCAGCTAATAAATAAATAACTGTATTGGGTGCATCCTGATTAAGCTATACAAAAGTATCAGGAATAAAGGCCCGTAGCCATGGTGAGGCCATTACCTCCTTCTGCCTACTGCCCCTGATAGTCCACAACCTCCCCCTGGCCCTGCATTCACCTGCCAATCAAGGCTGTTGCTGACAACAGTAAAAAAAAGCACAAGGACCTCAGGAGACTTAGTGTGAACTTCCTCTGTGCATCCACAGTGAACAGAAATTTGGGAGAAAAAGCATACAGGAACAGGGAGTTGAAACAAGTAACAACTCTGGCATCCACAGGCCAGAGAAGCTCAACAAGAACTTTCCTAGTGGCCTTTTACCTCCAAAGAAGTGAAAATATCATGTAGCCCAGTGGTTCTTAAACTTTTTAGCATTGGGACCCACCCCCTCAAAACGTTTTACTTTACTAGCCTGTCAAGATTCTGTGACTATAATGATGATTGGGTAGCAGTGCTTCTCCCAAGTAGCAGGTTGTTTATCCTTGATACACATAGCCTAATCTACCCTGTCAGTTTTGTGAACCACCAAAAATTGGGTTGTGACCCATTGGTGGGCCTTGGACCCACAGTTTGAGAACTGCTGATATAGCCTATATCCACACTTCAATCCTGATTGTGGGTTCAGTAGTTTGCTTCAAGCAGAAAAGACATATTTTGATACAACCATTTGCTCTATTTCGTTTGACAAAACAAGCCAATGCTACCCAATTTATAACCTTACACGTGCATAGCTAGCGGAGGTTACCATTAGGTAAGTCTGGCACAAGAGAATATTTGAATTATTTACTAAAATCAGATTTAATGCTAAAACCGATTCCAATGGGGGAAGTAACATGTCTATACAATGTCTGCTGTATTTTCTTGCTTCTTCCCCAATCTAGAGAACACAACATGCCAAAATGCACAGTTGTCTTTTATTTTTAAAACTTCAGGTAGAAAGCTTTAAAAAGATCTTAGTACCTACCACTAGATGGCAGTAGGACGTTATGAAATACCCACAGAGGGCATTTGCACAGCAGTTCATTCATCCTTTTGGCTTTTTCAATCCTAGGAGCATAATCCCTGCTAATATAGAGGAGGAGTGGTTTGAGAGGATTGTATTTCCTCTCCCTGTTTCTTGGACCAAAGAGACAAATATTTCTGGCCAATCATTAGGTATTTTGCAAAATATGCTGCCCTACTTGGTCAAACAGGTGAAAAATCTCTTTTCTATAGCTTCCTTCATGGGTTAATCATCTACCACTCCAGTAAGGGTCTAAGTACACTATATTCATAAATAATTGCTTTCTATCTATAAGGAAGTCTGAGGTTCAATTCAAGACTTCTGCATTTCAATTATCCCACAAAACAGGAGAGAAAACATAACAATGTCCACATATTTCCTCCAGCTATACTCAGAGGCCAAAGATTGATCAATAGTTACCGTGTCCTTCCAGCTATCCCAAAATTAGGATCTCTTTATCCCTAAGGAATTATAGAAATACAGCTATAATTTTTTCTGCCATTATAAATGGGAGGATATGACCAGCTCCCCACCCCCATCAAAAATTTCTGCTGCCAAAGTCACTTTAGATTAGTTACTTGGACATTAAACTTGATCCAATTGATTCTCCCACATCAAATAATTATCATCAAATAATTACACAAGAGTCTTGTTGAAGCAGATGAACAGGAAAGAACAAAGAATACACACTGACCTAAAGAAGAGAGAGATATGCACCTTGTGATCCCTCAGCCAACCACAGTATCTGGGAGGAAGAAAGGTCAACTACTGCAATTTGGGCAACCTACTCCCACTGCTTATGCATATCCCTTAGTCAAACATATTTGGTAACCTACAATTAAAACCCTTTCAGTACTTGCAAAGTGGAATATCACCAAATTAAATGAGTTCTTTACCATTCTCAATTGAGGGAGGGCAGTTATCATTGGCACAAATATGAGATGATGGCTCTCCTTCAGAACAGCACAACTCTCCATTCTGTTTCTCGCATGCACAGCACTCTATAGAAAAAAATCAGAATGTGATATACTTGCAGAGAGTGTTGTAATACTAGGACAGGACAGTTCTCTTTTAAGAGAAAACATAGAATGGCCTGACTCAAATTATCCAAGAAATTGTCCTTTGCTGGACTTTGAACAGGTCAACAAGTCTATAACTATCCTCTTTTGTTTAATTCACATGGTCAGTGGAATCTAACATGTCCTAGTTTAAGTCACCATTTCCTATGACTTCCAAACAAGGGAACTGTAGTTCAAGGAATTCCAATAAACCAGGATCTCCCATTAGAAACCAAGTTTTCTAGTCATGAAGAACTGTGATATAAGAAATCAGGAGGAATTGAATGCAGCTGGGCACATGAGGGAGAGCAAACATGGGTTTATCAGTTTGTTCATGGCTGTCTGAACCAGTCATAGCTTTTGTGTACATATTTTATGCACACAATTGTAAATTCACAACTTCCTTTGCGCAAACATAAATACAAAAACCTGTTTCCAATTCAAGAGAGCTTCCACAACTCACCATCCTGTGGAACTTGAATGCAGATTTTAGACTTGCATTCCTAGTTGCCACTATCACTCACACCTCATTCAAGGGACTCTACTTCATGTCAAGCACAGAAATCACAACTAGAGGTGACCACAATTTAGGTGTGGAACCTAACCTGCATGCTTTGCATGTTGTTGTTGTTGGGGGAAAGATGCTGTTCTAATCATAAAGGTTTATGCAGTCATTCACTATACCTTTTTCTATGCAACACTCTGTCAATGCAGGAGAAGTACTTGCTGAACATCCGCTTTGTTCATTCACTTCCCTTTCAGACTCCTCCATTCTGCTGCGTTGGGAATGTTGGTTCAATGCCTCATAGTTGGTTTCCACACCAGATCTATTCATACACATGAGTGAGACACCTGACATCAATATACTGACGAATACAATTACCGCTGTGATAATCATCTGCCAAATGAAGAGAGAAGCAGGAGTTAAACACATCCTTTGACGTGTGAAAAAAACCTGATAATTATCATCACTATTTCATTAAGACAGAGGTTCTCAAACCTTTTAGCACTGGGACCCACTTTTCAGAACAACAATCTTTCAGGACCCACCAGAAGTGAAGTCACTGGAAATAATGTTATGGCTGGAAGTCAATTAAGGCTTCAAATCTAAGCCACAATCAGCCAAAGGTTCTATTACACTGCGTGCTCATGCTGTTATTTTGCATATCTCAGAATTCAAACATTCCAGCTCAAAAGTTAAACCAGAACACAAGACTTGGATCCTTCTCCAACCACACAGCCTTCCCCCCTTTCCAGTATCCCATCTTCCCACCTATTTAGGGCAAAGCACCAGGGATGGCACTTGACTTGAGTGACTCCACTTTGAGTTGCCAAATATGCTGTTTTGGGGTACTCGTTGACTCGTGGATGTCAAGGATCCTTACTTGACTCATGACTTGAAGTGATCCGGAAAAAGAGTCATGACTCAAATGGACTTGAGTCCCTAGTGTGCTTGCTTGGTTTTTTGACCTTGTGGGTAGTCTGGAAGGCAGCCTTCAGACCAATTGCAACAGCAGACATGATGGGAAGAGGGTAGGTGATTCCATAAGGTGAGGGATGGTGGAGTTTAGGGGAGAAGGAAGGCTTAAATTTTTTTTTTTTTAGTCTCAAGGACTTGTTTCTCAAAATGACTCATGACTCGACTTGAAATGACTCAAATTCCACAAACTGAGTCACGACGGGGCATGCTATAACTTGTGATTCAATTAGAGTTGTGGGGTTGCTGACTCAATTTGTGACTTGGCCCAACGACTGGAGTACATCCCTGCAAAGCTGCATGCTTTTCTTCCTTCAGGAGCCTGCCCTGCCCAGTAGCTCTTACACCCTGTATTTTCACCTCTGTATTTTCAATGGCAGCTGAGTTAGGTGCTTATGCAACCCACCTGAAATTGGCTCATGACCCACCTCATGAGTCTCAACCCACAGTTTGAGAAATGCTGCACTAGGACAAATACTAAACAAATACTATTGCTTATTTAATTAACGCCTTTTATATCAGAAAAGTATTCCTTACACACTGATTTAATTTTGCTTTCTTCTCCATCACATATACTCTCAGTCTTTTAAAAAAACAACAACAACCTGCTCTTCCCATCTTCATTTGGGTTTCTATAAATTGAATTACACACGTGTCCACCATCTGATGACTACAGCATCAAACAGAGGGTTTTATACTTGGGATGAGTCATCACAGATCTAATAGCAGACAGAATCTTTTCACATTATGCTTTGCAAAGAATTTACAAATTCAGCTTCCATTCATCAAACTATAAGTAAAATGCATGTATGTGTAATGTGAACAAGCTCAATGACCCTAGTATGTCGGTCTTTTATCTTCTTTCTCTTTTGCATTGACACAATACACTGTCGTATCTTTCAGCAATGGCATGGAAAAGTACCGTACTGTTTCAATGGCTTTTTGTATACTGACAGGCCTAGTAGGCAATAAGGCAAAGTATTTTATAAATACAAATGTATTTTAAAGCCAGTTTGTGTTGGTAAGCTTCATAATACCTGACCAACTTTCTTACATTTTCAAGGATATTTTAGTAAGTTAAGTGATAGCTGTTCACTACTAGTTCTCCAGCCTGTGTGGCCAGTAATCCATGTTCCATTTCCCAGCTGCCCTGGGCTAGTGTCTGTTGAAACTCATCTGCACCTCATCCGTTCAAATTGGTAAATCAGATGTGGCAGCTGACATTAAAGCCACTTAAGCCCAAAAGAGTTTATCTATTTCAGTACACTTTCAACATTTCTTTTTTTTCAGTTCTGACAGACATATAGAAGGGTTGGCTCTTCAACAAAGCTTTCTTCATGTTTTTGGTTGAATGGAAGACAGTAGTGTTAATACCACCATTTCCTGAAAAATGCATTTATTTTCCCCATCATCGTGCATGCAAGAGTATAAAGAGGAAGAGAAAACAGGGTTCACAAATAGTTGTCCTTTATTGGAAACACCATCAAAGATATTAAGAAGGATAATATTCATACCTGATATTTTCCATAAAAAAACGCAGAGTCAATGACATCACTATTTCGCTGACCTGCAATTAGCAGGATTCCAACAAGAATTGCTGGGATGCTGCAACAAAGAAACAAGATGAATCATACAAATTAATTAGTTTGAGACTTCCTTTATATCTCAGTTATGAAACTCTGCAAACTTACCCCCAACCAGCTACAATAATAAATCCAACAGGGACCTTCAAGGTTTCTCTTTTTTTCAAGAGCAGCAGAGAAAGAGATAAGAGACCTGGGATAGGCAGGAAGAAAGAGAGCCAACAAAAAACTTGGTTTAATATTTTCAGGAAATGGACTTTTCCCCAAAGCAGGATGTCTTGTCTCCAACTCAAATAATAAGCTTGCCAGTGAAGTATAATAGAACGAGCGGACACACTGAAGGAATAATGCCAGGTCTTTTGATATCAGCAGCAAATTAAGCTGATGGTACAGGAAAGAAATCCAACCAAATCTGAGAGGCAGTATAGCAAAGGCACCAGGACAATGAGCCCTGTTGTAGAGACTGTCAGCTCAACTGCAGGAATTCACTAGTTGGCTGCTGGCAAGCCGGCTATCTTTCCGCCACAGCATCCCATCAGCAATATGAGGACAATACTAGTCTACCTTACAGGGCTGTTGTAGGGATTACTATAATAATGTGCGTGAAATGCCCTGAACGCTAGAAATGTTAATATTAAGTATGAGTACTCTCACTACAGTTAATGAGGATTGGAGTACACTGCAGAAGTGAGTGTGGGCACAGCACATAAAGGCTGGCTTGGAATAAAAAGAAATGTGAAAACCTCTGTCATAAAGGAGTGGTAATTAAGGAGAAAAAAACTTATAATTGATTGATAATGAACACATGTTTGCTACTAGCATTCTGAATGACAAGCAATTCAATAAATTTTTTTTTTTAAGAATCTAAGCTCTCCACCACCAAGAAAAGCTTACATTTGTCTTGGAGAAACAATTTTCCACTTACCTGTCCACAGAAAAGAACTATAAAGTGAACTGTACAGGAAAACAAACACAAGTATTTGCATAGTGATATTCTTCTCCTGAACAGCAAAATTCCACATCACCATTCCAATGCAAGCCACAAACTGAAAAGTGAGATAATTGTCATTTTTAGTTTATTTTAGGGAGATTAAAAAGCAGAATTCTTTAGAAGCATTCTTCTTCACCATTCAAAATATTTATTTTTTTAAAAATCTGCCACTTTGTAAAGACACCTTTTAAAAAGTTTAACAGAATTTAGTTTTTAACCACATATCCTGCAACCATGGCAATTTAAAAACTAAAATGAAAATACACTATATGAAAGATCTTCTCTGCGAAGCAAAGGAACACCACATTTTCATCACCAGATATTACATTTACAATGAATCGAAAGAGTGAAATAAAAGCACCCCTGCCCATATCCGTGGATCCAGTATCCCCAGTTTCATTTATCTGTGGATCTGGAGGCCCCCTGCAGGAAGCCGGAAGTTCTCTGAGTTGTCCCTACAGCATGCAGGTTTCTTGCATGCTGCACAGACCTGCTTATCTGTCTATAAATTTCATGCTTATAGCAACCTGTAAAAGCAAGAGATGTTCATCCTTTGCACTAGTGGTAAGACTAAAAACAAGAGTTAATGGACACAGGGAGTGTGGAGATAGGGTTCTTACATCCCCCATGGGGATGCCTGTATAATGTATTTTATCTTAATTTCATACATAGCCTGGTTTTCTTCCATAGTGGAATTCAAGGTGGAATTCAATTTATACAGAAGGTTCCTAGGAAGTTTCCCACACAGGCATTGAGTGGACCTGGATCGCAAAACTGGATCGCTGCATCATGAGAGCTCACTACAAAACCTTCCTAAGTAATTTTATAACATTTCTACATGAAATATTGTGAAGACCAAATTATACATACTGACCTGGGCAATAAGTAAATTAGTTGTAAGCATGTGCGGGAGTTGCTTGTTCTTTTTACTCAAAAAAACAACAGCGAGGGACCAGACCTGAAACAGAGAGTACAGAATAAATCAGTGTTTCCCCTCCTCCAAAACCTATAAAAGAGTGGACAGAATTAGGTTTAATCTCAGAGACATTCAAACTTTCTCACTTCAGGAAATTTTTCTTCATATCAGCTTTTCTGCCAAGGTACCTCCCTGACTGTCATTACTGATCTTTTCATTGAAGAACCCGAATGTTTTCCAGAACATAATATGAGACTAACCTTTTCTCTCAATTATCATTCTCACTTTTCAAATCTTACCAAATCTAATTACCAAATTTTTGAAATGTGTAAGTTTGCTTAATACAAACTGACACCACAAACGCAGTAAGGTTTCACAAGCTTCTACTTATTGAGTAAAGATATTTATTGCACCTATGCCAGTAAGACACCAAAACTTTCGTTTCAGCTCAAACATCAAACTCCTTCCCTTTGAATTCACATGCTACATACAAGGTGAATACAAGGAAGGAGAACGTCAAAGTCAGTTAGGTTAAACAACCCATAAGCCGTACACCTATAAATTTCAAATTAAAACACATTAAAAAAAAATCGGTCATGTCCACAATGCATCTTTTCCAAAAATTGCTTAAAAGTAGTTTCAGTCTTGGAGGGTCTGGGAGCATTGAATATTTTTGCAACCACTTATTCAAGTATCTAGCCCTGGCTGTTGTGTATTTTGGGCAGCAAAATGTGTGATGGTGTGTCTAAGTCAGTCAGAGGACGGTCCCAGTAGCACTGCTCCAATGGCGTCTTTTAAAAACAACTTTTCATCTGAACAGTTGGTAGTGCATTACAGTGTGTGGCTGTACAAGCCTGCCTCCACTTGGAACTGTCAACATGTTGAAGTAGATGGACAAGGTAACTTTAGCAGGAAATCTGATTCCTAAGTAAAGTGGAGAGCATTTCTGCTTGGCTTCCTCCTGAAGGCAATCCCAATCTTGTTTAAATAAGTTTTCAACAAACTACGCCTGTCCGCTTGCATTCAAGTTTCCTGTTCTCTGTAGGCCCAGCATACACATTTTCGTATCAGTTTCATCGTCCGATTTTGTCCAGCAGTATTCTTGCATTGCTAATTTTCTAAAGGTGGGAAGATCTTCAATATTTGCTAATCGATGTTTAAATAATAACTTTCTATATCAGAGTTAGGATCTTTGGGAGCCCCAATTTGAGATGTATTACTATGGAGGCTATACACAGAGGTTAGACTAATATTTTCTGAAAGAAAAGTTGTTGGGAGTCTTTCGAGTTGTTCTGTAAGTGACATCTTTATTCTGTAGACCAGGGGTGCCCAAACCCCGGCCCTGGGGCCACTTGTGGCCCTCGAGGACTCCCAATGTGGCCCTCAGGGAGCCCCCAGTTTCCAATGAGCCTCTGGTGCTCCGGAGACTTGCTAGAGCCCGCACTGGCCTGATGCAACTGTTTGACCTCTTGGGAGATCTGTGGGATGAGGGCTCCCCACCACTGCTTACTGTTTCATGTCTGTGATGTAGTAGTGGCAGTGAAGGAAAGGCCAGTCTTGCTTCGTGCAAGGCCTTTTATAGGCCTTGAGCTATTGCAAGACCTTCATTCATTCATATAAGCCCATCTTTAATATATTCATTTATGTAAACTTATGTAAATTTATTCAAATTTTAAATGTAAATTTATTCTTTTTTCCCCGGCCCCCAGAACAGTGTCAGAGAGATGATGTGGCCCTCCTGCCAAAAACTTTGGACACCCCTGCTGTAGACACACCTCCTATTTTGCTATGCCTGCATATGTAGCAAACAACTTCCTGCCAGGTATGTGCCTGTTGAAAGAGCTGCATGCACATATTTCACTCATGAAACATTTATTAGCATACTTGTCTGCTTTACTGTGACTGTAAATGGTTTTACATTTTGCTGAAAGTCATTCTGGGTGTCCCATAAATGGGACAGAAAAGCAGGATAAACATTTTTAAATGAATTAAATAGAAGTATAGATGTACTATATATACTTCTTCCAACCCAGATTTTACCACTCTACAAGAAAGTGTTACGTATGAAGCAGTCTTTGTTCTGCTGCAACAGAACACAAGAAAGGTTTGGAATGCCCACTGAGGAGATAAAGCTGGGTATGTATGTATGTATAAATGTCCAGTTATGGTTTATCTACCAATTGTCCACTCAACTAGTTTATCATGTTGGCTGGTTATGTCAAATGCACATTACACCATTCACAAGGTCAGGCTGTTTGTGGATATGTACCATAGGATGCCTATAGCACTGGGTCAGATTCATCTAGCTTCATATTCTCTACAGATGTAGCTCTCTAGAGTCATTTCACAGCCCTGCCTGAAGATGTCAGAGACTGAACCAGTGACTTACTGCATGCTATCTGCGGAGCAGGGAAAAACTCTTAAAAGATGTAGCCTTTACAGCCGTATACATCTTCTGTTATCAGACACTTGTTAACATGTTGTTTAACACTTGTTAAAAGAGGTGGTCCTTTTTTGGAAACGGTTGCAATGCTGCTTTGGTTAAGATTGCTTGTGACTACGGTCCCACCTTGCCTTTCAGCAACTGGCTACAGTGGCAACAAAGTGTCCATTCTCTATCAACTGTTCTGATTTTTTGTAGTTCGGATTTTTATACTCACCAAAGAGACAAGGCTGACAACACTAATATCAAAGCTAACATTTTGGATTGCAGATGCCAGTCTCTTTGAATCCATGGATGGGATGGTTAACAGCCAGGCAGAAACATACATGATGGGGGCAGACACAAAAGTGCTGATCACCATACCAGACGTTATCTGCAATCAGATATTAAATTAGCAATTTTTAAAAAATACATCAAGAACACAACTCAAACTGCAGATCACAAAGACAGAAAAGAGAGATATAAACACCACAACTGTTATTCTTTTAGCAGAATTATGTGCAAAACCCTTGAAAATGAATGTGGTGTGCATGAGAGCTCCCGCACACACAAGGAACTACAAGTGGAGACTGTTTATCCACAGATTTTATTTCCACAGACCTGGCTCAATGCAGGTTCCCTAGACTCTCTCCACTAACTCATGTTCGAAATGTGCATTTGGATAGCTGGCTTCAGTCACTTCTTCTGGCCCCTCCCTGGCCATGGACTTTGAAACAAGGTGCGTTTCCCTGGCACCCAATTAGAAGGCATGCCCAGAGCTGGTGTGGGGGAAAGGGAGGAGCAAAAAGGGGATGAGACACAAGAGGCGAGCTGGACAGACACGGCTTGCAACCAAGCACCTGCAAGGGGAGGGGAGTGCTGACCGGCGAAAGTGCTGGGGCGGTGAGGCCTCATTGCTGCATAACTTCTCTGCTCCCCCCTGCAGGCGCTCAGTCAGAGCAGTCGCAAGCCACTCTCAATAGCCAACGGCTTTCTTTTCTTCTGAAAAAACCGCAAAAAAGGCTGTTGGCTGCTGAGAACAGCTCACAATCGCTCCGAGCAGCTGCAAACCAAAAAGTAATTGGTGGTGACATCATCATGTCATCAAAATTACTTCAGGGTCAGGCACGGGGGAGGGGGGTGTTTGACATCATGGCCCTGGGGTGTTCCAGCCACACCAGTGCGTACCCCTTGTACATGGCTTCCCCTTTTTACTTCAATAGAAGGAGCACTGTGATCCTTTTGTGCGTTTGAAGTTGGCCCTACCACTTGACTGAACAAAACACTGTGGATCCATCTGAATTCTTGGGGAGACATTCTTTTCTGTTTTCCAGTGTTTACTCAGGTAAAACAAAACAAAACAAAAAACCCAGCAAGAGCAAGGAGTAAGTGAACTTACTCCTTTCCTGTTGTGGCAGCCACCATAGGAAAAGCACTCCTTAAAAAAATTAACCAGGCCACCTCCCCAATTGCATTCTACCAACAGATAAAGGCATCTTATGTCTGAAAGCTTTTGCCAGTGCTGTCTGGAAGATAGCTTTATCTGAATAATTTAAGATTCATTCAACAAATAAGACTGTTCAGGAGACTTACAATTTCTACTTCCATATTAAATTGTGTTGCAAATATAGCCACACCAGGAGCTGCTGGAAAGACCCCATAGAGAAATGCATAGTTTGATAGACTGGTGTGGTTCAAGCTTTCACTCTTATCCAACAATTCCACCATTTCCCTGCACAGAAGTGGCATCAACAGTCTAGAACAAGGAAGAATGGAAAATATAAATCACACAATGACAAATCTTTTCCTAATCTTAAAACGTAGATCTAGGTCATGTGTATTGACGTGCATATAAATGAAACATTAGGCTGAAATGGCTTAACACAGTTGTGGAAGATTAGGTATAGAATTGCAGCCCAAATAGATAAGAGAGGCAACAAAACAAATCAATATTAATTTTATAGCCCTAAGACAACAAATGTAAAGTGCATCTCCTTCATACAGTATGTTTAAATCTTGTGTCAAAGTCCTGAAGTTTCAGACATAATACTGAAAACCACAAAAACGAAAACAAAATAAGAATAAAAAAACTTACAGTTTTGCTGTGATAAGAAGAATCAGTGCAACAAATGTACCCTTGGTCAGTTTCTTTATTTGGCCCACCATAGTGAGCCCCAGATAAAAAAGTGCTGAGCCAGAAAATGAACTGGCAAGTCCATCAAGGAAGTTTTCCAGATATTCAGGAATCTTTTGTGCAAGAATGAAGTTTGAGGCAATGCCAATGAAGACCATAAATACAATTGGGTTCTGCAACACCCGAAGCAGCCCAAGGCCCACTATCTTGATTTTGCTGTGAGAAAGATTCAGATTGTCTCTTGATTTCTGTATTTCACAGAAGATAAATCCTAAGGGGTTCAGCATCATAAGAGATATTGGGGCTACCAGGTAAATGTACTGGAGATATTCTGGATATGTTGTTTGATATAAAGCTTCAACTAGAGAGAGAGAGAGAGAGAGAGAGAAAAGCAGAGATATGAGAAGTCATAATTAACAAGGATTTTAGTAGAAGTTTACACACCAACAAATACATGCAACTGCAGATCACACGGGCCAGCCATCTACTGCTCATGCAGAGGAGCCCTACTAGGCAAGCAATTTTCATCAGAACCTCACCTAAGGAAGACATACTTACCCACAGATTTTGTTCCATATGCGCAAGTTCTTGTATATACGGCAACGTCCATGTTACCAAGTATGGTAGTTCCACTGTTTTGTACATGGTTCACTCAGAACGACAGCATCCATGCACCAATTTGTGTGAGTGGGTTCCCATACTATCTCCCCCCCACCCCTTGGATCCCAGTCATCACTATTAACGGCATACAGCTTAGCAAGGAATTCTGCCGAAATGTTAACATTTCAGTTATATACAGTCTAGATATACATGGGTAGAGTGAGTTTTACATCCTCATTTAAATTGAGCATACAAGTAAAAACCATAGTTTTGAAGCAAACTGTTTTTAGATATATGAAAGCAAAGTGTTACATTAAGGCAGGGGTCCCGCAGCAAGCCTCTATCCAGCCCATGGCCAGTATCTGATCTCCTGAGAGTCTCTGGCTCAGTTGACCAAACACAACCAAAGTTGTACTTGTGGGGTGGGGGGAAATGGGAGTTCATTTAAGTGTGCGCTTTATTTCTTGGGCTGTGCTGATACTTGGAGAAATCCTTGACATTTGAGCCTATTCATTTATTCATTCATCTAAGTTCCATCTCTAATGTATTTATTTAAATTTTATATTTAATTATTTTTTCCAGACCTTGACACCGTGCCAGATATTTGATGCGGCCCTTCAGCTGAAAAGTTTAGAGACCCTTGCATTAAGGCTTAAGCCATTATATTCCAAGAAGCATTAATTCCAGTGCAAGAGAGAAGGTGGAAATATTTCTTCTAGAACAGTGTTTCTCAAACTGTGGATCACGAGCCAATTTCAGGTGGGTCCCCATTCATTTCAGTATTTTATTTATTTTTATTTATTTTACGTTATTTTTAATATATTAGACTTGATACTCCCATCGTATGCAACTGCATTTGGGGAAATGTTACAGATTTGTACACTTAACAGGCTACTAGGTATATGCTTTTAACAATGAGAGTAAATGGAACTTACTCCTAGGTAAGTGTGGGTAGGACTGTAGCCTAGGATTGTTAAACATTTTCCAAGTTGATGATGTCACTTCCAGTTATGACATCACTTCTGGTGGGTCCTGACAGATTCTCATTCTTAAAGTGGGTCGCGGTGCTCTTTGTGAGCGGTTTTCAGAAATACGCGTATTAAAATATATATTTCTTAATCTGCTATTCAATCTATCAAGAATCAGTTGCGTTTCGGTGCAGGCTGTGTGTGTAAAGTGTCAAGTTTTGCAAGGTGCCTTAAGCGCCCTATAAGCTACCTCTCCCCATCAGACCCATTTGAAGCAGCAAGAGCAACAGTGAGGCGTCTCCTCCATATTGCTCTTGCTGCTTGGAATGGCTCCAATGGAAAGGGGGAAGGGCAGCTTACAGGGTGCATTGAGACACTTTGCAAAACTTGGCGCTTGGCCCCTTCTCTGGGAACACCACTGTCAAGAATGTAGTCTTATTTAACCAAATCGTTTTTAATTTGTTACCAAAATTTATGTTACCAAACTTAAACATTGCAACGCTATTTATTTCAGCTTCATTTTTAATGTTTGTTTTTATAAACATTTTAATGCTTCATTTTTAATGCTTATTAATATTTGTCCATACAACACTTTCCAACGGTCCACAGAACATAGCTGGGAGCATAGAGAGCCCTGTACTCTAGAATACTTCTTTACTGGATGCAAGAAGCTGGTGAGACAGATCTCAGTGATTCCCATCAGTCTTATAAATAGGCAAGGAGTCAACACAGGCTGAAGCCCCCTTTGCATGTAGCACTGCAGCGAGAGAATGTGCTGAAAGGCTAATCTTGTAATGATTTCAGGCAAGATCCTTAAACGACAAAACCTTTGGCTGCTCAATCTGATTTTATGTAACTGTTCAGGTACATATACCTGCACCTGAATTTGTCTGGCCTTTTTTGTGCCAATCACATTATGTGTATGCAGCTCTGACAACTATCAGTGAACATACCACCTGGAGGGAAAAATTTTTTCCCCATGAGTATATAAAAGTGTTTTCTTGGTTCTAGGTGCTTTACTGTTAAAATGTAGATGATTTCTTTGTAAATTGATATAATGAAGAGAAGTGGATGTAAGAACAACCTTTCTCGATCAGATGAACATATTTTCAGCATTTTGTTTTTAGCTTCTCTCTCCCAGTTGCAACTCCCATTATTATTGCTGTTGTACATAGACAACATAAAACAGTACTTCTTATCCTCCTGGTACAGAATGAAAGCAGGGCAATGCAAATTTAAAGTGCACAGCATTCTACCTAGCCCATTGTCTCCTACTGTAAAAGCATCCTATGCTTATCTGGACACCGACTTACTGCCCACAAAAACATGACAGACGCCATTCATCACCTTGAGTTTATTGCCAAGTGTGAAATTTGCAAATGAAACTTTGTTAAGAAAGCGAGCACAGACCTTGTTAAAGGATTGGATGCCAGGCTTTGCCAACAATTTGTGTGATCCAGGGCAAACCAATTGTGGCTCATGAGGCAATTTATTAGACAGCAACTTGGGAAAGGGACATTCCTGTCATTCTTTGTGGAAAGGGTGCTGCCACTGCCAGGGTTATCTCAGCAAAGGCAACTGTTTGCAGCACCCAAAGACAAGGGTGGGAATTGTCCTCCCTCAGTTGTCACAATGCAACCACAAGCAGCTTTGCCTAGTGAACTACCTCACCAGTAATCACTGCTAACTAAGTCCCAATCTTCAACTGAGTGGTTTACTAGCTTCTCTGACGGAGTCATTTCACCCACTGTAATTCAAAGGGTGGCATCCCATAACTGAAGATGCTTGGTATTTCACTCTTAGAACCATCCACACTACTCTTTATCCTACTGGCTGAGTCAACACATTTGGACTGACATTTCTATCTGTAATTCTGACCTATGCAATTACTCAGTAATGCAGCAAGTCTCAAGGTTAAGGCACCACAGGGAAGATATTACACTCTTTCAGACAAAGTATGGGCTCACCAGAATGCCTATTCAAGTACTACAGAGGTTATTTTTAAAAAGCTTGTACTAGGATACAAAAGACAGAATACTCGTAGAACATGTGAAATGAGAAGTGTACTACTTGAGAGAGCAAAGTTGTTAGCTGGAGACAAGGTACTTATAATCTTGAACAGCAACTTAAGACACTCATAGGAAGGAAGTAAAGACCAGCAATTCAATGCCTCAGGATCAAATCTAGCCCCCTAAGAGGAACTGCCTGGCAGCCCAATTGCTAAGCTAGAGGCACCCAAGGAAAGGAGAACATGGCATTTATGGAAACAGAACAAAGGCAGGTCATTTAGGGGAGCCTGGTATATCTTACTGTCTTCTCCTGCTGGCCCTCCAGGAAAAGTACTTGCTGATCAGAACATAAAGCAAAATGTATTCTCTTCCCATGAATATTTTATTTCTAAATTTTACACTCTGCCTTCTTATTACAGTTAGATAGTAAAGGATGCTCACAACATATCCATCAACATAATCCAGCAGTTGGCTTTCATAACCAGGAAGTTCTTATTAAAAACTGGAATTTGGGCTCATTGATTTTATGTTAAAGAAGGGGTAGAATCCAGCAAAGTAGAGACTGAAGGCAAGTCCGACTCCACCACAGAATCTTTGAGGGTTAAATTACCAGGCCTGAGGAGTGATGTAATACTGGGGGCGTACTATTGTCCTCCAGACCAGAAACCTGAAGGGGACCTTGAAATGAGGAAACAGATCAGGGAGGTGTCAAGAAGGGATAGGGTTGTAATTATGAGGGACTTCAATTATCCTCATATCGACTGGGTCAATTCATGTTCTGATCACAAGACAGACTGGATTACTTGACATGCTAAACAACTGTGCCTTACAGTAGCTAGTCATGGAGCCCACCAGAGGACAGGTGACTCTGGATTTAATATTGTGCAGTACTCAGGACTTGGTTAGGGAAGTCAATGTTACTAAGCCGTTGGGGAACAGTGACCATGCTGCGATCCATGCTGTTTCAACAAGCACATCGGGGGAAGAGTACCAGGCAAATCTGTCACAAAAACTCTTGACTTCCGACAAGCAGACTTCCCTCAAATGAGGAGGCTAGTTAGAAGGAGGTTGAAAGGGAAGGTAAAAAGAGTCCAATCTCTCCAGAGTGCATGGAGGCTGTTTAAAACAGTAATAGAAGCCCAGCAGAAGTGTATACTGTAAAGGAAGAAGGACTCGACTAAGTACAGGAGGGTGCCTACAAGGCTAATGAGCCAAGTGCCAAGTCAGAGAGGCTATAAAGGGCAAGGAAGCTTCCTTCTGTAAATGGAAGTCTTGCCCTAATGAGGAGAATAAAAAGGAACATAAACAGTGGCAAAAGAAATGTGAGAAGGCCAAGAGAGACTATGAGGAACACATGGCCAGCAACATTAAGGGGAATAATAAAAGCTTCTTCCAGTATGTTAGAAGCAGAAAACTTGCCAGAGAAGCGGTTTGCCCTCTGGATGGTGAGGGAGGGAAAGTGGAGATAAAAGGAGACTTACAGAGGGCAGAGAAATTAAATGAGTTCTTTGCATCTGTCTTCACAGCAGAAGACCTCGGGCAGATACCGCTGCCCGAACGGCCTCTACTGACCAAGGAATTAAGTCAGATAGAGGTTAAAAGAGAAGATGTTTCAGACCTCATTGATAAATTAAAGATCAATAAATCACTGGGCCCTGATGGCATCCACCCAAGAGTTATTAAGGAACTGAAGGATGAAATTGCTGATCTCTTGACGAAAATATGCAGCTTGTCCCTTAAAACAGCCACGGTGCCAGAAGATTGGAGGATAGCAAATGTCACATCAACCTTTAAAAAAGGAATGAGAGGGGACCCGGGAAACTATAGGCCAGTCAGCCTAACGTCTGTTCCAGGTAAGATGGTGGAATGCCTCATCAAAGACAATCTCAAAGCACATAGACAAACAAGCCTTGCTGAGAAAGAGTTAGCATGGCTTCTGTAAGGGTAAGTCTTGCCTCACGAACCTTTTAGAATTCTTTGAAAAGGTCAACAGGCACGTGGATGCGGGAGAACCTGTGGATATTACATATCTGGACTTTCAGACAGCATTTGACAGTCCCTAACCAAAGGCTACTAAGAAAACTCCACAGTCAGGGAATTAGAGGGGAGGTCCTTTCATGGACTGGGATCTGGTTGATGATCAGGAAACAGAGTGGGTGTCAATTTGCAATTTTCACAATGGAGGGAAGTGAAAAGCAGTGTGCCCCAAGGATCTGTTCTGGGACTGGTGCTTTTCAACCTGTTCATAAGTGACCTGGAAACAGTTGACCAGCAAGGTGGCTAAGTTTGCAGATGACACCAAACTTTTCCGAGTAGTGAAGACCAGAAGTGATTGTGAGGCACTCCAGAAGGATCTCTCCAAACTGGGAAACTGGGCAGTGAAATGGCAGATGCATTTCAATGTAATTAAGTGTAAGGTCATGCATACTGGTGCAAAAAATCAAAACCACATATAGGCTAATGCAGTGGTATTCAAACTGGGGCGTCGCGATGCCCCAGCCTGTGGGTCCTGGCTTCTGCCCCCTTAAGGGGCGGGGGCAGACAGGAGGAAGGCAGCAGCGCAATCCACAGAATTGTGCCACTCAGGGGGGCTGCAGGGGCTTGAGTGCACTTACCTAAGCCTCCTGCAGCCTCCTGGTGGTGCGGGGAGCCCTACGCAACCTTCGGCAGGGCTCCCCAGGTCAGGAAAAGTGAAAGCGGAGCGATCGCGCCCCACTCCGCAAAACCAGAAGCGGAGCACGATCGCTCTGCTTTCCCTTCTGACAGGGTTGCAGGGACTGGGATGCACCCTCCGGTCCCTGCAGCAGCCGTCCCTGTGTGCGGGGAGCCCTGCACGAGCCCTGCAGGGCGACCCAGGTCAGGGAAAGGGAGAGTGGGGCGATCACGCTCCGCTTCTGCTTTTCCGGAGGCAGAGCAGATCGCCCCACTCTCCCTTTTCCTGACCTGGGGCATCCTGCAGGTGCTTGCGCAGGGCTCCCCACAGACAGGGACAGCTGCTGCAGGGACCTGAGGGTGCATCCCGGTCCCTGCAATCCCCTCAGCAACACCTCCCCCCCCACCCCCACTAAGACTTACTGCGGGTTTCAAACTCCCGGAGAGTTTGAAAACTGCAGGGCTAATGGGTTCTGAGCTGTCTGTGACAAATCAGGAGAGAGATATTGGGGTGATGGTGGACAACTCCATAAAAGTGCTGACCCAATGTGCAGCGCCAGTGAAGGTGGTCAATTCTATGCTTGGGATCATTAGAAGTGGTATTGAGAACAAAACTGCTAATATTTTAATGTACAAATCAATGGTAAGGCCACACCTGGAGTAATGCATCCAGTTCTGGTCAACACATTTCAAAAAGGACATAGTGGTAATGGAAATGGTGCAAAGGAGAGCAACTAAAATGATTACTGGGTTGGGGCAACTTCCTTATGATGAAAGGCTATAGTGTTTGGGTCTCTTCAGTCTAGAAAAGAGGCACTGGAGGTGGGACATGATTGAGACATACAAATTATTCACGGGAAGGATAGAGTGGATAGAGAGATGCCCTTTTCCCTCTCACACAACACCAGAACCAGGGGACAACCACTAAAATTGAGTGTTGGGAGAGTTAGGACAGAAAAACGAAAATATTTCTTTACTCAGTGTGTAGTTGGTCTGTGGAACTCCTTGCCACAGGATGTGGTGATGGCATTGGGCCTAGATACCTTTTGGTATCTTTGGGATTGGACAAATTTCTGGTGGTAAAATCCATTATGGGTTACAAGCCATGATGTGTATGTGCAACCTCCTGATTTTAGAAATGGGCTATGTCAGAATGCCAGATGCAAGGGAGGGCATCAGGATGCAGGTCTCTTGCTGTCTTGTGTGCTCCCTGGGGCATTTGGTGGGCCACTGTGAGACACAGGAAGCTGGACTAGATGGGCCTATGGTCTGATCCAGCAGGGCTGTTCTTATGAGGTTCACTGTAACTGATGGGTAGAAAAGACAAGGGAAGTACTGCTGCTTACAGGACATAATTTATGTAATCTGCTGCCGCAGGATGTAATGCTGGTCACTAGCTTAAACACTTCAAAGGTGATTACACAAACTAAATAACAGTTGCAGTGTGGCAACAACAGGTGTTGGATTTTATCTTCTTGCCCTGCTTGTGGTTTTCCCAAAGACATCTGCTGGATCACTGATGGAAAAAGAAGGCTTGACGGACCCAATGGGACTACTGATGCTCCAAAGTTGTGCCATCTTCATTTTTAAAAAGCCCTGTCTTGTGTACTTCAACATGGGAGGCACACAGAGTAAGATCTACCCGAACATCTCAAGCAGTGAAGTATATATCACAGAAGGTACTCTGCAAGGAATACTGAGCCGAAGACATGTACAGCCAGAAAGACAAAGGCAAGCATGCTGAATTTTGCTGGAACCTCGCTAGGATCCTGGAAAGCAGTGTTTCTCAAAGTGAGCCCTGGGACTCCACAAATACACCATCATAAGCATCTGCCCTCTGCCCAGTTGCTCAGCTATCCCTCCTGACTCATGAACTCCTGTTTCCAGCTCTTTGCCAGTCTTCGGCACTGGGCTCAGTGCTGTGCCACTCTGTGCAAGCACCGGCTCTGTGGGGCTTCCCAGGATTCTGTACGTGTGCCAGCAGGGTTCCCTGGTAATCCTTTTAGGAGTGAAAAGGGTGCCAGACACTGAAAAGTTTGAGAACCACTCCTGTAAAATATCACAATAATCCATCCCTAAAACTGCAGAATTTGTAACTATAGGGAGAAAATACCAGCCAATCTATACGAGACCTATGTAAACTCAAGAAATATTTTTCATCATCATACTGACAGAGACAACTATGAATTGCCTGCACACAGTCTACATATTCTCAAATGTTATTGCAAATAAATACCTTTGCTAAGAATCTTGGGAGAAGAAACCCGGTGCTAACTTACCAAAAGATATAGGTTAAAGTTTAAGAAACCAATCAAAGAAAAAAATCACAGAGAAAAAAAAAAGTTACTGTATATTAGATTTCTTATTTAATCAGTACTTCACCTTGCATCACAAAGTCAACCATTTGTTTACTAAATTTTCCACTCTGCATAATTGGAATTATTCACAGCACTCAACATTATCTGTGGTTCTTGAAAGATATGCAACAGAAGATTTTGGTCCCGTTAAGTATCTTTTAATAACAGGAATTCAGAAACCACCTGGTTTTGATGAGTCAATGTTTGCTTTTATATTGTGCCAGAGACTCTTCGTTTACCTTTCCATTTAAGAGAGACTTACACAGATTAAACATCGTATGAGACATGACGCACATGTACACTGTAAAATATTACTTCAGAGAACACAGGGATATTAGCCATTTGAATGACATTTATCTTGACAATAACCAAAGAACTCAGTATCCAAGATTCCCTGATGTGTATTTTTAAAGTTTCATGCCAAAGGTTGCAAATATGTCAGGATTCAGAAATAGGCATTGGCCACGAAATGCAAATTTCCTCTTTTAATTTAAATATAATACTTCAATGGTTTTGCACAGCCATTGTCCCTCCCCATGAATATCAGAATATAAAGTATGTAAAGTAAATTACAGTTGGACCTCGTGCCAGCGGTGAATCCGTTCCTAGATTCACCCATGGATACCAAAACATGCAGATAAGCAAATCCACAGGTCAGTCCAATGTTATCTCTAGAGGTGATCAGAGATGTGCTTAGGTCACATCCAGAGGTGTCCCAAGGCCTGCTGAAGTCGTGCACAGTCTCTGTAGGCCTCAAAAACACCTTCAGAGGTGTCAGAAAGGCACGTTAGGTTTTCACATAAAAGCTAGAAATACTTTTCCGGCACCTCCGGAGGCCTTTTTGAGGCCCACAGAAGCTGTGTTCCACCTCTGTGGGCCTCAGAAAGTCTCCCGAACACAACTAGTGAATGTCTCTAATGTCGTCTGGGATCTCAAGTCCAACCCTCCACCATGAGCTTGGAACCCACGGTGAGGTAAATCCGTGGGTCCCAAATCCACAGAAAAGCAGGATGGACCTATATCTTCAATTTTTCATAAGCTGCAGATTGTTTTCTGGAGAAGGGCAACATTTGTTTATTACATAATATACACACAGTCCTGGCTAAACTTTCTCAGTATTACAGCTCCTTGCCTCTCCACTTAAAGGATTGAGGGTATTATCTTTCTCTTGAGCTAGTTCTGCAGGTTTGATTAGTTTCAGTTTAAGTTAAACATCAAAGGTTAAATTTCTCCCTTTTTAAATCAGAATGACTACCAGGCATAATTAGTAAAGATTTGAACACAAATAAGTCATAAGACCTGTACAACATACTGAACATGCTCTCAACTCACATTGGCTACTATCTTACACAGAGACCTAAATCCCATGGAAACAAATAGGGGTCTAGCAGCCTAGCTATATGATGTACTGAACCACTGGCTTCAATATACAAAAGTAGTTGTCATGTAAACCAGTCCCAAGATACCAAGAGTGCACATTCATATAACCCCTTTGAACATGGTTCCCTTTCGTTGGCACAACACTGTATTCAAAAATATGAATGTAGCACTGAAAAAGTCAGAAAGATCTTAAAAATGAGCCAGAAAAGACTGGTATAAAAATAGCCCAGCAGAGTATTCCAGTGGTTCCAGAAGTCCTCCTTAGGAGGAGGGAACCACCTAAGTCACCCATTTTCAACCACTGTGCCGTGGCACACTGGTGTGTCACAAATAGTCCCCAGGTGTGCCCAGGTGGTGGAGGGTCATTTATTAATAGGACCATGGAGGATATGAGTCACCCACCAACAGCAAGGTGTGCCTTGTCAATTGTCCAAAAACTGATGGTGTGCCTTGACAATTTTAGTACCTTGTCAGTGTGCCATGAGATGAAAAAGGTTGAAAATCACTGACCTAAGTGCTTGTGGGGGCAGGGGGATTGTAGCAATGCTATTCCCCAGATCCTGCTGCTGCTAAAGAAAAAGGGGGGGGGGTTCCTGGCTTACCTGAAGCCAGAGACAGGGCCCAGGGACCCCAGCAGACACCTCGGCAGGACTTCCCAAGCATGGAAAATTTAAAAAAAATGCGACTGGAAGTCACTTCTAGTTTTATGATTGGATTGCTTTTTTTCTTTATTTTAAAATTTTCCAGGCATGGGGAGTCTTGCAGAGGTGCCCACGGGGCTTCCCACACACCCCCGGACCCTGTCACTGGCTTCAGGAAAGCAAGGAATACCCCCTCTTTTCCCAGCAGCAGCACAATCCTGGGGATTGCATTGCTGCAACTCCTCTGCCCCTACCCCTTACGGGGCCAGAACTAAGTACTTCACTGGCTGGTCACAACTCACCAGTTTGGGAACCAATGGAGTATTCTATTAAAATGCAAAGACTATGGGTTACACCCAAAAAGTCACTTGTGGAAGGTAACCTCTGCTCATGGAAATGCTGTTTTATACCTTGTGTTAGAGTATTGCACAAGTTAAAAGGAACTAAATCCAAAGACTGAATTGCTTGTGCAGTGTCTTCTATTATAGAAGTATGGTACTTCTTTTTCAGAAGTGAAAGGAGCAGACACTGGCACATGAACAGGTATGGGGGAGGCAGTATTTGACATACCACTTCTGGGGCCCAGTCTTGGGTTGACTCTACTATGCTATGTCTGATCAGTTTTTTGAAGCAAACCTGTGGGTCGTCACCCAAGGACTCCTTGCTCCAGAAGAAGAAACTTCCTTCAGGCCAAAAAAAGAAAAACATTTGGATACAACCCATCATCTGTAAAACTGGCATAAGCGGTTACAATTGTTTAGAGCCGATTCCAATGTCCTCATACTAAGATAGCAAATAAGCACCACAGCCAATTCAAATAATTGCTAAGTTGCATAAAATGCAGCTCTTGAAAAGTTGCTTTCATCTGATTTGTTAATGAGCAAGACTGTACATAGCCCTCAAAAGAACTCCATTTCTGATTTCATGGGGTTTTTATAAGATAATAACAACAACAATAACAGTAATACAGGTATTTATATACAGCCTTTCTTGGTCGTCAGATTTCTCCTCAGACTTTAATTCAAGATGGTTTACATAGGCAGGCAATACTAAATAAAGACAGATATTTAGGCAAATATGTGAGAAAGCATTCACAGCAGAATCCTATACAGGCTACTTAGAAGCAAACCCCATTGAGTTCAATGAGCCTTACTTCCATGTCAGTGTATAGCAGGGGTGTCCAAACTTTTGGGCAGGAGGGCTACATCATCTCTCTGACACTGTCAGGGGACGGGGGAAAAAAAGAATTAATTTACATTTAAAATTTGAATAAATTTACATAAATGAATTTATTAGAGAAGGAACTTATAAGAATGAATGTCTTGCAGTAGCTCAAAGCCTATAAAAGGCCTTGCATAAAGCAAGGCCAGCCTTTCCTTCACTACCACTGCTGCATTACAGACATGAAACAGCAAATAGTGGAGAAAGCCCTTGTCCAGCAGCTCAGGTGAGAGGTTGAACAGTCATCTTCATGCTGAGAGCAGTTGCACTGGGCCAGCATAGACTCCAGCAAGTCTTTGGAGGACCAGAGGCTCTTTGGAGACTGGGTGCTCCCCACAGGCCAGAGTGGGAATCCCCGAGGGCCGGAAATGGGTTTGGGCACCCTTGCAACCTAAATCTATCCACCTAAGCACAGATAGTTATGGCAATTCATCCTAGAAAACAGGAGCATACAGAAATAGTAAGATGAAGCTATTCAACACGATTTTCTGTTAGTATTAAAGGCTTATAGCCCAATCCTAACCAACTTTCTAAAACCAATGCAACTTCAGTGCAGCCCCTAGGTAAGGGAACAAATGTTCCCTTTAAGTGGCCTTCATGACTCTGCACTAGTACTGGAAAGTTCGTTAAGACTGGGCTGTTAAGCAGAAGTTAAAGTTACAAAGCAGACCAAAAGAATTCTGATGTAAATGAAAACTGATACACAACATCTGGGAGGCAAAGTGCCCAAGTTTAAAGCCCCAGGAATCATCTAAGAGACCTGACTGAATGCAAAAACACTGCAACCACCAGTCAACAGATGTGTTTATTCTTACACAGACACATCTTGCAACCTATAAGATTTCAATGCAGCAGAATGTATTCTAATTCAAAAGAACTAAACAATGACTGTGAAAATAAAGAGTATACTATGTAAATGAGTATGATGCATCCTTAAAGCATACAGAAATTTACAAAATACATTACAAGACAGACAAAAGTAAAATAGCTTCTTACCTATAGGGTACCCTAGTGCAAAGTCGTTGCTCTGAGTTGCAAAAATAGGGAACAGTCCAGCTTTGCTAAACCGCTGCTCAGGATTTGCCACCAATAATGTCAAAATGCAGACTAAGAAGAATACTGATGCTTTGGCAACCAGGACACTGTACAGGAAGGACCAATTCACATTGGAAAAATTCAGAACCACCATGTTTTTGAACAGTAATGCTGGAAGTGCAAAACGGGAGACGAAGTTTCCTAGTCCTTTGGCCTGAGTTGATGTGATTATGTTAACTCTTCCAGCTATATATCCACAAAGGATTATGCCAAAGCATTGTAACAAGGCTGGAAAAAGCTTACTTATTGACATAGAAGGAGCACTGCTGGTTAAATTCAAGTGGTACCCAAATTTTCCTAGATGAAGATCAGACATGTTGACTGAAGAAGAGAGATTCTTTGTGCTGCTGTGTGTGAAAATATTCATACCACTTATTCATTCACCACTTCTGAAAAGATAGTGTGTGAATTCCGATCTGTAAAACAAGGTAAGAAAGGCAGTATTACTGGATTATTTCAAGTAAATGTTTTCCCAATTATGAGATTTAGGTTCAAATGACTGCCTTTGGCCAAGTATTCTTTCAGTAAAACCCAATCAAGTGAAGGCCCGGCGCTCCTGGGAATTGGTCAAACAGTATAAATAATTGCAGCTTGATTCTGGCGCCCAGGATAGATGAAAAAAAGGGGTGAGCAAGTTTTTCTAGCTGCCGCTGTTAGTTCTTGTTTTTCTATATCCCACGATCTAATCCTTATTTTGTAAGCAGATATTAGAGGTAAGGTGCCTATCAGATCACCTGAAAGACCTAGTTGTATTTTTTTTTTATAAAATTGGGATAATCCTGGGGATAGAAAAGAATCTTGTAACAAGGGATCTTCATCTGCCTTGTAACAGATATTCATCCAGGTTTTAATATACCTGGCCCAGGCTATCATCTGTATTCTATGCTGTCCTGACTCAAGACATAAAGCTACATAAGGTGCACAATGCACCACACAAAAATTTTATAAAGAAATGCTGCTTGAACTTTCTCCATGATTTTAGAAAACCTGTCGTCCACACTGGGCTACCATACAACAATTGATTATTTTAGTATTAAAAACCTTTACGGTTGATGGGATACAAGAGTTCCCCTGGTTTACAAAAAAAGAAAATCACAAAACTGCCTGTTAGCTTTGCAAATTTGATGGCCATATTACATTGGGCAACCCACTGATGCCTTTTATCAAATACCCAAATATTTAAACTCAGAGATCTGTTAACTTTCCCAAATATAATTTTTGACTTCTCATAATTTAATTCCAATTTGAGTTTAGACAAATAGTCAATTGTTGCATTAATCAAGCGTGACAGACCGACTTTAGTACGCTACAGCAATATCATATCATCTGCATATAACAGAATAGGAATCTGAAGTAAACCTAACTATGGTGTATGAACATCTATAGAAGTTAAGAGAGGGGATAAATTATTAAGATATAAATTAAAAAGTGTGGAGGCGTGTATGCACCTCTGCTTCACTCCTTTATTAATTTGCACCTGGTCTGACAAGATGTTAGAGGCAGCAAGTCTAATACAGCAGCTATTATCTTGATAAAGATTTTTTATCAGATATAAGAGCCTGCTTTCCATGTCCATCAGAATGTTCCATAATATCTTTCTATTCACAGGATCAAAGGCAGTTTTAAGATCCAGGAATGCAACATATAAACAGTCTTTAAGCTGTTGTCACATACTTAGCAAAACAAAACTTCTGAATTTCAACCCCTGAGCACTTCCACTTCCCACTAGGCATTGAAAGCAAAGGAGATCTCCCTAAACGCTTATCTAGTACCAACGGTGTGGCAAGTGCAATGTAGTATGTCAAAAGAAATGTGGTCTCTGCCCAGAAGTATGACAGCAGGTGATAGGAATGATAAGGAGTCAATAGGAATGATAAGGAGTCACGTCTACATGAAAAGAGAATGATCGAAATGGTGTGGCAAGATATTCTAGTTTCTGTACCAAGAAAATTGTGCAATACCTACATACGTTATACAAATAACATTTTTCCCATCCCTCAGCCTTGTGCAACTGCACTTGGTCCCAAATGCAGCCTTCAAGTATACACTTTCTGAGCCCTTTTCTCAAGCAGTAAGGACCTTTTGTTGTTGTTTTAATAGGTTGACATGAAAATGACATCATGTCAAATAAAGTGGAGGAAGGAACTGCTTATGCACTGAGCAGCTTAAGGTGAAAACAGCACAACATCACAAACTATCCCATGTAGTAACATAGTTGTATTTGATTATATCTAAACAGTATCAATGATTACAATCATGAATAAGGGAACTATAATTATGTAAAGCTTTTTTCCTACCTTCTACTTAGGCTAGTTTTGGCAAGTTTTACAATATCTGTAGCTGGACCAACAGTCATTACACAGGTCTGCAACCAAAAAGCTGTTTTCATAATTTTATCTGATTCTTATGTTTTTTGGTGCGCTGAATTCAAAAATGACCACCGTTTTTTCCTGGGACGTCAGGTTTTTTCACAATCGAAATGTGCCTTGGTCAAACAGGTAGCTGGAAATCGCTAAATTTCAAATTCATCATACTTGGGGAAAAAAACTGAACATGGAAAAACAAATTTATTTTCACTGCCAGTGCTCCCAAAAACATGAATATACATGTTCTAGACTTAAAAGCAAAAATTTGTTGATGGAAGGTACATCTTTTGCATGGTACAGACATCAGGAAAAAGACTTTCTGTCTTACTTTTTTCATGAGGGCAATTTGGTGTTTTGCTCTGATTTAGAGGGGTTGATGGCTCAGTTCCACATTCAGTATGATTCTTCTGAATGGAGGCTTTTCATTGACTCTTCCAAAAGAAGCTTAAAAGCAGTTTTACTTCACAATGGTGGCTGTTATGCATCCATTCCTGTTGCTCATTCGGTGTACTTGAAGGAGACTTATGAGAACTTGGAGTTGGTACTCAAGAAAGTGGGTTATCAAAACCAAAACTGGTTGGTATGTGGGGATTTAAAAGTATTGTGTATGCTGCTGGGACAACAGGCTGGGTACACCAAATACCCTTGTTTTCTATGTTTATGGGACAGTAGAGACCGACAAAATCACTGGAAGCAAAAAAATTGGCCACCAAGAAGTCTAGTTGTTGGTGAAAAGAATGTTCTCAGAGATACATTGGTACCCCCTGAGAAGGTTTTATTACCACCACTCCATATAAAATTAGGATTAATGAAGCAATTTGTTTAGGCACTTCCCAAAGATAGCGAATGCTTCAAGTACTTGGGATCCAAGTTTCCAGGTTTAACGGAGGCAAAACTGAAAGAGGGTTTTTTTGTTGGCCCGGATATTAGAAAACTCATATCCGACAAAGACTTCATCAGTTCAATGACTCCAACTCAAAAAGAAGCGTGGGTTGCCTTTACTGTGGTCATAAATAACTTTTTGGGAAACCAAAAGGACCCAAATTACAAGGAAATGGTGGAAACAGTGTTGAAAGCGTTCCACAAGCCTGGTTGCTCCATGAGCTTAAAAGTCCATTTTCTCAACTCACACCTTGACTATTTTCCTGAAAATTTGGGAGCAGTGAGTGAAGAGCAGGGAGAACGTTTCCATCAAGATATAAAAGAAATGGAAAGAAGGTATCAAGGGAAATGGAGTGTAACGATGATGGCTGACTACTGCTGGATGTTGTATAGGGATCTTCCGGAAGCCACCTACAAGAGGAAAAGCTCAAAAAGAAGTTTAGAGTTTAAAAAAAAGACGATTTCACAAGCAATCTACTTGAGTGTGGTGTTAATTTTGTTGACACCTGTGCAAATGAGTTATTTTTCATGTAAATAAAATATTTGCGTTAAGAGGTTTTTTAAAACGATGACCACCCGTTTGTTCGAAAACCTGACGTCCCAGGACAAAACTGCTATCGTTTTTGGATTCAGCGCACCAAAAAACGTAAGAATCAGTCAACAAAACCAAAACAGCTGTCCAAAATTTTTTTTTTGCAGACCTGTGTTATTGGTTTTGATGATTTTGTTTCTCTTGAACAGTGAGCTAAGAGTGCATAATTTTGTAGCGATTTCTGTTTTTGAGATTAAAACAAAGACGCTACTAGACTTTTTGGTAAAAACTTTATTCCAGTTTTCTTCATAAGAATGAAAAAATTCCCAGAACACCGAGTTCTCAGGCACATGCACACAATTACACACATGTACATACACATATACATAGAGTGTATAAGTAGAGAACCTATCAGGACAAAATTAGAGTGGTTCAAGAAAGAAATTGTGTTGAAGGCACTGGCTTTGTGCAGGGCTTTCAAACAGAAGAAAGAAATGGCCTTGTGAATGGGATGGGGTGATAGACTCAAATGTAGAGTGCATCATGGCAGAAAACACCAACACCTCTGGTACTAATTTGTTATTAAATCACTGCAAAGAGCAGCAAAAGTATTCCTCGTGTAAAAAAATCCTACATGTTTAGTCACATCTGCAACCCCAGGACAAACAAGAAACAATGCTATTAGACATAGCATAGCTATCTCACATATTTAGCACTGGGATCCACTTTAAGAATGAGAATCTGTCAGGACCCACCAGAAGTGATGTCATGACCAGAAGTGACGTCATCAAGCAGGAAAATTTTTCAGAAACCTAGGCTGCAATCCTACCCACACTTACCTAGGAGTAAATCCTGTTTACCATCATTGTTAAAAGAATATACATAGTAGTTTGTTAAAAGTACAGGTCTGTAAGATTTCCCCAAATGCCATCAAAGAGCATGGAGCAACAAGTCTAATATATGAAAAATAAAATATTGAAATTAATGGGGACCCACCTGAAATTGGCTCACAACCCACACCCACAGTTTGAGAAACACTGCATAAGATAATAGCATTTAGGAGCACCAGCAAGTTCCTTCCGCACAATACTGTATGAAGCTTGCAGCTCCCATGATGCGTCTGTTTGGTTGCGATTACAAGCTCCTTGTTGTCACTGGGTGGTAAGTTTTGCTTTTCTCTGCTGTACTATTGCAAGATGGACATTTCCATATCTCACTGTAGTTTAGTGCTCCATTGGGCACTGTGACATAAGATCACACTGTAAACAAAGCCCAGTGTCAAAATAATTTTAAAATATTGTATTCTATTGTTCAATTTTCTAAATATACAAGACATTATGTACACATGAGCTGCAACCCTGTAGAGATTACAAGAATCAGTTTGTCTTACAGACCACCCTGCAACCAAATTCAAAACACAGACTTTCATAACTGAGTTTCATGACTCAATTGCCAACAAATTCATCACCCATCTTCAAGTGAAATTTAATAATAAACAATGATCTCGTCTATTTCCACTTTGAATCTTTCTGTGACTTTTCTCTCTCTTTTTAATGACTTAGGGCACAATCCTAACCAACTTTCCAGTACTGACTTAGCCGCAATGCAGTCCCCAAGGTAAGGTAACAAACATGCCCTTAGCCTGAGGAGGCCTCCCTTGACTGCCTCCCACTGCAGGATGCAGGGCACACCACATTGGCACAGCTATGTCAATGCTGGAAAGTTGGTTAGGATTGCGCCCTTAAATGCTCAAATGGAAACATTTTTCATTGGTGCATGATTTGCTAGCAATGTAATGCAATGGAATGACCCTAAGCTTGCACACAAAAGCAGAGAACACACACCAGCCTTGGGTGCCCTTTGGGGAGAAAGGCAGAGTATAAATCAAATAAATCAAATAAATAATATACTTAAGCATCTCTTACGTTAAATATTACCCTGCAAGGCATTGTAACAACCAAGGTCAAACATTAAGTTTATAGAGATGCACAACCTGCCCTTTCTTTTGATAGGACAGGTTATACCATTTAGGAAGGAGGCTGTGTGCTATGCTTGTGTAAGTTAATTGGGGGTTGACAAGTCACCTTATAATTCCTGAATAGTGAGAAGGTTTTGAGTCCCTATGATTTGGGGACAGGAAACTCATAGACAAATCTGTTCTAATAACATAGATGTTGAAATTAAGCAGATACAACTGTATCCCTCTCACTTTTCCCATCCAAACAAATATTATATTAATAGGTAATTTATAAACATAGGACATGAGGATTTGAGATGGAATTATGAAGCCTGTCATTGATTTACTCAATCGTGAAGAGCTACACATTCATATGACATCTTTTTAAGTCTCTGTGGTTACTTTCCTAAATGCCATCTCCCCCCCCCCCCCACATGCACACCCTACCAACTGTTAGCAAACATTTTTCTAAAAGCCTAGTTTTTTAATATCCTGGTCAGTTTTGCTACGATTGCAATGCATTAACAAGGGACAGAGAACTGCTCTGAGATATGGCTTGTAAACTGGAACTGACTATATTATCAATACAGGCAAATTAACACTGATGTTACCCTTTAACTTCAACTGCTCTTCAAAAGGAGAAAATTGACTGCAATCTTATGGAAATGCAGACATTTTAAAATGCACTGTGAAAGTACAGCAACTGGGTATGGAGAATATGCAGCTCCCTTTAAGAAGGGAACTATGGCTTTTCCTGCATGTGCACAAATGGGGGGGGGGATATAACACTGTGAGATTAAATGTGATTGTGCCCGCTTTATACCTGGTTATACCTTTATACCTGTGCTTGGTTTCCAAATTTCTACACAGATTGGAAACTACCTAAGTCTTCATGGGAGTGGGGGGATGGCAGTAATGTGATCCCTAGGATCACACTGCTGCCAGGGATTGAAGGCTTTTTAAAAAAACAACAACAACAACAACAACAAAACTTACCCCTGCCAGTACCAGCCTCTGGGGGTGGTGGTGTGGGAGACCCACAGACACCTCCACAGAGCCCCCAAGCCCCAGAATGAATAAAAATAGCACCTGAAAACCCACTTCTGCTTTTCAATCATGAAACCAGAAGTGCATTCTGAGTGCTATTTTTACCACGTCCCTTGGGAAGCCCTGTGGAGGTGTCTGTGGGTCTCCTAGCACCCCTCAGAGGCTAGTACTACCAGAGTAAGTAAAGAAAAAAAATTCCTTCTGTCCCTGGCAGCAATGTGATCCTGGGGATTGTTAAGGGGGCAGGAGTGCTTCCCTGGCTGGTGGGTTGCAACCCACCAGTATGGGTACCACTGTGTTAAGATGTTTATTAGGACTTAATTTGGATCAACTCAAACTCCTACTTCAGAAGACTCAAAGTGCCAGAAAATAGCAGTAAACTGAGTGCAAAAAAGTCAAAAGGACAAAACATCTATAATGAAGAGAAACATCCCCACTGTCAACATTTGCTACCCAAGATGGAAGCTTTGCAAAGGTTGAGCAAATTACATTGAATTGATTAGGTTGAGCTATTTTAAACCAAGCAGAAGTAAAACCGCTAAAAGAGGAAGTTAGATGCATATTTTTGGGTTTAAGTTATACCAGTTATCTCTCCTGAACAGAATAGTTTCTCTTCTTGTACACCAAGAAAAATATCTGCCATCTTGCCATCTAAACCTACAGTTTACAGATGGACAACGATCATGCCCCGCAACAAGAAAGTGAGAAGAGCGCATATAATTTAGAAGGGCTCGTAATTAAACTTAAAAAAAAAAAATACTTGCTAAACCAGCAAGATGAGAAGACTTTCCAAAACAATGGTGCAATCTCATCTTTTTTATCTGAAAGCAAAGTTTTAAGTTTTGGTTCTCCATCTCTATTCTGAGAACATCTAAATGCTACTGTTGCGAGACCACTTCAGTTCACAAGAGATTACAAAATAGAGCTGTTACCCAACTGGAAAAAAAATTGATCAAAATTAAATTTGTGAATGGGGAAAAATAATAGTTCTCAAGCACACAGCATTCATGCTTTGTTTTTAAGATAATGCCCATACACTCTTCCTCTTCATAAGTACTCTAGCTATACAGATTTTCACTTATACGTACTGTGCTTATGAAGACAATCCCTCATTTTTCATACCATAATTGTCGGACAGGCCACTGACGATATCTCACAGTGCTTAACCCCTGAGTTAAGAAATTCTTCCTCAGGTCTCGCCTAAATCAACTTCAACCCCTTGGTTCTAATTCTGCCTTTAGACGACATAAAGACTAAGGCTGCTTCTAAATCTATGTAACAGCCCTTCAGGCATTTGAAGACAGCTATCATGTCTCCTCCTACACTTCCTTTTTCCATGCTAAGCATGTCAAGCTCTGTTAACCATTCTTCATAGGACTTTGTTCCCAATCCCTCATCATCTTTGCTGCCCTCCTCTGCACCAGTTTATCAATGTCCTCCTTAGAACATGGAGTCAGTATTCCAAGTCTGACTAATGCAGCAAATAGAGTGGAACAATTATTTCTCAAGAACTCTATGAGCCAGGTAATGCAGCCCAGCAATACACTCTTTTTTGGCAATTGCATCACACTTCTAGCTCATGCTCGGCTTGCAGTGCACTAAAACAACTAGACATTTTTCAAAAATGCTGCTGCCAAGTCAGGTCTCCCCCATCCTCTACTTGCGCCTCTGATTCTTTGCTCTTAGGAGCAGGACTTACATTTGTCTGAACTTCTTGTTAGTATGGGCCGCTATGATCATTTATGAAAATGTTGAGAAGCTCAGGGTCCAAGACACTGCCTTGCCACTCAGCACTCCCCTGCAGATTAACATGGAGCACTGGAAGGGAATGACTATTTAATCAGCTTTGAACACACTCACCAGTAGCACTAACTATTCCACTTTCTACTTTTTTTATCTGCAAGGATAGCATGGGAGACTTTGTCAACTACCAACTAGTCGCGCTCTACCAACTAAAGATTAGCCTGGTACACCTTGTTCTTGACAAACCCATACTGACCCTTAGTAATAACTGTTATGTTCTAAGTGCTCATAGACATTCCACTAATCTGTTCTAGCATCTTTCCAGGCATTGGTGTCAGGCTGACCAGTATGTAGTTTCCCAGATCTAAGGAGAACATATGCTTGTCTCCAGTCCTACAGCACCTCCCCCATTCTCCAAAAATTCTCAAAGATTGCAGACAGTGACCCCGAGATGTCATCTGCAAGCTCCTTCAGTGCTCTGTGATATACTTCATCCAGTTCTGATTCCTCGAGACTCAAGTTCATTTAAAATAACCAGGTGTTTCCTTACTATCACTTTACTTGTGTCAAGGTGTTATCCCTCCTGTTATTCATTAGTTCAACTGTTAGGTTGAGTGACCTTCTCCTCTGGGAGAAGACAGATTCAAAATAAGTAGTGAGCAACACTGCCTTCTCTCCCTCTTTGGTTATCACTTCCCCATTTTCTTCACACAGGAGGCCTACCACTTCTTTAACACATAACCAAAAAACACTTTTAAAAATATTTTTTGGCAGACCTCACCACCCTCAGTTCATTCTTTACATTAGCTTCCCTGACGTCATCCCTGTAGGTGCGGGTTATACTTGTCTACTGTTACTTTGCTAACTATCCCTCCTTCTGCTTCTAGTACATATTTCTTTTGCTTCTCGGTTTTTTTTAGAAAGCATTGGTTTCCTTAGGCATCTCCCAACTTTTCTTCTTGTGGGAAAACTGTTCACAGTTGTGCCTTCAGTATCTTTTCTCTCAGGTCATATTCTCCTTCAACAATTCTAGCCATGTTTTAATTGTCCCCTCGATCCATGGCCCACTTTGTTCTCTGTGGTGGTTTGTGACCCGATGCATCCTACAGTGCTGCAAAGCCTAACTGGGGGCCACCAGAGACTGCTTCCAGGCTGTGTCAGGCCCACAACCCACTCCATTGGCCTCTGCAGGCTTCAAAATGCAAAAGCCATCCCAGGGCCTGTGGAGGTCAATGAAGAGGATCATGAGCCCAGTGCAAAATATTTGAGAAATGCTGGACTACCCTATCTTCGTTGATTAAGCAAAACATGGCTTGAAGAAGAGAGTGAATGGGGTGACCAAACCCTATGAATTGTTGGCAAGTTCTAGTAACTTCCCCCGTCCTTTCAGACCATATATCTCATTTCAGAGGGTAATATTTGGCCCATGTGCCACAATATATTTATCCCTTCCCCAAGACCTTCCTTTAGCCAACTGTCCCATGTGGACTAAGGGCCAATTCATGTAACTTCTTTGTCATCCAACAATGTAGGCTGAATTGGGCTTGGCTGACATGGCAACCATGCTGGAACAATTGTGCACTATACCTGTATATCACAAATGACCCAGGCAAATGGCAATCATGGTCTTGTTGATCATCAAGCCCATCTAATATAAGGCTTGCTCAAATCATGCATAGGATTGGAAGGAAAAAAATCAGATACCCAAATAAATGAGGTACAATAGCCCAGTCTTATAAATAATGATTTGTAGGGCTGTCAACCAAAATGAAATTTTAGTTGATTAATCATACAAGATTTAGGCTGCAACCACCCTTTCCTGAGAATAAGCCCCATTGAACAAAGTAGGATTTACTTCTGAGTAGACCTGGTTAGGATTGTGCCCTTAGTTGATTTAATCTACAGGAGAAAAATTGGTTTAAGGACACAATACTTTTTGTGCTTAGATAATGCATGCATATGCCACAGCAAGCATCATCTATAAGAGACATTCCCTGTTCTCTTATACAGGGATGCCTTCTCTTTAGATGGACAACAAGAAGTCTCGTTAACACTTTAAACCAATTTATTTCAGCATAATTGTGATGCATTTAATCGTTTCAATTTTCACCAATTTATTTAATCATAAATGGTATAATCCACAATTCTGAAATAAACTTGTTCTCTAAAGCACTGCAAGACTATTTTTGCTACAACCCATTTACATGGCTATCCATGGCTTAAGTTCTTTTAGGATGCTATCTGAAGTTTTTGCAGGTATGAAATGGGGGGCAGGATGAATGAGGAGACTGAGCAGCAGGACAGTCAAGGATGCTATATGACAGGGGTACCCAAACCCCGGCCCTGGGGCCAGCTGTGGCCCTCGAGGACTCCCAATGTGGCCCTCAGGGAGACCCCAGTCTCCAATAAGCCTCTGGCCCTCCAGAAACTTGCTGGAGCCTGCACTGGCCCAACACAACTGCTCTCAGCGTGAGGGCAACTGTTTGACCTCTCCTGTAAACTGTAAGCTCCCTCCACTGCTTGCTGTTTCACGTCTGTGATGCAGTAGCGGCAGAAAAGAAAAGGCCAGCCTTGCTTTGTGCAAGGCCTTTTATAGGCTTTGAGCTATTGCAAGACCTTCATTCATTCATATAAGTTCCACCTCTAGTATATTAATTTATGTAAACTTATGTAAATGTATTCAAATTTTAAACATAAATTAATTCTTTTTTTCCCTGGCCCCCCGACACAGTGTCAGAGAAATGATGTGGCCCTCCTACCAAAAACTTTGGACACCCCTGCTATATAATAATGGGCGAAGAGGACAGACCAGCTGGAGGAAGGAGCATGTTGAAATGGGAAGAAAACCGATACCAGCTGTTAGCATTTTGTCAGCATATGTATCCTTAATGTTATAAATAAATGGTCAATAACATTATTACACATCTAGTGGCCAACTCATCGGGGTAACCCTTTTCGTCAATCAAGGTGTTTTTAATTGATTAATCTAACCAATCACCTAAACACTGCAGTTCTATTTATGTCCATGTGATTTTAACTGTACTTTTAAAGTTAGTGATTTTAAGACTTCAAGTTGAAAGTGCAAGCCAGAGATAGTAATCGGAATGCAATTACAGTATTGAGATTTTTTCACACACGCTTTCTTGGATTTAAAAGAAGATTTTAGAGGCACCTGTCTTTCACAGCATTTGGCCCATTACTGATTTGATTATTTTCCCCTTGTGCAGATATTTGTCAATGAGAAAACTGCTGCAAACATCATTATTTTACTGCAAATCATCTAAAACCATGGTCTTCAACCTATTTTGTGCCATGATGAAAGAAACTGGGGACTCACTGTCAATTCCGCTCCCCTCCTGGGACCCTATCCACACACGTCTGCCTCTGTTCTTCCCACCTAGCACTGTTCACTGTAACCAAATATTCTTATTAGAGAGAGCAGGAAAAGTTACCATGAAGCCTGGCACTAGTGAAAGCTATTTTAGCACAACTGCTGAGATCCCGAGAAACTAGGACACAGTCTCCTGGTACCTGAAGAGGTACATTAGATGTGTCCCCCTTTACCTGGCAGTGCTCTCCTCCAGTGGTTTTCAACCTTTTTTGTACCTCAAGTTGCCACAACTGCATAACCGAGGCTCACGACCCTATTGGGGTCCCAGGTTGAAGAACACCAGTCTAAAACTAAGTAACAAGTAACATAGTGTCTTGTAATACTTTATAAAAGAAATACTAGGTCAAGATCAATTTCTCAGCATGTTCTGCATGGTATACAGATATAAAAGAACCAAATACATACCTTGTAGTTGAGACATTCAAGGACCCAACTGACAGCGCATGAAAAACCAAAAGTACAGTACTGAACACATGGACCTGGGATCACTGTTGAAACACAGGACTCAGACTAGAAATTGGCACTGAGGGCAAACGGAAGGCCTACTGTAGCCCATGGGGTGGGGTTTCCAAGGAAGTGGAATTCACCCATGGGTTTTGAATGGATTTTCAGCCAAAGCGACGTTGCTGCTTAACACCGAAGCAGAAGGAAATCACAGGGAAACCCAATACTGTACCAGCACAGTGCCCATCAAAGCCATGCTCTGCAGGAAGCACCACCAGGAGAGCCACACAGCCCAGTCCTAAGCATGCCCACCCAGAAGTAAGTCCCATTAAGCACATGGTGGAGCTGACTCCCAGGAAAAGGGCACATAGGGTTACAGCCACATTCACCACATCAAGCCAGACACCTTCACCTATCCATCCATCTCATACACTTCCCCATACATTCAGCCCCCCACACATTTCCAACCCCCCACCCCGTGAGGTAGGAGGAGAGGCGCCCACCCCGATTTCAACACCTGCCAAAGTCCTGGTCCCAAACCAGGGTCCGCATTATGGCTCAGAGAAGAGCGTGGACGCCTCCTCTCCACGTGCCTCCCCTCAGGGGCTTCCCTCTGGCTAGTGCCCCCTCTGCCCCTCGTCCTGCGGGCAGCCACCGCCTGCCCACCCAGCACCCCCTCAGCAGCAGCACCAGCTGCCTGCTTTCGCAGCGCAGGGAAGGGAAGGGAAGGGGTAGCTGGCGCGGAGTGGAAGGGCGGCTGCCCCTGCTGGGCTGGACGCCTTTCCCCTCCTGGCTCACCTAAGGGGGCTGCAGCAGCGGGAGTGAGGACAACACAGGCATCTCCGGCCCTCCAGCACTTGGCCGCCTGCTGGAGCCGCTCACGTGTGGCGGAGCCCAGCCTGCTGCGTGTGAGCTCACCGCAGAGGCGGGACTGTCGGGCAAAGCCCGCCCCATCCCCCTAGCGAGCGCCTGCTTAAGATGGCGGTGGCGGCGGCAGCAGCAGCAGCAGCAGCAGCAGCACCGGTGCTGGTCAAAGCTCGCGCTCCCCGGGACTTGCAGCCGCACCACCAAGGCTCTCCCACGTGCTGTAGCATCAGCCCTCGCACCACAGTTCTGGGAACTTAGAGCCCCCAGTGTCACCCCATGTAGTGGGCGGGGCAACGCCTCAGGGGGTGGGCGTGGTGATGGACCATTGCCCCGCCCCCACTTGTTTTTTGGCTGTACCTTTTGTTAGAACACAGATATTCCAATGTGGTTTGTTTCATTGCATTCTGCATGAAATTACGCGTTGATTGATATATAACATGAGGGGATTATTCCTCCAGGCTCTGATTTTAGTGATTTTGAAAACGTGTAGAGTCTCTCTCTCTCTCTCTCTCTCTCACACACACACACACACACGTCAACTTACTAACACCTTATTGCAACAGTTCTCAAACTTTTAGCACTGGGACCCACTTTTTAGAATGACAATCTGTCCAGGACCCATTGGAAGTGATGTCATGGCCAGAAGTGACATCATCAAGCAAATTAAAATAAATAATTATAAATAATTAAATTAAAATAAAATAAATAATTACATAGGGGGGAGCCAGTCCTGTTCCACCAGTGAATCTACTCTGAAGTAAGTCCTATTGTGGTCAATGGGGCTTACTCTCAGGAAAGTGTGGGTAGAATTGCAGCCTGTGAGCCCAGTGTCTTTTTTTTTCTCCCTCCCTACCATCCCCAGGCATAGGATTGGCACAAAGCCTTTCAGTTATTCGGTCTCCTGCTTTAAGAATCATGATGGACACTGACTGATGTGTGACTTTGAATTTATTACAGTTCATTGTGGCAACATTGTTGATGCAGAAGCAGGACAAGTTGACATCTTGTCATGAGATAATCACAAAGTTGAAAATATTACAGGCAGCTTTGAAGCTACACATGATATAGAACAGTGTTTCTCAACCTGTGGTACAGGTACCACCACTACCTGAGGTGGTGTTTGCAGGGTGACCAGACGCCCTCTTTTCCCAGGAGGTGTCCTCTTTTTTAGACTTGTGGCCTGGAAAAGGACTTAAATGCCCTCCTTTTCCCTGTGAGCAGGCCCCTGAAGGCAGCGCACATCCTTCTTGCACTTAATAAATTATATGTAATATAGTTTAAAATTTAATAATAAGTAATATAGTGTTTAAATTAACCCATGAAATCCATATCTGAGTATTTTTAGATCTTGTCATGTCCTATATTTTTGTTAGATGTCCTGCATTTTGGGGTGCCTTGCCCTCTTTTGTGGTTATGATATCTGGTCACCCTGGGTGTCTGATGGTACTCATGGGACCCCTGGACCCCTGCCACCCAGCAGTGAGACCAAGAATGCAACACAACAAACAGCTGTAAGAGGCTCAGCTCAGTAGACAGAGCTCCAAAGCATGCTTTTCCTTGCTCGAAAAAGCCCTCGTATTCACCCTAAGCCTCTTACTGGTGCTTGTCATGTCGCATTTGGCCTCCCAACCCAGAAGTAACTGGCGATGTTATTGCTGGTTACTTCCAGTGGTACTTTGAATAGATGGATCGTGTGAAGTGGTACGGTGGAGGACAAATACTGAGAAACACTAATATAGAGTGGAAGTTAACATTTTCTCAGTTTCAAACCAATGAGTAGGTCAGACATTGTCCAAGAAGAGCCCATGTGCATCAGATTGGGCTGACTACTGAGTCTTCTGAAGGGGTGGCGCATGCCTGGCTGCTTGAATCCCATCCCTAATGCTGCCTCTGCGTGTGCATCTCCCCATGGAGATGGGGGAGGGCAGACGTAGAATGGATGGGCACAGTGCATGGAAGCAGGGATTCCCAGCATCCTCTGGTCCTATTCATTTCAAAGAGAATCAATGTGGAGCAGGGCTGGAGAGGAGGGAGCAACCTGTCACAAGTAAAGGGAAGGGGGGGAAGGAAGGGGGTGTGCTCCAAATTGTATTCCCTACCTTCTTAGCGCTTCCTAAGCAATTTTTTTGAGTCGCTGCAGCTTTCCCTCTTCCCCACATCTTCCTGCAGCAGGACTCTTTCTTGAGGAGCCCTCTTTTTTTGGTTTTTGAGCATTTTAGTACATTACTTGTATGTACCTTCTGTTTTCTTCTCACAGCCAAAATTATACAGGCATGCGATTGGCCATTACACTGGATCCCTACACATAATCCACTCACCCAGTACTCCCATGACAGCATGCAATAGGTGTTTTAACAAGCACTGCTGGTAAAAGAGGTGGCAGATTTTGAGCTCCACTGAAAGATAGTGCATTGTCACCTATTTAATTTATTGTATTTTTATCATGAATGAGAGGACCTGGATTTTACTCCTCAGGTGCAAAAAACATTTTGGAGCTTTCTTGCAAGATTTCAGATACAGGGATGTTGACAATTCTGATGTGCAGATTTAAGGAAAAAGCACCACCTAGTGCTCAGATAAGAAAACTCCATCCTTTCCCAATGAACATTTATGCAGAAGTGCCAAAAATTTCTCTTCTATTAGGGAACCTTGCACTCATTTTTGTTTTTAAATGCTGGGATATCAATCTTCATTGTATTTAAAAATCACACTTGCTCATAAGTCCAGCATCCTAAAACTCATTTACACATATGCCTCTACAGCATGTGCAACCAGCCCTATCACCCAGATAAGAGGACCAAAATGACCTGAAGTGATAAAAACACATAAAACCTTGATTTCAATCTTGTACAACTCCATATTGCTGAAATTTCTCAATCTTAACAAAGTCAATTGCCCTGTGATGTTTTATGCCCTCCTCAATTTTGTAAATTGTAAAGTACTGTATATTGTGATGGTGTTGGGGTCATTTTAACCTGAATTTAATTTGTTGAACATTGAGAACAAAACTAAAATTGACCAGCATCTGTTGTTCAGTGTGGTTTTTATGTGTATTAAAAAAAATATCAATATTAAGGCACCCCTGCATTGTGTGTGATGCTTATCAATTCTTGTACTACCAGAGAGAAATACCTAAAGCTAGTGCCATGCTGAAGGCAACATACTAAACTGCTGCTATTTTGAGGTATACAATATTTGACCCCATATCATATTAGTAAGAGACTTTTTATTTGGGCAGGTATTAAAATGTGCTTAACACTAATGCTTCAATTAGCATTTTATTTGTGCTCTAAATTTAGGCAAGAACACTATTCAGTTAAGAATGCCAAGTCCTTTTGAAGTCTATCACATGGGAGGGCCTTTTAACAGAAGCCAGTGAATTCAGTAAAACTTGGACATGCCAGAAGTTTTTAGAATCATAACAAGGATTTTTTTAAAGCCATCCTAAATGTATATGGGGTCAATGTGTAAAATAAAATCTAAATTTCTGAAAAGCAATCAAAGCATGGGGAGGAAAAAAGAACCAGTTTTGATTGTATGTCTTCACATCCAACCATAGCCATATAAAGTGATTAGTACTGCAAAACAATAGGAATAGGAAAATCCAGCGGGGGTTGACTCGAGTCAAGAGTCTCCGCCCCTCACAATTTGACTAAAAAATGAGTAATAATGGAGCCCATAGAAGCCATGAGGTTGGAAAGTATGATTTGCTATGAACCACCTCCCCCCTGCTTCCCCACCTCCTTTTTCCTCCTCCTAAGGCAAGAACCCCCTTGGGCTTCTTCTCCTGCCCTCCCATCCTTGTCCAATGATCATGGGCAAAACAGCTCACTCCCACCTCCCCCTTCCTTCTTGGATGTATTAATCGTTCCCTGTCTCATGGCCGGAACCTGCTGCTCACCCAGTCTGAATGATAGCCTCATGAGCTCTTTCACTCTGCAAAAAAAGTAAGAAAGCACACCCAGACACAGGCAAACTCGAGTCAGCATGTGTGGGGATGAGTCAGGGGCCCCCTGACTACAGTGTTTTTCAGAGTCTTCCACACATGCAACTCATGAGTCACCAAAAAATATGCATTTTTGCGACTAAAATTCGAATCACTTAATTCCCATCCCTGCAAAAAAAATGACAGCATTCTCTGTTCTGTACTCTGTATGCAATCTGGATCAAGCACATGGGCCCTTGCATGTGGGGAATTAATCTGGGAGTAGGCTTCCATGTGCGGCTCATCCTTGCTGGAGTAGGACAAAAATGATTCCAAGACAGAAGAGTAATCAAGCTCAAATTAAGTTCATAATCTATTCATTTTATTAAAAATAAAAAATGCAAATACAGATCCCAAGTGACAAATTATACAAATTTGTATTGTTGCTTTGGACAGACATGAATTTCATTTGTCATCTCTTCTCAAAATCTGAGGCACGGTCATAACTTCACAGATACTTTTGCATGTTAATAACCCAAAGTGAAATAAAACACACAATATTATTTACAGTGTGGGTATTTAATACATTGGTGCAAATTTACAAACACATTTTTTAATGCATTAACATACTGGAAATGATTGCCTCCAAGTTGATAATCTATTTCATTCATACACATACAAATGCATACTTTGGTAGGCTTTAAAACATTTTGCTCTTCGAAAGACTTCGGTCTTAAAATTCATTCATTTGGAAGATCTATTTTATTTATTGCATTTATTTTCCATCATGGACCTTGAGGTGGTATGCCTGGGGTTCCTGACCCTGGCCAGACCTCTGACGGCTTGGGTCAGCATGGTGGGCATTTCATGCCCTTACGGCCATGCTCAGAACCCCTTTAGCTGATATAGTCATGAAACTTGCCTCAATAAAACATGCTAAAGATTGCACACTAATAAGCCCTATTAAAATTCAAAACACTTCTATACACTGCTGTATATCAGAACTGACTCCAAATTAGCTGCAAGCATTGTACTTCTGTTCCCAGGCGTGTCCCAAATGCCACATATTATGTGCAATAGTACCTGATTTTACATTAGAGAGGGAATAACATATAAAAGTGTTTTTTTTTGTTTTTTGTTTTTTTTAAAAAGCAATTTGGACATTTTAAAAGTGGTTTGTTTGTTTGTTTGTTTTAAGTAGTAAGGCATCACTGAGAAGAATGTTTGCTTTCTGCTATTTGAACATCGTGCATAGTCAAATAAATACCTATTCTAAAATATTTATCATAAAATGATATTCTGAACACAGAGACTCTCTTTTTAATATAACTGGCAAGACAGATATGGTTTATTCTACCCAGCACAAACAAGTCCTATTTTCTTTTCTCCTTTGATGCATTTTCTGACAATATTTAACAAACACACACTTTGAGGAAGATTCCTTTGGAGAAAAAAGTGCTAAAACATCCTCTGAGGAAGAGAGAAGCCCTTATTTGCTTCACTCTCTGAAGGCCACATTACATTCTACATGCTAAGGCTTTGGTTAGAATTTCAAATAATTCAAAATATTGCACTGGAATTGCAATAACACAGTCAACTGTGAATTGCAATAACACAGTCAACTAACTGCCAATAACACAGTCAAAATGACAAGAGTAAAATAAAAGATATATCTCAGAGTTTTCAAATACACAGAAAAGGAAGAGTCATAAAAGTCTAAAGACTTCCACTGTTTTCCATCCTGTTTCAATGACCCAGGCCAACTGGCTGAAGAACATTGCTCCAGAATTTCACTCACTCAAGAGCTGATCCACTGGTAGCATCAATGAACGTGCATATTATGTTATAAGAGGCCCTTTGATTTACTAGTTGGTTTAGCAATGTCTGGGACTGAAACCTCCAAGTTTTTATTGCTCAGATGCAAGATTCTAATGAAGGGTCAAATCTTATACTTCCGGAGTGCCGGTGCTGAGCTAAACAGTTGTCACCAGGTGTCATAAAACATGCCATACGGCACTTTTGTGGCACCTGGAGAGGAGGGGCCACTGGCACTGAGCCTCAACATCGAAAGGAGACACTATAGGAGCTCTCTGGCTGGGTGGCGGTATAATTTTTCAGGGTTAGGGGAGGTGTTCCGGGGCAGGGGAGGGCAGGAAGAGAGGGGTGGGGCGAGTGTCCAGTGGAGCCCTGTTCTGCCAGATCCTATCCTCCATACTGGACTGCAAAGACTTGAATAACCCCATTGTGGGGCCTCTGCCCTTACTTGGAGGAAGAGGACAAATGTCCCCTTGCCTGGGGAGACTTCCAGCAGCGTCCGCGGGGTTGCAGGACACAGCGGTTGCCATTCTGGTGCTGCTGCCCCACTGGGGATAGGACTGGGCTGATAGAGATTAACAGAAACCCTATTGCCAATTTTCAGGGGATTCAAAATTCCTCTCTGCCATCTTTACTGACATATTTAAAAAAGGAATTTGCTCTTTAAGCAACTTATACAAAATATACTACTTCTGGAACATTAACAAACACAAAAATACCACCACAATTCCACTGAATAGCTACTTGTGCTTCATTTGTTCTTCAGAGAACTTAAGTGTGCCAGTTTCAAACAACAAAACACAAGTAATAATTTATATTTTACATCTTGCAGCGTTTTAGAAACACCATACAGCCACACAAAGGTGTTTGGTCTGAACTGGAAATAGTAATAATACTGAATATGTCAAGGGTTGTTAAGTGCATAGGAGAAGAGCAATAGTTCTCTGAAAGACCAAATATTATTGTAGACTATGCATGATCCTGAGAGGTTTCACAACACATTGCTGTGTTGAAGTCTGTGTCAAAAAACCTCAAACAAGCCCCGATCTTGCAAGAAAATGTGTGTGGGTGGAATCTTTGAACCCCTGCATGTCTTCATCAGCAAGGATTCCATCATAAGTCTAAAAAAAAGGGCTCATGGAACCTCTGCATTTAGCCTCTCAGAATCAACTAATACAAATATTTTAAAATCAAAAATAGCTACAAAATCTTTTCACATGCACAATGTATGCATATACTAAAACTGCAAATCTACATTTTCTCTTGCCTTCTCTACATACCATGTCCCAACCTGCTTTGTATCTATCACTAGGAATACACATATTCTAAAGCAAGGTGCCATCTTGGCTGATAAGGCCACTTTAAAACATTTAAATATATGTGAATATTTCTGAATTCCTTTTCAGAGTTTTTCCAGAGATATACATCTTTTAAGATGCATCTATCAACAACCTTTGGGATAACATTATATTACACATCTGAATTTTTCCAACAGTTCCCCTTCTTCCTCCCATCATGACATCATCAAAAGGGTTGCTATGTTGCCATCATTTTGCATACCCAAAAAATAGAGAAAACAATACAGAAGAGGTGATGATCCTCAAGAGCTGTCTTCAGAGCTTACTTCTGTAGACAGTCACTGCATTCATCAGGCACATTCTAATCCAGAACACTAGTCATTGTAAGCATGCTGTGTTTCCCACCAGACATCCATATCACTGGGTAAAGTGAATTAAACACTGGATGTAACATTTAAATGCTGTCAATGCTGAAAAATCTTCTTTAATAACTGTTCAGGGGAGAAATATCTTGTGAAAACAATTTAACTCTACACCAAAATAAGAACATAAAAATTGTCCAGCTGTTTAGGACTCCAAACAAAACCAAGTGATAGAGCTTAGAACAGTCAATGGAATGTGTCTTGCCATCAGACACTTCCTACTTATATCTGGATGTTTAATGAAGAGTTGCCTTACAAAAAGAGTGTCAAAGAGTCAAGTCAAATAGGATTCATTATTAGAAGCAACAGTTTCAACAGCATCATGAAATAGAGACATGGAATCTCAGGGCAAAGATATTTGCAGAAAGCTGCACGGACTCTAAGCAAGAAGAGATGGTAATGTGTATTAATATTTTTTGGGGAATAATTAGAACTAGAAATTTTTTATTAAAAAAGGAACAAAATAAAAGTAAAGAACATCACAGTGATCCACGTCATATAATAATTAGGAGCCATGGAATAAGACATACCCTGGAGCAGTGTGAGCTGCGGAAACCAGCCAGGGAAGCTGCGGAATCTTCATGAAAAACCCACCACCCTATAGGATTGTAGCCCTAATGGGGAGCCACAGCCAATGGCCCAATAGGTCAAGGAAGCTGCCAGTCAAAAATGTTTGAGAACCAGTTCCCTAGAGAAAAAGTCCAACAGCATTGCCGTTAGCAAAATGAGGATTTAAACTCAAAGAAGTAATTTTAATATAGTTGTAATTGAGCACTCCAGCCCAATGGAATGCATACAGAAGAGTTGGGACTGTGTGCACAGACCCTTAGACAGAGAGAAGGAACCGCCAATTCAGCTGTGTTGACTGAAGCCAGTCTCCTGCTCCTTGCCCTGAATCCCTAAACAGGATTTTAGCTTTTAAAAAGAGAAGCTCTATACGCACTTCCATGTGTGGGAGACCTTCGCAAACACTTCTCCCCGAAACACAGAGGGGAATCATGCATCCATTTCAGTTATACACTGTCTAGATTTACATTCATCAAATTCATCTAGATTTACATCCTCAAAAGTTTGCTTCTGTGTATGTAGCACCCCAGATGGATCAAGGATACAGATTTTTGATGGACTTGTGAAAGCTGCTACCAATGTTACAGTAACACTTTCTTTGGTCTTAAAGGGCTAAAGTTCATTCCAGACTTAGTAAATTGCCTAATACTGGTAGACTGAAAATAAGGTCCACATTTATCTCGTCTTCTTTCCACAAGATGGAATGTATCATAGTTGTGCCACATCACTGTTCAATAGTCTAACTGGTCAGATCAGTTTGATCAGGAAGCTCACAGATTGCAGTTTGAAATGTACAATTAGCTACATGTAGCCTGCACAGAAGTAATGAAGGGTGTCTCTGATTGGAAGGTACAACCAAGGAAGTAAAATTTAGTCTGAGGCCAAACACAATAGAGACTTTTACTTTGTAAACTATTTCAGCCCCTGCTCTAGCCTCACACAAAAACTGATGGCTTTGTTTGTATTGATGCTAAACAAGACTACAAAAGTTATTAGAGTCAAAGTATGATAAATATGGCCACATACCTGGTCCTGATAGGACTTTGAAAACAGCTTGTAAGGTAAGAATTATACACCCTGCCCTGTTCCTAAGCACCTCATGGAAGCAAGTTCCATTGATTTTGATATAAATTTGTCCCCAGTAAATGGGGTTAGAATTACAGCCTAAAGTTTGTATACCAAGATGGAAATCCAAAGCAAACACTTCAGTCTCATTGAATCCATTGTACTGAAGGGGGGGGGGGGAAAGAGTAGGGTGTCCAAAAGCAAAAATGCTGGAGGAGAGGCAGCCATCTCACAACATGCGAGGAGAGGTTCAAGAGAAGTCTGGGAACAGCAGTCTTCCTAAATAGGACCAGAAGCCCAGTTCACCTTGGGATAGGGGGGAGAGGAGGTGCACCTCGTTCTCTGCGGCTAGATCCACCTAAAAAAAGAACACCTTGCATTAATTTTCAGCTCATTTTCGTTCTTCAAACAGGAGTTTATATCCAAGCTAGCCATTTGAAATATTAGGAAGAACAGCTAGTTTGAAAATTTCTAACATTGTATTGACATAAAAGGGTAGAACATATTGAATGTATTATTCTATACAAGTGGACAGTTTGGAAGGAGAAGCGCCCCCATGACACTGTTTGGTTTGCTGTTTTACATTTTATTTATTTTGACAATGTATTACCCACCTTTTGATAATAATTGTCTCTTAGCCAACTAACAATAAGTAACCCAGCGGCAATCAGTCCTTGGGCTGCTTGCAGGGGCCAGGACTCCTTTCCCATCAGCAGTCCTGGGCAACTAACAGTTGGAGCACAGTGTTCTGGCTGGCAAGATGGGTAAAAGCAAGATGGGTAAAAGTTTTTCCTCCTCCGACTAATGGAGGAGCTCTTCCTCTTGCCATAATATTCTCCCTGAGCAGCAGATGGCAGAATCTGACAAAGCAATCAGTGCCCACTGATTGCCACTAATTTTCCTTCTATTGCAGTTCACTGTCAGTCATATAAATTTTAGTAAGCATTTGAAGCATCACCAGTTCAATTCATCTGAACCGAAGATTGAAGCATCACCAGAACCTGCACAGCTCTTTCATTCCATTTAAAGTTGCAGAACTACCTCCTTCACCAAACCTTATTTTAAATGGAAAAGTTGTATTGCACCACCAATACTCTGCAAGCTCAATCCTAAGTGTGCCCGATCTCTTACTGAAATTTTAAACAAAAGAATTTTTGTATTCATACCACATTCAGGTGGTCAAGTGCCTATCGGTTTATACACAAGCAATAGGAGCCACCCACAGCCAAAGTAGAGATTCTATACCTTTGGGAGACTCACCAAGTACACAGAAGTAGATAAGATTGTTGATTAAAAGAAAATGTCAAGGTTAAAAGCCACCAAAAAAAAACCCCAAATAGCTTCGTGGACTGGGCATATTTAATGCTCCCCTGTACCCTGTAAGAGGCATGGACATTTTTGTTTTGTTTTGTTTTGTTAAGAACTTGTTTATTATTTTCATTACATTGTTGAACTAACAAAATTTTAAAAGACTTCCACTTATCTCTACTATAGGCTTACAAACAAATATTAATAATATCTTGTTGGCAACCTTCAGTCTAAGACTATGGTATCGCGCTCTGAATTGTAATGTAATTGTAATCTGTAATGAATCTGTAATCTGTAATGTAATTGTAATCTGTAATGAATTATATACCTGTGGGTTTGGAGACTGAATAGAAGAGATATAAAAGAGATCTAATACTAAGTTTAATCTTTATTGTATCAAATATTATATAGATATTATTATTATCAGAGCACAATAATAATATCTATCTTTATAATATTTGATACAATAAAGATTAAACTCAATATTAGATCTCTTTTATATCTCTTCTATTCAGTCTCCAAACCCACAGGTATATAATTCATTACAATCTAAGCTCTGCAGGAAAATCACAAATGGCTTCCACTCAGTCAAAAATAAAGCATGGATGAAGAGGCATGGACATTTGAGGAAGCAGATAAGAAAATGGCAGAATATGGGGATGAGAAAGAAATTGGTTGATTTGATCCAGGTGAACAATTTAGGGTTGAAGATATGTTTACCTCTTGTTTTTAAATATTGCAACGCTTCACTCAATAAAATGCCAACAAAAATTATAAGTATAAAGGGCAATAAATAAGCTAGCCTGGTAAATTACGTACTGATTTTAAAGTACAGAGTCACCTTTCAAATGAGTTCAATTTAGCAATGCTTTCATATTGTATCTTTTCCTAAGTTACCATCCTGGTCTTTTTACATATCAAACAGTGAATACTTAGACCCAACAACATTCTTGAATACCCTTCAGATCAGTTTCCTCTTGTTGCAGAACAAACGTGCTGGGAACGAATGGTATGATTGGAGTATGTTTTTTCACTAACTTGTTCATTTTGTTTATTTTTTAAATTAAAATCATGGTAAACCATTTGTACCATTTGTAAATAATAGCAGAAAATCAACTGCACAATCACCTCCTGATAAGCAACATCTTAAATGCTCATTCGGCCTGACTAATTTGTATCTAGAACATTACCTAGGCTTCAGTCCACTGGCATGTGTATTAACTGGGTTGCCAGCAGAATCAAAGTCACTTCTGTTTCATCCATAGCAGGGTCCATGAGCAGTCCTCTGAAGGCATCTATGCCATTTGGGTTTCTTTCAGCACAATCCTATATGTGCTTACTCAGAAGCAAGTATTCAGAGGAGCTTATTCCCAGAAAACTGTGCACAGAATTGCAGCCTGTGTCACTGAAGCAACAATACTGAACATTTATATCGCGCTGCTTGAGTACGTGGAGTATTTCATATACAGATGGTCGCTTAACAACCGCTCGCTTAATGACAGACCACATATATGACAGTGGTCAAAGCACAATAAAGATGCTCTTAATGAGACAACCTTGTCTCCCATAGCCTGCAGCAGAGTGTTTGTTCACACAACAGAGAGGCTCTTAATGCAAAGAAGAGGCAATCTATCTCCAGTAGCCTGTGCAGCCAGATAGTGTCTGGCAGGGAGTGTCTCTTTACACAACAAAGGCAATATATTGGACTGAACATTCACTTAATGACCTAACTGCATAACAACAGGGATCGGACAACATATCTCTGTCGTTAAGTGGTGCACACCTGTATTCTCATTCCAGTAATTCTTACCAAACACGTTGCTACCAAGTGCTTTAAGATGGTTAATCTTTGAAAAACACACTTACTTCTATTGTCATTCCTTGCCAGTTTACTGGGGTAGCTTTTGTTCATGGGCACATATGGCTCTGGAGGTGGCAAGTCAGATAGAGGATGGAAGGAGAATCTACTTTCCCACTCATCTGGATATAAAAAACAAAGAGCTTTCAAAATTTTTTATAGAAGCCTATTAGAGATAAATTGTGCTACATTAAGGCAAAATGTCACTAATATATTCATTCAGTGCAATTCTTTTCAAAATAGTATGCACCTCACACTTCTCTAAACAACATGTAAGTAAGTATCTAAGAGATTCTGTATTTGTAAGCCAACTTTTAGTTATATTTAAGTACAAGTTCTTACATAATTTCTACAGTTTGCGATATTCCTCCTTCTAGATATTCTAGAGGAAGTGTGTTTCTCTTATTATTAGTCTTTATCTATAACACTTTTATTATTAGTCTGTATCTATAACACTTTTCACATTTTCACATTGTTACAACTATGTACCTAATCAAAAGAAACTCTTCAAATTTCCTCCACCTCCCCATGTCTCCTCCCTGCCCTTCCCCTCTGTAAATACTATCAGACATTGTGCATGGATCAGAAAGAAAAACATTGCATCAGAGCATCCACCTACAATACCTGAGTAAAATCTGTGCAGCATCAGTGGACCAGACCATCATAGATGGTAGACCAGCGGATCAATCTACCTCTCTTTTGACCTTTGCACAGCATCTAGCAAACTGTGGGTGCTTTATGAATAAAATACAACTACCGAAAGGAGTGCCATCTGACTTGGAAGTGATCCATATACCCTTTTCTCAACTATTTTCAAATTTTAAGAACCTGCCCTGCTTTGTATTCTAAGACGTTGCACTTGATCATTAAGGAAGTCACTGTTCAGAAAACGTTACATTGTTTGCCTGAACGGGGCATCATAAAACCCACTGATCTGGTTATTTCAAGATCACATATTTCATGCAGCCCATTTTCTGTATGCGGATATCACAGGGAAGTTGATTATCTCCACTTGTTCTGCACATTTGAAAGTCACCGTCACGCACCGTCACATGAAGAATCTTGGAAGCCATTTCTGATGGCTGATGAGGGTGGAGGGGGTGGAGGTGGAGCTCCAGAACCAGGTCTCTCAGGAGGAGGTGGAGGCACCGGTCCTCCCCGGTGCTTATCAAATCCCACTCTGGAAGGAAGCTGTGGAGTGGCTGGCAATGCCCTTGAGGTGCTGCCATTTCTATTTATTGGGGGTGGAGGTGGGAGGGGTCCTGAACATAAGAAAGCAAACCAACAGTTACTACATTTTAGCACGACAAATTTCAGACCAGGTTTGGTTACCCTTTTTGTTTAGAAGAGAACAGCTTGTCTTGGTGACAAGACAATGTCACACATCAAGGTAAAACATCATAAAATGTCGTACATGAACAGGAAGAAGGGTAAACCCATTTTTGCCTGGCCCATAGGTGTACATGCACTAAATGCACTAAATGCTTTGATCTCTCTTCTTCCCTTTGCACTGAAGCTAGCAATGCTGCTCCCAAAGACATCTTTGACCCCATCCCACCCTAGTGGCAGGCCTCTCCTGGAATCAGACTGTACCAGAAAAAGTCATCTAGAATGATCTCTATTTTCTGTAGGTGGCATGATACAAATTATCCCTTAGCAACATTTTTCTCCAGCAAGATCCATCTAACAGAGAAAAGTGTACCTACAAGTAGATTATTGTTTTCCTACAAGTTATTAGTCTGTATCCTACAAGTTTCCTACAAGTTATTCAGTAGCATTTTGCTCTGCAACAGATCCCTTTGACTTAACTAAGAGCAGCAACTGTAATGCCCTGCAACATTCAGTGTGGCCAATGCTAGTCCAGAGTGACAGAACTGCATCTGCGATCAAGGCAGTCGAGGAAAATTCTTTTTACACTTTATCAAATGAATAGGTCTATTAGAGCCTTGTCAGGCACCCCAACCATCCTGAAGTAGCTCAGTGTGAGGTAAACTATCGGGGTTCCCCAGTGAATGTAACTAGAAATGGAAAAGTGACCCTTGGACTAAATACCACGATATAAGCATCCTTGCTTGTTGGGTGACGTAAATAAAACCCCATTCCAGCAGCAAATTCCTGGCTTAGTCCGGTCTCTTAAGCTCCCCAGAAACCCTTCCATGCCCTACCCTACCCCACCCAATTTAATTTAGACCTTCCTTCTTGGGAAGAGGTAGAGGGAGAAGGGACTGCCACACCAAGCAAAATTTTCTGTTATCTGGATAGCCTTGTTACTTGATAGCCTCACTATAACAAAAATATGCATAGGATATGGAAATAACTGGCATCTCTTTTGTGACACAAAATCCCAGTTCAATTTAATGGTCCTCCAAGTGAAGTAGCCTTATTACCACAGCTGTCAAGGAAAATTCCTATAGTGGAGGATTACTTTTCTTCCTCAAATGTGAGAGTACAGGCATACAAATATGTATGTGTGTGAATGCTCATGAGAGAAAAATCACATGAGCAGAATTTCCTAGGATCAAACTTGCATGGAGATGACAGCCCATTTAGTTGCTTCCCCCATGTAACTGTGGCAACGAGACTATTTGGTGTGGTGGATTTTTAAACGCATGAGCTGAGGCCAAGACTTCAGAACTGTGTGCAGATGTTTCTCATACTATTCAGATAGCTTGCATGTTCATTGGAAGAATACAGGGAAACTTACCTGATCTGCTAGGTGGGTCTCTTACAGGAGGTGGTGGCCTCTCATTTGGCGGGGGAGGAAGAGGCCCAGAACGACCAGAGCCAGGCAAGCTTGGTGGAGAACAAGATGCAAGTGATATGTTCCTTTGAGGGAGCCGTGGCATTTCATCATTTCCACCAGACATTGGTGGAACTGGCGGTGGGCCTGGTCTGCTTGGAGGAGGGGGAGGAGGAACTGGTGAGCCAAAGGATGGTCGGGGCGTGGAAGGAATAGAAGTCTTGTTGTTTTGAGGTGGAGGAGGTGGCAGAGAAGGTTCCCTATTGAGGGATGGCCTGTTTCCTGTTGGAGGTGGCGGTGGGGGTGGCTTGTCTTCTGTTGGCCTGCCCGGTGTAGGCGGAAGAGGAGGCCTGTTTGAGAAAGGAGAGGAACTACCTGGTGTTGACTGGCGCATGGACCCTCCAAATCCTGAATTTCTATTTCCTGGGAAAGGTGGAGGTGTAATCCCCAAGCTCATTTGTCTGCTTGCTCCTGGCACAGGAGGAGGGCCTCTATTGTGCAAACTCGAAAGACTTGACTGGATGGGTCTTGGGGTGTTTGGCACTGGAGGAAGGCCTGTGTCAGACCTGAAACCAGCATCGGGTCTTGGAGGTGGCATCCGGTTTCTCTGTGGTTCTGGAGCAGCAGTTCTTTGTCCAGAAGGCAGGCCTGGAAATCTCCCTACTCCACCAGAGGGTGAAAAGGGCTTTGCAGATGTTGTTCTTCCTCCTGGTGGAAATACTGGAGCCCTACTTGCTGCAGAATCTGAAAATGTTAAGAAATGAGTTGGCTATTTGGGAAAGTAGCACTGGAAGGACTATTTCTAACCAATTTTATCACTATTGTCAATAGTTGCCAGCGTTGTGAACATTTATGTCAATATAAAACTTTTCCACCCAAAGATGGAGAGAAGGACTAAAGATCTCCATGCAGACCCTACAAAAGGATAATTAGTAGAAGTTTTTAGGATCGATGCAGAGGATCTGCATCTAGATGCAGAGGATGCTCCAATTTCTTCATTTTAGCTCCTAGACTAGTTTGCTTTCAGCAGACAATGGAGCCACTGTTATATATTCATATCTGATAGAGACTCCTATAAAAATAGTTGGAATTAAATACAATTGAAGGGGAGGAAAAGAAATTCTGATATTTCTAGCATTTATTTAGGAGAGGCAGCCTCACAGAGATGCTTAAGTGCCCTGAGATTAAGAGGAAATCCATAAATAGCCTGTGACACAAGAGATAATACCAGCTCTGAAAGACTGTGTCATAGCACAGGCTGAAATATCACCTCATTTATTTTAATAGTACTATTAAGCTGAAGTCTTTGTAGGGGATGTCAGCAGTCAGGAAGGTTCGATTCTACCCTGCCTCATTCTCTGGCTAACCAATATAATGTATATACCACTTTTCAGACAACAAAAGTATCAAAGCAGTTTACAAAGGAAAGAAACGAGATTATGATTCCCTGTCTCAAAGAGGCTCGCAACCTAAACAGAAACACAAGGGAGATACTAGCAAACAGTCATTGGTAAGGATGCTGTACTGGGATGACTATACTAATGTTGCTATCCCCCTACTAAATATGAGAGAGAGAGAGAGAGACCACTTAAAAGTACCTTTTTGCCCAGATAGGAAGGATGCTGCTAGGTATCAAAGCAATTTCAGTTTAGGGCTCTGAACATGCATCACTACCAGATCTACAGATCATAATAATGCTAAGCATGATTTCTGACTGTCTAAAGAGTTTCATATGCATTACCCAGATGCAGTCCTTACAACAATGCTGTCTGCTGAATGGAGAGTGTTATCTCCTACTGCAGCTGGGGGGCTGAAGTTGAGAGGGAGTGGCTTGCACAAGGCCACCAAGTGAGTTCATAGCAAAGGTGAGATTTGAATCAGGGAAATCCTGATTCACAGCTCCATCTCTTAGCCCTATGGCTGACTGGGCATTCCACTGGACAAATCATTAAACCTATCCTATACCTACAGGCTTGTTGTGAAGATAAGAAATGATAATCTTGTCATTGTCATCCTGAGCTTCATAAAGGAAGGGTAGCATGCAGATTTGATAATAAAATAAACAAATGAGGCGTTAGAGGAAGGGGACAAAAAGAAGATGCAAAATGCAAGGAAGAACACATAAGCAGGGCATGAAAAAAGAGAACACTGTTGAGCAAACAGAAACCTTGGCTCCAGGTTTCCTTAATTTCTCATGGGAACAGCATAGAAGTTAGATGTCCCATCAGTTACTTGACTGTTGTGTTGAGCTCAGACAAACTTAACTGAGAAGTGATGCCACGTGCTCCTTCCTTAACTATGCTACTGGAGCTCTATCCCTAATAACAAGTGTGAGGGGAAGGAGATCGTAGAGTAGAAATGGGGAGAAATCACAGAAGTAGGCTGGGAGCTTCAGAATTACAGGACGCAATGCAGGGAAGAGTTTGAGGGAGCAAGAAGTGCCTGGTCCAGGTGTGAATGTTTATGGGGTAGGTGGTAATACTCAGAAGAGACATTTCCCTACAGAAGGAATTTAAAAGGCCATGCTCACCATATCAAGGAGCAATCACCCAGCTATTGACAAAAAAAATGATAGAAACCAAGCTAGGGGATTGATTTATTCAGAAAAGAAGCAGCACATTTTTCTTATCTTTTGTCACTCAGTTTCTTGGGTCACAAGCAGTGGCAGACCTGGAGGAGTGGCTGGGGGGACAAAAGCCCCAGGTGACATGCCTATAGGCCTTGTGGGGGTGGCACCACCGCACCCGCTACACTGCTACTGCCACTTCTGCCCATTGCGCTGTCTCTGCCTGCCCTCCAGAGTCATTCGGGCAGATGAAGCCCTGCGCAGCATTCAGGACCACTCAGAAAGCCTTCTGAGGCTTCCAATGTGGTCTTAAGCAGTACTTCCAGTTTCCCAGAAGTTCTGTGTAAGACCACATCAGAAGCCTCAGAAGACTTTCCGAGTGGTCCTGAATGCTGCGTGAGATTCCGTTGTGCTGTGTCTCCAGGCAGGGGGGCAGCAGTGTTATGTGGGTGGACCTGAGCCCCCAGGCACAACAGGGGGCAGGTCCGTAACTGGTCACAAGGGCAGCATGCCATCTCTCACTGAATATAGCTATCTTGATAAATGCCTTCCTTACCATTATCTCTGTTTGTAGATTTAAGTTTAGGCATTCCTGATGGAAAGAGGCCTCCTAAGCCAGGGGGTCCACCTCCACCATAGCTGCCGCCGCCGCCGCCAGCACCACTGCTGTGGAAGCCACTGCCACCACCGCCACCTTTAGGTTCTGCAAAGAAAAAAAGGGGGAGGAAGCAAGAGAAAGGTCTTGATTTTCATTCTTAATTGCATCCCAAAAGAAAGTTCAGGCCATTTGTGCCTGCCTTAAATTAAATCCATGCTCCAAACAGCAGCTTGGCCCAGAATGATCTCTTACCGATAATACAAATATACTTACTGTCAAGGACTGGAGCACTTCTGTCATTGGTGACTGCTTTCTTCAATTTTTTCCCTTTGCTAATATCTGATAGAAGCGCATTCCGCCCTGCCTGCTCGGATCTGTTCAAGGCAGGCTTTTCTGTATTTGCCTGCAAAGTAAAGTTTAGGTGCAACAAGGTCAGAAATACTTGATCACCAGGTATCTTCGAACCATGATGGCAGAACTGATTGTCCCTTTACTGCCAAACAGCACTTTTTCATCTTTCAAACGGAGCCTTTAGCTGTTTCAATATCAAGTTAGATCCTGTAGCTTTTGATCCAGTATTGGATCCACACTTGAACACGTCACAAGCACCTGCACGACTGCACTACAATAAAGAAAGTAAAACACCCCGCCGTATATTCTTTTGCTGGTTCTCTTGTGCCACAAAGGTTGTTTACATCAAACCCTGGAAAATCATTACAATGTCAGGTATGTATCTGATGAAGTAACTGCAGCCATAAAAAATTTAACAGTTGCAAGAGGACTCTCTTGCTTTTATTATAGACACCTTCATTTGAAATTAATCCCCCCCCCCCATTTTAGGCTGGAATCCTTGGAATTGGGCACTTCATGCATCCTGTGAGGCTTTTTGTCACTGCATGGTCAGTTGGTTTTCAAATACAAGGTATAGTACAGCTTTAAAGGTTGCTGTTGAAAAAGAAATGCCATTGCCAACAAAAGCCTGGAAGGGATGTCTGTCACTTTTCCTCATCTTTGGCGCGAATCAATTTACAGAAGGAAAAAAGCATGTGGTTCCAGGTATCATGGCTGGTACACTCTGAGCGCAATCCTAAGTAGAGGTTAGGCTAGCACAGGCCCTGTTTGCTGAACACAAAACACTTTTGCGACGACTCATGAGCTGTGTACGCCAGGGCAAGGATGCGTGCTGGCAACCCAGCGCCAGATCCAGCAATGGAGGGGGAAAAGTAAGCACCAGCCTAGGTATGCAGTGCAGGGAGGGTGAGAGAGGGTAGCAGGAGGCAGGGGCCTTTTGGGTGGGGGGAGGGCTGTGGGAGGGAGGCCTGGGAGGCAGCACCTGAGGCTGCATCCTTACCTTCTCCCAGCCAGCCTGGCATTACACCAGGCTGCTCAGATTTGCCCCACAATTTCACTGGCGCATATCAGAGTAGCCCCATACGCATGGCTGGCAAGCAACACAGGGTAAGGGGATAAATACCCCCTTGCTCCGAGTTGTACTCCAGCCAACTGTGCTGTATATGACACAGACCACTTGGCCTGCCTGTTCCAGCTTCCCCGTTCTCTAGCAAACACATAATAGTGGAGGGAAGATGTGGACATGTTCTAATTAACACTTCCAACTATCCAAACACTGGATTTCCTGGATAATTTGTAAAGGAATGAAATAGTTGAATACAATACTTTTTATTAAAACCTCTTGAAGAATTTTGATCTTCAAAATCACTTCAAACAGCACCAAGCTTCCGGTTTCACAGAGTTGCAACCTACACTTAAACTTCTGTATATGGCTATAACATTCTGAATTGCCTTTTGTTATATTTTTCTTAAGTTGTGTTAAATGAGAAATTTGACAGAAAAAGAAAGTATTTTGTATGATCAGTATACTGCAATCCCAAATGTTCCAAAAGTTAACTCAGACTTGTAAAGCATGCCCCCGTGTAATCATTTGTGATGCTCCTGTGCTATATTGTGAATATGCTTATCTTCCCCAATATTGTAGGATCATAACAACTTTTGCTCATATATGCTGAGCAGGAAGTTGAACCATTAAAAATTTGGATTCAGTTCACTAGGATTTATCTTTTGGTTCCAATCAAATTCAGTCACCAAGGTTGAATTTAGGTGATACTCCAGACTATGATGTGAAAGCCCATAAACTAGCTGTGGGTTCATTTGCTCGCTCATGAGGATGTTGCTTGCAGGCTGTTATCTGCTATTTTTGACTGCTTGATTTTTACATTTTTTGTAGATATTAAGGCCCGATCCAAACCGGGCCTTGGGCTGGCGCATGTGCCTTGTGCTGGCCCAAGGCTCTTGCTAAAGTGCCGTAAAACACTTTCGCGATGATGTAAGTGGGGTTAGGCCGGCACACGGACATGCGCCGGCCTCCCCACACCAAAGCAGGCCCTGGGAGGCAGGTAGGTTGCGTCAGCCAAGCTTGGCCAACGCAGGGGTCGGGAGGTGGCATTTTGGGTGGGGGGAGGGCGAGTGGTGGGTGTTCCCAGGGGCGGGTGGGTGGTGAGCAGGAGGCAGGACCAGAATCTGGCAGTTATGCTGGATCCTAGCCCCATTCCTGGGCAGCCCAGGGCAGTCCTGGACTGCTCGGATTTGCTCTACCTCTTGAGGTGGCACAGATTCAAGTAGTCCCATTGGGGCTGCTGCAGCTTTACCCGGGGTAAGGAGAAGCGATTCCCCTTGCCCTGGGCTGAGCCATTTGCAGCCCCAATCCTGCCTTGGATGCAGTGCAGGCCTACAGGCATATCTGCTCCAGGGTAGGTTAGAACTGCACCCTTAGTTATTTTTCATATTAAATTTGGCCTCTCCTTTTTCTACTGTCCCTTCACAAAATTCCTCATTCCTCAAACTAGTTTGCTTTTACATTCATATGATTTCACATTACTTGTGGTCAGGATGAATACATAATTTGTTTTAATTATGAATGTGGGTACAGTGAAAAATTATGCAAGAGGTTTTCAGATCTCAGCACGTGTTTCAAGTTAAGTAGTACACATGAAAGGAAAGGTGCAACTTGCAGTTTTTGAACTCACAGTTCAAAACTCACAGTCTGACACTTCAGCACAATATTGTACATGCAGGATAACATCCCACTTAGAATGGCCAGTCTATGTAGCCTGAGAAAACTCCACACTATGACTGCAGCAAATAGCAGCTGCGGAGGGAGGGATTTTCAGAGGGGATTTGGTGCAAGGGGGAAATGGTGACCTCTTCTTCTCTGTGCTCCTGATCCAGATTGCTCCCCCATTCCAGTTACATTTTGCCTCAAAAGCAAGCTAGACAGTCCTAAGCACACTACATACTTAAAAATCAAAGTAATGTGCAGTTTGGTCCTCAGGGTGATACTACATGTTACAGCAACACCATGACAAGTTTTCCCACTCCAAAACTTGTCAAGCTTTTACCACATGTTCAGACATCACCACACCATGTGAGTTCCTCTCACTGGCTGCTGGCTAGTGGGAAAGTTCAAAAGGTGATAGTATCACAACACTGATTTGGAGGGGTTCTTGGAGGCCATCTAGTCCAACCTGCTGCTTGACATAGCCAAGCCATCTCCCATATATCACTGTCCAGCATCTGCCCAAAAGCTACTTTTGAGGAGACCACCACCCCCTACCAGGTAACTAGTTCCATTGTTGAACTACTCTTACCATTAAGAAGTTCCTCTGACAATCAACAGAAATTAGGTCTCGTCCTCATGGGCAGGAGAGAACAAGTCTGTTCCCTCCTCTATAGGATGCCCCTTTAGGTATTTGAAGAGGACTATCATATCAGTCTTCTCCAGGTTAAATATATTATTAATAATAACATTTATTACATATTCCCAGTTCTTCAACCTTTCTTCAGACTCTTGACCATCTTTGCTCTCCTCCTCAGAACCTGTTCCAACTCATTTACATCCTTCTTAAAGTGCAGCAAACAGACCAGGACACAGTACAAAAGGCCAGGTCTGACATGTGCAGAAAGAAGAAAGTGGAACCTTTGTTTCTCAGTGGAGTCAATTTTCCCACATTACAGAGGGGAAGAGGAATAACTAGACAAGGAGGTGCAATTTTAGGTGACAGCCCCGTATTTACATGTTGCATGTAATTTCATCCTTAGGATTCTGTTCATGATACATAGGGCATCAGGGGTCCGTTTCAGCATCTAAAACTCCATGAGAATTGTGGCAAATAGATGCACTAAACAAGCACATCTTGTCTTCTCCACAAGAGCCCCATGCAGGTGCATCTATGATGAAAATATTATATTTTTGGTACTACAGTGAAGAATTTAGAAATTACAAATTCTTTTCAGTTCAAGAGACAAAGAAAACAGTTAAGAGTCCTCTTCTCAGAAAGAGGAATTTCAGATCATCTTTGTATCAAAAGGGATTAAGGGAACTCCCAGTGGCTGTGCATATTTGCATTTCTTTGCTGAAGAGGCAGAAGACAGGAACATCTAGAGCTGGATTATTATGAACAGGAGGAAAGAACTGGATGCCTGGAGTGTATTGGAGAGCACTTCTTGGTAGAAGGCATACTATACATGCACAGGGGCAGCTCATCCATAAGGCCAGCTGAAGTGGTTGCCTCAGGCAGCAGTTTGAGTGCCCATCTATATCAACCGACTTGCCTCCACTACTCCTCCTTCTTCTTCCACTTCCTGGATTGGAAAAGGAAGATGGAGACAGAGAGGAAGAGGAATTTGTGGAGGGGAGGAAAGTGCTGAGTTTAGATCAGGGGTCTCCAAACCCTGGCCCGGGGGCCAGATGTGGCCCGCAACAATCCTCTATCCAGCCCACATCCAACCTCTTGTCCCCTGAAAGACTCTGGGCCACTCAACTGTACGTGACCAGAACTGTGCTCTGATTGTGCCTGGAGGGTGTTCTGAGGGCCAGAGAGGTTGAATGAGTGAGCCCATTCACTCATTTATTCACTGATCTAAGTTGCATCTCTAATTTATTTATTTAAATTTTATATTTAAATTTTTTTTCCAGCCCTCAACACTATGCCAGATATTTGATGTGGCCCTCCGGCCAAAACGTTTGGAGACCCCTGATTTAGAGCATTGAAGAGTGAGAGGAGCAGAGGCTGGCACGTGGCTGGCATATGTAGCTCCTTTTAAAATTCCTCACAGCTCAAAACACATAACAGAGGCAGCGGCCAGCTTGCCAGTTCCAAGAAGCAGTCTTCCTAGCATTTATTTTCATGCAAGGAGAAAGGAGAACTCTGGCTATCTACTAAATTAGTGGGAAGTCCCAGAATCTTCCCAGTTTTTTCAGTTCAGCTCTGAAAGGAAAAATGGGCATTTTCTAGCCACCAACCCTACACGAACCTCAAATATGGGGGGATAATAATACAGTGGTTCCCAAACCATGTGCCATAGTGCCTAAAGGTGCCGTGATGAACTCAGAGGGTCACTGTAGGATGTCCCAATGTCTTCTTCCTGGCAATTTCAGGTGCCACCATCTTGGATTGCACAAGATCTTGTGAAAATTGTGTGCAATCCAAGATGGCAGTGCCCAAGAGAGCTGGGAAGAAGAGGCCGCTGCAAAGAAGGGTGAGTTGACCACAGTTTGGGAATCAGTGCCATTCGGAATTCATGTAAGGATCCCAACAAGATAAAACCAAAGTGAACTGAATGCTTGAAAGTATTATACAAATACAAAACAATATCATTACTATCGCTGCTATGGACAAATTTTATCAATAGTCAGTTGAAACTTACCTGAGAAAACGTTGGGGGAGGTGGGGGAGCTGGAGGTGGGGGAACAGGCATGGCTTGTGTTTGATTCCCTCTTCTGTCACTGTGAAACCTGTTGGAAGGCACCATCGCATGCATCAGTTTAAAAGAATTCAAAGTTTTAGTCTGAACAGAGTCAACCCTTTAACACTTTTGCAACCATGAATAACGGATGGTGAGGGAGAGGGAGAGAAGCTCAAAGGGAAAAAAAGAGAGATCTCACCCCCCCCCCCCTCTAATACTGCTACATCACTGCTTGTAGGATTTGGGGGTCTGGCCCTCAGAGCTGACAGAAGAGGCAATGTCCCAAACAATTTTTACATGAGAAGACAGGGATGTTTACTCTCATGCCTTTGGCAAAAGCATGTTTTTCTATGAAGACACATGTACAGTAGGTCAACATTCCAGAAGATTTGTTCCTCAGGCAGAAGCATGTGTTAAAACAGAGGTAGCCAACCTTTCAATTTTAGAGCTCCTGGACCTTTAACAATTGTGTAGAGGGCAGAATTTCAGCAGATGCAACTTTTCATCTCACAGATGACAAGCTGTTCCTGCTGAAATTTCTTCCTCTACACAATTGTTAAAAGGTTCAGAAGCCCTAAAGTTGACAGGTTGGCCACCCCTGTGTTAAAATGCCACCTACAGGATATAAATCATGCATCTCAAGAGACAGGAGAGTAGGGTACATTTACTTATGAAAGATACACCAGCACTGGAAGCTGCCCAAGTTACTTTCTGAAGGAAGAGAGGCACTGGTGTTAAAGTTGCCAAATTTGATGGGAGGAGGGAAGGGAAGTTGTTGTTCCACGGTGAGGAAAAAGTACACATCTGCAAAATCACTCATCTTTATTCCAAGAATGTGTGCTTAGAATTGCAGCCCAAGAAGCAAAAAGCCAGGAAAAAATAAAACAGCCTAGTTACCATCAGGCATGATCATTCAGTAAATTGAGGAGGGTTGGCAGAGAAGGAAATGAAGACAGAAATTCAATTGGACACAATTGATTCAATTGTGCTAGATTATTTGAAAGGGTGGCATTGGAATCAACTGGAACAGTGTCCCCCAGATTCAACTGAAGGCTTCTTCATCTGACACTTGTCCTACGCATTGTAACTGCATCATGGGGAATTTTCATTTCCCAGATATATTTCTCTGGAAATCACATGCAAAAAAGAAATGATAGCGAAAACATAGTACCAGTATTACTCTTTCCCCACTGATAATACTTGATTAACAACTTGTGCAGAATACTATATCTAGATTTATCTGATCTCAACAGAGTTGTCATTTACACACACACACACACACACACACGTCTGAAAAGAGATTACAACAGAACATCTTAAGGTAGACACTTTAGTTGTAATGGATGGAGGGAACTTGATTGTACAGGTCTGCTCAAGACTCATTCTTCTACAAGGTTTTAAAAGGATTAATGGAAATTATTCTTATGTCAGAAAACATCTGCTGAAGTTCTGACTATTTGAGAAATGGAAGGGTTTCTTACAATCTTCGCCACACCAAACAGCTACTATCCAACCTGTGATCACTAACACCTCAAGCGTAGAGTCTGCTGTAAATTAAAGTAGAATTTGTTCAACTTCCTGTTGAAAATGGTCAACAGGAAAATTGGTTTTCGTAGCAAACCACACTCATCCTGTTTAACAGGTTTTTTTTTCACAGCTGCAATGGCCTGTGGAGCTGTGCCTTGTGCAGCCAATCAACCTTTGCCTACAAAAATCCCTACCCATCTTAGTTCTTCTATCACACTTATTAACCATTTTGGTTAATTAGAGGGCAAGACACTTCTTGTTTAAATGCAGTAATGAGAAGCTTATCTGGGAGAATACAGTTAGGATCTTATGGGATTTCTATGAAGACTTAAGAAATTTGAGTCAGAACGAGGAGTAAAGGAGGTGACATTTAGTTTTCTGAGGATAAACTTTCAGTTTTAAAAACATTAAGCAAGATAATATCACTAGATATTATTGCTATGAGGGATGCAGAAATGCATTTTAATGAACAAAGGAGAAAAGTATTCTGATCTGAGCAGGGATTTCTAGACAGTCCTTAAGAGGAAGGAATTCTAGAATGACAGATCTTGTGTTCAGGTGTACATAATAACTTGTCAACAAGCTGGGATTTTACTCACCCATCTGGAATTTTTATCGAGTTTGGTGTCAAGTATTTACTATATGAGGCATTTGAACCAGGAGACGGGCTTAAATATTTTTCTATTGTCCACACATTCTGATTTACTAGTCTCAGCCTACCAAAACCTGCCAGGATCCACCACTGGAACAGTGAAAACTCACTCAAGCTATAACCACTGATTAGATAAAAAACCATTTTAAATCATGAGTTTCCAAATTTTAATGTACTATTGCATAAGAACCCAGTGCACAAACTAGTACAATCTCTTCCAATGTGTGCAAAATCCCTGCTCCTTTTTTTTCTGATATCATGTCAAAAGCTAGAGTTGGTAGAACATCTTGTCTAGTTCTACCTGCTTTCAATAGCCACTGCTATCCATGCAAGTATATGACAGAACTACAGTGTGGATAAAGATAGGCAGAGCTATGACTATTGAAGTAACCCTTCCTGCCTTTGGCAGAAAGTCCATCTACATCTCACAACATGGATGTATCTCACACACGCACAATTAGGCAGAGCTGTATGCAATATAGAGTGTCGTCCTGCAACCCCTCAACTGCATTTTTGTCCATAATTTCTGCCCACTCCCAGGAAGCCACAATTTAATATAGTATTTGTAAGTACTCTAACCCCACTGTCTGCTCCACAGTAGTACTGTGCTTTTTCAGCTCCTTAAAAAGATATGGCCAGGCCAATGGTGGGCCTGGACAGGGAACAAATGCCCCAAGCACCGCATTCGTGCAGCATTGTGGACTGCATAGGAAGCGTTCTGAAGCTTCTGACGTGGTCTTAAGCAGTACTTCCAGTTTCCCAGAAGTACTGATTAAGACCATGGGGAAGCCTCAGAACACTTTCTGAGTCGCTCTCAACATTGCGCAAGGCTCCATAGCACTCCGTAAGCATGGGGGCAGCGCGGTGCAGGGGCACCATCATGGAACATTGCCCCAGGTTGCGTCGAAGGGCAGGTCTGTTACTGAGCCAGGCCACCTGTAACTCGGGTATATCATACCACTTAAATACAATTTTCAGACAAGATTCTGGGAAATCTTTGAGTCCCTCTTGAACTTCATGCATCACACATGAAGGTGGTTTGTATTGCTGTATTTCATGTCTTTTGAAAAAAGCCACCATCTGTACACATGGATGCAATATGGCAAAATTAAGGCATGCTCTTGTCCCCCTGAAATCAGTGGAACAAAATTGCACTGTTCAATCATCATGGGCAACATGCATTTTTGATATATCAAAAAGGTGAAGGGGTGCTTTCTTTACCTTTTGCTAATACTTAACAATTTTTTAAAAAATGAAATGTTTGGAAAACAAGAGCAACCTCAATAACTACATTATTAAGAGGCTCATAGATCCCCTTCTATCAGCAGATTTTATGACCCTGTACACTGCTGCACAGCACACTAAGTAGACAGTGTGCACCTAATCAGCCATTTTAAAACAAGCTGTTAGAGCAATGCTTACATATAGATGGAACACGGAGGTCAGAAGCAGAGAGCTCACTGGGGTTACTCATTTCCTGCATGATTAATCTCCGAGTAAAGAAAGAGGAAGACTAGATGATGGCATACGATTAACAGTCCCCCATAAAGCTAATAGCAAGGGGAAAAAAAAATAATTAAGTTCAGTGCTTTACCAGCTCACTACATTCGCTCTCTGGCATAAACTACAGAACTACAACTGCCTCAAAGTTCTTGAGGCAATTTAACAGGGCCACCAGCCCAGTTGTGTAGGCTACAGTCCACACCAGGAAGAAAACAGAGGAAATAAAAATGTTGAACTTCACCACAATCAACAATTTAAGTAACATAAGTGAAATAACAAAGCAGATTCCCAGAGGGGAAATAATGTGGGTTTTTTTCTTATTTTTTTTTAAAAGGGAAATTGGTAAAGTTCATTTTCTACTCTAAAGGGCCAAATTATTTATTTTTAAAAAGTTTGTTTTCTCAACTTGTCTCTTACAGATGCCAAGCAGCTCAGAAAAATAAGCCATAAAACAGCAAAACACAATAATATTTCAGCAGTGAAACAATATACAGTAAAATCTCCATAAGCCAAGATAACAGCCCCCAAGTTTAAGCAGCGCCAAAGCCTCACCTAAAGAGTTATGTCTTTACACAAAACCTCAAGGAATATAATGTGGGAGTCTATTTAACCTCTGCAAGAGGGTATTCCAGAGATCTGGTGCCACCACTAAAAAGGGTCCTGCTTCCCACAAATGTCTGCTGGTTTTCAAATGCACTGGGCACCCAAAGTAGAACCTCAGATTATAAACTGTAGTATCTAGAGAAGCACATATAAGGGAAAGCAGCCCTTCAAATTTCCCAGTTCCAAAAGTCCTTTCAGGAGTTTAATGCTAATAATAATCAACACCTTTTATAGAGCCTGGAAACAATTAAGACAGCCAGTGTAAATTGAACAAAGTTGGAGTAATAATTTGTTTTCAGCAGGCTGTCCTGGCCAAAGGCCGGAAAGTTGCCAGCTCTTTTAAAACTTGACAGCCCCAAGGCTGCTACACAGAGGCACTGTGAATTACTAATTCTTTCCATTTTTTCTCAGAATAGAAGGTGGCCTTTTATTTTTCATGCAATGCCCATAAGTCAGTCCATTTCAGCAAGGCTATACACGAGTAGGTGCTTCCAAGACAAGGGTAGTGATCACCACAATTAAATAGACGATATTCCAGATGTTAGAAACTAGGGGGAAAATGTAGTGGGGATGTCTTGGGAGGAGAGGGAGGGGTTGCAAATGCCATGTCACTATCTGCATAAATGATTCCCCAACATTGCTCCGATGGGAAAGATGTATTTCACTTAATCATATTTCCATCTCCATTCTGATTGCTGAGTCTAAACTTTTAATTTGTTCCGGTAAGCAGCAGAAATCTTGAGGCGGGGGGATGGGAGGGGCCCTGGTCTGGAGACAGACAAGCAATAACATAATAATAGGAAAGAAAAGCTATTCTGTGGCTGTTAACTATAGTAAAAAGGTAGAGATGGAAAATGAAGGGTCAAGGAGAAAAGCACTGTCTGGAAAGCATTTCCGGAAAGGCAGCTCTTTAAAGAGAGGAGGCTGACAGCTGAAGAAACTGGTTAGGGAAAGTGGAAGAGAGGAGATGGACTAGGATCAGACTACAGGAGACACTTGCACTCAGACCTGGATAAGTGTCAAATGTGAATGTAAAACTTCAGGCATCAACACTGAAAAAGGACACAACACATTGGAGCCTTTGAGGTTGCGAACCTGTGAAACTGGGCAGATGCATCTGGAACCCTGAGAAGTGTTGAATGCATTCTGAACTGAATGCAGGTGAGGAAAAAAACTGTGCAACCCCTTTGCTGTACAGTTTTCAGAGAAACCATTCTCCTTTAAAATGCCAACCATACAGTGAAGAAATATGGCAAATACCAGACATCTGGAAAAGACAGTTCATCTTTTTCACCCCAGGCATGATTGGAAAAGTGTCTATATCTGTCAGCCAGATGTAAGATGAAGTCGCCACCATACTTTTCTCAGGAATCAGTAAAAATAAGGATCTAGAAGAAGAAAAGGATTGCTCCCAAGGATTGTTGCTTAGATTGCAAAAATCTAAGGATACAATTTCCTCTTGATCAACAGCGGTACAAATCCAAGCCCTCGGCCAGATTAGATTTAGAAATTCATAAGCGCTAGTTCACAGAGCATCTTGTCATTCAACTGGCCACTAGTTACCTGGGAAACTTGTTGCAGGCAGTATGATATTTTTGGGCAGACGCTTCTTTGGAAGGTACCAATTTACTACCAACATTTTGCACAAAAACTACAGTCTGTGCAATAGACCCACTTTATCATTATTTAGAACATGTCCAGTCTGCTTTTCAGCAAAGTCCTCTAAGTGCTTCACATAGCAAAAGAAATGAGAAGATGGTTTTCTGTTGCAAAAGGGCTGACCACCTTAAAGAAGGAAGGCAAGGCAACTTAAACCAGCATAGCCAGGGACAAATAGGGACAGATACTAAATATACAAGAGCCATTTCCTGCAGATATGATATGGAATTTGCTACCATGGGCAAATCCCATGAATGTAGTTATGGCTACTAACTTAGGTGGCTTTAAAAAGAGATTAGACAAACTCATGGAGAAAGTTCTGTCACTGGATTGATGATGGTTGTATGTAGAACCTTCAATAGCAGTATCTCTGAACACTGTTGCTATGTTCAGTAATACATGAGGAGAGCTGCCATGGCCTTCCCAGAGACATAGACTGGTGGCTGTGAGAAACAGAATGCTGGACTTGAAAGCTCTTATGTTCTTAGGACACATCACATGCCTGAATTCTAGTTGCTTCTGAAACATATTGCCATAGTGTCCCAAACCTCCAATTAACAGATGCTAGCAATGTACAGAGGAGAAAGGAAGCAGACTACAAGTCAATGTAGGATTTAACAAAAACCATTTAACCAATGAATGAACAAATCATTCAAAAAAGGTACAGTTCTCTAGGAGGAGATTCCAGAGGGTTTGCACCACTGCAAAGGGATCACAATTGGACTAATTCACTGAGAATTCTAGTCACTCTCTTTTAAGAGAACGCTCTGTTCAATAGCCTGTATTTGGGTCAGGCCCATTAGATTGCTATTTTACACAACTACTTTTAGGACACCACCTTCATTATCCATGAAGGACTGAGCAGTGGTTTTGTTTTTTAAGTTGATTTTTACTTTATTAGATATTTAACTATTGGGTTTTTTAATGTATATTTTTATAGTTGTAAGCCACCATGAAGACTTGTTATGGGAAGGGTAACCTAAGCATTTGAAACAAAACAAAACATAGTTCCCTATCACAAACCAAATCCTCCAGAGCCAGGCCTTGTGCAAGCTTAAACGTTTCATGGTTTCGTGTGTGTAGAATTCTAAAATTTCCCCCCTCCAAACAAGTTGAACTTCAGGTTGCAACTTTTTTTTTTTAAAGTGTGTATCAACAGATATCTGCAAGGGCTTGACAACACAAAAATGCTATTCAAACATTACTCTGTTGACATTTGATGAATAGGACACATCTGATGCATGCAAAATTAGATCAGACTCCCTAACTCAGTGGTTCTCAAACCTTTTTAGCACTGGACCAACTTTTTAGAATGACAATCTGTTGGGACCCACCAGAAATGATGTCATTATCTTGGAACTGATGACATGGCCAGAAGTGACATCATCAAGCAGGAAAATTTTTAACACACCCATAAAACAAAATCAAAACCAATTAATTAACTAAGGGTGCAATCCTAACCCACTCTCCACCACTGGGGTAAGGGCAATGCAGTTCCAAGGTAAGGGAAAAAACACTGCCTTACTTTGAGGAGGCCTCCATGAGTGCCACACAACTGCAAGAAGTAGCACATATCCCATTGGCACCACTATGCCGGTGCTGGAATGTTGGTTAGGATTTGGAACTAAACTAAAAGTTTGCAAAAAGTATAAGTTTAAAATTTTTTTTAAATAAAGAAGAACTCTCCTAACCCTCCCAAGCAGTTGCTGATATGTTTTTTTAAAAAATCCCCCAACATTCCAAAGGTTGCAATTGTACCCACACTTACCCGGGAGTAAAATCCACAGACTAACATTGTTAAAAGCATATTCATAGTGGCCTGTTAAAAGTACAGATCTGTAGCATTTCCCCAAATGAGGTCACATAACATGGTAGCATCAAGTCTAATACACTAAAAACAAAATACACATTAAAATGAATGGGGACCTACCTGAAATTAGCTCGCGACCCACCTAGTGGATCCTTACCTACAGCTTGAGAAACACTGCCCTAATTCATTTAGCGTTCGAGCTGAATACTGTATGCTGTACAATTGCTAGGAAGCATCTTAATGCAAATGCTAAGGTGCAAAGGCCTATTGATGTTTAATGCAGTGCAAAATTAGCATTTATTGGGCTGTTAAAATGTAGACAGTGCATGCAGAGTGCTAGTAAACAATACAACTACCTATTAACATGCATGATTAAAACTCCAGCAGATATGATGGTTGGGAGAACATCCTTAACAAGAGACCCTGATTGTCTTTATTATCATCAAGAGTATACTTTGCTCTCCTACAGAACTGAGTCTTGCTGGTATGATAGGTGAACCAAAACAGACCAACAACCTCCCTCAATGTGTTCCAGCTGTGACTTTGTATTGGGGACATCAGACTGAAGTACCAGTTACTACATTCTATGCAGCAAGGTGCTATCACTATAGATTTACAGGACCAATGACACCCTCGGGCCTCCACACCACTGACCCATAGTCTAGATTCTCTCTTCTTTCAGCAATTGCGCACTGTACAACTATCAGTTTTGCAATCAACAGCCCAAATAAAACAGAGAGCTATTTAAGCATCCAAACTAGATCTGCAGAGAATGCAATATTGCAACTGTTATGTGGGTTTATGCATAATTTAGAAATAGCTGTATGTTACCAAGAATAGTTAAGTAAACTTGTTTGTCCATTGTTTTAAGCAACAGAGTGTAAGCACATTCTGACCCTAATCTAGTGTTGCATAGTAAAAAAAAACCCAACAAGCAGTAGCCCAGATTGCATGCAAAGATACATGCTCCAGTTGGTAAAAGAATGATAAAAGCATGTATTTTCATTCACACAATGTGTAAGTGATTTGAACTGCATTCACTGATACACTAATTAATGCATATTTTGTCTCCGCAAACCTTTACCACATTTGCACTTGCCATTTTGTTCATCCGCATTCAGTGGAATTCAGTGCAAACTGATGGGCAGGGTAATATATTTTTCTGTGGCGGCTTCTTCTTCACTCCCTCCCTACCCCAAGCAGGACTCTGCACACATTTATACAAGAGAAAATGAAAGTTTCTATTACACACCTAAGACAATCACTGGACCACAGCAGGAACTTCTGGGATTCAGGCCAGGTATACCTGTTCAGTTTCCCAGTGTACTGAAATCCCAGGCACAGCTTATCCTCTACAAAGTACAACTGGGAGGAACAAATTGCAGAGGTGAGGGAGCAGTATGTATGGGAGACGGTGCTTCAGATTCATGACTGGCACTGTGTAGTCATGAATGAATGCCCAATTTCCTCCCCTTCCTCAAACATTTATTCAAAAGCCCCACTGATTTCAGCAGCACTTTACTTTGTGAGCACTGTTCTTAAGCTCATAGTCTTAGGTTGGAACTACACACTCCTTCACAGTCTTCTCTAGTACCAAACTTCTCTAGTACAAAAGATTAATGTGGAATTTGTGCATATTGCTGCAAATGTACGTCTATAAACCCAATGGACTGCCACACACATGGATGCCAATCAGGGAGCTTTCATTTTGAGGCAAAAAGCAGTTAAAGAGAGATTGAATAGTTCTGGACCATGAGAGGGACAAAGCCTTAGAGCCTCCTACCCTCACTGTGGTCCCACAATCCAAACCGGGACCTATTAACAACTCAGGCTCCAAATATACAATCAGCATATATTATAGACTAACTTGGCAACTGTGGGAAAGAGCTGTGAAAGAAAAGCACCCTGCAGGGCAAGAGTCTGCATTTATTCTCCATTCTCACCTGACACTTCTCTGCTAAGATTTACCTTCTCCTGGTACTACTTTCCAGAGGAAAACCGGTCCCTGGGGTGGGCCACAAACATGCCACTCTGGCCTAAGGCATACTGAGCTGCAGGAGCTTTCCATTCTGCATAAGGCAGACGCAGGAGGAGGAAAGCCTCTGTATAATCTGTCCCATGTGTCTCATTTCATGCCAGAGCCTTTGAAAGATGCAGTGCACCAACTACACTTTGAGCACACTTAGGTTTTTTTGTTTTTAAGTTTAACAGCTCAGTGAACTCGCAGCATAATGTTTTGCAATTATTTGAGAGTGAAATATCAACCCAACAATAATTCTTCTTTTACCAGCTAAGGGAAGTTTTAATGTGCTGCCGTGTCCTCAACTGACCCTACAGTTCTTACAGATAGTTGGCTGAAGGGGGATCTTTAAACTTCAGATCTCCTTGGGGGGAAAAAAAAATACAGACAGGGAGAAGGAGTTACAACTTTAGCCTAATATCCTGACAGCAGTTTGAAAATAGGGGGGGGGGGGAGACAAAAGTGGAGAGATTAGATGTTGAAAGAGCTTCCCAGCATGAATTCACAAGCTCAGCCAATTATTTGGTAATCACCCTTAATGGCTTGACACTTTGCTTCATATTTTCAAAACCAGGTTGCAAACTTTTTGAAGTCAACCAATTCTCTTTTGAGGAGCCTGCCTTCAATATTTCTGTACTGCATTTGTCTCCTTTTTCTGCCCACCGAAAACACCCATCTCAGCAGCGGGTGAACAGAAATCATATTTCCCTGAAAAGTTAATTAAAAATATCCGCAGATAGCTTAAGCTGTCTGGAAGGCAATTCATTGATCTTTCAAGAATGATTCACCGACCGCTTCAAACACTCCCCACCTTCTCAGACAACACTACTAACATTCAGATGTTTTCTTTCCCTGCCTTTTTCTCTTTTTAAGAAGGGTCTTTTAACTGAAGGTTAGTTTTTAATACATTATACAATCCATGTCATCAAACAAGAAAAAAAAAAGAGAGGGGGAAATAAACTGTTTGAGAAGCAGCAGACAACAAACAAGGTTGCACAACACAGACACAACCAGGGCCCTCTTAGCCTCAGTAAGCAGGCTGTGGGCCCTTTCTCAGCACTGCCCCACCACATAGGAAAATTCTGCTTACTATCTGGTTGAATAAATTTGCATTTCCCAGAGCACAAATTGTCATTTATTTGCTAAAACAGGGCTTTTCAGACTGTACCCAGCCTGTGAGCCCTGGCCTGTTTCCCCTTAAGGAGCGGGGGCAGCCAGGAGGCAGGGCGGAGGCAGCAGAGCCATCCCCAGGATCGTGCCACTCAGGGGGGCTGCAGGGGCTTGGGTACACTTACCAGAGCCTCCTGCAGCCTCCCGCGGGTGCGGGGAGCCCTGCACGGCTGTCCACAGGGCTCCCCAAAGCTTCACAAGTGAGAGTGGAGCGATCGCGCTCTGCTTCCGCTAAACCGGAAGTGGAACACAATCGCTCCACTTTCACTTTTTAAGCTTCGGGAAACCCTGCAGACAGTCATGCAGGGCTCCCCATACCCCCAGGAGGATGCAGGAGGTTCTGGTAAGTGCACCCAAGCCCCTGCAGCCCCCCTGAGCAGCACGATCCTGGGGATCACACCGCTGCCTTCCCCCCACCCACAAAAGAACTTACTGCAACTTTCAAACTCCCTGGGAGTTTGAAAACTGCAGTGCTAAAATAAGAGGGGAAAAAGAGTTACTTGAACATGCACTAAAATAACAAGTCAACTTGTTATTTCTTAATCGTATTTGTATAGGTTTATTTCCACAGCAATCAAACCAATAAATATACCCGCTGTTCTCTTGGCGACAATTCTGCCTGTACAGCTTCAGAGACAATATCAACCAACAGTTTTGGAAAGCTAATTTTTTAAAAAGTTTTCCCCTCATAACTCCTCCAAGAATTGTGTATGTACTGTGCAGAAGTCTGCTTGCTCACCCATAAGCTCAGCTGACAAGGTCCTGCTTAGGAATATTGAGATGGTCTCATTTATGGCTCCTGCTCTGAATACCACAGGGAACTTTTAGGTTCAGGAACTTCATCTCATGGAAGGCCAGTCACAAGGAAGCAAAGGTGGAGAAGAGCTGTTGCCTCTGTGCCCTGAACCTTGTGGGCCTCATGGAAGCATCTGGGTGGCCACTGTGGGAAGTGAGATGCTGGGCTAGGCAGGCATTTTGACAACCAGTACACATTTCTGGGTGGCCACTGTGGGAAGTGAGATGCTGGGCTAGGCAGGTATTTTGACAACCAGTACACATTCCTGGTGGTTTTCTGGAAATAGCACAACACTTTTAGAGATAGGCTTTGGTTGGACAGCCTCAGTGGGTTTCAGTGCTTGCGTAATATATTGGCATTTTATAGGGTTCAACTCATTTTGTGACACTCCTCAGCAGGAGTATGTTTATATTCATTGTGTGTTGCTCAGTTCACAGCTGCATCCTCAAATGGTGGCCAGGGCCTGTTAGAATAGTGGGAGAAATATGCTAAAGGATCTGCAGGAGGAGACTGGAGTTTTGTAAGATTTACAGCTCTGGTCTTTGTTCCAGCCAGTCAATGCATAGTTTCACCATGTCTCCGCCAGGGGATCAGAAACACCCCCTGGTTGGATACAGCAGAATCACCTACCCTCAAAAGGAGATATGCCCAAAACTGTGAATCATGTAGAAACACAGGGGGTGTGGACAGTTTTTATATACTAGAAATAAGCTAGTGGGGCAGTGGCTCCCAAACTTGCCTGGACCGCAAAGTCCTCATCAAGCTCCAGACCCAGAAGTGCTTATGATACATGACACATGACGTGATGACATTAGCGACACTTCTGGGTCGCACTGGAAAAAAGGCCAGAAAAATAGCTCAAAACGGTTCAAGGAGGGCAACTCTGCAGAGAACGCAGGCTGCTGCTTCAGACCGCCATGTGGCGTCTCGGCATGTCATGTCACATTTGCGCTGCCAAGCAGGTCAGCCAGTGAGGGTCCTGAGATGCTCCTAAAAACATGTCATGACACTCAGTATGGGAGCCTCTGTTCTGGGGGTATAAGATTGAAGCATGCTGTGTATTGTACTGCATTTTTCAGCAACAGTAGTACTTTATGGCAGAAAGCTTCATGCCAGCACCACTCAATTCAAGCGATTTACAGCACACGGAGTCAATTAATACAGAAATAAGAAAATATATACCCTGCCTTCAGGCTGTAATAGTTGCCATCTCCTTCTCCTCCTTCCCCCCTTCTCAATGGACAGCAAGTAAGCTAAACTGAAAAATATGCTCAGTTGTTTATTATTTTATATTGCACCACTCTTTTCCTTATCTTCCTGATTATTTCTTCCTCAAAGACTCTAGTTAACTGTGAAGACTCTCCAATCCTTCTGCAGCTTCCACAACAAAATAAGCAACTTCAGTTTTAATTTAGGAAAGAAGAAGAAAAAAAGAGTTTCAGTTATCAGAAGTTTGGGCAAACACTTGGTATCTTGCAAAGTAAGTAGAAATATTTCAATTACACAAGTAACAATTTAACCTGTTTCCTGTCTCGCTTAAGCACCTGCTGAAACCACAACCAGAGCAGAATAGACCTCTTTTCTCTGTCCAAGTTTGAGCATTCTACACTGCCAACCCCTCTTGAGTGTCAGCTAATCTGCCTGGTGTCAGCATGTGGCTATGCAACTGGGCCAATTAGGATAAATATTTTGGCTACAGCAGAAAAGGAAGACATTGTCTATCCTAACTTTCTATGTATTCAGTTTCAGTCGTTAATCAATGGAAAGCTGCATGGCCAGAGACCTTGGAAAAAACTCTCTTGTGCCAGAATTAAACAAAGCCAATTGGAATTCCGATTCCCTCATAAATCTTCTGCTCAGACTTCCATGCAAAGTTTGTGTATGCTGCTTCAGGTCTGACTCACTCGGGACAATATTCCGAAACAATTACAAGGCTCTTTCAGAAAAGTCAGTTTTGCATCTAATTCAGAAGGCTGGGCAGCAGAATTAGTTGGGCATCATTCAGTTGTCATTTTTTAAACTATTTGGAACTTTGAGGGACGTTCACAAGGAATTCAGCTACGGAAATATATTCACAATAGCTACCAGCCAACAGAGGATGTAAATTGGTAAATACATGTGCACAGAATCAGTCAGGATTTCAGCCAAGGAATAAAGATTCCATTGCCTATTTGAAGGGACCAAACACACAACTTATGTAAAATATTTTGAAAAGATTCTTAACAGAAAGTCGAACACTGGTCCTTAAAGCTACATAAAGACCTGGTCAAAGGCATCCAACTGTGACTCATATTTTACAAGCTAGAAACTCTGAGACTGAGAGATAAGCAATTGTTGCAAGATGAGATATGGCAAAGAGTTTTTGTTTAAACTTGCTGCTGGTAAGTTGCTAGAAATCAGAAACCCCAACTGATCTACTGGAAATTACTCAGAGATCTACCTTCTGATGTAGAGCTAAATTAGCAACACCTGGCCAACAGCTGAGCAGCAGGTCCCAAAGGCATCTGTCTTTCAGAATCTGAACTGCGGTCCCTTTGGTCAGAACATAAATGCACGCACTGGTGTTTGAGAGACTTTGCTCATGATCAAAACACATGCAACTTTATATTGGCAACCTTCAGTCTCGAAAGACTATGGTATCGCGCTCTGAAAGGTGGTTCTGGCACAGCGTCTAGTGTGGCTGAAAAGGCCAATCCGGGAGTGACAATCCCTTCCACACCAGGAGCAAGTGCAGTCTGTCCCTGGTCTGTCTCCCTGGCTATGGGCTTTCCTTCTTTGCCTCTTTGCCTCAGACTGTTGGCCAAGTGTCTCTTCAAACTGGGAAAGGCCATACATGCAACTATACATCAGTTTAGTCTACAGGCTTGGATCCCAAACCAGCAAGAGCTAGAGGAGCAGGGATCTGCATGCTGGTCTCTGGAATCCCTATTCAAGAACAGGACTGTTATCCATGAAATGGACCAAGATCTGAAAAAGGGCATGAGCAGGCTAAACACCCAAAGTTAGTTACAATCACGGCGCATCCCCTCCCTGTTGTACACGAGGTCATCTGTGTGAAACAACCCCTTCCCTCCTCATGTTGACAGTCTCCATTTAAAAATGTTTGCATCCCACCTTTCAACCGTCTGATTCCTGGTGGCTTACAACAAAATAAAAATTCAATTACAAAAACATTTCAAAACATACACCACTATCTGTGGTGCTTTTAGGTATGTCTAAGCATTGGAGCCCTCACAGACAACAAAAACCACATATTGATGCTTTCAAAAACCAGGAAAGTACTACACAGCTTTAATGTCTCTGGTTCTAATTCCTACAGATATACAGGGTAAGTACACCCAGGTTCCTCCTCAAAGACTTCTATCTGCTTTATTAATCCAGTAAAAGACCTGGAATGGATTACACAATATCAACAATTAAGGCCTTCAGGAATCCTGTCGCCAGTAGAGACCAATCTCATCATTGGTGGCATCCACAAAAGACCTCAAAGCATGAGATGGAACAGATCCTCTGGCTACAGAACCTTGCATTTTCTTTTAAAAGCACAGAATTGCATATCCCAGTATATGCTACTCATATGCCTAAAAAGCAATTGTAGAATGCTATGAGGCTATTCAGCAGTATCAGTATCCTTTCAGCCCAAGCACTGTATGGATATTTCCCTGCACCAACGTAGCACCAGTGTGGGCTACCCTGCATCCTGCAGGAGAATTCAGCAGGTGGGAGGCTCCCTTGGGGTCAGGGGACATGTGTCCTCTTGCCCTGGAGAAAGACCCAGCCGCCACTATGGTCAGCTCAGACATGTATCATTGATATTGCTAACATAAGTCCAAGCTATCTGTGTTGGCGGATCAGGTCCAGGAAGGAGGGTACGATATGGCATGTGCTGGTACCACCAATTCCACCCCCTTGTGAGCCCAATCCATCTACCCCTGCCCTGGCACAGTGCAGAACTTACCTGCTCTGGTGGGCATCCTCCGCTGCACCAGTACATGTGGGAAGGCTCTGGCCTTCCCGCTTGCGCACCTATTTGTAAAGCCATTGCAAAGTGCTTTATAGCACTTTTATGACAGCTAGCACTGGTGGAGTGTATGCTCTACCAGTGTAAACTGGGGATAGGATTGGGCCATTAAATCCTTCCAAGACTGCAATCCTGTTTATACTCACCTGTTTACACTCTCTAACTCACTGTAGAGTAAGTTCCATGGGACTCAATGAGACATGTAAGCAGCCATGTACAGAACAGTGTTGCATTTCATTTATAGTGAATAATATCTTTAACATTTTAAACGTTATTCCTGATACACATGACACACGATACAACAGCTTTGAACTAACCAGAGCAAGATAAGGGTAGGGGTGACCCTGCATGAGTATCCTCAACTAGCATTCACAGATGCCTTTGAATTTGCATCTCATATAAATAAGCAATTGGGGAACTACAGGTTCTATGCAGTTCTGAACTTCTTGGTGTGAGAAATAGACTATTTGGTGCAAAAACAGAATAAATAAACAGCAGAACAAGAATCTTAAAGTAGCAAATTAGGCACGAAGCATCCAGGTTCAGTATCTGTCCCCAACAGCCAAAATGGGAAAAAGTATAAATATCAGAAATCACTTGTGCATGGAGACATTTGAAAGAAAACAAAAGGAGGGATTTAGTGCCCTGGAAAACTAAATTTAAGCAAACACCATCATAATAAAGTTTGTATTCATTTCTCTGGATGGCATATAATTAGAGCAGAAAAGCATGACTAAAAACACTCCCTCCAAACATTAAAAAACTATTGGCCTCTCCCAGTGATGAGCTTTTAATAGAAATTATTTGCAGAACTTGAGTGTTAGGGCAAAGCAACCGCCAGGCAAAAATGCTCGTCACCAAATAAGTTTACAAGGCACGCAATGCTACACAGCTCAACAGCATTTGAGACAGTGCAAGTCACAGAAGGACTGTACTAACCACAACTTATTTAAATGAGATTTGCACAAGAGTCCAGTTCAGAGACCCACACCATGGAATGAGCAGACTTGGTTTCCTTTAAATAATGGTATCTGAATACCCACAGAACCTTCATTTAGGGAAACAGCTTTTGCAAACTTGCATTTCTTGCTTTCAAAATCCCCAGACTAGCTGCTTTCTCATGCAGACTGTTGCTCAACTGCATCATAAGAGGATGAGACGCCGCAGGATGATACCAAAGGTCCATCTAGGCCAACATTCTGCCTCTAACAGTGACCGGCCAGCCACATGCCTCCAGAGAGCCCACAAGCAGAGCAGGCACATCACTCTCCACCACAACTGGTGTTTTTCAGATTTATGTTCACATTTTTATACTGCCTTTCCTCATAAGAACATAAGAACAGCCCCACTGGATCAGGCCATAGGCCCATCTCATCCAGCTTCCTGTATCTCAGAGTGGACCACCAAATGCCCCAGAGAGCACACAAGACAACAAGAGACCTGCATCCTGGTGCCCTCCCTTGCATCTGGCATTCTGATGTAGCCCATTTCTATAATCAAGAAGTTGCACATACACATCATGGCTTGTAACCTGTGATGGACTTTTCCTCCAGAAATTTGTCCAACCCCCCTTTAAAGACATCTAGGCCAAATGCCATCATCACATCCTGTGGCAAGGAGTTTCACAGACTAACTACACGATGAGTAAAGAAATATTTTCTTTTGTCTGTTCTAACTCTCCCAACACTCAATTTTAGTGGATGTCCCCTGATTCTGGTGTTGTGTAAGAGGGAAAAGAGCACCTCTTTCCACTCTGTCCTTCCTGTGCATGATTTTGTATGTCTCAAGGAGCTCAGAGTGGTGTGCATAGTTCCTCCCCTCCTTTTGTTCTCACAACAGTCCTGTGAAATAGGTGAGGCTAAGAGGTAGTAACTGGCCCAAGGTCACCCAGGAAGCTTGATGGCTAAGCAGAGATTTGAACCTGTATCTTCCAAGTCCAACACCACAGCCAGTACATCATCTTGGCTCTCAGAAGCACAATGCCTCCGAACGTGACACTTTCATTTCACAACCATGTTTAATGGTCATTGATAGACCTATCTTCCACAGGTTTATCTCATCCATTTTTAAAGCCATCTGAGCTAGTAGGTACTGAGCTAGCAGCCGCAACTTGTGGTGGGGAATCTGATTCTGTAGCGAGTGAAATTATAAGAACATAAGAACAGTCCTGCTGGGTCAGGCCAATTTTTTTCCCCACAGAAGCCCAGCAGTTGCTTCTGGAAAGCTGACCAGAGAGAGAAAGGCGTGACTCTCCCTTGTCATTGCTTCCTTGCAATTGGCAATGAGAGACATAGTGCCTCAGCACCTAGAGGCAGCATGTAGCCATCATGACTAGTAGCTGGCAACAGACTTGTCCTCCATAAATGTGTCTAATAGTCTTTTAAAGCCATCTAAACGAGTGACCATTGCCACATATTGTTGTAGCGCAGCAGTTCTCAACCTGTGGTTTGCGACCTAGAAGCTGCAAGGCATTGTGGGCAATGTCATGTTCCAGAATGCCTTGAGGCTTGTGGGTAGCACCAACATGCTACTCACTTCATTGGCCATGCCATTCATTCTAAAATACCAGCTGAAATAAAAATATTTTCAGCCATTCAGAATGCCTCAAATGAGGGAGCTTAACCCATAAGGGATGGTGTTCCATCGCTGTGGTGCTACCACAAAAAAAGCCCTGCTTTTTGCCATGACCCCTCTAACTACTACTAAAAGTGGCACCTGAAGCAGAGTTCCTCAGATACCCATAGGGGATGGGCCAGAATATACAGCAGCAAATGGTCCCTGAGACACCCTGGGTCCATCACATAAAGGGCTTTAAAATATTAATACCAGTACTTTGACCTAGCCCCAGAAGCAACAAGTGCAGTTGCAAGAGCAGCAGCCCAACAGTGTCAAACTGCCAAGACCAAGCAACCACAGGAACTGTGATTTTATCTTCACAAGCACCATCCCAAGAGGTTGGCTAGGCCAACAAAGTGTAACTAGCCCAAGATCACCCAGTCCGCTTCCTGGCTGAGCAAATCCAGCAGTCTATCGACTACACCACGCTGGATCTTCCCAAGCACCTTAACTATTAGTGTGAAACTACTCGTGCCACTTTGAACACCAGTCCCTTGGCAGCATTGTTATAAGTCAGCAATTCAAAAGCCAACACTCAACCCTAAATACGCTCTGGTTTCCACTATCATCTAAGCAGAGGTGTTGCCACCAGCAAGGCAACCACCAAAGTTTGCTTCTCTTTCCCCACCTAAATCAGATGTTCTTCTCTTTCTGTTTACCCTGCCCTGTTTCTCCATTCTTCCATATTCACTGAATTGTGCTACATTTTCTTGCTCTTCTTCCTGCCATTTTAATTTCACTCCGCAAAATTAATCCTCCCCACACACCCTCCTTTTTCCAAGAATGCTGGTTTACCTAGTACTGTTTTTGTACAATCATCTTATTGTGTTTTTTTCTCGCCTCTGCCACTTCCCCACTTCCTCTTCTTCAGCTTCTCTGTTTCTTTCAGCAAGCAAGAGGACTTAAAAAAAATACAGGTATTTTCTGCTTTGCTCTTGCATGTCTTTTTTTTCCAAACATATTTTCCATTCATTCTTATGCTTCATACAGGATCCAAAATAGAACTGCCAATATGTAACAAACAGGAAGCCTGTAGCCAAGACGCTGGCTGGTGAGTGACTTTGAATCAATATCTGAAGTTCGGTTCCACGTGCTTCTCAATCCTTGCTGTTCCTTAAGGTCTCCCAGCCATAATGCTGCACAGCAAGGCTAAAAGAAACAAATGTCACAAGACTCCTTTGAAGTAAATCCTTGCACCTGCCAGAACTCCACCTGCATATGGGGGAACCCCAAGCTCCCTTTCTCAGTTCATTACCTTCCTGCCACTATAACACACCATTTCCTGCATCTAGACATTAGATACTTCCCTGTCCTATACCTTTGCTTATTCAGCTACCCTATCTCTTAGCCAGTTTCCCTGGCATGGAGATCAGGGGTAGCTACAATCAAAGTTGGCCAGGTCAGGCACTGGCCAAAAGCCCAGACCCACCAGAGAGCTGGCCAGGCTAGACCACTCCCTTTACAGTACAAATGACACTGGGACAAATGACATTTGTACTGCACAAATGACACTGGTAGTGCCCAATTTGCCATTGGGCGTGGTCAGGATTGCCATGAGGGCTCACTGCAGCATTTTTCCTCCGAGTGCTCAGTAACCTGGCATCAGCACCTATGACAAGGTTCTGTTAGTCCCTTTTTCCAATTTCTGGCCTCTCCTGCCCCCCTTCCTTCAAGTTTCTTTTTCTCAGTTGATTGTTCAAGTCTAGGAATCCTTGATTCCATTTCTTCTGCATTCCCAGGTCCTTAAGTTTTGCTATGTCTTGGACCAGGTCCTAGTCTTCTGCCTTCCTGACAAAGATATTTCTCTCCGTAAGACCTAGTTAAGGTTTTAATCACAGCCAAACCAACAACTTTCCTTTCCTTTGTAAAAGCTGAGTCGTATTGTTCCAAGGATATTGCTCTCTAAGCAGGTGGAATGTCTATGAACACTGTGTGCTACTACACCAGCTCAGCCAACTGGTACCACAGGCCTCACTGGCAGAATTCAGTTAAGATATTTTTTGGATGCTTTCATCACAAATTTTACATTTCTGCAGGTCTAACATTACTTCGGTAAATCAGCTCATATAACTCTCCCTTGTACCCCTCCCACTGGGAGCATTAGACTTTCAAACTGCAGCAGGAAACAACTATTTTTTATTCAGTTACATACACCAAACTTAAAAAAAACAAAACAGCTTGTGGTTTGTTCTTTAAAGAGCTGTATGCTAATTTCTCCCAACAGTTTTGACGAACTTATGAAAACAGAGGTTTAGCAAGCGGGGAGGAGAGCAGTCAAGCTTTAACCTCAAGAAACAGCATTATTTTAAATATTCTAAAACCAAACAGTTTGTGTATTTGGGGCATACCACAATGCATCTGTCAGCTGTGCAGCAGCAAAAACATGGGATCCAATTCTAAGGGGTCTTTGCTGGTGCTGCAATTCTTACAGTGTGTTGTCAGAGGCAGAGAAACTGGAGATCCCCATGTCCTGAGTCAGGCAATACTCAAAAGTACTGTATTTCCGAAGAACAGGGAAGCTACTCACCGAGGACAGAATCCAAAGAACCATGAGGCTGATTTTACGTGAGTACCTGCCCTCTGTTGTGTTTAAACGGGCAGCTGCAAGGGGCCTCAGTCAAGACCACGTAACTAGCAGAAACAGGAGCGTTAACATTTTGCCCCCACTGTTCCAATCTGGATCAAATGCTCCGATTCTGTTTTTTGTCTCAGGAGTAAAATTTTGTGAGAATGAGAGCCTCCTTTCTGGGGAAAAATGAAGCCATGAGGGGGCCTGATCTGGTTTAGGACTATGGTGGGGTAAAGGGCTAAAGCCCCCATCCTTCATGCCACAGTCCAAATCCCGACTGCCCCTCTTGTGGCTGCTATTTAGGCTAAAAAAAACAAAACACCAACAGCCATATACGCACTAGACATGCAGGTTGGCCCTGTACATAACATGTAGATTGACCCACGGTGAGTTTTAGAGGTTTTTTTTCCCCTCACACAGAAAACACCCTTCTGGTTCCAACATGGCAAGAGTGTTACTGAAACTGAGGGGAGATGCAAAAACAGCTTGCACAGGAAGCAAGTTAAGCAGTCCCAAATTTCCCTGGCCCCTTATGGGAGCCTAAGCAATGATTTGCTTCCTAGGTGAATGTTCCTTAAACTCCTGCAGCAATAGCATTTTCAGCAAGAGGATGCCTGGGAAAAGATACTGGAGAAGAAAGAACAAGAATACTCAGCTACAGAAGGAGAAAAGATGAGCAAAGCACACTGAAGAAGCAACCACTTTTACCATGCAATCCTAGACATGTTTACTCTGAAGTAGTTTCCACTGGGGTTCTTCAATGGGGCTTACTCCCAAGCAAGCACATAAAGGATTGCAATTTGGTCTTTCATACTAGATAATTACGATAAAGCTCAGGCATCAATTTATTTTGTTTCTAGCACAACATTTTTTAAAAAATCAGATTTGCAATGCTTTCACTATGAAATAGTTATCTTCATCTTTTACAAAAGGGTAGGTTAAATGGTCATACAAAAAAAATATTGTAACCAACCTGAAAGTCAATTCTTTCCTGCTCACAGAGAACAAGTCTGTTTTCTTGAAATGAACTTGTGATGAGACATCCTAAGCCCGACCACTTTAAGTCAGTCTTACAAATGACTGTCTTACAAATCAGTCTTACAAGTCTGTCTTACAAAACTGTCTGTCTTACAAGGCTGTCTTACAAGTCAGTCTTACAAATGCATAGAGCTGCTTTTCAGAAAGGTTAAAAAGGTTCCACTGCAGAAATACAGACCTGCCAGGTCTTCATCAGAAGGAGATCTAAGAACTCTGAAGTTCCCTTCAGCTTTCCAGCTGGTTTCCTGTCAGAGGAGCATGTGACAACCATACTTCCGCACAACACCTTGTTAGTTCAAACTTGCTTCATCTACTTGTCTTCCCTTTGAGAATGTTTTCCCTTCACATTAATATGCAACCCATTTGTTTATATTTTATTTGTTCAGTTCCTTGGGGTTCACTAAAATGTTCAAGGGTGAAAACAAAGCAAGACTCGGGGATGCATAGAAATACCTCTTTGACCAGTTTTCAGGGCCATATTAAAGTCCCAAGCGTGTGAAATGAAACCTTTTCTGATGCCACCCACTGCTGACTCATAAAATCTGCCTGTAGTCTTGGCCAACGTTAAGCCACAAAGATGGGACCACAAAAATGTGCATTAACACATACAGGAAGGTTTGTGTGTGTTGATGCACATTTGTGCGATCCCGTCTTTGTGGTTTAACGCTGGCCAAGACAACAGGCCATCAAGTCTGTTCCGTCCCTGAAGCCCTCCTGCATGGCAGACTGTATTGCTGCTCCTTAAGCTGATTAAGCTACCGGATTTCTAAATTGGCCTATAGGCAACCTTACCTTTCAAATACCACTGCATTGAGGTCAGGGAACCTTCACTGTGGTATGAGCTATAGGAAATTTGGAAAGAGTCCAATGTAATGGCAATATGCAGCAAATCAGACCCAATGAGAAGAATTTTATCAGAGGGTACAAATTTCTTTTGGGCCCCTTTCCATCTCCCTTCAAATGTGAATTTGGCTCCTGGGCTCCCTTATTTGGCTTTTTTTTGCTCTCAGGTTCTTTTTTTGACCCCAGGCCCAGGTATAAGGTACCCCTCTGGCCCCCCCCCCCCGCCAGAGGCCCCGCAGCAAATCTTGCAAGGCAGGTTCACTTGTGCCATGAGTATCTTCCATGGTGATTTACTAAGCAGAATGATTAATCTGTATAGGTATAGGTAGTATAGGCAGGGGAAAGAGTTCTGAGATCAGATGGAATGGAGGCAACAAGAAGGATCTTTTTTTTCTTTTTTTTTTGAAAAGCAGTGCCAATGTGCTCCTCCTTTTTGTGTTCTTAATTCTTGCAGCAATGACTCAGTTCCGATGGTGTCATCCTGGCAAACCAAGTTTGGAATAATACTGTTAATCTCTAGAGTGTAATGGCAAGGGGTAGCTGGGTGGGAACAACAAAGATCACAAATAGCTAACTGGACACTGACAGAAAGAAGACAGTGCTGCAATCTGCATTCAAAAACACAAGGAATTTGAAATTAAGGGTTCACATATGGACTACATAATGCCCAGTGCTAGCTTTGCACCAAGTCATCCATTTCTGTTCAATTATGCAATCAGTAGTACCTGGATTTACTTTGTCTCCTTCTTCACATCTCCTTTTCCCCTTTTGTATTGGCCCTGTTAGACAGTAAGCATGCAGGCAGGATCTGTATGTTACATTTCTGAACAGTACCGAAAAGTACACTAATGGCCCAATTCTATTGGGCATTTATGACAGTGGATCTTGCGATCCATCATAGTAAATGTCTCTGCGGTGCTGTAAATGGTGCACTGCAGTCATGCATGTTGGAGCTGCCATGACAACAGCCTGTGGCTTCATGAGCCTGCCACAAATGGACCCAGCTACTACATAGCAGAGAAGGTGCTGGCAGGGGGCAGGTCATGAGTGGTTCAGGGTAAGTTTGGGTCAGGGAGTGAGGAGGTCAGGGGGAAGTTTGGGGCAGGAGGGGATGGATCCCATACACAGTAGCTGTGTATGTTGGGATGCTATTCCTATTTTTTTGGCCCAACAAGCCTCCTGACTCTTCTTTGACTTAGCTGAGCCAAAGAGTTGCGTAGGTCTGAAGAGACCAATTGACAGCTAGGCGGCCCATGGAGAAGTAAAAAATACTTCTACTTATCTCTCCCAGTCTGTCTGGTTGCTTCTCCCCCACCACTGCATGCAGTGTATGCTCCACTAGCATGGCTGCAAGGCAGAAGATGATGGGAGATAGGACAGGATACATAGGACATCCCCTATGTATGTACCAGTTCCATTTCAGAGGTCTGTACAGAAGTCAAAACATATGAAAGTTGAAACAACTGACTCTTGCCAGCCCAGCACTGTCACTTTTCCATGAAAGCACCACAAAATACATACTCTACCTATAACTTCTGAAGCCAGTAGGTGCTTAATAATAAGTCCTATTCACATCTTACAAACACTAACTCAGATTTGCCTCTAAAATACTTTGAGATTCTGAATTTATGCTTGCTGAGAGAGTGGTCTCACCTGACATCTCATATAGGACCATTTAAACAGGATGAGACTTGTTTTTTTATGCGTCCAGTGATGAGGACTAGAAACCCTAAAAGCAAACTTGAAGCACAGACTCCTACACAAAAGATCCAGTGTGATTTAAAGCAGCTCCTACACATTTGCCCATCTAACCCAGTACTGTCTATTCTGACAGAGCCATCTCTCCCAGAGGGGCACTTCCCATTGCTACAACCACACAAGCTCTTTTCAGCTGGAGATGTCAGCAATAAGACCTGGAACTGTAAGCATACCCAGGTGCACTGTGGGCTGGACTTCCTCCCTACAACTCAAGGAGGTGGCCACTTCTTCCTCAAGCTCCTAGATTTTCTACCTTAGCATCTACCTGTATACAGATGGGAGGGTGGATGGAAATGGTTAGCACGGGTGCCTTCCTGGAAGGCTGTGCCAAATGCTGAGACAACAAAGGTCTGTTATTTACCCTGGATTGATTTTTTGCACATGAAGTTAAAATGATCTCCTTTGGGCAGCAGGCAAAGGCTTTCTGTGGCAGACCCCCTAAGCATGGCAGAAGCTGAAGGGAAGTTGAAAAGTTCAGAGAGTTACTTGATGTTTGTGCATACAGTACACTACCTTCATTGTTTTTTGCACTGGGATTATACCGATCTAATTTTAAGACAGCAAGGGGAGAGGGCGAGGGAGAAGCTAGCAGCCTCTGCTGACAGTGGCAGGCCTCTTTTGTGGATGAGCCAATGGACCCCTTTACAGAGAGAGCAGGGAAGAAAAGAAGCAGCAGCATCCTGCTGGCCAGCTCCCTACTGCACCCAACACAGAGCATTCACAACTGCACTGTAATGAGATGCGCATGTGGGCCTATGTTAGCAACCTGTGTTTTGTGGCAGGGGAGGAGTCTGTGGGAAGTTTATCTTCTGAATGAAGTGCGAAGGGGCACAGGAAACAAGTAGCACAAGGACAACAAGCATTGCATGCAAATCAGGAGAGGGGCCACAGCTCAGTGAGCTACAAAGCAGAAACTCCCTATTTTAATCCTCAGCGCAGTGATTTTCAACCTTTTCCATCTCACGGCACACTGGCAAGGCACTAAAATGGTCAAGGCACACCATCGGTTTTTTGACAACTGACAAGGCACACCATGCTGCCGGCTGAGGGCTCACATCTCCAATGGCCCAACTAATAAATGACCCTCTCCCAAATTCCTGTGGCACACTTGGGGACCATTTGTGGCGCACCAATGTGCCATAGTATAGTGGTTGAAAATGGCTGCCTCAGTGTCTTCAGTTAAAAAGATTGGGTAGCCACTGATGAGGAAAAATTCGCCTGAAAACCTGGACAGTTGCTGCCCATCAGAAAACGATATGGAACTTCATGAACCAATGGTCTGACTTGGTAGGAAGCTGCCTTGCATGTTCAGCAACATCAGAGTTGGAAAACTACGTACAATATGCTAGTGACTTGCAACTCAGAATTCCTGCCATTTTGACGCTTCTCATACTCTTCTATTCCCACTGCCTACGGCTGTAAACTCCCTACCACTGCACAGCACATTCCCTGAAGGCTATAGAATAATCTCTTCACTAAACAGCGCTTTGTAAACAGGGTGGCTTCTGAATGACACAGAAGCAGAGGGAAAGCACGCACAAGCAACTAATACACTTCTTCTATACTTCCTCTGTCAGACTTGAACTTTAGCACTTGCGAGCCTTATCAGCACTGCAGGGACAAATGCACAGATTTCTACTTGGGATGTTAAACAAGAAGTGCAAGTTGCTTGTGCCTCCCTCCCTTCCACCAGCGCAATGCCCAAAGTTGAGGGTGGCGGCAGAAGTAGCATCAGCCCTGGAATTCACACAAACCCCAAGTGTGGTTAACAAGATGTCTGGCCAGTACTACTGCTGGAACACAACATATTGCAGCCTTTGCCCAGGTATAGCTTTGTCATGTGGAAGCTGCGGCAGGGATGCCAGGCAGCAAATGGTTACTTGTCCACAGTTAAGTGCAAGTCATGAGCAGTAAGTCATCCAAAGGGCTTTTAAAACTTCTTCAGCTCATTTTAGCATTCTACTGAGGAGGAAATTGCTTCAGGTTGTGAGGCAGCAGGTTACCATTTACAAGCATATCCCCTCTTACTTGTCTGAACTGCGGCTTTATATATTTAGAATTGGGGTGTACATTTCCTGCGAGCAATTCCCCATCTTTCTTTCACATACCAATATAGTAGACCAACTCAAATAGAACCAGCTGTTTTGTCAAGGGCAGGGGTGTCCAAACTTTTTGGCAGGACGGCCACATCATCTCTCTGATGCTGTGTTGGTGGCCGGGGAAAAAAGAGGTAATTTACATTTCAAATTTGAATAAATTTACATGAATGAATAAATTAGAGATGGAATTTATATGAATGAATGAAGGGCTTACATTAGCTCATGGCCTATAAAAGGCCTTGCACAAAGCAAGGCTGGCCTTTACTTTTCTGTCACTGCTGCATCACAGACATGAAACAGCAAGCAGTGGAGGGAGCCCTCATCCCACACACACTGAGAGCAGTTGCGTCGGGTCAGCATGGCTCCAGCAAGTCTCTGGAGGGCCAAAGCTCATTGGAGACTGGGGGCTGCCAGTGGGCTGATTGGGAGTCCTTGAGGGCTGCAAGTGGCCCCAGGGTTGGGGTTTAGGCACACCTGGTCAAGGGTATAGAGCAGGGGTTCCCAAACCATGTCTCAAGGGCCATATCTAGCCCACCAACAGATTTTGCCCAGTAGAATTATAACTTCCTATAAGTGCACATCCAAACACATACCCTGCACCATTCATGTTATTCTTCCTGCTGGATAAAGCTATTGCTGTGTTGGATTGATCCTGCGGAGAGCGAGAGCAAGCAACCCAGCAGCTGCAAATATCCTTCTCTTATTTTGAACATTTGTAGAATTACGTACAAAATCTGCACATTATTTTCTACAGTGGACCTGCTCTTGCCCACCATATAAGCAAGAGTAAGTGAGGATGCTGACAGTTGAAAGTTTGGTGACTCCTGGTGTAGAGGGGTGGTTGCATTTATTCTGATGGAGCAACATGTTGAATAGTGTGTCTGACAGCACCAAGTACCGTATAAGCATTTTCTTGATGTCATCTTAACAACAATTCTATACAGCAGAAAAACCAGAAGTCACTTTTTTTTTTCATTTAACAGTTACTCTGAGCCCTGCAGAGGGCAGGGGCACAGCTCCCCTCTCCTCCAGAGGGTCCAGGTCGGCCTGCGAGTTCGGGGACCCACGGACAACACAGGCCAACCTGCAGAAGTTGTGCTTCAGGCTAGGAAGTGTCTGGCAATGACATCATCGCCAGTCATTTCCAGCAGCTGCGAGCTGCCTGAGCAGCGCTAAAGGGAGCCGCGGTTCCCAAAAGTTTGGGAACTGCTGCTATATGGTAGGTGTTATTATTCCCATATGGCAGTTGGGGAGCCGAGTCTACCTAGCGAGGCAGAGGTGAAGTGAGATTCAAGGGAACTCCCAGTTCAGAGCTCAGACTCTTACAGCACAATCCTATTGAGATTCCCATGCTGAGTTGCAGCAATGATGAAATGGCCTCCGCTGTATCCAGTGCAGGAATAGAGGCTTTTGGAGGTCCCCCTGAGGGAAGGGGACATTCAACCCCTTCCCCTAGGGTAAGCCCCAACAGCCACTATGGGGCTATTCAGGCTTGCACCAGCAAATGACAGGGGCAAGTCTGAGCAGCCCCATGTTGGGAAATCAGGCCCACATTTCCTCTTTTGTTCCACCCCCTTTTCCAATCCAGGGAACGGATCCAGGTGCTGGAAAGGATTGGGCTGGCAGATGATACATGCAAGGGTATCTTGGCCAACAGTATAAGCCAGGGGTGCCCAAACCCCGGCCCTGGGGCCACATGCGGCCCTCGATGCCTCTCAATGCGGCCCTCAGGGAGCCCCCAGTCTCCAATGAAATTCTGGCCTTCTGAAGATTTGTTGAAGCCCGCACTGGCCCGATGCAACCGCTCTCAGCTTGAGGGCGACTGTTTAACCTCTCGTGTGAGCTGTGGGATGAGGGCTTTCTCCACTGCTTGCTGTTTCACATCCGTGATGCAGTAGCGGCAGCAAAGGAAAGGCCAGCCTTGCTTTGTGCATGGTCTTTTATAGGCTTTGAGCTATTGTAAGACCTTCATTCATTCATATAAGTTCATCTTTTTTAATATAGTCATTTATGTATACTTATGTAAATGTATTCAAATTTTAAATGTAAATTAATTCTTTTTTTCCCCCGGCCCCTGACACAGTGTCAGAGAGATGATGTGGCCCTCCTGCCAAAAACTCTGGACACCCCTGGTATAAGCAAACAGTCCCTTTAAAAAGGCAGTAAAAATCTGAAAGTATAAAATAGGCAATAAAAATTCTTAAACTGAACAATTCATCCATTGAGAGTAATTTCTAGCAACCTGCCATGTACATGTAATTTATTACTGGATTTTAATTTTGATAACTGCAAAGTTACTTTCCCTTTAAAACCCATCAGTGTGTACATGCAACCCTTTAAAAACAAGTTTACACCACATATATATCATTTTTGACTTAAGAAACAAAACCTAGATTCTTCAATCGCAAAACCAGCTTAAAAGTTTCCGATCTTGAGGACAGTAAATTCCGAATACATATGCTCAGTGAAGATCTTAAAATGTGCACGAATCATGCAAATGATGATATTTTAAAAGTAAGATACTTTTAGGTACAATGACAAGTTCTGTTGTGCCACAAAGCCTGGCACTCAATTGCCACCCCCAATTGACCCCTGCTGTGGTTCCTATTTCCTTTTGTTAATTATCAGCACCAAAGGTTGCTGCAAATTAGTGAACAGTAGGTGCTAGTTATTGGGGTGAAGTAGAGCATGTGTGATATAGGCCAAGTCTCCTGTTGGTATAAGTATTTAAGACATACTAAGTAGTCCTGCTTCGCAAAGTTTCAAATAAGTTCGTGCCACTGGTGATGCGAAAGTCTTGCTTTACACACGCAGACACCCGTATTAAAAGATCTCCTGCGGGTATTGATCAAAAAGTTTAAAGCATCTGCTTTGTCAAAGGGCAAGATTTTCAACCAGAAGTTTCCTTTTGAAACTTCTAGACAACAAACAAGGTTGTCTAGGCTGCTTTGTTTAGGTGCAAATGTACGTGATTTCTGCTTCAGTATTTTCCCCCTCCTTTTTGTTATGTCAGTATCTCTAATTCACCTCCTGTGCATTATAACCCATATTCTGTGAAAATGTTATATATAATCCCAGAAGACCCTTCTCTGCTGAATGAGTTTTAGAAGGCTCTATTATATATAATTACACAATTATCAATACCTGTCTGCCAGTAGCCAAAACCACAATATAGATATGCCTGTATAGTTTATTATCAATTGGAAACCAGACAAATCAACAAGATCCTATATCAAACTGGAGAGGCTGGCTGGCTGTCAGTCAGGAGGATGCATTCACATCTCAGGGGTTTGAAGGTTCAGGAAGGATTTATTTAGGCTAATGTTCACATCCTACTTGATTAGCCCAACAGCAGAAACCCTCTAGATGTCACAGATGCAGTTGGGGAAAGTCAATGGGACTCACAGTATCAGTCCGCAAGAGCCACTCCCAATGCACTTCTAGCCATGCCCACATCCACAAACACTGTCCATGCAGAGTGATCTTTCTTGTGATCTGAAACACCAGGTGCCCAAGTGTTCCAGATCACAGGGAGAATCTATCTGCAGGCAGTTAAACATCGAGACTGCATTGCACTGGGTTTCAGGTGCATATTGGCAAAGAGAGGGGCTTCCCCCCCCCACCAAATGTTTATCTCTCGGGGAGACAGGCATCTGAAAATGACTCCCAGCACCCCAATTGCAGGGAGGATATCTGTGTGCAGCGACAAATGTTTGTCCATTGGGAACACTCTTCATGAGGAAATTAGGGATGGAACAGAGCTCACCAGCACACTCAAACACGGTACATCTGGAATCTCTCCATGATTTCATAACATCTGCACAGTGCAATTGCACACCACAATGCTTTTACAAAAGAGTAGTTCCTTACAACCCCAAATAATCCAATACAGACAGAGAATATCTAAGTTGACAGGCTTCACAAGAGACAAGCAGAGCTCAGTGCCAGCGGTCGACACCGTGGCAATGCTTAATGTCACCATCAAGAGCTGAGAGTATGACTGCACACATAACTGAGCTCCTGCAGGGCCACAGGCAAAGACTTCAGGCCTTACTAACAAACTGCATGACAACACCACTGAGGACTTAGGTTACTGCCAACACTGAGACAATTTTCTGAACTTCCTCAAACAGGGACTGACTGATCGGTTGAACAATCCTATCTGTGGAGCACTTTGCCCAGCTTAGTTTGTGGCAATGTGGAACGAGCAATTTCCACACATTTCAAGGCTGAATATTTGCAGAAGGCAAGGAGAATAAAGAGGAAAAAAGAATTTCTGGAATAGGTGGTAACACAAAGGGCAACTAGAATCCAATAAGCTAATTAATAAGGTTTTGGTGTGGAAGGAAAACAAGAAATGCTGTCCTAGGCACCATTTGCAAGATAGTTATAATGACTGTGTTTCTAGAACCTCTTTCAAAAGACAGGATGTAAGCCCACACAAACCTGCTTGCCTAGACCAGACCTTTTGGGGTTTGTCTAGGACAGGAGTATCAAATATGTGGCCCCTGGAAGCTCTTTATCTGCCCCTCGAGCTGTCCCAGCACTGCCTTCAGCTGCTGTGCTGTGCTGTGCTGTGCTGAGATGTCACTGCTGAAAATCAGCCCATGGGATAATTATATCTTATACATCTGTCCCATACCTTTAAAATATGATCAGGATTTGCATATTTTCTCTTCTGGCATTTGCAGCTAATGAGTTCCTAAGTGAGAGTGAAAGTGCTTATTTCCAGTCACAACCTGCTTAATTATATCACTTCCAACCCTCAGCAGGCATCACAAATGTTGTTTGGCCCACTGTATGAAATGAGTTTGACACAGTTGGTCTAGAGAGGTCATAGCTGAGTGGAACAGCCCATACTTTGCATACAGATGGTCCAGGGTTCAACTCCTGGCATCTCCAGGTACGGCTGAGAAAGTCCCCTGTCTGAAACCCTGGAGAACGACTGTCAATCAGTACAGATAATACTGAATTAGAAGGACAAGAACCCCAACTCAGCATGATGCAGGGTCATATGATGCATGTTTTAGACATCCCTGAACATAGAGCTGGTATAGCACAGTTGCCAAGTCTTCAATCCAGGAACCAGAAACCCTCCAGTTCAAAAATCACCTCCACTATGAGCTCACTAATTGCCCTTAGACAAGTCATTCTCTACCAGCCTCAACTTCCCTGCTAAGAATTGCAGATTAGAAGGCAAACATAACTGTGAAGCATCTTATCACTCCAACCATTGAAATGTTGTGACTAAGCCATGAGCTACAAATCAAGACTTTCCCAGTTCAGATCTTACCTCTGTCTTCTCACTAGATGATCTAGGACTAGCCACTCCCTCTCAGCTACAGGGGATAATACTACTTCTTGACCATCATGATAAATACAACTTTAAGATAATACCCATGAAGTGTTTTGCCCACTCAGAAAATACTATACAAATGCTAAGTGTTGTTTTTCCAATAGTTTCCAACACATGCTAGAATGGGTGAAATTTCAATTAGCCTATAGCAATGAATCCCTAAAAACAGGCTAAGACTAAAAAGGAAAGAAGGCAGCTACCTCCTATTTCAAATACACTGGCATCAGGATATTTGGAAACTGCAGCTGTGGAACATTTTGCTGTGGGATGCTGTGGCTTTGCTTGTCAGCCAGTAAGCATTGAAGTATTTAGATTTGAAAACACACATTAAAAAAAAAAAGATACTGGAGAAGGAAAGAACTTAAAATGAAGTTAACACAGAGCCATCTGGTTATGTTTGGGCAGTGGAAATTCTTGTTCATGTTTTATTATTCAAAGTTAAGCTGTCTCAAGACTTCTTTTTAGTTTTTAGAAGAAGCTGACAGGGCTGCTCAAACACACTAGTTAATTGTATGCTTTTCTCTTTGTTCCCAGACCATGTTCACAACATTTCAGAGGACAAGTTAAAAAGTTATCAAAACAACTCCCCCCCCCCCAGTTGATTTCTCATGATGGGACAATCAGTAGTGCCACTAGGAGGTGCAGACTGCACTGGGTGATGACACTGGAGGGGGGGTGATACAAAAAAACCCCTACAGACCTGGTTGCAGCTGAAAAAATCTCCAGAGCCCAGGTCTATTAGGCTTCCTGAAGCGGAGTACAGGTCTAGCTTTTGGTAGTCCTGGCCTCCCGTTTGACCTCCATCTTTTACTCTCTGTGAGGCCAGTTTTACTGGGCAGGTAGACCTGGGCTCCCTTTCTGGCTAGCACTGGTAAAGGAGAAAGTCAATGGGGTGACACCAACCCTAGTGATGCCACTGGGGACAAGTGGTATCCCACGACCATCACCACCCAGAGAGCCAAACAGCAATTTCTCAAAGATGTTCTGCAATCTTTTGGCAATGACAAAAGAAGGAACTACAAGCCCACTGTAATAGAGGCCTGGTTGCCCCGATCTTATACTCCCTCAGGACATGTGGAAAACCTGAATTATCTGTTTTGCTTTTGAAGGGAGGATGATTTCTGGAGCTGGGTGGATGATATTGCTGCAATCTTTTGGCTGAGGATTTTGGCTTGAGTTTCTGCTGCCTTTTAAGTAGTTTAAATAGTTCGTTCCTATGAATCTTGCTGCTCTTATTTACAGTAAGCTGCTTTGGGTTGCCACTGGCAAAAATAGTAGCTTGAAAAGATTCTAAAATAAATAAAGTTAAACAGTAGGAGCCAGGCAAACCACAGATAAGCTAGACCAGGGCATAATGCAAACCCTGAAAGAATCTGAAGGTCAGGCTTATTTTGTTGGCTGCAGTGCACAAGAATCCACATTCACTTGAGAGTAAGTGCCACTGAACTTGGTGGAACTATTTTCAATTAAGAAATATAATGCTGGGCCAGGTGGGACTCTACTTAATGCCATCACCTTTCTTGGCTGAGCAATGGGATTCCAGCTCACCCCTCAGACCTTGAAAGAGGCCTCTCTGCACATCTCTGTTCAGGTGGCAGCAGGAGCCCAGCAACGTGACAAATCCTTGCATTTTGTGCATGTTTGAGATGAGGTGATCTTGGTATCAGCCTTCCAGCTCTAGAATCTTGAGTGCCTGAAGTGTTGCCAAAGACTGATCCATCTCCCAGAGGAAATGCATGACCTTTTTAACAGGACGAGTATGGTCCTACTTTAACAACAGATGTACAGTATATAGAACAATTTCAGATACTTAAATTCCACTCATTCTGTTTACTAAGGTTACTACCGGTTATTACTACTAAGGTTATGGCCTCAGAAAGGAACATAAGTCCAAACAATTTCAATGCACACATCAAACCAATTTTTAAAAAAAGACACTTTTAGCAAAAAATATCACAGAGGCTCTTTTAAGACCAGCACCAAGTTCTGGGAATCTGCACCGATTCCTTTTTAGCAGTAGCAAGGGCAGTCATTTAATGTGGCCAAAGAAAAACTCAACACTGCAGTCATTGTACATAGGGAAAAAGCCAACTAAATAGCATTTGGTGGCCAACTCTGTTGAGTGAACAAAGCACCACAGGGTTACAACCCATGAAGGCAGAGCACACAGGGAGGTAGCCTATTTTCCCCCAACATAGCAAGCTGAATGGATGACCTTATCAGAGCGGCATTCCAAATACTTGTCATGAACAGCTCAAATACACAGATTTTTAAAAATATCACATGGCCCTTACATTGTGAGACCAGCACCAGATACAGATACTAGCAGCAACAAACAACAGCACATCTTCCTAACACTGTACACAATGTAGGAGAGCAGGGGGCACAAAGTCATCAGCATGCTGGCAACACCAAACCCCATAACCCCCTCTCCAAAAGGCTTAATCTACCCCTGCTAACTGTGCAAAGAGGCATTTTTTAAAGTGGGACACCTCTAACATGTAGTAGAGGGGAGAGCAACTGCCCCCCTTCACCCTCCCACCAGTAGAATATACTTCTTCATTGCTCAGAATTAATTAGTGCACTAATTAATGCAAAATGTACAAATAATTTAATTCATGGCATGCCAACAGTGAGAAAGGAAACCAAGTCAAACCCTCATCTTGCAGAATGCTATTGGAAAGATGCCACCTCATTGCTCAGTCCGTAAGTTATATTTTATACTGAGAAGGGAACAACCAAGACAAACATTGGAACCACTGTAAAATAACAACAACAAAAAATTAAACCTGCTAAGTTTATGGCTGGGTTCATCACAGGAGAGGAACTTGCAGATCTGCAAAAACTTCCTATTTTAGAAGCCACATAACTACAGTTTTGAATTTGTTTTTCTCATTGGCATTAAAATCTGAACATCAGCTGAATTTAGAGATGACCAAAGACTTGAAGGGGAGGAAATGGCTGCTCCACTGTCCAGCTTCTTCAGAACCTTTAGAAGAAAAAGAAGGCAGCTGGTCACATTACCTCACCATTCCTCATAGTTCTAAGGGACTATTTTCAGGGGTTGGGGACAATTATCCCTTTATTCTCCCTCACCCCAATGAGTAAGAGTGCTGAGTAAAATGGAGGCAGAGGGGATTTCCACCAAAAAGTCAACTTGGCATACAATTTGGTCTGCAGGCCTTGTTTGAACAATTCAACTCCTTTGTGTTTAACTGACATTACTGCTTTAAATCTACACTCCTATGCAAATATACATGGGAATAAGCTCCATTAAACATAGTGGTACTTGCTGTGGAGTAAACCATGTTTAGAATTCTGCTATGCATCAGCTTTTTTGCACCTTGATTACAGAGAGGAAACTCAGAACATTTTAAAATACATTAGAGGAAGGGGAGCAGGAAAGGGTGAGGGCAAGAGGCAGAATGGGAGAGGCAGATCTTGGTACCAGCATACACAAGATCCTCTCCCTGTTATTTTCCTCTCTCTCCCCCTTACTCTCCTCAGACTTGCACCAGCAAAAGAGCTGATGCAGATCCAACGAGACCTACTCGGGCAGCAGAGCAGTTACCTTGCCCCTTACCTTGAGAAGTTCCCTTACCTTGAGAAGACCTCAGTGATTCCCCCCCCCCCCGCCCCCACAGTATACAGCACAGACTCCTTTGACCCAGATGCATCAGTGGTGGGGATTTAGGGCCCAATCCTAACCAGCCCTAGTGCCAGTGCTGAACTCCAGCACTGGCTCTGGGTGTTGCATAAGTGCCGTAAGGCACATCCATGGCATCTGGAGAGGAGGAACCACCAGTGCTGCGCCTTAGCATTGTGTGGGCAGACAGCTGGCCAGCATCTCTTCAGCATTGCCCAGTGGTAAGAATTCTTAGGCTTGGAGGGAGGCAGGGAGTGGGCAGAACAGGGAGGAGGGAGAGGTGGATTGGGCCCAGAAGGGAGGCAAAGATGGCAGAAGACTCTGCCACCATACCCTAACCTCCTTCCCATCCCCAGCAGCCCAACATAGGCCTCTTGTGTCCGCACCTGCTGAAAAGCAGGCGCAGAGTTGAGGAGATCCATTGGCACTGTGGCTGCATTACCCAAGGTAAGGGAACAAATGCTCCCTTATCCTGAAGAGACTCCCAGTGCTAGTCTGGTACCCACTGGATCCAGTGGTAGCCATTTCAGAGCCGCTGGGGCCCTGGGCGCTGTTGAACTTAGGACCCAAATCTAACTGACAGCCCAGCCCTAAGACACCTAGTTGTTCTTCACACATGCTGCTGCAAAGCTAAGTCTCCCCCTTCCTGCACTTGTGCCTCTGATTCTTTGTTCCTACATGCAGGACATGACATTTGTCTTCATTCATCTTCATCTTGTTGGAAAGGGCCCAATAGTGGAGCCTGTCAAGATCATTTTGAATCCTCATTCAGTCTTTCAGGGTGTCAGCTATCCCCCTCCCCCAGCTTTTTGTCATCTGCAAATTTGACAAGCATCCCCTCTCCCCCATCATCCAAATCATTTATAAAAATGTTGGGACAGTATAGGGCCAAAAACATTACTGGGAGGAGAGCACTCAGAAGACGTATCACAGCCACAACAAAGAAGGAGGATGAGGAAGTCAGCCCCTTCCCTCTTTTCAAGAGGAAAATGGGGCAGCAACCAGGTGGAGTGGCTGGGCAGACAATGGGCCATAGGAAGTGGCAGGCAGGTGTAGGGCACTTGGACCCCAAAGGAAACAGACAGCTCATTTCACGTCAAGTCATGGTTTAGAGGTAACATCCAACCCAAGCCAAAGTCTTTGGAATACTGGAGAAGTGCAGTAAGAATCCGAGATCCTGCTACTATCCAGCATAGGCGACAGGACTAGGAAAGTCTTCTGTCCAAGAACCTGGAGAGATGCTGCCAGAAACAGTAACCAAAACTAGTAAACAATAATTGGGGTGTCCTTGGCAAGTTAGAATGGCAAGTTCAGGGATTTTTTTAATAGTTGGAAATACCAATGGATACAACTGAACATGTCTCTAGTGCATTTTACACCCAATTGAGCACATTTGTATAATATCATTGTTCTGGCCAAAAAAGGGATATTTCAGACCAACGGCTCTTTTCCTTGCTTGCAGAGATAGTAGGCTCTGGCATGAGGTCTAGGCTTGCATTCCACGCCAAGTTAACCAGACAATTGGGCCTTATGCAATATGCACAGCTGTTCAAGAGCATTAATCAAGCACACAAGCCTCCCTACAGTCTGTCATGACAATGTGTTTTCTGATGCTTGTAACTGTTGTGGACTTTCATTGCTCTACCTGATTAGTAGGATTTAAAGGATTGCATTATTTCCTGTTCACAGCTTCTACCCACTCTCCATTTTGCTCTTCATCTCAACTCAGATATTTTCCCCCCAGTCCAACCATTAAGGCAAGTGCAAGATGAAGGACGCAAAGTTTTAAAAAGACTTTGAATCAGGCTTATGCAACCTAACTGTTACAGCTGCCTGCAACTATCAGAGGACTTGTATGGCTAAATGCCAAGTTACTAAAGTTATAAAAAAATAAAATTGCATGTTGCAACCCAGAAGTCAAACAACTGAAGCAAGAGTGAGAAAGTTAAACTGGTCCAGGAATGTCAGTTTTCTATCAGATATTCTTTTTTCTGCATTTTCTCCATTACAGAAACTGCTCATAGTATCGGTGAACCTGAAATTTAGATACAGTCTGGGAATCATTGCATTCACATCCTGTCTTTTTCCTATCATGGAGCTCAAAACAGCATACATGGAACTCCCAGCTTAGCCATAAAGCTTCCAGGGTGACCTTAGCCCAGTCATTATCCCTCAGCCTAACCTATCTTACAGGGTTGTGAGGACAAAAGGAAGCACAAACCATGTTCACCACACTGTGCTCCTGGGAAAAAGGGTGGTATTTTTAAAAATGTGAACAATCCTTCTAGGAGGTCCTGGTCAGGCTGATCCAATCATGAAGCTAATGATGCAGCTCATGTAAGAAGCAGGGGATGCAAAAGATTTGGGGTGCCCTTCACCCAAAGTCTGCCCCCACCTCCTTCCAGTTCCTGCAAACCAAGCTGCATCAGTCTGCTTCCACCAGGTACACATCAGATCAACATTTCTGCATCCAAGCTGAAGAACAAGATTATGCATATGGGATTTGAGTGCAACATACACAGATAAAAACCAGAACCAATCTCATTCTAACTCTTTCAAATTGGTTTAGGCTCCACCTCTTCCCTTTCAGGGCCTGAGGCTGAGCCAACTCATTCTCTCAGCCATATAGTCATTTCACTGACTCCAGCAGAGTCTATACCAAGCCAGAGAAAGCCACTGTGGGGGGCAGGCGGGCGTCTTGTGTGAATGTGTGCTTTCCTCCTAGATAGCTATAGCTCATAAGCTTCCTTGTAAGCACTAAAACATCCTTGCACTGCAACTTCCTGTTTGTAGGACTGCTTTTAAAGCCTGTCAGCAGTGGCCAAGTTCTTACATCAAAAATTTTACAGAAGTTTCCATTATTTAATTATCCAACTCATAACACAAGACTACTGTGGTTCAAACACTCATTTCATTGTTTAACTTCCTGGAAGAGGCATCCTAACATAAAGATTCAGTACAGTTCTAGCAGCTCCATTCAGAACTGAAACAATATCTTGTTGATGGTTTGCTACAGTCGCTACAAGCCCCCTTATGCCATGCCCAGCACAACAGATGCCAATGATGAAGCCATGCAGAAGACAGTGAATTCATGAGTACTAGCATCAGAAATATAGCCTAATATCCAACAGCATCTGGTGACAAATAATTCCAAGTGCCAGTGCAGAAACAATGCTCTCACTCTTTTAACTGTCAATAAGAGATTAGAAAAGGGTTGCAGGATTGCATGCTTCCTCCCTCTTGGCTACCAATTCCACCCACCAGTTTTAACCACAGTTAAGGCTTACATAAGCCGTGACTAATGCTGACCAGGATTCCATCTTAAATGGCTAAGCAGCTTCAAAACAGGTTTGAGATGTAACCCTGGTTAACATTAAGCATGGTTTACATTTGCACTGATGTAATGCTTAACTGTGATTAAGGCCAGATTGGGAAAGGTGATTGGAATTCACATCCAAGATTGGACAGGAGAAAGGAGAGTGTACTTCTACAACCCACTTTCCATCCATTAACTACGAATGCTATTACAAAGCTATGCAGATGTTCCTATTTGTTACTATCTTCTCACATTCTTTGTTTTGGTACACTCTTGGTTTTATCTTATATCAGCTTTTAACTATACAGTACCTCAGTGTTTCTCAAACTGTGGGTTGGGACCCACTAGGTGGGTTGTGGGTCAATTTCATGTGAGTCCCCATTCATTTCAATATTTCATTTTTAATATATTAGACTTGATGCTCCATGCTCTGTGACTGCATTTGGGGAAATGTTACAGACTTGTACTTTCAACAAGCTACTATGTATATGCTTTTAACAATGATAGTAAATGGGACTTACTCCTGAGTAAGTGTGGGTAGGATTGCAGCCTAGGATTGTTAAAAATTTTCCTGCTTGATGACGTCACTTCCAGTCATGACATCACTTCTGGTGGGTCCTGACAGATTCTCATTCTAAAAAGTGGGTCCCTTCATTAAATGTGTGAGAACTTCTGCAGTACCTAATTAATATTATTGAAATAACCCTGTTAAACCAGTGAGTTTCAGTGTTTTATAGCAGGGGTGCCCAAACCCTGGCCCGGGGGCCACATGCGGCCCTCGAGGCTTCTCAATGCGGCCCTCAGGGAGCCCCCAATCTCCAGTGAGCCTCTGGCCTTCTGGAGATTTGCTGGAGCCTGCACTGGCCCGACGTAACTGCTCTCAGCATGAGGGCAACTGTTTGACCTCTCACATGAGCTGTGGGATGAGGGCTCCCTCCACTGCTTACTGTTTCATGTCCGTGATGCAGCAGAGGCAGCAAAGGAAAGGCCAACCTTGCTTTGTGCAAGGCCTTTTATAGGCCTTGAGCTATTGAAAGACCTTCATTCATTCATAGAAGTTCATCTTTAATATATTCATTTATGTAAACTTATGCAAATTTATTCAAATTTTAAATGTAAATTAATTCTCTCCCCCCCGGCCCCTGACACAGTGTCAGAGAGATGATGTGGCCCTCCAGCCAAAAACTTTGGACACCCCTGTTTTATAGCAAAAGCAACACAGCAAGAATTTTCTCTCATTGCAAAAATCACCCACCAAAACTACTAAGGATAATATTGCATCATTTTCATGTAGCAACGTCTGTTACAGAATATTACTTAGTACGTTTTAAAGAATTTTTTTAAACATTTACTCAGCTGTAAGACACCAGCACTTCAGATTTCATGGAAAAAATTTTAGAAAATAAAAATAGAATTGAGAGGGGGGGGGGGGGAAATCACAGAAGTCCAGGAAAAATTCAGTACTAATATGAAGTATTTTACTGGAAATCAAACACCAGATTAACATTATCAAACACCCAGATTAACATAATCAAACACCAGATTAACATTATCAAGCACTAAAATAAAAGTGAATAAAGAGAACATGATTAGGTAAATTGAATTTTTACATCATTTTCTGTCAGCTTTTTTATCTTCTGGGTTTGGCTAGGCCTGATTCAGGCTTGCATTTTCTAGTATATAAATGATCACGCCCCCCACCCCCGCCCTTTGGTTATATAGATTTTGATATCTTTTAAGCTATTATTCCCAAATAACATTGGGGGGGGGGAGTATTCTACCCTGAAGAGTTTTATTTTCTTAAAAAAAACAACAAAAAAAAAACTACGCAACTGTAACAAGCAGAAGAAAGTAGTAGTAGTAGCAAAAGTACTTCTATTTGTTACAACTGCATAGCAACTATACTTTTCACAGCTGCTGCAACAAGTGCACCATAAACCAGAGCATGGCCATTGAGATAAAAGGGTAAGGAAGAAGCAGCTTAATACTCTCCAGAATGTGTCTGTGTGTGTATTTCAACACTCACACAAGGGAGGGGGAGAGATGTAAAAGCCCGTTTAATGTAATGTTGCTGTGCTTAACATATCTGTTGCAGTTCTGTGGGAACTAAGTGGTGTATGGTCCACGTTTTGCAAGAAGATACTGCTAAACAGACCAAAAAAAAAACGTAACTGGGTATAGTAACCAGATTCTCATCCCCGTTTTCCAGACACACTAAGACAAGCTGAAAAGACGCAGAAATGCATTCTTTTTTGCCAGGTCTTTGCTTGGAATTGGTTCTGCCTAATCATGCACTTAAGGCTCAATGCAAGGCCATGTGGAGGCACAGGACAGGACAGGATGCTGCACAGTTAGAACAGTAAAATAATTTTTTAAAAACCCAATGTGTAAATAATTTGTGCAACTACTTGCCACATTGTGATGGCATCTGACTTAGATGCCTTTAAAAGGGTATTGGGTAGATTTATGGAGAAAAAGACCATCACAGATTACAAGCCATGAGGGGTATGTGCAACCTCCTGGTTTTAGAAGTAGACTATCTCTGACACTCCAGATCAGGGGTGTCCAAACTTTTAGGCTGGAGTGCCACATCATCTCTCTGCCACTGTGTTGTGGGCTGGGGGAAAAAAAGAATTAATTTACATTTCAAATTTTAATAAATTTACATAAATTAATATATTAGAGATGTAACTTATATGAATGAATGATCTTGCAATAGCTCAAGGCCCATAAAAGGCCTTGCACAAAGCAAAGCTAGCCTTTTCCTTGCTGCCGCTGCTGCATCACAGACATGAAACAGCAAGCAATGGAGGGAGCCTTCATCCCACAACTTACACAAGAGGACAAACTGTTCCCCTCACCCTGAGAGCAGTTGCATTGGGCCAGCAGGCTCATTGGAGACAGGGGGCTCCGCATGGGCCGGATTAGGAGTCCCTGAGGGCCGCATGGCCCCAGGGCTGGGGTTTGGGCACCCCTGCTCCAGATGAATGGGAGCGATAACAGGATGCAAGATCTCTTGTTGTCTTGTGTGCTCCATGAAAGCATCTGGTGGGCCACTGTAAGACACAAGAAGCTGGACTAGTCTTCGGCCCAGAATGTTCTTATGTTACCTGCCTGCCAGTCCAGTTTACTACATGCAGGAAGGGTATGTAACAAATGAATGGTGAAGCATTCAGTTATACAGTAGCCTTATCTGAAGTGGCAGAGTCAGGGTAATTGCTGCACCCGGTAATTCTAGTCATCATGTCACACAGCCCCAGTTCTGAAGAAAGGCAGAGGAAAATCACTGGTGTGGTGCCATCCCTCTGGACGCATGCACAAGTAAAGACACAATCTCTGAGTAACTGGCAGCCTGGAAGATAAGGAAGGGGGTTGGAGGTTGAAGAGGGCAAGGGATTTTTGCATATCTGTTGGGGATCTCACCATGTTACTGAGCTACAGGAGGTAAGTGTGATTAGACAGCTACCAGTAAAATGCTACAGCCTGGCTCTTGTCCGAAGTTTAGACAACTTGCAGCCCACTCCTATGTTGACTCCCTGCTGGGCAGCTTGACTAGCACAAGAGGATCTTCCAGTCTTTTGCTCCTGTCCCAAGGGCAGCACTGAAGTTGTTAGCCAGCATGGGAGAGCCATGCAAGCTATTTTTAGGGGCAAGATTAGAATGAGCTTCCAGAAGCATTTGCTGTTTCATCCTAAAGTCTATTAGAGCATCCCAAGTGACAAGCTGCAGTTAAGATTTTGCTTTTAAAAAAATCAAGGAAAAGATTAAGTAGGGAAGAGCTCCAGGCATCTTAGGTTTGGCCAGCTAGTTGCAGTGTAAGCTGCATAAACACAAAGGCCACCAGGTGGCACCACGCACAGAGGTTTTACTGTTGTTTCATCCCACCATAGAGTCCAGAATCTCGGTTAACTGTACACAATTCCCTTCAAAGGGGACTTAACAGTAGTAAATTGTAGCACTGCTTGGCCATCTTGGTCAGGCTTTTCACTTTGACATAACAGAACTTTAAACACTCTTTAAATGCCTGTTGCATTTTTAAAACCCCATCTCAGAGGTCTTATTCAAAGTGAATGGACACAGATTGGAAGAGGGCTAGGATCACAGTTGCAGGCCCCACCACCTGATCTACAAGGCAGGGATCTCAGTTGCAGGGAGAGAGCCCTATATGCATACAGCTGTAAGGGTACCAACTGCATACAGACACTCATTGAGTGCACATAATCACCACCTTCTATGTGCACTCACCTGGGATATGTCATAAGAACACGGCTTTGAGAGTTAAAGACAAACAAAGGAATAGGACCTTTGAAGAGGAATAGGCAGCCCTACTTCTAAACTGTTGATGAGCACTTCACCACAATAGGCTCTTTTTCACTCCTATGCGTGGAGTTCATTTTGTACGTATTTATTAATTCTTCCTTTCCATTATGTTCAGAAATTTAAAAAAGAACTGTGGGGGAGTCTTGTATGGCTGAAAGAAATTCCCCCTGGGAGAAAAGGCATGGCTAGTATACCCATGTAGACACAAGGGTGTGTGAACCATACAAAAATGCCCCTCACTCCTCCATAATAGTGGTCTTCACTTTTATTTTTTAATTCTCTCTCTACCCACCCTCCTAAGCGTTACTGCTCTCTTTATGTGTTTGTATTTATTCATAACCACTTACAGTGAGTTTGGACTGCTTGCAAAAGAAGTTAGGACAGCCCACTGGCGTGACAAATACCCACAGAAACCAGAAGCAGTAGCAAAGAAAGGAAGGGGCACAAATATGAGTGACAACTTGGAACAAAACAGGCCCAGGTGGAAAGTGCAAATGACTGGTTGAAACCAAGCATCTTATCAGAGTATTTATATCATTTACCTGTTGTGTTTCCTTTTTTTCTCCCTGCTACTCTTTCACCCTAGTCTGTCTTATACCCCTTTTACTGCTCTTATTTCATTGGTTACTGGTTGGCTTCCATTGTACAGGCAACAGTTCTTCAATGTGGCTGCAGTATATGTCTCTACTACTCAAAGGATCTTAGCTACATTATTACTGTTTAGGTACCAGGTCCCTCTCTTTAGCATTAGTTGTAAAATGTCACACACTGTCAGAAGCAAAGTCAGCATATCACTTGGTATTGTGGAATCTTCCTTGCATTTCAGAGCCCTACTCCCATTGGTTGCAAAGGGGAACACACAAAAGCACCTGGAGATCTTAATACAAACACCACAAAATCTACCTGATCTGGTAATTGCACATATGTCAGTGGGAGAATGCTTAGCTTTTAGTTTGAAGGACAGAAACCTGTTCAGTGACCATTAACTGGTACCTGGTGCTAACATCTGCTCATGACAGGCTAAGGTGGCAAGCATCAGGTAGTTGATAGTGTTAGAAAAGCCTACACAACATGGACTTAAAATGCAGGAGAGCCCTGAAAATAACAAAAAGCCAAGAAGTCCCACATACATGGATGGCTTATACTAAATTGCATAAAAATGTTGAGTTCAAAGAACAGTGTTGGTTTATGGCAGCCTGATGGGTTTGTTTTCGGAAACCATCCTCTCATTTTAAGTGACATTCAACTGTGTGTGAAGAGAAGAGACAAGAGAGTGCTGTCTGGGGTTAGGTTAGCGAATGGTTCATTCACACTTACAGTCACACACGTGACATCACTTGATATGATGGTTATTGACATGATGACTATGCATTTCGGAATCAGCTACAAGTTATGCACAATACCTGGTGTGGACAAGAAACTCAGAGCATGTACACTTCCTATCCATCCCCCCTTCCCTCTGCCTCCATGCACAAACTCTTCCCAACGTTCCTAGCTGTCATGGTAAGGAGAGAAAAGTGAGGGGTGGGGGTGGGTTTGGATCTTAACAAGCAAGCGCAAAAGCATATATGCAACATTTCTAGATTCGGTTGCGCACTGGCTTGACAGTGTAACATTAAACAGAGCCAGACCGGGCTGGAAGTGATTATGGGGGGGAGGCTATCAAGGCTCCCAACTTCACTTCTGGAGTGCCAACACGGATCCACATTCCCGACGCCGGAACTGCGTTGCTGGGTCGTTTACAGCCATGCACAGAAAGGCTGTCCCGCCTCACAGGCGCTTCCAAGGGGGGGGGGGGGACTGGGGTGGCCTGCTGGTTGCACCGCGCCAGAGGCTTTGCATCTCCTCTCTCGCGTCCACTGGCAAATCTCCCTCCTGCACTGGTGGCTGCTGCTGCTTTGTCAGCTGCTCGCTTCCTGCTCCAAAACTCTGCCCAGGAGGGTCCACTGGAGGAGCAACAGGGCGCACAAGAGGAGATCGGCCCGCGATCAGCAATGGGAAGAGAGTGGAGGACCTCGGTTGGTCTCTCCCCCTCTCCTGCAGGCTTTAGTTCAGCAGCAGACCCGGGGAGCGCGCGCCAAACACACACTGCCTCCCATTAAAACTCATCAGTTCATCGTATGCTACCAACCTCCACTCCTACTCGCTGCTTTCTCCTGCCGGAGCCATACAGAGGTTGCCAGTGGTGGTCCAAGCCCCTCTGGAGAGAGGGAGAGAGAGAGAGCAGCCCCCAAAGTGCTCCCCGCGTAGCAGCTTGTTCCAGATGTTTATGCAAAGCCAGCAGGGCTCCGCTGCCGACGTTGTCAGCTGTTAACCCTTTCTGCAAAGGGGGAGCAGGAGGAAGAGGAGGAGGAAGGCGAGAGAGCCCGAGGAGGCAGCAGCAGCCCCACCCATCGGCAGCCTCGTCCTCCTCCTGCCCCTCCTCCAGCAGATCTGGGGGTCAACCCGGGGAAAAAGCGAGGGCGCGAGCGGGGAGGCCGAGGAAGGGACCCCGGGGCTTGTTTCCCCCTTACCGCGAGGCGCACGGATCCTGCGAGGCTCCCTACTCCGCAGCCACGGCGGGCACGGGACAGGAAGGCTCGCGCAGCAGCCCGGGCATTCCGTCCGGAGGGAGCTATTTATAGAGCCTGCCGCTGGCAGCACGGCGGCTGCCCTGCCCTAGGATGCCCCCCCCGCTCCGGACCGTGCACACATGCTCCTCTCCCAGCCCGATCCCCAGTGAGTGAGCATGCGCCCCCTGGGCAAGCATGCCCAGTTCCAGCCCCAAGCGCCGGAGGCTCTGGCTCGCCCTTGCCCTGCCCTCTGCCGACCCCGAAGCGGCCGCAAACTGGTACTGAGCAGCCTCAGTTGAGCCACCCCGGCAGGATCTGGGATGGAAGAAAAGCAAGCAGTGACCATCAATCATGACCAGAGGGGGTGATGATGCTCGCGGGGTTGGGCGCATTCCTGAAGGGCAGGTCTGTCGCATGGAGAGCAGAGCCGGCCCACCCGTGAGACTGGCTGGCTGGCTGGCTGTGGGCAGGGGACACTCACCTCTGGCCACCCACTCCCTGGAACGAAAAGGATGAGGCTGCCAGAGTGAAAGTGGGAGAAAGTGTGCAAGAGGGAGAGGAGATGCTCCAGGTCTAGACTACCACTTACCTCTTCCTCTGCCCCCCCTTTTTTCTTCCAGTCCAGAGAATGGGAGGAACCAGTGGCGTAGCTAATGAACATGTAGCCTGATGTCCAGTGCAGAATGATGCCCTGAAAGTGATTTCCAGAAGTGACATCACACTCAGACTTTTAAAAAATGGGGCAGTGGCAGAGCTAAGGTATCTACTACCTGGGGTCAAAGAAGATTTCGTAGTTCCTCCCCTCCACGATCAAGTCAAGTTTAATTTATTAAGTAAATACAAAAGTTTTCTGGTTAATTGGACATAACTTTTGATAGAATACAGATATAGCAACATGGTTTGTTTCATTGCACTCAGCATTAAATTACTTTTCCAATGATATATAACATGATGGTATTATTTGTACATACCAAGGTTCTCACAATTCTGGCCACTAGTGTCAAACTCAGCTTGTTACCGCCCTAAAGCTTATTGCCCAGTTCAGTGGTTCTCAAACTTTTAGCACCGGGATCCAGTTTTTAGAATGAGAATCTGTCAGGACCCAGCGGAAGTAATGTCATGAATGGAAGTCACATCATCAAGCAGGAAAATTTTTAACAACCCCAGGCTGCAATCCTACCCACACTTATCCAGGAGTAAGTCCCATTTACTATCATTGTTAAAAGCATATACATAGTAGCTTGTAGAAAGTACAAGTCTGTAACATTTCCCCAAATGCAGTCACATACCATGGTAGCATCAAGTCTAATATGGTGGGCCACTGTGAGATACAGGAAGCTGGACTAGATGGGCCTATGGCCTGATCCAGTGGGGCTGTTCTTATGTTCTTATATATTAAAAATAAAATATTGAAATGAATGGGGACCCACCTGAAATTGGCTTGCAACCCACCTAGTGGGTCCTGTCCTACAGTGTGAGAAACACTAGCCCAGTGCAATTGCCACCCCTGCAGTCCCTTAGCTAGGCCACTGGGAGGAACAGAAGTTGGCAGGCACCAGGAATGGGGGGCATCATTTGGCTCTCCACCCCCCCCCCCATGCACTATGAGGTCTTGGGCCAGCCCTGATAGGTAGCTAACAGCACAATCCTAACCTCTGGATTGGGCAGGCACAAGTTAATTGTGCCAACCCGGGGGTGTTGCAAATGTGCTGTAAGGTATGTTTGCTTTGACTCAGGGAGGCGAGTGCAACTCCTTGCACTGGCCTCCCTATGCCAGATCCAGGCCCGGCAGGGTAAATTTGTGTTGGCCAAGCTTGGCTGATGCAGGGATCTAGTGGGGGCATGGGGAGGGCAGGGAGGAGGCATTTTGGGGTGGGGGAAAGGTGGGTGGGTGGGGAGGGGAAGGCAGAGTCAGGATCCGGCAGTTACTCCAGATTCTGACCCCGTTCCCCAGCAGTGCAGAGCAGACTTTGGCTGCTCCAGTGTACTCAGATTTACACCATCTCCTGAGGTGGCACAGTTCCGAGTAGACCCATTGGGGCCAGTGCAGCATGACACGGGGTAAGGGGAGAGTTTTCTCCTTTGCTTGGGTGGCACCTTTACTGGCCCCAAACTTGTGCTGGTTGCAGCACAGGCCTGCATCCAGCAAATTAAACAATCTAAAGGTACAGTCCTAGATACACTTGGTCCCAAATCCTAACCAACTTTCCAGCACTGGCATAGCAGTGCCAATGGGACGTGTATTGCATCCTGCAGTTGGGGGGCACTCATGGAGGCCTCCTCAAAGTAAGGGAATGTTTGCTTCCTTACCTAGGAGCTGCATTATCCTTATGTTGGTGCTGGAAAGTGGGTTAGGATTGTGCCCTTACTTGGGAGTAAGTTCCATTGAACTAAATAGGACTTACTTGTGAGCAGGTATGCATAGGGTTGCACTGCAAGACTGAAATCCAATACACATTTACCCAAGAGTAAGTTGCATTGAACTCAGTGGGACTCACTTTTTGTGCTCTAAGACCTACGGTATGAAATCCAAACCATGGTCCAAGTGGTTAAAACAACAGGGATTTATAGAGCCATTTAATAATTTGATTTTCTCTGTAAACTGCTTTGTGAACTTTTTTTGCTGAAAAGCAGTAAAAAGAAATTCTTAATAATAAAATTAAAATGTTTGCAACAATGGCTTGTAAACAGCAAGAGAGAGCTTGTTGTCTCTCCCTAGCGAAAGCATTCCAGAATTCTCGTGCCGCTACTGAAAAAGAGGCATTTCTGGTTCTCATGCAAAACTAATCTCAGTCAAAGGTGGACAAGAGTGCATGAGTCATGACTGACCTAACATAAACCACATGTTGGCTGACTAAGGGCCCAATCCTATCCAAATTTCCAGTGACAATGCAGCCATGCCAATGGCGCACACACTGCATCCTGCTGTAGAGGGGCAGTCACAGAGGCTGCCCCTCGTGGTAAGGGAATGTATTTTCCCTTACCTTGGGCATGCCTTATGGCTGCATTGGTGCTGGATTGTTGGTCAGCCAACTCATAAATTAGGTATTTTGAGTAATATAGTCAGGACAATTTAGTCAAGCAATACTCATAATGTCGATAATGATTTGGAAAGAGATGTCTCTCCTTAACCAAATCTCCCTCTCACTAAAGCTGCAATCCTAACCTCACTTCCCTGGGAGTATGTTCCATTCAACACAATATGATTTATTTCTGAGTAGACCTGGATAGGATTGTGCCCTAAAAGTCTGAGTGGGAATTCTAAAACTGCTGATTATGAATATTAAACCGGGGGGGGGGCAGTGTCCAGATTTTTTTAATTTTTTCAGATTAAATCATTCAGAGCACAAGGGTCTATTCTTTGATAATATGGCTTTATAAAAACTAGAGATGTAAGACTGGACAGGAAATCACAAGGATTAATTTTCTTTACAAATGACCAGGCCATTGTCAATTTCAGAGGGCAGCTGGGAAATGTATATAATTACAACCCTTATTTTTCCTCCTGACAAAGATTCTGGGCCCAACAGCTGCATGACAGAAGGTGGAGGGACCTTCCACAAGTGAAACTTGCTTGGAAGACTTCTCCATGCCAGCAAAAGCTGCAGCTGTTGAATGTCATGCAGCAGTTAAAGGCTCAGGAGCATTTCCAGAAAATGATATCTACAACGATATAAATAAATTCACAAATAAAATGTGCGTGTCTTATTAAGGATTCATATCTAATTAGCTCAAAGGCTTTGCGAGTGTGTTTGAGCCAGTTTGATAAACTTGATAAACTGAAAGAAACAAGGTTAGAGGAAGCAAAACATATTTAAGGAATTGTGCATTCTGAAAATATTGATAAGAATGTACCAAAATGTGGAACACTTTGAAGTTTTATTTTGTAGTATTGTAGTTTTATTTTGTTTTATTTGACATTGCATTTGTTGGACCTTTGGTTTTTATAGGAAAAGGTGAACACAGATCCCTAGAATAAATAAATTTTGTCTACCATCTTGAAATGTTTTCTATTCCAAGCTATCAAGGAAAAAAATACATAATTCAGGGCACAATCCTAACCAGGTCTGCTCAGAAGTAAGTCCTATTTTGTTCAATGGGGCTTACTCTCAGGAAAGTGTGGTTAGAATTGCAACCTTAGTTGCATTTAATGTGTCAGATATGTTGATTGAACTTCAGAGATAATTTTGAACTCCTGTTGAGGGCAGTTGCAGGTGCCTTTAACCTAGTTACATCCTTGCATTATGGTCTGGATTTATCTATAGGAAATAGGAGCAGCAGGTTGGATTAGATGGCCTCAAGAGCTCCTCTATGGTAATTTGAATTCTTGTTGTGTTGAAACTTGCCAAATTCTCAGTTTTTAGCTCATATATCCATGGAGTCTATGAGCCATTAAACTATCATGCTGTCTTCCTTTCCCAATAGTGCATTTTCTCGCTCCTTCATTAGCAGACTAAAACCTGGATTCTAAACCCATTTACTTAGAAGTACATCAGCTTTATTTCAATGAGACTGACTTCCCAGAAAATGCTTTGTCCCAGGATGTTGGCCCTTGGATTTCCGGATGAGGTGCTTTAGTTTGAAGAGTTCCCACCAGTGTCCACTGACCTCCTGAGAGTTTATTGTCCTTACCCTGCCACTGGCCTTGATTACAGTCATCAAAGGGAGAACAGTGATGCTCTAGGGATGTGGATGCCACAGGCAAAGGGGCAGGCAGCAGAAAAAGAAGGCTATTAAACAGTAGGAAAGACATGGTTTGAAGAGAGCTGCTGGTTTGGCTCTCCCAAGTTTCAGCCTGTGCAGAGGTGTGGAAAGGTCAATTAGCTCTCCAAATGATGCCCACAAGCCGATCTTGATTAGCAAGCATAAAAATAAGATTAATGGGCAGGATCTACAGCTTTCTGAGCTCCCCCCTCTCTCAAACTTTGGCTAATGTGTTTTAGCTTTGTTCTCAACTCAAAGCAAACTAAAACAACATGTTTTTTAAAGTTCAACTTAGATTTGTTTGTACTGTTAGGATGTAGGGCATCCTTGCAGCCATTCCAGCACAATGACACAAAATGGAATATAATTTTGAGACATACAAAATTATGCAGAGGATGGACAGAGTGGATAGGGAGATGCTCTTTACACTCTCACATAATACCAGAACCAGGGGACATCCACTCAAATTGAGTGTTGGGCGGGTTAGGACAGACAAAAGAAAATATTTCTTTACTCAGCGTGTGGTTGGTCTGTGGAACTCCTTGCCACAGGATGTGGTGCTGGCGTCTGGCCTGGATTGGACAAGTTTCTGGAGGAAAAATCCATTATGGGGTACAAGCCATGATGTGTATGCGCAACCTCCTGATTTTAGAAATGGGTTATGTCAGAATGCCAGATGCAAGGGAGGGCACCAGGATGAGGTCTCTTGTTATCTGGGGCATTTGGTGGGCCGCTGTGAGATACAGGAAGCTGGACTAGATGGGCCTATGGCCTGATCCAGTGGGGCTGTTCTTATGTTCTTAATTTCAGCACTTCAGGGAAATTACATTCAAGTTGCAATACAAATATTTAGGTCTGGAATATCTGTGCACTGTACAGTAGTAGTCTTTCATACACTTCATTGAAAGTAGTCTGAGGATCAGAAACATGAATAGATCTAAAGAACTTCTGAATGAAAAAGTACTCAGAAGGTGTGCTGACAGAAAATTTTACCTGCAGTAGAATTTCTTTTGTCTTTGTTTTTTAAAATCTCATTGGCTTTCAAGAGGGCCAGGAATTTTTTTTGAGACTGTGAGCAAAGGTATGAGTGAGATCCTTTATGTTCCTGTGCTATAGAGTCTGCAGTGGAAGGGTTGTTACTGTAGGCTGAGTGATATCTTTGACCTCAGTCCATTTGCTGCTGCTTGTTTCTAAAAGGAAAAAAAGAACCCTAGACTAGGACTTCTCAGCTTTTTTTTGGGTGGGGCAAGCATGTACCACTTTTCCAGATACCACTGGTACTAAGGATGGCTGCTGTGTACGGAAACCAATGGCATGTCACACAATTGTCCCTACAGCAAAGAGGAGGCTCATCATCAGTAAACAAGAAGCACAGGATGAAGTGGCTGGGTGAGCAGTGGGAGGTGGAGAGCAGGTGCAGAGTGCAGGATAGCCCACCAATGGGCTGCTTCTTCCATTCAGCAGTCAGTTCATGCAGACTCATGGCTGGGTTGGTCTAGCCCTACTTACTAAGGAGTCAGCACACATCAGAATGATTCCCCCCCACACTGAATAGCCAATAATTTGAAGTTCATTAGATGCAGTTGTTTTTACACTTCTTTATAACTGCTTACATGACATTGTAGTATTTTAAAGATGTATATAAGCATTTGTCTTGGATTATTAAGTATCTGGATAATCTTCAATGCATTCAGTGTTTTTAAAAGCTGTGAGGTTGATTTTTAATGTGCATATGCTTATGTTATTGCAAGATGTGAATAAAAATAAATATTTTTTTAAAAGGAGGAAGTGCCACTGAATGCAAAGGGACTAGCTTTTGAGAAATGGTGCACAAGATTCCACTGCAAAGAACTTTAAAGGACTTGCATTGTTAGGCTGTATTGGGCTTTTTGGAGTTAGGTTGCTTCTGCTCTTTTCTCCCCTCCCCTTCAACCTCACACCACAAACATTCTAGTTATGGGCCTGTAAGGAACTGAACCCGTGTGGAAAGGAGAAGTCGCCTGAGAAGCTCACTCTCCTCTTGCATCACAGGGGAACAGTCAGCCAAGCAGGTTTCCACTGCTCCTTTGCGAGTTGCCTTCCGTACTTGGAAAAAAGCAGGAACGAAAGGCTGAGAATAAAACACCTATGCACATTATGCTGCACTGTCCTAAATATCAAGCGTTAAGACATCAATTTCTCTCTCCCTTGCTCAGTGCTAAAACAGGGCATTCAGAGAATGCTACAATTCAATACCTTCTGGGGCGTGACGATGACGAGCATATAACCCTTTCAGCTGCACAGTTTTTAAACCTGAGTAACTTGAACCAAGCCAAGCTATTGGTCCCAAGTAACCATTGAGTAGATCACATCCTGGCAAAGTCTGTAATTGGCTGTTTTCTGTTTTTTAAATAATATATGCACGTATGTATAATGTTATATTTGTATGCTAGCATGCATGCAGTACTTTGCACAGTGAAGGTCCCTGGTTCAATACTTGGCATCTCCTGGAAAAAAAAAAGGTCACAGCTACAAGCCTTAAGTCCTGAGATGCTGACGAACCTCTGCCAACCACAGTAGATAATATGAGATTCAAAGACCAATGGTCTGACTAAGTATAAGGCAAGTTCATGTTTGCATATTCAGCTGCCTTGGGTATTCAAATAATGTGGCCCAAAAAATGACAAGGTGAACTTAATGTATGAAGAGGGTATAGATTTGTCACAAAACCCACTCAAAAATGGTTTTGGGTAACAGGATTATGAGAATTTACCAGATTCCATGTTATTCTACATCTTGATGTCATGCTTCCCTGCACACAGCAATAAATAACCACCAGTCTAAGATCTGAAACTGTGATATTTTGATGTGAAAGATGAAAAGCTACAACATCCAATTGCCACAAGCCACGAGGGTGACAAGCAATCCATTTTTGTGATGAAATCCCTCCTTCTGCAAGTGCTTTGCTGGGGTCTTGAAACACTAACTTTGTTGTGGTTATGTTGCTTTTTGGTGGTTGGTTCCAGTGGGGCCCAGCCTCTTGTATCCCAGGGTGGATTTTAGCTTGCACTAACAGAAAAGCAAAGAGTTCCCAAGTGCTAGTAGGATGGATTCAGTTGCAGGAAATATCAAATGCTATTATCTCCAGCTCGGTCTTTTAGTGTCAGCTAGTTACTGCAACTTTTTCTTGTAAATGTGGAAACAGGAACTGCTTAGTCAGCTTCAGTCATCATGTTGCCTCTGGGAGAGAGGAAACCACAGCAGAGAGGACAAATATAAACTTAAGGTTAATGGAACACCGAAAAAGTTTGAAGATTCAGTGCTAAGAACAGAAGGAACACCATTGGGAGGTTTTTAAGATTTACATTCCACAGCCTGTAACCTAACGAAACGGTAGATCAAAACAGAATGGACCCCTGCAAATGTTCATTCCAACAGCGAATTCCAGGAAACCGAGCCAAAATTTATCTAGATTTAGCTCAGTTGTAGTTTGAAGTTATACAGTTTCTATTTCTGTTGGCTTTAATGCAGAGGCGTAGCTAGGTCATTTAACACCCAGGGCCCATAAATTTTTGTCACCCCATATGACATAATTATTTAATTATTACTAATTAATTATTAATTATATTATTAATTGATTGATTCACATTTTTATACCACCCTTCCTCTAAGCAGCTCTAGGTGGTGTACATGGTTCCTCCCCCTTTTTTGTCCTCACATCAACCCTGTGAGGTAGGTGACACTAATAGTAATAGTCATGACATGAAATGAATAATAATAATGGCCAGAAAATAAATGCAGTGAATATTTCCCCACAAGCAATGGATGAACTTCTGCATCAAATGGTATATAACATGATGGTATTATTCCTAAAAACCATGATTACCAGATTGATTTGGTCACTAGGGCAGTGGTTCTCACACATTTAGCACCGGGACCAACTTTTTAGAATGAGAATCTGTCAGGACCCACCAGAAGTGATGTCATGATCAGAAGTGACAGCATAAAGCAAGAAAATTTTTAACAATCCTAGGCTGCAATCCTACTCACACTTATCCAAGGGTAAATCCCATTTACTATCATTGTTAAAAGAACATACGTAGTAGCTTGTTAAAAGTACAGGTCTGTAACATTTCCCTAAATGCAGTCACATACCATGGTAGCATCAAGTCTAATATATTAAAAATAAAATATTGAAATGGATGGGGAAAGGAGATATTTTACCCCGGTTTTTGCATTGCATTCTGCAGGAAATTCCACATCCAATGGCATATAGCATGATGGGGTTACTCGTAACCTCTGCCATGTTAGCGATGTTGGGTCATTTGTGGTTTCACCCTCCCCAGGCTGGTACCTGGGGCCGCCCCCTGCTCATCGCTAGCTATGCCACTGCTTTAATGTACCAAAAATAACAAAATAAAATAAAAAGGCAGAATTAATTTAAGATTCATCACTGTCTTTCCAGATTTAAAAGAATAATATAGATGTGTGTGAGCTTTAACAGGAAAAAAAGACATAGTGGAATCTCTCAAGAGGGGTAGGAATGTCATCTAAACAGGTTACACATGGATATGAGTGGCTGACAGTCCTATCCTCCCACGATTGTTGACAATGCAGTTGCACCAACAGATCACAGGCTGCATCTAATGGTGGTGGTAGGGAACAAGAAGGCCAATCAGAGGTAAGTAAAAATGTTTTTTACTTAGGTAGGCCTTCTGGTGGCCTATGGGTCTCCTTGGGCCCACACCAGCTGCATAGCTGGTGTAAATTCTAGGAGAGAAAGAAGAGGGGGTTGACCTAGGAGAGGGGTGGCATGGCCTGAGAAAGAAAGAATAGGATCCTGGCTCAAGTCACTGCTGTCAGGATCCATCCCACCCTCTCTCAAATGGCTCCCTGTCCTCCCCTATCCCTGCCCATGACACACCCCCACTGCCAACTCACCTGGGTTAGCACGGTTCAGGCACTCCAGCCATGAGCAGACAGTTGTCAGCTCTGAATGCCCAGCAACGGCATGGCGTTTGCACTGTCGCTGGGTCTTTTATAACAGTGGAACCGAAGTTCTGCTGTTGTAGAAAGCCTTGAGGATTGGGCCATTAATCCCATATGCACATCAGCTCATTTCAAATCAATATGTGTAAATGCAGGTGGAGTCTGTCACTGCAGTGCTGCCGTCCTACACGTTGATTGCCAATGATTAAAATGAATAACAGCAATACAACGCAGGAAAAAAGAGAAACCCATATAGTGTAAGAGTGACAGCAGTGGAAGCCATCTTCTGTGCGAAGGCCTTTAAAAACATCCTGTCTCAATGCCATTCCTGAATATACGTTAACTACACATTTGCTGCTCACACACTAAGAACACAGAGACATGCTGTAAGGCACGTTTGGGGCCTTAGTGCTGGTGCTCCACTGGTGCTAGCCCAGCACTCAGTGGTCGCGCAGATTGCCAAGCAGCGGAGAGGTAGGTGAGGGTGTGGGGGGAGGCGGGGAGGAGGTGTTCTGGGAAGGTGGAGGGGAGGGCGGGGAGGAGGCATTCCGGGGGCAAGGAGCGGGGCAGGAGGGAGGCCGAAGCTCCACCGGATCCAGAGCTTCCCTGTTGGGCTCACTTCCTGATACAGAGGCTCTTGATTCTATGCTGACCTTTGTGTCACCATAGAATCGAGAAACCCCATTGTGGGGCTACTCGGTTTATCCAGGGGGAGGGGACAAAAGTGCGCCAGGCAGCTCAAGATTGGGATGTTAGTCCCTAAAACTTCTCCTATTGGTGCTTCCTCTATCTTTTCCTCTTCTTTTTGTTGATTTTGGTCCCATATTCACAAAACTGAAGTTTCAGGAGGTTGCTTTAATGACTTTTATTCCTTTATGGAATAAGCAGTTGTGTGGATAAATAGTTGGTATATGATAAATCAATTAATCATATACAACTATTTATCCTTACAACTTTTATTCCATAAATCTGCGGTTTTCAAACTCTCCGGGAGTTTGAAACCCGCAGTAAGTCTTTGCGGGGGCGGGGGGAGGCAGCAGGGGAAGGGGGAAGGCAGCGACGCGATTCCCAGGATTGTGTTACTCAGGGGGCTGCAGGGACTGGGATGCACTCTCCAGTTCCTGCAGCAGCCTGCGCGAGAGCCTGCAGGGTGCCCCAGGTCAGGGAAAGGGAGAGTGGAGTGATCTACTCTGCCTCCGCAAAAGGGGAAGCGGAGTGTGATCGCCCCATTCTCCCTTTCCCTGACCTGGGACGCCCTGCAGGCACTCATGCAGGGCTCCCTGCACCCCCGGGAGGCTGCAGGAGGCTTGAGCAAGTGCACCCAAGCCCCTACAACCTCCCTGAGCAGCGCGATCCTGCGGATCACGTTGCTGCCTTCCCCCGTCTCCTGGCTGCCCCCGCCCCTTAAGGGGGCAGAGGCCAGGACCCACAGGCTGGGGCGTTGCGACGCCCCAGTTTGAATACCACTGCCATAAAGGAATAAAATTCAGTTAAGCAACCTCCACAAACCTCAATTTTATGTAGCTTTAAAAACATCAGATTAGCAATGTTTTCTAATACAAATGGTTTCCTTTTGTTATATATTCCACTCAGTTCATTATACCACAGCATTGCATGGCATACAAATATTCAAGCCACCTATTTTAATGATCAAATACTAGACAAAAGGGGGGGGGAAATCACTCATAATGTTCCATGAATGTTATTTCTTCAGGTTTTCAATCATTGGTTCTTACGGCCTCTGAGTTAATTTGTAATCAGTTTGTAAGTCCAGAACAGATTAGTTCTCCCTGTTTTATGACCCATTCGCTTCATTATTCAATTCACCATATAATATAATCAACTTTATCATGCAAGGCATTCAATTTATGCTTGGAGAGAAAATAAGAAAAAAAGTAGTGACAAAAGACAGATAATCACTAATAATCCAATTCACATACAATAATTCCCAAATGGAAAAGTTCATACAGAGTCCACCAGTATAGCCCCATCTTTCGGTCTTTTAATTCTGTTCCTTATCTCTTCTTAATTCAGTTAGGGCCCAATCCTATCCAACTTTCCAGCACTGGTGCAACTGAATTGCAGTCCCGAGGTAAGGGAACAAATGTTCCCATACCTTGAGGAAGCCTCTGTGACTGCCTCCCCACCATGGGATGCAGTGCTCGCCCCATTAGCATGGCTACACAGGTCCTGGAAAATTGGATAGGATTGGGCTCTTAGGCTGCAATCCTATCCACACTTAGTTGGGAGTAAGTCCCATGGACTTTAATGGGATTTACTTATGAGTAGATATGCATAGGATTGGGCTGTTAGTCTGCTATTTACAAGTCCCAGCTGAATGTCTCTGTTCATTTTTAACTGTTCTTTTTCAAGATTGCAGGTGAAACTAACAAATCAGGTAATGACCAAGGCAAAATTACCCCAATGGGTCTTAATTCATGTTCAAAATATTTTCAAAAGCACCAGTGGTGTCACCAGGATTTGCATCACCCGGTGCGGGAGGCCTGCGCGTCACCCCATGCAGTGGGCGGGGCAACACCCCAGGTGGTGGGCGTGGTGATGTGCCATCGCCGCACCCCCACTGGTTTTTTGGCTGTACCTTTTGTTAAAACACAGATATTTCAATGTCGTTTGTTTCATTGCATTCTGCATGAAATTACGCATTGATTGATATATAACATAATGGTTTTATTCCCCCAAACTCTTTTAGTGATTTTGAAAACTTGTAGAGTCACACACACACACACACACACACACACACACACACACCATGTCAACTTACTAACACCTTATTGCAGCAGTTCTCAAACTTTTAGCACTGGGAACCACTTTTTAGAATGACAATCTGTCCAGGACCCATTGGAAGTGATGTCATGGCCAGAAGTGACATCATCAAGCAAATTAAAATAAATAATTATAAATAATTAAATTAAAAGAAAAAAATAATTACATAAGGGGGAGCCAGTCCTGTTCCACCAAGTGAATCTACTCTGAAGTAAGTCCTCTTGTGGTCAATGGGGCTTAGTCTCAGGAAAGTGTGGGTAGGATTGCAGCCTGTGAGCCCAATCCTATGCATGTATACTCAGATGTAAGTCACATAGTGGTCAATGGAGCTTATTCTGTAGCCTGCCTGCCTGCAATAACCCCCCCCCCCAAAAAAAAAAAATCAGTGAGATCTTCAGCCCTCCCCAGTGCCCAGTTTAACGTTCTTCTGTTTCAGGCATATCAAGATAAAGACCCACCTGGCTTTGCATGTGCAAAATAGAAAACTTCCCCTGATCAGTTCAAGCCACTTTTTGTCCTTTTTAGTGTGTGTGGGGGGGGGGGGAGGCTGCCTTCTGGAGCATTTGTTGCACTCCAGCTCCAATGGATTGGGACCATTCTGCTGTCCTCACATTCCCCTTTGTCTGGCCTGACCACCAGACAAGGCACGTCTGCGGCTGCTTTGCTTTCCATAGGGCTCAATAGACTGCAGCTGGGAGGGAGGCAGGGACCTCCTCCTCCCTTTTGTGTTTTTGGGAGCTGCATTCATTGGATCGGGACCATTCTGGTGTAATTGGATTCCTCTCAGCCTGCCCTTTCCGATGGACTATGGCAAGTATGCCTACTCACAAGTAAATGCGTGATACAGCTCACTTTCACTTTCCATAGGGATCCATTCATTTTTTCTTTCCTGTTTTTTGGCCATAACTTTTGAAGGAAAGGAGCTATTTCGATTATGTTTTTTGCATTGCGCACCGCTGGACTTTCCACATCCAACAGTGTATGGCATGATGGGCTAACTCCTGTAGCCACAATGTTAGCGCATCCTCCCCCCAGGGTGCGTCACCCCCCAGTGCGTCGCCTGGTGCGGCCCGCACCCTCCTAGTGACGCCAGTGAAAAGCACCAGTCAGCCTAACCACAGCAACTCTTTATTTTATTTATTTAAGGAATTTATACGCCTTTCCACCCTGCTTAATGGCCCTCAAGGCGGCTTATAGAATAAATAATGCATAAATACTAAAACATTAATGTAAAAACAATTAAAACTATCAAAACAATAAGAAAACATTTGCAAAACTCTGGCCCATGGCCCATAACCAGCACAACACCGAAGTCTTCCCCGCTGTGAGCAGCACTTACCATTTGGGCGCAACGTCCACAAGAAGCACATCCAATCGCTGTAGCATTTGACCCATGTGATCTACTGCGCATTTGCATCTGCCTGGAAATTCAGGTGCAAAGCCTGCTGGGACAGTGGGCTACCGATGCAACTGCCCAGAGCATCGCGCTGCAGCAATTGGGTGGTCCTCTTGTGAGCATTGTGCTGGAACGGTCACTGCTGATATGAATGGGTATACATTAGCTACATTAGCTAGTAGCGTAGCTAATGTTCGCGTATCCTGATGCCAAGTTCAAAATGTTGCCCCAGAAGTGATGTCACAACCAGAAGTGACATCACACCTGGGGTTTAAAAGAAATGAAAACTGGGAGGAATCTATCTCCTCCCCCGAGCTGCTCACCACCCACTTGCTCTGCTGTCTCAGTGACATAGCTAAGGCATCTATCTGCTACCTGGAGTCAAAGAAGATTTGTAGCCCCTCCCAGATAAAATCAGATTTAATTAAGTAAATAAATGAAAAGTGTGCCCCTGAACAATCAGTCTTATAGGTCAGTTTTGAGTTAAGCAAATCCACTTTTAGTTCCATAAGGCAGTTGTGTTTTCATTTTCTGGTTAATTGGCATTTTCTGGTTAGATTGGTTAATCTAACTTTTGATAGAATACAGATATTCCATAGCAATTTGTTTCATTGCATTCTGCATTAAATTACCTTTCCAATGATATATAACATGATGGTATTATTCATATGTACCAAGATTTTCACGATTTTGGTCACTAGTGTCAAGCTCACTTTGCTGCCCCCCTAAAGCTTGATGCCCGGTGCAACTGCTACCCCCTGCACCCCCTTAGCTACACCACTGACAGGAACTGCTTTTTCAGTGCACAGCAGTTGCGAGTTTGCCGACCGCTGCAATAAGACATAATGAGATCAACTGGATCACAATTAAAATGATGTTTCATTAAAAGCGCCAACTCCCCTGATGTCAACGTTTAGAAGTTTCCCCAAATAAAAAAAAGTCTTGACGCCCTGCCAAAAGGACTCCAAAGTGGGAGCTGTTCTCAATTCCAGGGGGAGAGAATTCCACAGACAGCGTGGGCTGCACAGTTAGAAGGGCCCCTTTTGATGACCTGAGAGAATGGGTAGGATTATATGAAAGGAGGCAGTCCCTGGATCAAAGCCATAAAGGATTTTAAAAGTCAAAACTAGCACTTTGAATTGAGCCCAGAACCGAATCAGCAACCAGTGTAGTCATAAGAACATCCCTGATGGATCAGGCCTCGGGCCCATCTAGTCCAGGTTCCTGTATCTCACAGCGGCCCACCAGATGGCTCAGGGAACACACACAAGATCACAAGATTCTTGCATCTTGCTGCCACCTCCCTGCATTCTGTTTATACTCACACACCCCAGCAATGATACCAGATTGCAATTGGGTTGAACTTGTGCTACTTTATTATACACCGTGATCAATTTTTAATGCATGAAACCTACTGAACATATCTTCCCTCCCTCGCAAGTCTGGGGTAGGTGAAAAAACTGCCATCCACGGCAAATTTGAATGACAGAAAAAAAATTCCTACCCAGCCCTCATAATCAGCAACCAGCTAATCTCAGACTGTTCATACCCATCATGGCTTGTAACCTGTGATGGAGTTTTCCTCTAGAAATCTGTCCAATCCTCTTAAAGACATCTAGGCTGGATGCCATCACCACATCCTGTGGCAAGGAGTTTCACAGACTAATTACATGCTGGGTAAAAAAATATTTTCTTTTGTCTGTTCTAACTCTCCCAATGCTCAATTTTAGTGGATGTTCCCTGGTTCTGGTGTATGGGACTGAAGCAATGGCCCAACTGAGTCAAACTACACCCTGCAGTTCTTTGTATCTTTACGAGATGCACTGAACTTGGAAAAGGGGAAAACGTCACTGCCCTCCTTCCTGTTTCTGTGGTAAGGTGATGTTTAACAGCTGCCAGTTGGAGGGAATGATAGCATTTCCATGGAAGAAGGGAGCATGTTGAGAGCCTCCTGTATCTCATTCTTCTGACACCCTGAAACCTTCTCCACCTTATTCTGGTTCAACAGATGCCCATGCCCAACATGTGTGCAACACGGCTGCCACAAAAGTGGGCTCTGTGGCACACCAGGGAAAGGTCACAAGGGTGAGCAGTTCTCCCTACTCTGCCTCAGACTAAAGACCTAACTCTTCTGTGGCAGAGAGTGCTACTTTTTATCAAATGGGTCACCAATTACATCCAGAATATGCGATGATGCCACGGTTGTCCCTTCCTCATAATCTCTCTCCCCTTCTCTCTACATTATTATTATTATTATTATTAACAGTATTTATATACCGCTTTTCAACTAAAAGTTCACAAAGCAGTTTACAGAGAAAAATCAAATAACTACATGCACATGTATAATCCTTCTTTCTCCCAATGAGGTCTGGGGCACCTTTGCACCAGCCTTCTTATGTTTGCACTCCTGGAGTCTTACTGTTGGCTTCCTGCCAGGGTCCAAGACACTCTTTCATTTTGCCCCCCAAGATATCTCCTTTGGTGTGACTTTTCGCTGTCCTTCTGTGGTACAGTCATCAAAGAATTTCCTTTGTTCTTTTTCCCAGAAGTCAGAGAACTTCCCGTTCCTGTGCAGGAACAAGTGGAAGCTCTTTCATTAATGCCATTTCCCTGTTCCACAGCGGCAACCTTGGCATTTCTCTTTGGAAAGAGAGTTCACAGCTGTCACCAGCCTAGAACAGAATGGGAGGTGGTGACAAATGGGGCCCACTCTGTCTTGCTGCTCAAGGTGCAGACACTGCACTTGGGACATCTCAAGACTCCAGACTTCATGTGAATCTGCTGTCATTGGAATCTTGTGGAGAGCCTGCTTCTGGAGTGGGCTTGGGAGAGCTCTCAAATCAGCAGTTCACTTTCTTATAAAATGTGGGAAATTTCTTAAGGCGAGAGCCTGGTGCCTGGCAAACACTGGTGTCCAGTTTCAATCCAGCTTGCAGTGGGTTGAGTTTGGTTACCAGAGCTGTACACGGGCCAAAGTCTCAATTCTGTTCCTATGTCAGGCATGGAAAATGAACTCTGGTAACCTGTTTTTTTCCCACCTGACTGTCACTCATATTTATTTCATTGCATTCCTCATGAGCAAGGACAGCCTAAGACTTCCTGACACCTGAGGTGGCATGCTCAGGCCAAAGCCTGACCTGTCAAAGACCTGCTCCCCTTACCCAATAATGTCACAGACTCTGCTCCTCTCACTCTCCAACGTTCTAGCTCAACACTGTCCTCCTGTCCGTGATTCCTCTTCATAGACCCCCCCTTCTCCCCTTTCCCTGCCTCTGGTTGATCATAAAAAGGGATGTGTTTGTTTTTTGCAACTTTTTTAAAGGACGAATACCAAAGATCAATAGGACTTTCTCCCCAGGAAGGGATAGGAGGCAGGGCATAGCAAGCATTTACTCCAGATCATTGGTGTAGTCAGCTCATTTGACACCAGGGTCCCAGAATTTTTCATCACCCCGCCATATGAAAAATTATTTATCTATTTATTAATTTATATTATTATTAATATAATATTTAGCTAATTAATTGTTTAATATTTTCCACATTTTTATACCACCCTTCTTCTAAGGAGCTCAGGGTGGCGTGCATGGTTCCTCCCCTTCTATTTTCCTCACAACAATCCTGTGAGGTAAGTGAGGCTGAGTAATGGTTATGACATGAAATGAATAATAATAATGGACTGAAAATAAATGCAGTGAATATTTCCCCACAAGCAATGGATGAACGTCAGTGCCCTCCACTGCTTTTGCTCCCCTGCACATAGCACTCAGTGACATACTGTCCCTGCACCTGGAGATTCAATGAAGCCCTCACGGTTAATTACCACCGATAGACTATAGTCTGCCATGAACGTTTAGAATCCACTTTAAAAGTCATCTAAGCCAAAGTCATCTAAGCGAGTGTACAACACCACCCAACCATCCCACCATTGGCATCTCTAGGTTAGTGTCACCTGGTCTAGTAATTTATGGTGTCACCCCCCCCCCCCATTAACTTTATTTATTTTACTATATTGCAGTACAGGTTACCCAACCAATCAGTATCCCACAAAAAAAAGTGGCCAACTTGATGACACTCACACAATTGAACAGGAGTTTGAGTATTAGCTCTGATACATGGAAAAGGTAACTTCCTCATAATAACATCTTATTGGTTTCATGCTGTGTCATAATAACACCTCATTAGCTCTTAGAACACTCAGACTCATTGGTCAATTTTGAGTTAAAGAAATCCACTTTTTGTGACATAAAGCAGTTGTGTTTTTCTTTTCTGGTTATTTGCCTATAGCTTTTGATAGAACACAGATATTTCAGTGTGGTTTGTTTCATTACCTTCGGCATTAAATTACGCATAAAATGATATATAATATGATGGTATTATTCCTAAAAACCACAATTTCCGCAATTTTGGTCACTAGTGGTGTCACCCCTCCCCCCAGGGGGTCACCTTACTAAAACCTTATTGGTTCCATGCTGTGTCATTGGCTCTTCAAACAATCAGTCCAATTGGCCCATAAAGAAATGTACTTTTTGTTACATAAGACATTTACATTTTTGGTTTTTTGGCCACAACTTTTGATAGAAAAGAAGATATTGCACTCCAATTTTTTCATTGCATTCTACTGTAAATCACACATCGAATAGTATATCTCATGATGGTATTATTCCTACAAACCGCAACTTTGGTAATTTTGGTCACTAGTGATGTCATCCCCCAAGGGTGGCTCCGCTAGCTCCAGAGACCCGGGGAAGGGATTTGGTAGTCTTGAGGCCATGCACACATTTTCCTTTCCTGATAGATGCTTCAGCCCATTCAGCATTTCCTTTCCATTGCTGCTTGAGCTCCCTGTTTCAGCCATTTCTGTCCATCCCTCTCACTGCACTCAGAAGTACACCACATTGATTTCAATGGAATTAAAATTACTTGTGTATAGGATTGCAACCAAGGCCTTTATAAAGTTGTAATCCTCTGCATACTTGGCAATCCCATTGAATTCAGTGGGTCTTACTTCCAAGAGGAAGGCTCAAGCTGCACATGCTAGAAAAATACAATCCATCTTTCCTTATATTGATTATAGTCAACATTAGTTGGGCTGCGCCAGAATAATACATAAAGATGTGTGAATGGAAGCTAGCCACAAGTTGGCATGTAAACAAATTGCTTAGAACTGTAGTTCACACAATCCATATATTTGGGAGGTCTTCTAATGAATGGAAAACCTTCTGGAATGGCAATTTTTTCATTTCAAATAAGTTGTGATGGAAACAGAAAGAACTTTGAACTAGGAAGGGAGAGAGACTTCCAGGTTTAGAGGCCTTGACGTGGATGAATAGGTGTAACTGCATAACTTTATTAATCTAAAGGTGTTCTCACTTGGACTTAGAAATCTGTGTGAAAGAAGTAGGCTTTTAGAAAAACAAACTGCTAAATTATCTCGCTTCATATGCCTGATCTTTTTTCCTTAAAGGTTTTTTAATCCAGTGCTCCATCCCCTCGCTCAAGACCAATGCTTGACATGTAAGTAAAATTGCTAGTGATTTTTTTAAAAGAGTGCAGAAAATTTTTAAAAATTACTTTTCTTTTAGTGAAAACACGTCTGACAGAAAGCTCTTGCCACCCTATCTTGATTCATTCCATACACCCTTTGAGAAAATTGTTCTTCAGGGTCCAGATTTCTATTTGGAAGCCTTTTTTGATGAAAAAATCAAACAAAGAGAAAAAGTTAACAAACCGAAAGAGGCGCTTCTGGTTGAAAGCAAACCTCATAAGCAGGCATTCCCATGAACACCTAGTTCACTCTTACAGCCTAATCCTCTGCTTTCTTCCCCTACTGATGCAGGTGGGCCAAAAAAAGGCTTGTGCTGCATCCTTCTGGTAGAGAGGGGAGTCTTAGAGGTCTCTGCTGAGTAAGACAACATTTGTCCCTTTTCCCAGGAGTAAGCCTCTGAGTGGAGGGGTCTGCTCCTTCACAAAAATACAGGTGCATGTGGACCCAGGCCAAGGTATCAGGTTTGGGAAGGGGGTTTGGATTTGGTGACCAACACAACTGCCAAACTCACCCCCCTTCCCAGACTCAATCTGCCTTCCTCCCCACCCCTGTTGCTACTCTGTTCTACCCTCTCTGCTGCCCCGCTTCCCCCGCTGACTTACCTGGATTGGCAGCTGCTCCATGTTGCACTGCTTCATGTTGGGATGCTCTGGCCCTTAGGATTGGGCTGTTAATTACTGTAAACTGTAAAGGTTGTTCAGCTACTATGACTATTGAAACAGACATGAAACAAACACAATCACAAGAGCACTGATGCACTGGTATGACTTTTTATTGGTATTATGTTTAAAAAGCTTAATTCTCTGCCTTATTTTAAAAATCCTTCTTGACATTGCTACCTATTAACATCCATGACAGTGATATGAGAAGGATACAAACAACATAAAAACCCGTTCAAAAGAGAATGGCGATCATTTCCCCGAGGTTTCTATCTCAGTGTGCTCTTCCCACATCAAATCAGTTACACTGGAACAGTCCAATGCATTTCAAAGGGAATATAGCAGTGAGAAACAGTGTTTGTTGTCTAAATATATATTCTCAATTTAATTTATAGATGTTTTGGAGACAGAGTATACACATTTCTAACAATTAACATTAAAACCCCACCCTAAGCTATAATTAGAACGGTGAGTGTGCATTTAATTGAGACAAAATACTAACTTCTCCTAAGGCATGCAATCATATGAATGTTCCCTTTATAAGGCAGTGCCACTGAAGTCAATAAGGATGGCTGGGGTATGTTTCCCATTTGCTGCTTCTACTTGCTGTGTTCATTATAACAACATTCATTACAAAAAGCCCATGTTGCATACAAGTCAGGAGTTCATAAACATCTGCAGAAATATTCTATTTCCACCACAAGAAGGTGCATGTGAGTCACAGATTTGAGTTATCTCAGAATTTGCTTTGCAGTGAACATTTATGTGTATGTTTTTTTCCCAAATGATGCTTAAAAAAAAAAAAATCAGGACATTTAAATCCCTTTAATATCATAAAATGATGCCATAAAATGGATGCTTAGATGCTTTTAAACATTCTCAAAAATGCTTGCAAGAGCAACTAAAGAATTGTTTTGCAGACATGGCTTTAGTGTGTGTGAAATGACTTCACAACCCCAGAATTGCAATCAACTCCTCTGCTTATCCTCTGCTTATTATGGGTGTGGGTATAGGAGACATCCATCCACTCCCTTGCCAACTTGCTTGATCCCTGACCTACTGCAATAGTGCTAAGAAGATCAAGGGATCTGATAGTATTTCGGGCCCTGAAAATAAATCCCAAAGCAAAGCTGAGATTGAGGGTTTAAAAAAAAATTAAGAAAGTACACCTTCTACAAACTACAGTATTGAGCTAGTGGGAACTCTAAGCAAGTACATCTAAGTAAACATGACTCACATGAAACTTTTAGCATGGCGCTTAGATACCAAAAAGTCTTGAGTATTGTTTGGTTCAGACCAGCCAAGTCTCCCTGCCTTCTACATACCTTACTTACTGTAGAATTTGAAGAATTCAGAACACAGAAAGTAATGAATGGGAGTTACTTTCACTCAGTCATTTGCAGTTTATTTATGTGTTGTAAAGATAGTATCGAGACGTGATTCTGTGCACTTGATTGCTGAAGAGATGGGGGACAGGGCCCAGAATGGGTCTGAGTTCAAAAACTTTGAGAAACACTGGGCAAAGAAGTTTCTGTATTCTAAATTACTGGAGAATAGGAATGAAATCAGAGATGAAATAATCAGCATATGGCTTGGTTGGGCAGGCACATCCTTAAGTGATCAGAAGTGGCCAGTGTCTTAGACTTAGACTGTGCTGATTTTATTCTTGGGCTGGTCTGTGACCATAATGAAGTCTGAATCTGATTCACAGACATATTGAACCCTTGACTTGGCTGACAATCATTCTTATTCAGTGCTGTAGTTAGAGTAACACAGGCAACACTGAACCCATGTTGTTTGATCTTAAATATGAGTTATTTGCACATCAAAAGTGCTTGCAGAATAGTGGGGTTTAGAATCAGATTCAACGTCATCTCCTTGTACCGGATTCTCTTTTTTTGGCAAGAGGGATCCAACAGAAAGCAGTTCAGAAATTGCCAGTTCAGAAATACCATCCTGACATGTTTATTCCCATGATTTTGTTCCCTTTGAAAAGTTAGACTTATGAGGCTGAGAACAGGGTGCAGAATGACAGTGTGTAGATGTGTAGTAAAATACAAGGGTATCACTGTTTGTATGCTGTTTCCTTGGATTTCCAATTTACCCTTCCTGGCTTAATTCAATGAGGCGACCAGCAAAGACGGCCAGCGTTCCTATAATACATACTAACACAAAGATGCCAAGGAGAAGGTGGTCAACCACCATTGCAACAAACTTCCATTCTTCTGCAGCCTGGGAATGAAAAAAGAACAAGAAAAGACCGTTAGAATTATCTTGGGTCTAGTTTTTGGTTGTGCCATTTGATCAGGAGTGCCATAAGGTCCTACTTCCTGAGTCACATGCTTCTGATCGGTTATTCATGCTCTAAGAGGGCATACAGACTCAGAGACAGCAGTGGCGTAGCTAATGATCATGAAGCCCAGTGCCAAGCTCAAAATGTTGTCCCGGAAGTGATGTCACAACTGGAAGTGATGTCATGCTCAAGCTTTATAAAAAGCGCAAATTGGGAGGAACCCACCTCTTCCCCCAGCAGCTCGCCACCCACTTGCTCTGCCACCTCCTCCCAGTCAGTGGCATAGCTAAGGCATCTATCTGCTACCTGGGATAAAAAAAGATTTGTAGTCCTCCCCCCAGACAAAATCAAATTTAATTAAGTAAATAAATAAAAGGTGTGTCCCTGATTGATTCAAGGCACTGTACTGGGGTGAAGAGGGATGAGGGATAGTTATTCTCCCCCTGCTAAATATAAGAAGGGCACCACTTGAAAAAGTGCCTTTTTACCCAGTTAGCAGGGGTGTGTATTATGATATATGGAAATGAGAGCTGACTCATATTGGTTTCATGCTGTATCATGATAACATGTCATTGCAACATGTCAATAATATAATAACATGTTATTGGCTCTCAGAACAATGAATTTCATAGGTCAGTTTGAGTTAAGAAAATCTACTTTTTGTTCCGTAAGGCAGTTTTGTTTTCATTTTCTGGTTAATTGGCCATAACTTTCGATAGAATACAGATATTCCAATGCAGTTTGTTTCATTGCATTCTGCCTTAAATTACCTTTCCAAGTATATATAACTTGATGGTATTATTCATACACACCAGAATTTTCACAATTTTGGTCACTAGTGTCCAAGCTCAGCTTGTTGCCCCCCTAAAGCTTGATGCCCGGTGCAACTGCTACCCTCTGCACCCCCTTAGCTACGCTATTGGGTTGGCTCAGCACTGTTATCAATGAGAATTTGAGATATCTACAATGCACATCTGATCTGCATTGTAAAATGTATCATCTCTAGACCAGTGGTTCTCACACATTTAGCACCAGGACCCACTTTTTAGAATGAGAATATGTCAGGACTCACCGAAAGTGATGTCATGACCAGAAGTGACATCATCAAGCTGGAAAATTTTTAACAATCCTAGGCTGAAATCCTAGCCACATTTATCCAAGAGTAAATCCCATTTACTATCATTGTTAAAAGCATACACATAGCAGCCTGTTAAAAGTACAGGTCTGTATCGTTTCCCCAAATGCAGTCACATACTATGGTAGCATCAAGTCTAATATATTAAAAATAAAACAATGAAATGAATGGGGACCCACCTGAAACTGGCTCACGACCACCTAGTGGGTCCTGACCCACAGTTTGAGAAACACTGATCTAGACAACACAGGAAGTGTAAGATGACACTGCTCTTAAAATGCAATCTGAAGAGGACTAGATTTCTGTACTTCAGAGATGTGCAGGTGGGAAATGAGAACCTATCTTTACCCACGACTTACTTCTGAATAGATATGCATAGGATTGTGCAGTAAGCTCTGTTGTGTGATGCCTGATTCACAAATGTTCAGTCATCAACAAGAGGGAGGGTGAATGTATGTGCATGAATAATGCACCCAAGAAATGATTGCTATTTAAGGAGATACAGATGCAAAAGTAAGCCAAACAGGGAATTACACATTATAAAACATGAAACCAGGGCTTTAATTAAAGCAATACAGGTTGAGACTAATTATTCGATTGGGTTCTGTTCTAAGCATTCAAGTGATTAAAAAAAAAAGACACTATATCAAATCAATTTAAAAAACAAAGTTTCTTTGTTCCAGTGATTGAAAAACAGCCTTGCTGACCTTTTGACTCTAAGATAAGGGTCATTAAGAAGACAACCCATCAGCACTTCACTCAGCCCCTCCCTTTACCAATGCAAAATGATCACCTTTCTTTCATGTGCTGGGGGAAGGGAGGGGTCCGAAGGAGAGAGAAGGATTGATGGATTGTTAGCCTGCTGCCCTCTCTCTCTCTCATTAAGGAGGCTGTTGTTAAAGGACTGTTCAGTTTTTAAAACTGATTTTAAAGGGATGGATTTTTCCCCTTCTCCAGGGATCAGCACATTATTTCTCATTTGCAGAGGCCATTCGTGTTGAGTCAAATCCGCGTATAAAAAATCAGTGTAAAAATAGGCTGGACCTGTACTGCCAAGAGACTGGTCCTGTGGTTCCCAAACTTTTTAGAGGCCCTAAAACCAGCTGCCTGATTTATAAATGCCAAGGGGTGAGGCTTTAATGGTGAATGGGCAGCAGTGCTCTTCCCCAAGAGGCAGCTTGTTTAACCCTTTAATTATGCACATAGCATAATCAGCCCTGTCAGTTTCATGACGGACCAAAAATTGGGTCACGACCCACTGGTGGATCCTGGACCCACTAGTAGTCCTTTATTAAACTTGTCAATTTTGTCAACATGTCAAAGTGGGGAAAAAAAACACCCATCAATGGCATTCCCCCCCCTCTCCCGAGGCCTAGCACACATTTATTCTAGCCATCACATCTCTTTTATTTGTGTCTACAAAACCTCTCTCTGCCCAATCAGTCTGTGGCTGGGAGGCTCTGGTCAGCCCAGAGCATTGCTTTACTCACTCTTTAATTCCATCTGATCATTTGATTTGTCCCTGAATTATTTTCGTGAGCAATTCTGTTTGACTTTGGCCACAGGAGGGAGCCAAATACTGTGCAGCAGCATTTCTTTGAGCACAGAAGTGGAAAGTATGAGAAGTGGGTAAAGCAGAACAACCAAGTGTTTTAGTTAAAAAAATAGAGTCTTGTGGCACCTGAAAGAATGACAAGTTTATAGTAGAATAGGCTTTTGTGGATTACAGCCTGCTTTGTCAGATGTGAGAATCTGCTTGCATTGGACTGTACTTTGGGAATGCTTAGGCTACAATAAAATGCTTAGTCTTTCAGGTGCCACAGGATTCTTGATTGTTCTTGCTGCTGATATGGCTACTTACTCCAAAAGAATTGTGCAGTGAAACATATCACTCAGTGGGGGCAAGGTGAATGACATGTTACGCTACAGCTCAGTGTCATAAAGCTGCCGCTCATGAAGCTGAAGTGAGCTAACTATGGGTCCAGAACATTGTAATTGTGGGGCCTATAAACATAGGGCACTGCAATGCATGTGATTGTGGGAAGTCAAGAAAGCGTTGTCATAGACTAAGCAAATAGTGGCAGTCACATACTATAGATAGGTTCCACATAGGCCTTCAGCACCGTTGGCATGGCTACATTAGCGCTGAAAAGTTGGGTAGGATTGGGCACTAATACTCAAAGCAGCAGTTCTCAAACTGTGGGTCATAAGCCACTTTTTTTGGTGGGTCGCTGGGCCACAATTTTTGGTAGATCTTGAGCCAGCATAACCCAGAAGCCACAAGATAGGTTGTGGTGGTAAAAAGTTTGAGAAACACTGCTCTGAAGTTAGAGTCTGAACCATCTTGGGTACCATATGTGTACATATAGGTAGGTGGTGTGTGTGTGTATAAATGAGAACTAGGCGACAGTTGGGGTGTTCACACATCAAGTAATCCTAGTACAGCCCAATCCTATGCATGTCTACTCAGAAGTAAGTCCCATTAGAGGCAATGGGGCTTACTCCCAGGAAAGTGTGGATAGAATTGGGCTGTGAGTCATTTGAGAAAAAGAAGAGCCTTGTCTGTATTGATGCTGCCAGTGGTTTTTCAATCCACTTTGAGTATTTTCTTTAAAGAAAAATGGAACAGTGCTATTAATTATAGTTGCAAGGAGAGCTTCATGTAGAGTTAGGATTCCATATTTCCTCTTGATCATTTCCCTGAAACCACTTTACCACCCACATGTTCTTTCCTCCTCTATGATTTCGGTAGATGGAAACACTGATTAGATCCACTTCACATTTTAGCACAGCCCACAGGCCTTTTATAATCATTTGTGATTGTTCTTTAACAGCAGCATTAGAGGCAGAACAGGAAGGCCAAGGGTCCATTAGTTGGAAACAGAAGGAGAGGGTCATAATAATGCGCCCAAATTAATAGTGGGTTACTTAGAAACGGGAGATGATTCACATCAAGAAAATGCTCTTACGTTGTTGGATTCTTGGTCTGACTTCATTGTCTCTGCAATGTATTTGATGCCCTCAATCGCACTTTTCACATCTGGGTTTTTAGTCAGTGATGACTGGAAATTCACTGCAGCAGGGCCTTGTTTGCCAGAAATATCTGAAATGTCAATGTCTTCAGTAAAAACCCTTTTCTCCCGCTTATTTCTGGAAGGCCGTTTCATGGTGGAGAAAAACATCATGTTGGGAATGGTGTTGATAAAAACCTGAAATAAATTCATATTCAGTTATTACAGACAGACAGTGGTTTTTAATCAAAGGGAAAGCAGGGTGCAAAACACCATCGCTCTTACAGCCCAATACTAACTAAAAGCACCCCCCACCACTGCAGCCACACCAGTGGAGCACATGCTGCATCCTGAGGAGGGCAGTGACCTCCTTACCTCCTCATGGTAAGAGAACTTTCACTCTCTTACCCTGGGGTAAGTCTCTGCTGCCCAAATGAGGGTGCAATCCTTTCCAGCACTGACATAAGGGCAATGCAGCTCTGAGGTAAGGGAACAAACATTCCCTTACTTTGAGGAGGCCTCTGTGAGTGACACCCAACTGCAGGATGCAGCACGTGTCCTGTTGGCACCACTGTGCCAGTGCTGGAAAGCACTGACATAGGGGGTTAGGATTGCGCCCTCATTCTCTTTAGATCTGTGCCAGCCATTTTGCTGGTGCAGGTCTGAGGAGAGTAAGGCAGAGGAAAGGAGAGAAGGAACTGCTAATCCATGATTAGCCATAATAATTGAAACCTAATCTATATGGGACCACTGGTGTACCTGGGGTGGTTGGAGGGGTGTAAATGTCCTGGAGCGCCACCTGGCAGGGGGCAGCATGGCACCCGCCCCCTGCTACCTGTTTTTTTTTGTTTGTTTGTTTCCGTTACAGGGCCTTTTTTCATTTACAGGATGTTTACAGGGCCTAAGGCCTTCTGGGGACTTCTGAAGGCTTAAAAATGTTCTAGTTTTCATCGGTGGTGTTGTTTTTATATACCGCTTTTCAACAAAAAGTTCACAAAGCAGTTTACAGATAAAGTCAAATAACTAAATGGCTCCCTGTCCCTGAAGGGCTCACAATCTAAAAAGATGCAGAACACCACCAGCAAACAGCCACTAGAGAAGACACTGTGCTGGGGTGAAGAGGGATGGCTACTCTCCCTCTGCTAAATATAAAAGGAACACCACTTGAAAAGAGTCTCTTGTCCAGTTAGCAGGGGATAATACACTGTCTTCAGAATCCTTTGAAATGTCCTATTAAGGAATCAAATGCCATCAGGTCTAAACTATCCAACACTACACAACACAGACTTTTCAGTTGATTCAGTTATTTTTCGTTTATGTTAAGTTGATTTACTTCTTTGCCAAGACAGACAAGCTCCCCCATAGCACACCTCACCTTTCTTATCCACTGGGGCATAGTGTGGGTACTCGGGGAGTGATGATGTGTGTTGATCGAAATGACAGTGAAGATGATTGAGGCTATGACAAATACCATGGTGAACAACATATATTTACCAAGCTCCCCCATAGCACACCTCACCTTTCTCACCCACTGGGGCATAGTGTGGGTACTTGGGGAGCGATGATGCGTGTTGATCACAATGACAGTGATGATGATTGAGGCTAAGACAAATACCATGGTGAACAACATATATTTGCCAATCAAGGGCACTGCATTGGAAGTTGAGGGAATGAGCTCCACAATGACCAGAAGAAACACCGTCAAAGACAGGAGGACAGAAATGCTCAGGGTCATCTTCTCACCTGGGATAGGGAGGATACAACAGAAGGAAATTAGCTGGGATATGGAACAGAGAGGGATGTTCTGACTCTGAGGCCTCAATCCTATACCCTGCCACCAGCACCAATGCAGCCACACGTTGCATTCCTATGGGGGGGGGGGGAACAACCAGGAGGCAAATGGGAGGTTAGTACAATATTATAACTTCCCATTTGCCTCCTAGTTGCCCTCCCCTCACCATAGGATGCAGCACGTGCCTTTTTTGTGAGGCTGCAGTGACACTGGTGGTAGGGGATAGGACTGGGGCCTCAGAGTCAGAAATATATTTTACTTACCTCTGCGTAAGCCCTGGGCCACCTTGGGCATATGCCACATATTTCGGTGGCATATATTTTAGGAGAGAAAAGGGGTAAGGATGTTTTTGAAAGAAGAGGTAAAATCCAGCGTGCACCATTGCCACTGGATCTGCCCCTTGCTGACCTGTCCCCATCTCTGGTTCCTTCTCTGGAATACCAGGCTCCACCCCTGCCCCTTTCATGATCTGTTCCAATGCCAACTTACCTACTCTGGAGCAGGTTGCCAGTGCAGCAGTGGGCCACTGCTGCCGTTGCCACCATTTATGGCAGCGGCTGCAAAATGGCCACTGCTGGTGCACTGTGTGCGCTGCTGTCTGACCTGTTACAACAGCAGAACTTGTAACTGTTGTAACTCAGCAGACAGGTTTGGGGCATGAGTGAGATATAACAGATGAAAACCTTCAATGCAAAGTCAGTTTGTGTTAAGGGCTACTGTGGGACAGTGCTTTCTGTGTGGCATTCCCTCCAATGATATGTTCATCAATTTTTTTTTTCTTTTTATTTAGGAATGCTATAAGATTGCATTATATTCCAGCAAACATTTGGGGCCTTTTGAGTTATGGTGCAAGTCTTATCATCATCATTATACACATTTCTATAGTACTTTATAGTGTTCAAAATGCTTCATATACATTATCTTGCATGCCTTTCTGTACAGTAACAAATTACAGTATTAGTAAATTATTGTCTTGGGTATTCTGACCTTGATTTTACTGCACATTTTATGACAGTGGGCCTCACATGCCTTTGAGTATTTTAAAGGCAAACGCTAAAAGAAATTCCCCAAACATTTCCCATTAGGGCCAGGAAGTTTACCTTAAAGAAAAAAGATTGGGTGCCCCCCCCCCACCATATCAAGAATTCACACACAGGCATGTACCCACAGAGGATGCACAGTGAGTTTTAATTTAAACTTCTCTCATGTAGCTGCGTAAGTCAGCCAGCAGAGGGCAGAGACTTGTTTCTGCCTATGAGTCAGTTGCTTGAAGCAATGCACCTACCTGAATCTGTGGGCAGATAAAACACTAAGCCAGTTAGGAAGGAGAAGAGGAGACAAGGGATAATGACATTGACAATGAAGTAGAGAGGCAAACGTTGCATCTGGAAGTGATAGGTAATGTCCAGATATGGAGTACCAGGACAGCAGGCATACGTAACGCAGTGCGGCCAGCCACGGTAAGATTTCATCACCCACTCTCCGCTCTCCATGAAGTTACTCAGGTCTGGCTCCTCATCTTCCTGGGGGGAAAAACACGAACCTTTAAGGAACACAATAATCAAGGCTTGATGCTACCTTACATTGCAAAGAAGTTCAGATCAATTCAAATACCATCTTCATAGTTTGCTAACAAACCAATACCTTATTCTAATTTATTTATTTTTTGCAGAAATCCTTGATGTTTTACTGTGCATAATGTTGAATTGAATACCTGAAAAGGAAGAATTATGCAGCTTAAATCTATTTGAAGGGTTGGCCCAAGGTCTCCTGGAGTCTGAGTGCATTCTCCTGTTGCAATGCATCAGCTGTCTTTTCAGCCACTCTAACCCACCAGTCTCCTTTCCTCCGCACTTCCTTCTCTGCTCTTTCTTTCTTTTTGAATTATGAGGAAAGGCAAAGACACTTGGGTAGAGCCGAGTGACTTCCATGTCAATCCACTTCATTTAACCTCTCACATAGACCAGCTCTGTCTGTCTGTCCTTATACCAATGTTTGTTGGCCTGAATAACCCTTTGGAGCTCCAACAATGTAGCTGTATTGCACAAATATATCCTTCTCTCAGCTTCTCAATGACATTTACACGGTTTTTCACTCTTCCCGCAAGGAGCTCAAGGCTGTGTACAAATCCACCCCCTTCCCTTTTATTCTCACAACAAATCTATGAGGTAGATTAGGCTGGGAGATGGTGACTGGCCCAAGGTTGCCTCTTTTATTTATTATGAATATTTATGTCCTGCCTTTCCATTCTATAGAAAATGTTCAAGGGAGATTATAGCATAAAATAAATATCCCCTACAATCAAACATATCACAAAAAAACTATTAAACAGCACTGAATACGTAAAGCATATTAATACTTCCCCCTCCAAGTGGTATAATAACATTCAGAACTATCCAGGCAAAAATAGTAGAATTGTTGAAAGCCTTTTTGAACAGGAACATGGTAGAGGAAAACTGCCAGAGAAGGGCCTGGGGAGTTGGGAGGGAGTTATAGAACCTGAGCACGAGCACAGAGAAGGCTCTCCTCTGTGTCCCAAGCCTCTCCTCCTCTCGTTCCATGCCAATGGGACATGCAATGCATCTTGTGGTGGGGGGACAGTCACAGAAGCCTCCTCAAGAGGCTGCATCGCAGCTGCATTGGGACTGGAAAGTTGGATAGAATTGGGCCCTTAGACTGCAATCTTACACTTATGTGGAAGTAAGGCCACAATCCTAACCAATTTTCCTGCATTGACATAAGGGCAACGCAACTCCGACCTAAGGGAACATCTTGAGGAGGCCTCCGTGACTGCCCTCCAATTGCAGGATGCAGCACATGCCCCACTGGCACAGCTATGCCAGTGCTGGAAAGTTGGTTAGGATTGCACCCTAAGTCCCTTTGAAGTTAATAGGACTTACTTCTGAGTAGACATGCATAGGATTGTAGTGCTAGCATTCCAGTAGGTTCATATGGGAGGGCACGGTCCTTCAGGTGCTTAGAGCTTTAAAGGTCAAAACTAGCACTATGGAATGTGCTAGACAGGAAGTCAATGCAGTTCTTGCAGCAATTGAATCAAAGTCAGAACATTCCAAAATGTGGAAAAAACTAGAACCCACAAAAGCATCTTAGCATAAGCTAGATCTGTGCGTTTAATTTCATGTGTCTTATCAGGTACCTGTCTTTCCTGAACATCCTTGACAAATAACAACATAGCAAACTGCAACTGTAGAGACCTTCAAAAGCAATTTGTGATATGCTAAGGCAGTCTGCTGGCCAAGATCATCCCCCCAACCTGTGTACACATGAAGATGTTTCCTACACAAAGTCCCATCTGTGGTATGATCAAGTTCTCAGGATCCTGGCCTCTGTCCCATATTCCCACCTGTCAAGTTGTAACCTACCGGGAAGATGACAACAACTGTGCCATCATAGGTCCACGTGCCAAACTTCATGCTGCAGTTCTGCTCATCGAATGGAAAGTGAGTGACTATAATCTCACAATAGCTTTTAAATATGGCTGGAGGTGTCCATACAATGTGGCCTGTGTAGTTTAAGAGGACCTTGGTAGTCTGGACAATAGAAAAATCACCATCTGCACTGCAAAAGGAAAGGAAAGGCCAATAGTAAAGCCTTTAATCAATGTGAATTGCAGTGTTTCAATACATTTTGGGGAGATTTGGGGGCAAAAATAGTAGCATGTGTTTTAATACCCAGTTTCGGGGCGGTCATGGAGGACTCCGCAATGTAAGGGAATATTTATTCCCTTACCTCCGTGTTGACTTTTGATCCAGTGTTTTTTGACCGAGATGAAATCAGCTGAAGATTTTCGATAAAACATCAATTTAACAAAAGAATTGAATTTTCAACATTCTTTGTAGTTGTTTTGAGGATATAGTATGCAGTTTCCAGTGTCTAGCATGGACTAATCTGGTAGCAACCAGCAAATATAATTCTACTTTATGCAGTACCTCTTTGCCTCTTCTGAAACAGAATGTTTGCTTTTCCATCTAGACATGTTAAAGAATCACAGAGATCTCTGCAGACGCGTGTGGCCTCTGGGAACCAAGTGCCTCGGGAACTAAGTGCCAGGTAAGGCACAAGAGTTTAGCATCTGGGCGAGGAGAAGGCAAGGAGACCTCTGAGTTTTGGAGAAGGAGAGGAGGAGGAGCAGGAGGAGGAGGTAAGTGTACTCATTCTAACGCTTTGTCTTTCTAACTCCCTGTCTTCTAACCTTAACCTTACCTGTAAAGCAACCTTAAATCAAAATTGAAAGTTAGCACCTAAGGGAGATACATAGGGCTACTCGTGAGTAGGAGCAGAGTCCTACTCGTGAGTAAGAGCAGAGTCCTACTCATGAGTAAGAGCCCAAGGGTCAGGCATTTAAATCAAAGTTGAAAGTTAGCTGCACCTAAGGTAGCACTTAATCGAAGGAAGGGAGGAGGATAAAGTGGAAAGCAGGTTTTTCTACTTGTTTAAATTAAACCTATACTTAACCCAGGTTAAACCTAATCTAAGTTAGAACATAACCTAAACAGGTCAGTAAATTGGGACAGTAAATTGCAGACGCGTGTGGCCTCTGGGAACCAAGTGCCTCGGGAACTAAGTGCCAGGTAAGGCACAAGAGTTTAGCATCTGGGCGAGTTCAGCAGCAGGGCGAGGAGGCCAGGGCCCCATACACTGCCCTTCCTCTTCCCTAGAGAAAAGGGCTGCTATCCAGTGTACGGTTTTTAAAAGGACCCCTAAATAAAACAACAACAACAACAACAACAACAAAAAAGCTATGCAGTCAGACAGCCAGCAGCAGGGTGGGGGCTATCCAGTGTTCTGCATTGAGTGCCACATGTATGATTATATGCTTCTGGGGCATAAGTCATGGGTGTGTCCTCGGTGCAAGGAGCTCCAGGCTCTCAGGGAACGCGTCCGCTCCCTTGAAGCCTTGGTGGCCGAGAAGTGCAGGCAGCCAGAGGAGGACCGTGGGGAGACTTCCGGGGACGATCAGGCTTCGTCCCAACCTCAGGCGTGCAGCTCCTCGGCTGCCCGGGTGGGAAGTCTCGGGACTGGAGGACGTCATCCTGGAGAGGAGGGAAACAATCCCCTAGGGGGGACCCCTTCTCCAGGGGATGGGCCCGTATCCGAGCGCACTCGGGATACTCCTCGGCGGGAGGGGGGTCGGGGGCTTCTTGTAGTGGGGGATTCGATTATTAGAAACATAGAGAGGGGGGTTTGCGACGGATGTGAGGACCGCATGGTGACTTGCCTGCCTGGTGCGAAGGTTGCGGACATCACTTCTCGTCTAGACAGGCTAGTAGACAGTGCTGGGGGAGAGGTAGCGGCTGTGGTGCATGTCAGCACCAACGACGTGGGCAAGTGTAGCTGGGAGGTCCTGGAGGCCAAATTTAGGCTTTTAGGCAGGAAGCTGAAAGCCAGGACCTCAAAGGTAGCGTTCTCTGAAGTGCTACCTGTTCCACGCGCAGGGCCAGCTAGGCAGGCGGAGATCAGGGGTCTCAATGCGTGGATGAGACGGTGGTGTAGGGAGGAGGGGTTTAGATTCTTTAGGCACTGGGGAACGTTTTGGGACAAGCGGGGCCTGTACAAGAGGGACGGGCTCCATTTGAACCAGAATGGAACCAGACTGCTGGCGCATAACATTAAAAAGGTGGCAGAGCAGCTTTTAAACTGATCCCTGGGGGAAGGCCGACAGGAGCCGAGGGGCATCCGGTTCGGGACTCCTCATCCCTATGGGATGAGGATGGGGAGGTTAGAGAACAACAAGACAAAGGCAGGGTAGGAGAAGAAATTGGGAAAGGTAGGGTGATGGAATGTGATAGACGGTTTGGCACAATGAGAGGATGCGGGGACAAAGGAGCGAATAAGCAGCCCATCCTGGGGCATTCCGTGTATAAATGCTTTATGCGAATGCCCGAAGTCTACGAGCAAAGGTGGGAGAACTGGAATATCTGGTGACAAGGGAAAATATTGACATAGTGGGCATAACGGAAACCTGGTGGAATGCGGAGAATCAGTGGGATACCGCAATCCCGGGCTATAAACTCTACAGGAGGGACAGGCAGGGGCGTGTTGGAGGTGGGGTGGCCCTTTATGTTAAGGAAGGGATAGAATCCAGCAAAGTAGAGATTGAAGGTGGGTCCGACTCCACCGTAGAATCTCTGTGGGTTAAATTACCAGGCTTGTGCAGCAATGTAATACTGGGGGCGTGCTATCGTCCTCCAGACTAGAAATCTGATGGGGACCTTGAAATGAGGAAACAGATCAGGGAGGTGACAAGGAAGGACAGGGTTGTAATCATGGGGGACTTCAATTATCCTCATATTGACTGGGTCAATTTGTGTTCTGGTCACGATAAGGAAACCGGATTTCTTGACGTGCTAAATGACTGTGGCTTAGATCAGCTAGTCACGGAGCCCACCAGAGGACAGGTGACTCTGGATTTAATTTTGTGCGGTACGCAGGACCTGGTTAGAGATGTAAACGTTACTGAGCCATTGGGGAACAGTGATCATGCTGCGATCCGTTTTGACGTGCACGTTGGGGAAAGAATACCAGGCAAATCTCTAACAAAAACCCTTGACTTCCGACGGGCGGACTTCCCTCAAATGAGGAGGCTGGTTAGAAGGAGGTTGAAAGGGAGGGTAAAAAGAGTCCAGTCTCTCCAGAGTGCATGGAGGCTGCTTAAAACAACAGTAATAGAGGCCCAGCAGAGGTGTATACCGCAAAGAAAGAAGGGTTCCACTAAATCCAGGAGGGTGCCCGCATGGCTAACCAGCCAAGTTAGAGAGGCTGTGAAGGGCAAGGAAGCTTCCTTCCGTAAATGGAAGTCTTGCCCTAATGAAGAGAATAAAAAGGAACATAAACTGTGGCAAAAGAAATGTAAGAAGGTGATAGGGGAGGCCAAGCGAGACTATGAGGAACGCATGGCCAGCAACATAAAGGGGAATAATAAAAGCTTCTTCAAATATGTTAGAAGCAGGAAACCCGCCAGAGAAGCGGTTGGCCCTCTGGATGGTGAGGGAGGGAAAGGGGAGATAAAAGGAGACTTAGAGATGGCAGAGAAATTAAATGAGTTCTTTGCATCTGTCTTCACGGCAGAAGACCTCGGGCAGATACCACTGCCCGAACGGCCCCTCCTAACCGAGGAGTTAAGTCAGATAGAGGTTAAAAGAGAAGATGTTTCAGACCTCATTGATAAATTAAAGATCAATAAGTCACCAGGCCCTGATGGCATACACCCAAGGCTTATTAAGGAATTGAAGAATGAAGTTGCAGATCTCTTGACTAAGGTATGCAACTTGTCCCTCAAAACGGCCACGGTACCAGAAGATTGGAGGATAGCAAATGTCACGCCTATTTTTAAAAAGGGAAAGAGGGGGAACCCGGGAAACTATAGGCCGGTCAGCCTAACATCCATATCGGGTAAGATGGTGGAATGCCTCATCAAAGATAGGATCTCAAAACACATAGACGAACAGGTCTTGCTGAGGGAGAGTCAGCATGGCTTCTGTAAGGGTAAGTCTTGCCTCACAAACCTTATAGAATTCTTTGAAAAGGTCAACAGGCATGTGGATGCGGGAGAACCCGTGGACATTATATATCTGGACTTTCAGAAGGCGTTTGACACGGTCCCTCACCAAAGGCTACTGAAAAAACTCCACAGTCAGGGAATTAGAGGACAGGTCCTCTCCTGGATTGAGAACTGGTTGGAGGCCAGGAAGCAGAGAGTGGGTGTCAATGGGCAATTTTCACAATGGAGAGAGGTGAAAAGCAGTGTGCCCCAAGGATCTGTCCTGGGACCGGTGCTTTTCAACCTCTTCATAAATGACCTGGAGACAGGGTTGAGCAGTGAAGTGGCTAAGTTTGCAGATGACACCAAACTTTTCCGAGTGGTAAAGACCAGAAGTGATTGTGAGGAGCTCCAGAAGGATCTCTCCAAACTGGCAGAATGGGCAGCAAAATGGCAGATGCGCTTCAATGTCAGTAAGTGTAAAGTCATGCAGATTGGGGCAAAAAATCAAAACTTTAGATATAGGCTGATGGGTTCTGAGCTGTCTGTGACAGATCAGGAGAGAGATCTTGGGGTGGTGGTGGACAGGTCGATGAAAGTGTCGACCCAATGTGCGGTGGCAGTGAAGAAGGCCAATTCTATGCTTGGGATCATTAGGAAGGGTATTGAGAACAAAACAGCTAATATTATAATGCCGTTGTACAAATCGATGGTAAGGCCACACCTGGAGTATTGTGTCCAGTTCTGGTCGCCGCATCTCAAAAAAGACATAGTGGAAATGGAAAAGGTGCAAAAGAGAGCGACTAAGATGATTACGGGGCTGGGGCACCTTCCTTATGAGGAAAGGCTACGGCGTTTGGGCCTCTTCAGCCTAGAAAAGAGACGCTTGAGGGGGGACATGATTGAGACATACAAAATTATGCAGGGGATGGACAGAGTGGATAGGGAGATGCTCTTTACACTCTCACATAATACCAGAACCAGGGGACATCCACTAAAATTGAGTGTTGGGCGGGTTAGGACAGACAAAAGAAAATATTTCTTTACTCAGCGCGTGGTCGGTCTGTGGAACTCCTTGCCACAGGATGTGGTGCTGGCGTCTAGCTTAGACGCCTTTAAAAGGGGATTGGACGAGTTTCTGGAGGAAAAATCCATTATGGGGTACAAGCCATGATGTGTATGCGCAACCTCCTGATTTTAGGAATGGGTTAAGTCAGAATGCCAGATGTAGGGGAGAGCACCAGGATGAGGTCTCTTGTTATCTGGTGTGCTCCCTGGGGCATTTGGTGGGCCGCTGTGAGATACAGGAAGCTGGACTAGATGGGCCTATGGCCTGATCCAGTGGGGCTGTTCTTATGTTCTTATGTTCTTATGCTCTGGCCTGCTGCTTCTCCAATCATGTTTGAAGCTTCTTAGAGCTACTAAAAAGAATCCCACCCCATTATGCTGAAGAAATCTAACAATGGGTATTCTAATGGCTGGAGTACCTGTATTCAAACAGTGTCTCCCCCTCATTATATAAATGTGCTTAAGATTAATCTATGAAACAACAATCCCACTTACTTGTTATACAAAACAAGATCTGGACGCCAGATATCTTCAGATGGAATACGTATTTGTTTCAGGCCACCATAATCTTCAGGCTTCCATTGCAAATTTACATCTCTCCATTGCTAACAAAGGAAGTTTAGGCAATGAAAATCTCATATGCATACATACATATGTCTATATTGATGAATGTAAACCTAATAATTAGATAATAAATGTATTATCTATGTATTAGATAATAAATCTAATAATCTATCATTCTTGTAAAGGATAAATACCTTCCAATGAACTTATGTGCCCAACTGGCACAATAAACAGAAGCTAGTTAATATTACCATTTGCATCATGAAGAGCCCCAATTTTTGTTCATTATATCAGTGGTTCTCAAACCTTTCAGCACTTTTTGAATTGATACTTTTTGACCCACTTTTTGAATTGATACTCTTTTGGGACCCACCTAGCTTTATGAGACTTTTAAAAAAGTGATCTAGGAAGAAATAATATATTACTTACTTACTTACTTACTTACTTACTTACTTGTAGCATTTTTTTTATTTATTTACAGAAAAAACTTGATCCATTTCTCATAATGAGGCAGCCCTAATGAATAGCCTTAAAGCTTGAGGGACTTAGTTATATGACCTAGCCTTCACTTGCCCCCTCCCCCCACCTGTCATTGGTGGACTTGGCGGAAAAAAACACACCAGAAAAAAGATGCGCGAACCTTTATCTCCATGTATTTACACAATTTACACAAGCTAGCAAACTGCAGGAGCTCAGCTATTTGCCAGGCAGTTAGCAGCTATCTGATTTTTGAATTGCCTCAGGGCTTGAGGCAATTAGTTATTTGATCTTTCCATCACCTGTGTGTTCATTGGAGGCTCTGCAAGACACACCAGACATGGGGTCACAACCCACCAAGTGGGTCCTGACCCATAGTGTGGAATATGTTACTCTATATTAAACAGCATAAACAGCGTACGTGGTGTTTTTATAACTTCTCATCCTAAACTTGGTAAGTAAGGAAGTACTTCTTTCCACAGCACATAATTAATCTGTGGAATTATTACCACAGGATGTGGTGATGGATTCCAGCCAGGGCTGGGTCAAGTCCTCCTGAGGCCTGAGGCAGCATGCCAAATGCTATCCCCCTTACCCACTGATGCATCAGCTTCTGCTCTTCCCACTCTCCAATGTCCAAGCTCAGCACTCTTCTCCCTCCTTCACATTTTTTCTTCCACTCTGTCCCCTCTTTCTTTCCCAATACAGGAAGTGAAAGGAGATGGAGGCATGCAGGCAGACAGATAGGAGTGCCCCCTACCATCCTGCTGCCTGAGATTATCGCTTCAGTTGACCTTTAGATGGGCCAGCCCTGTCTCTAGTTTAGGTATAAGAACATAAGAACAGCCCCACTGGATCAGGCCATAGGCCCATCTAGTCCAGCTTCCTGTATCTCACAGCGGCCCACCAAATTCCTAGACAATAGGTTTATCACTGGCTACTAGCCACAATGGCTATGTGGATCTTTATCTGAAACCTGATTGCAGGGGAGCAACAGCAGAAAACACCACTTGTGTGTGGGCTTCTCTGAGGCTCCTGGTTGACCATTGAGAAAAACAGGATGCTGGACTGATTGGGCCTTGGGCCAGTCATGCAGGGTTCTTCTTATGTTATTCTGAGAATATTTATATTACTTCAAGTGTGGTCTTCATATATTTATCTAAGAAGACCAATCTTAGTATTTCAAGGCTGCAGTTTTGTAAATGACAGTGACAAAATTACAAAGAGTGATGCTTTCTTCCCCTTTCAAGGAAGGGATGTAATATCACAAAACTCAGAAAAAAGATAGGAAATTCTCTTGAAAAGCCTAGGACATGGTCTGAAGGCATGAGTTGCTGTAGTCTCATGAAAGCATAAGAACATAAAAAGAGCACTGCTGGATCAGGCCAAAGGCCCATCTAGTCCAGCTTCCAGTAACTCAAAGTTACCAACCAGGTGCTCATCAGGGAGCACACAAGACAATGAGACACTTGTATCCTGTAGCACTGGCATTCTGAGGAAGCCTACTTCTAGAATCAGGAGGTTGCATGTACCCATCACGGCTTGGAACCTGTGATGGAATTTTCTTCTATAAAAATGTCCAATCCCCTTTTGAAAGCCCTTTTTAAGATTCCCTTTTTGTCTTGAACAGCTTTAGTGCAATAATTCTAACAATAAATCTTACATAACGGAAGAGTATCATATGTTTGCTTTTTTATCGCTCAATTCAAAACTGACAAAAATCCACAAGAAAAACCTTGTATGAAATTCAGCTGCTTGAAAGAGAAACATATTATATTACAAAATATTTTCAAAAAAATGTCATCAGATCCTACCAAAGAGGAAGATTGTGCATTTGTTTTTAAGAATGGATTAAGGTGAATTGTGACCAGGGGCAGTATCAGAAGCACAGGCTGAAGCCCATTCAAGAACCCACCAGACCTTGTGGACCCCCCCCCCCAACCCCTGTGGATTAATGTGGGACTGGTAGGGCCCAATATGCCACCTGGCTTTGCCCTAGGGAGCCCAGCAACCTGTTCCTGGCACTGACGGTATCAAAGTATTACCTGTTTCAGGCGCACATTGGTTGTTACAATCTGATTGACTTCATCCTTGAGAAAGGATTAAGGAAACACAATTAAAGGAAAACATTGATCAAGACTTTACAAAAAACTAATAAGAATCAAAGTATACATACAGCTTCTAGAAAGAACTGACAAAGGGTCATTGTCTTAGATTCTAACAGCAAAAACAACAAGAAGTTGTGGCAGCTTATAGACAAATCAATTTATTGCAGCATAAAATTTTGTGAATTATTATTATTATTATTATTATTATTATTATTATTATTATTATTATTATTATTAAGAATGTTACTGTCCACTTCATCAGAAGCAGGTGAAAGCTTCAGTAAACAGTTATGTGTATGTATAAAAATGTACACACACACACACACACACACACACACACACACACACACAGTCATCTCTGTCTCTTTTCAGTGTGCCTAATAAAGCTTTCAAAGAGATACAGAGAGACTCTGTAATACTATAAGAATCATTACATTGAAAAACATAATTGTGTAAGTAAGCAATTAGATGTCCAAAAACTAATAAACAAGAAGGGAGGCCAAAAAATTCTTATCCTCACCATGTTGTAGTTGGCATGCTAGAGATCTGTAATTTTACATACCGTATTTTTCGCTCCATAAGACGCACTTTTTCCCCCCAAAAAAGTGGGGGGGGGGGAAGTGTGCGCGTCTTATGGAGCGAATACTGCAAAAAAGAGTGCACGTTGGGGACCTTAATGAAGGGGGGATCTTCATGCCAGTTTATGATCCCATTCACCCTAATAAAGGGAGGGATCTTCATGCCAGTTTATGATCCCATTCACCCTAATAAAGGGAGGGATCTTCATGCCAGTTTATGATCCCATTCACCCTAATAAAGGGAGGGATCTTCATGCCAGTTTATGATCCCATTCACCCTAATAAAGGGAGGGATCTTCATGCCAGTTTATGATCCCATTCACCCTAAGAAGGGGGGGAACTTCATGCCAGTTTATGCTCATTCAAAAAATGTCATTCAAAAAATGTGGCATTAGCAATGCCTTAGATGGAAGTGAAGATGGTATCTTATATGAAGACAGCGAAGAAAGTGATGTCAGTGATTGTGAGCAAATGAGCTTCATAAATTCTGACTCTAGTGATGATGAGTTCTTGGGGTTTCCAGAAAACTAGAGTACTCAAACCTTTAAGTCTCTCCATTTGTTAATGACAGTGATAATGGTTCTTAATGCCACTGTTGACTGCTGTTCACTTTACATGGTTCAAATGTAAAGGGCAGGTGACTCTGGATTTAATATTGTGCGGTATGCAGGACCTGGTTAGAGATGTAAATGTTACTGAGCCATTGGGGAATAGTGATCATGCTGTGATCCGTTTTGATGTGCACGTTGGGGGAAGAATACCAGGCAAATCTCTAACAAAAATCCTTGACTTCCGACGGGCGGACTTCCCTCAAATGAGGAGGCTGGTTAGAAGGAGGTTAAAAGGGAGGGTAAAAAGAGTCCAATCTCTCCAGAGTGCATGGAGGCTGCTTAAAACAACAGTAATAGAGGCCCGGCAGAGGTGTATACCGCAAAGAAGGGTTCCACTAAATCCAGGAGGGTGCCTGCATGGCTAACGAGCCAAGTTAGAGAGGCTGTGAAGGGCAAGGAAGCTTCCTTCTGTAAATGGAAGTCTTGCCCTAATGAGGAGAATAAAAAGGAACATAAATTGTGGCAAAAGAAATGTAAGAAGGTGATATGGGAGGCCAAGCGAGACTATGAGGAACACATGGCCGGCAACATTAAGGGGAATAATAAAAGCTTCTTCAAATATGTTAGAAGCAGGAAACCCGCCAGAGAAGCGGTTGGCTCTCTGGATGGTGAGGGAGGGAAAGGGGAGATAAAAGGAGACTTAGAGATGGCAGAGAAATTAAATGAGTTCACGGCAGAAGACCTCGGGCAGATACCGCTGCCTGAACGGCCCCTCCTAACCGAGGAGTTAAGTCAGATAGAGGTTAAAAGTGAAGATGTTTCAGACCTCATTGATAAATTAAAGATCAATAAGTCACCGGGCCCTGATGGCATCCACCCAAGAGTTATTAAGGAATTGAAGAATGAAGTTGCAGATCTCTTGATTAAGATATGCAACTTGTCCCTCAAAACGGCCATGGTGCCAGAAGATTGGAGGATAGCAAATGTCACGCCTATCTTTAAAAAGGGAAAGAGGGGGGACCCGGGAAACTATAGGCCGGTCAGCCTAACATCTATACCGGGTAAGATGGTGGAATGCCTCATCAAAGATAGGATCTCAAAACACATAGATGAACAGGCCTTGCTGAGGGAGAATCAGCATGGCTTCTGTAAGGGTAAGTCTTGCCTCACGAACCTTATAGAATTCTTTGAAAAGGTCAACAGGCATGTGGATGTGGGAGAACCCATGGACATTATATATCTGGACTTTCAGAAGGCGTTTGACACGGTTCCTCACCAAAGGCTACTGAAAAATCTCCACAGTCAGGGAATTAGAGGACAGGTCCTCTCATGGATTGAGAACTGGTTGGAGGCCAGGAAGCAGAGAGTGGGTGTCAATGGGCAATTTTCACAATGGAGAGAGGTGAAAAGCGGTGTGCCCCAAGGATCTGTCCTGGGACCGGTGCTTTTCAACCTCTTCATAAATGACCTGGAGACAGGGGTGAGCAGTGAGGTTGCAAAGTTTGCGGATGACACCAAACTTTTCCGAGTGGTGAAGACCAGAAGTGATTGTGAGGAGCTCCAGAAGGATCTCTCCAGACTGGCAGAATGGGCAGCAAAATGGCAGATGTGCTTCAGTGTCAGTAAGTGTAAAGTTATGCACATTGGGGCAAAAAATCAAAACTTTAGATATAGGCTAATGGGTTCTGAGCTATCTGTGACAGATTGGGAAAGAGATCTTGGGGTGGTGGTGGACAGGTCGATGAAAGTGTTGACCCAATGTACGGCGGCAGTGAAGAAGGCCAATTCTATGCTTGGGATCATTAGGAAGGGTATTGAGAACAAAACGGCTAATATTATAATGCCATTGTTCAAATCTATGGTAAGGCCACACCTGGAGTATTGTGTCCAGTTCTGGTCACCGCATCTCAAAAAAGACATAGTGGAAATGGAAAAGGTGCAAAAGAGAGCGACTAAGATGATTACGGGGCTGGGGCACCTTCCTTATGAGGAAAGGCTACGGCGTTTGGGCCTCTTCAGACTAAAAAAGAGACGCCTGAGGGGGGAAATGATTGAGACATACAAAATTATGCAGGGGGTGGATAGGGAGATGCTCTTTACACTCTCACATAACACCAGAACCAGGGGACATCCACTAAAATTGAGTGTTGGGAGAGTTAGAACAGACAAAAGAAAATATTTCTTTACTCAGCATGTGGTTGGTCTGTGGAACTCCTTGCCACAGGATGTGGTGATGGCGTCTAGCCTGGACGCCTTTAAAAGGGGATTGGACAAGTTTCTGGAGGAAAAATCCATTACAGGGTACAAGCCATGATGTGTATGTGCAACCTCCTGATTTTAGAAATGGGTTATGTCAGAATGCCAGATGCAAGGGAGGGCACCAGGATGAGGTCTCTTGTTATCTGGTGTGCTCCCTGGGGCATTTGGTGGGCCGCTGTGAGATACAGGAAGCTGGACTAGATGGGCCTATGGCCTGATCCAGTGGGGCTGTTCTTATGTTCTTATGTGCAACTGTTAATTTCTTAGCTAGGGAGGTGAACATTAGTAGGGAGTCAGTCTGCAACATATCGCACGACATCTTACACATGAGCAAGGTGGCCACACAGTAGGTTGCCAGGTTACTGGTGCCTTTCCAAAACAGCAATGTGAGGAATGCGCACAAAGCATTTTGGTCCTGTACCACAAGAATAAGAGGACTTTTCAAACCGATTAGTGATCATGGATGAATACTGGGTATACCTAGATGACCCTGAAACCAAAGAAAGGAGCAAAACATGGAAACACGCCGCATCACCCAAAAAGACTAAGGTGCAATTGTCAACCAGCAAGGTCATATTGTCCATGTTTCGAGATGACAAAGATGTAATACTGATATATTACTTACAAAAAGGGTTGACAACAACCAGGGCATACTACAGGAACCTACTACAAAAGTAACAGGATGTTATCAATGACAAAAGATGTGGTTTGCTGTCAAAAGGTGTGTTGCCGCTAGCTAGCAATGCAACTGCACGTCAAGCTGCAAAAACTGTCACTTTTGTGGCAACTGTGGCTATGAACCCCTGCCTCACCCCTCAGATTCTCCCAAACTGGCACCCTCAGACTTCTTCCTGTTTCCAAACATGAAGCAACATTTATGGGGAAGAAGTTGCCACAGTAATGAGGAGGTCATTACTGCTATGGAGAGCTGGATTGCCTCCAAATGTGTGGACTTCTACAGCGATGGTATTAAAAGATTGTTCCACAGATGTGACAAGTGTGTGGGCCCTCGGAGGTAGATATGTAAAGAAGGAAGAGTCAGTGGACCAAATTTCAGATCCCTAGCACAACTGGATCATGGTGAAGGTAAGAACTTTTTAAACCTCCCCTTGTAGTATTCAGTTAGTCATGAACTTACTACATTTTTGTCTTTTTCAATGTAGATATTTTTTCCTAACCACTTTCTCAATGATGGCATTATAGGGAAACTTTCATATTTGGCATAATGGTTTCTAGCAGCCATAAGCAAAGATGCTGTTAATTCTCAATCAATCTTTTCTATTACCACATTGGTTCAAGGAATGTGTTGCTGAGATTATATCACAAAGTCCCTTGTTATCCTTCCCTTTGTTATTTCTCCCACTTTAACATTTCAGATTGTAATGCGCTTGGGGCAGGTTTTTAACTCCATAGAGCACCATGTGCACTGATGATGCTGTATACATTCATGCTGCTTCTACCGCTACTGCGGAACAAGAAATTATTGAAAATATTGTTGTACCACATTGATCAACTGGATAAGCTGCAGTCCGACCATAACGTAGACAGCGTGGGTGTGATTGCTCACTGGGCGAACAACTTTGTTGTAGTTCTTGAATAAGGTCTTAACCAGACGAGATTCATGCTCAGAACACAGGACAAGAACAGCTGTAAGACAATACATAGCAAATCTTTTAACTCTGTAAGAGAATAAATAACTGTACTATAAAATGGCTTCCACTCCAATGAAATGAAGGATCACCAAATCTGCTTGTATTCAAGGACAACAATTTGTTTTTAAGTGATCTGCAACAGGGCTTAAAAACCCCTCTTATATGGATGAAGTGAGACCAAGCCAGGCTGACCTCTCTTAGTGGCATTAGAAGTGCAGTGTGGGGTAGGCAGAGGATTTCTTGGTGTCCAATCTAAGGCAGCAAGGCCAGGGGGTGAGCCAGGGCCGCTACCATGATGCCTGGCTGGCTCGAGGAGGCTGGTTGGCAAGCCCCCAGTCTGAATCAGCTAAGCCTGGCAGAGGAGGTTCCTGCAGGCTTGGCAGTTCAGCTGCCTTACTCCTCATTTCGGGTGACACTGAAAGGCAGGCTTAATAATCTTTGAGTGATATCTGGAGTCAGGTGGACGCCCGACAAGACCAGGGGACGAAGGCGGCTAGGGGTATTTTCCCCACTTACCACTTAGCTCTTTGGGAGGGTTTTAGGGTTAACCCTCAGTTTGCCCTGTTGCAGAATTATTGGTAACATTTATTAATGTTGCCCATTAAATTCTGAAGATGTAATCTGTGTCATTATTTGGGGGAGGGTGCTGGGGTAATGAAGGGTCACCAAATCTGTTTGCATTCATTATTTTATGCCTCCCCCCCCCCCCCGTTACCAAAAGAGCCTGATTTAGTTGTTTAGGGGAATTAGTACACCTAGTCTATTGGAACACTGGAATCTTAAGACTGGATGCAAACCAGCGTACTGCAGAAATTCCTTTTACTTAAAGAAGAGACTGAGAAAAATATTCCAATAAATGATTACAGCTTTATTAAAAGGGACACAAAATAGATATCCAAAAGAATCAGTAAAGGACTATTGTAGTGCCCTAACCAGAGTGTCCTATAGTGGTGAGTGCAGTGTTGTGCGAGTGTATTTGGTGCATCCGACGAAATCAGAAAGAGGGGAATGATAGGGAAGGATGTCAGGGATCCCTGCTCTGCCAACCCCAGCTGCTAGCTAAAGATGGGGAGAGAAGGGAACAAGGGGGGTGAGGGAAGAGAAAGAGTTCAAAGCACATGACATAGCTACCTGTATGGGTGTCGTTTCTGTGAGCAGTGTGTGTGGACACCTCAGAGAGTGACCATTTGTTGAACACTGGGAGTGACCCCATGTTAGGGCACTCAGGAGAGTGACCATTTGCTAGTCAAACCTTCTTAGTATTTAAGGATATTGAAAAGTTGATTATGTGTAACCAGAATGTTGGGGGATAAATGTGTAACTTGAGGTGCTTGCTTTTAATGTATCAATAGGTAACTTGGGTATGAATGAAGGGAATTCCTCTTAATCAAACAGGCTGCAGGTAAACAGGGCTAGCAGTGTCAGCTAAAATGGAGATTAGCCCTTTGGTGCCAGGGATGTCTGAGGTTTACCTAAGTTAATGCAAAATACAGGTACAATCCAATGTTTTGGTACAAAATACAGAAGTTACAGGAGTTGCGGTCAGAAAAGCAAACACAAACTGTAGATACAATGGAAAATGTCTGACAGGATTACTGAGTTTCATTCAGCTAGAGATACAACGTAGGATTATCTGTTTCCTTCCAGGATGTTTGATTGTGAGGGGAGAAGAGGGAATACAAATCATCAACTCTGAGCTTGACCAAAGTGGAAATGAGGCCTGTAGGCCAGTGTTTTCTGGGAGAATAGTTCATTTTGCATGCTGGCATCCATATATGAAGGTCTGTAAAATGTTTCTGGATGTCAAGTAGCATAACCAGTAATACAATAAAATGGGGAGGGGGATTTTCTCATAACACCCCAAGGGCAGCTCATGTCTTTGTGCGTTGGCATCCCTCAGTCTTGGAAGACTATGGTATTGCTCTCTGAATGGTGGTTCTGGAAAAGTGTCTAGCGTGGCTAAAAAGGCCAATTTGGAAGTGACCTTCCACACTGAGAGCTCACGTCTTATTTTATGCATTATATGCATGATGCAAGATAAAAATCAAGAATGTAGTGGAAAAATTGAAGATAAACAAAGGAATCATTCAGAAAGAAAAATTACTTGTAGGACAAAGTAGCATGCTACTTTGCATTTAGCATTTATTTAGCATTTAACTACGTCGTATTTATGTCTCCATGCTGAGTAGTTACTTTATGGTCAAGACAAGTGGCTGCTGGAAAGTCACCTGTTGACCCTGGCTTTGCCCCACTGTCTATCAGAAGTGAGCTTTAGTAGCGTAATTTTATTTGGATTTCCCACTTCAGATACAAAAACATCTGCCGGTGCTTCCTGATCAAACTGCAGGGTGATCTTTTTTTTTTATCATCCTGATTTCTTACTTGTGTAATAAATGTCCTCTTTTTCCCAACACATGCACAGCTTAATCTCTCACTGCTGGTCAAGGGCTTATGGCAGTGGATTGCAAGATCTGCCACCATGAACCCTGGATAAGATTGGGTTGCAAATCCCACTGAAATTAATGGCACTTCTGCAAATCCCAATGAATTTTCATTTATTTCAGTGGTGCTTGGTCATGACTTTCTTGGGATACAGCCTAAAGCTGTTACATAACCTTCGGTGGAACTTGAATTCTCTGAGCTTGCACTCCTATGTATGTAGAATTATTTGGAAGCAAGACTCAGTGAACTCAGTAGGTCTTATTTCTATGTATACATGCATAAGATAGTGCTGTGGATGTTCTATGTTCTAAGTCTCTTGCATAAACTGGAAGTGCAACTGTCATCATTCTTAAGTAGTTGAGCTATTTAAAATGCTTTTCTCTAAACAGGGGATCATATTCATGACCACCATGGCTGCTCTGAAAGGATGTGCATGACTCTCTCCCAGAAAAACATCTCCTGTTTCTTCTGCAGACCGGAAAAGTGTCACATTTCAGAGGGTTTGTTATGACCCTGTACTCATATCCAGGTCAAGTTATATTGGCTTTTAGGAATTCACTTAAAAAAACCTTCCTTACAATTCTGCGCTGTGCTGTTTAGCCTGGGAATGCATTTACATCTGCATTTTAATGTGGTGAAAAGAGAATGAAAATGGCAAAATAGCCTTGATCTCTTAATTAAGAGCAGTTTAATTGGAATTATTAATAGGTCCTTCCGTAACACATGTAGCTGTCAATCAGTTCTGCTTCCTTATCAGCGTTCTATGCAAATAAATGAAAATATTCACCATGTTCTATTATACTTTAAAACTGTACTTTCAAATCCCCACAGTTTTTTAAAAACATCTGAATTCTTCATTTAAAAATAAAAATGTATGAGAGATAAGAAACGGCATTCTCAAAATCCCTGCACATTTTGCATTTAGTTAATTTGTACTGCTCTTCATTTTAACAGGCATGCTTCTGTATCATTCTTGTTCTGGGGACAGTTAGCAAAGCAAGTGTCTATACAATAAGTATCTGACATTCAGCCGAACATTGGTAAAGCTATAGGGCACATCTTGTCTTTGCAAATGTATACTCCATCTACAAAAGCTGCTGCTCTGTGAAACAACAAATAAGACAACCCCAGTGCCAATGATGGTGTTGCCAGTGGGCGAAATGGCTTACCTGGTCCAAGGAGCAGGAAAAGTGGTAGGCAGCGGACATCCATCCCTGTTCCTCTCATGTATAAACACTGGCACTTCCAAAGAGCCCAGGATTTGTCACTGACAGCAGCTTTGCTGTTCCTAGCTAGGGTGCTTGGGAAATGTGACCACCGGGGTATTGTTTCACTCCACCTGCTGATGGGGACGGCAGCTGAGATCCAGTGCACCAGTTAGGAAATGGGAACAGTCTATTTTTGACATGCCCAAGTCTCTCTGGCTTACACTTGGAATTCTTTTTGTCTAAGTTACGCATTCCAGAGTGAGTTGTCTCTTTAAAAGGACAAGATGTCACTGGTGCCCCTGTCCTAACAACATTCGCTTTGGCTAAAGGAGAGCTCCTGATTCTAGTCAGCCTGACTTTTTTCCACCAAACATGCTGAACACTTGTTAAGGCTGGAATAGCACAAAGTAGGCAGATAGCCACGCCTGGAGATACACTGGGCACAATCCTAACCAGGTCTACTCGGAAGTAAGTCCTATTTTGTTCAAAGGGGCTTACTCTTGGGAAAGTGTGGTTAGGCTTGCAGCCACTGTCTTCTAAATACTTAAGCAATTTTGACAAATGCTTCCCTTTTCTGGAAGCTACATTGGAGCAACCAGGAACATAGAGTTCTAAGAACGTGAACTACAATCTTTCTAGAGACTAGGAAAATAATGTGTGGGTTGTGTAATGTATGAAGCGCAATATATCTGATGTCAAACAGGGGAAGAGGAAAATTAAGGAAGAAACTCATTGATACAGAACAAGTATAGTAGGGGGGAAAAAGAAACCACAACCACCACAATTCAAAATGCTCTCTGGTGATACAAACCATGTTAGGAGAAAAGAATATATAACAAAGAACAAACAGCACTACAGAGTTCAACTCTTCATTGGTGCAATAGTGATGATTCTGATTCTAAACCATTATTGCAATTAATTTTCTTCTGAGAGAAACTGCCTTGGACTATTTTGGTTGCATTGCCAGTATATTTAATGGTTGTGAAGTATTAGAAACAGAGGCGCAGAGCATGCATTAGATCAGGGGTGTCAAACTTAAGGCCTGGGGGCCTGATGTGGCCCCCAGAAGCTTTTTATCCAGCCCTCAGGCTCTCAGCTGCTGAGCAGTGCTGAGGTGTTACTGCTGAAACAGCAGCCCACATGAAAATTGGGCTCTCCCATATCTTGAAATATAATCCAGATTTGCATATTTTCTCTTCTGTCATTTGCAGTTAATGAGAACAAAGTGCTGATTTCTGGCCATCAGCTGCTTAATGATGTCACTTTCTGGTTAATGACTTCATTTCCGGCCCTCAGCAGGTGTCCTGAATGCTAACTTCGGCCCTCTGTATGAAATGAGTTTGACACCCCTGCATGAGATCTAGAAGAACAGGAAACATACCACTGATTTCACGTTTAGAAAAAGAAATATCTACAGTATTTGCAAAATAGATATTTGCCAAATGTCTTTTTCCTAATACAATAATCCTTTGTCCTCCGCGATTGTAACAAGCAAAGGACTCCAGGAAACTGAAAATCCTAAAAGAGTATATTCTAAAGACAAGCAGCGAGATTTGCTAAATTCAGAGTCAAGAGGGCCACGTCACGCATCATACAACAACGTTGGGCACTGGAAGCAGAGTGAGTTCGGGCAATCACATCTGCCTTTCCTGTAATTTGCTTCATCCCCGCTGCTAAAGTGGGTTGCCGAATGTATGATGTATTCACTTTTTACAGAGCTTGCTTTGTAACCACTTTGAGTGGCAGTGGGCTTCCTGTCATTCATTCCCTCACATTACATAAGCTTTCTAGCTGTGACCAGTCTTGCCTAGGCAGTAATTACAAGCAACCAAAACCATGCAAAAAAGTTGTATCACCACAAATTGCTAGGTTCACAATGGGATTTTCCCCCCTGTCTTACAAGTACAATGTTCTTCCCCAACATTCAATAGCCAGCTCACAATATAAAGGAATTCAGCTGTTCAGAAGATGTAAATGATTCATTGGGTCCTTCCTAGTTAAGCAAACCACAAAGTTAGATGCTCTTTTTCCACCACTCAACAGGTAGGCATGAGTGCTGGGGGGGACTGGACCCAAAGCCCCCTTATTTCAGCATTCTGTCTTGAGCAACAGCTAGCCAGCTACTATCCCCAACCAACGAGTACAGAAAAATGATGGCCATAGCAAGAATTCTATTATTGTATTGTGCTAATGAGACCATGTACTGATCTTCTATAAAACACCCTGTTGTTAAGCCAGAACATTCAGATTAAGCCCTAAGGCAGTCAGATGCCTGCTCTTGATCCCAACATCCACAGCACTCTGATACCTCCTCTAGTTGGACATTGGCAGCATCTTTAATTCACTTCATCTGAATACATGGTTTGCAAGCACTCACTTTTACTGATTTGAAAGTTGTCTTCTTACACTCCATTTCCAAGCTCATTTTGATGTTGGCAAACTCTGGTTCTCAAAAGCTTAAAAAAAACAAACATAAAATAAGCAAAACTCTTGCATAATGCTCAGCCTGCACCACATTTTCAGCTTTGTCCATGGATTTGCCATGGATAGTGAGAAGTCTGCAGTGTAAGAAGTAGTGAAAAGTCTACAAAGATGTGTGGACAGGATGGGACGCTATATCAATCTCCTAAAATCTTTATTGGCTCAGGGCCCAACCTTAACCAACTTGCCAGCACTGATGCAGCCACAGTGCAGCCCTGAGGTAACGGAATATATGTTTCCGTACCTTGAGGATGCCTCCATGACTGCACCCCCACTCCAGGATGTAGCACATTGGCGCAGCTGCATCAGCATACGAAAGTTGGATAGGATTGGGTCCCAAGTCAGGATATTCAAATACAAAGTTTGAATTAGAGTTTGAGAACCTTCTAATGCCCCTTTTCTACTGTGGGTAGACAAAGAAGCAAGCTCCAGTTGCCTAGTGATGGAAGTCTTGTATAACCCTCCGTTCTCAAGGCTATCACTGTTTTTTCATTGTCTGGAAAAAGATTCTTACACCCAACAGAGACAAGGTAGGATTGAAGGAAAGCAGATGATGGGGAAGGGTAGCAATGAATTGGATGGAAGGACAATTGACATCACAGCCTGTGCTGAATTTGTAGACCAGGACCTGTTCAAAGATCTCCACACTGCCCAAAGATATTGGCTTGGCAAGTGTCCTTGGGTGTACTGATAGACACAGACTTTCTGACTATGAAAATAAGGCAGAAGGATTAGACTAGGCATGTCAAACGTAAGGCCCAGGGGCTGGATATGGCTCGTGGAAGCTTTTTATCCTGCCTTCAGGTTTTCAGCTGCTAAACTGTACTGAGGTGTTAACTACTGAAAGGGCAGCCAACATGAAAAATGGTCTCTCCCATATCTTGAAATATGATCAAGATCTGTGTATTTTATCTTCTTTCATTTGCAGCTAATGGATTCCTGAGAAAAAGTGCTTATCTTTGGTCATGACCTGCTTAATGACATCACTTCCTGCCTAATGACATCACTTCTGGCCCTCAGCAGGCACCATGAATGCTATTTGGCCTTCTGTATGAAATGAGTTTGACACCCCCCAGATTAGAACATAATTTGATAGGAGACAGATAGTACCTTATTCTGAAGTGTGAAGTTCTTAGGTTTTGGCAAATCCAGGGCTATGGCTGAACATGTGGTGACAACTCTGACAAGACTATCACCTATTTTCCATCTTGAGGGGCCTAGAGCTTACCAAAAATCATAGTGATCCTTTGTCCCCTCAGTGGAAATGGGCAAAATTTGGGAAAAAACTTTCAAATCATGTCTCAGAACATGAGTGAGTGCTTGCAGACTGCCTATTAAAGAACCAAAATTAAAGATGCTGCCAACACCAAACCAGAGAAAGTAACTGAATGCTGTTTTGTTTCTGGAACAAGTACAGGCCTCTGACTGCTGTAGGGCTTAACTTGACTTAATTACTAAAAATGTCACAGGAGATTGATGAAAGCCCCCTCCCCCCTACACAACTCTAGTACTGTTGCTGCAGGCCAGTGTTTCTCAAACTGTGGGTCGGGACCCACTAGGTGGGTTGCGAGCCAATTTGAGGTGGGTCCCCATTCATTTTAATATTTTATTTTTAATATATTAGACTTGATGCTACCATGTATGTGACTGCATTTGGGGAGATCTGTACTTTTAACAGGCTACTATGTATATGCTTTTAATGTGATAGTTAATGGGGCTTACTCCTGGCACTGATGTTGCTAAGGGGGTGCGGGGAGTGCGGGCCGCACCGGGTGACGCGCTGGGGGGGTGACGTGCCCTGGGGGGAGGATGCGCTAACATCATGGGGTTAGGAGCTACAGCATCATGCCATACACCATTGGATACGGAATTGCCAATGGAGTGCAGTGCAAAAGACAAACTTGAAATCGCTCCTTTTGTTCAAAAGTTACGGCCAAAAAACCAGAAGGAAAAATGCATGGAGCCCTATGGAAAGTGAAAGTGAGCCGTAGCTCGCATTTACTCGCAAATAGGTGTACTTGCCATAGTCCGTTGGAAAGGGCAGGCTGAGAGGAATCCAACAACATGTGAATGGACCCGATCCAATGAATGTAGCCCCCCCAAAACACCCAAGAATCTCCCCCTCCCAACTGCAAGTCTGAGCCTGAAATGAAGCCACATGGTCGCGTTTACTCGCAAGCAGGCGGACTTGCATTAGTCGAGGCAGGCTGAGAGGCTCCAAGGACATCAGAATGGTCCTGATCCAATGAATGCAGCCCCCCCAAAACACAGAGAAGGAGGTCCCCCCTCCCAGCTGCGAGTCCATGGAGCCCTATGGAAAGTGAAGCAGCCTTATGTTGCGTTTACTCATGAGTAGGCAGACGTGCCTTGGCTGGTGTTCAGGCCACGCAAAGGGGAATGTGAGGACACTGGAATGGTCCTGATCCATGGAGCTGGAGTGCAACAAATGCTCCAGAAGGCAGCCTCCCCCCCCCCCGACTTAAAAGGACAAAAAGTGGCTTGAATTGGTCAGGGGAAGTTTTCTATTTTGCACTTGTAAAGCCAGGTGGGTCTTTATCTTGATATGCCTGAAATAGAAGAACTTTAAACTGGGCACTGGGGAGGGCTGGAAATCTCACTGATTCTTTTTGGGGGGTTGTTATTGCAGGCAGACTACAGAGTAAGCTCCATTGACCACTGTGGGACTTACTTCTGAGTAGACATGCATAGGATTGGGCTCACAGGCTGCAATCCTACCCACACTTTCCTGTGAGTAAGCCCCATTGATCACTATGGGACTTACTTCAGAGTAGACATGCATAGGATTAGGCTCACAGGCTGCAATCCTACCCACAATTTCCTGAGAATAAGCCCCATTGACCACAATAGGACTTACTTCAGAGTAGATGCACTTGGTGGAACAGGACTGCCTCCCCCTTATGTAATTATTTCTTTTTTTAAATTTAATTATTTATAATTATTTATTTTAATTTGCTTGATGAAGTCACTTCTGGCCATGACATCACTTCCAATGGGTCCTGGACAGACTGTCATTCTAAAAAGTGAGTCTCATTTCTAAAAGTTTGAGAACTGCTGCAATAAGGTGTTAGTAAGTTGACACAGGGGTGTGTGTGTGAGAGACTCTACAAGTTTTCAAAATCACTAAAATCAGAGTTTGGAGGAATAATACCATCATGTTATATATCAATCAACGCGTAATTTCATGCAGAATGCAATGAAACAATCCACATTGAAATATCTGTGTTATAACAAAAGGTACAGCCAAAAAACCAGTGGGGGCAGGGCAATGGTACATCACCACGCCCACCACCTGGGGCGTTGCCCCGCCCACTGCATGGGGTGACGCGCAGGCCTCCTGCACCGGGTGACACGAATCCTAGTGATGCCACTGACTCCTGGGTAAGTGTAGGTAGGATTGCAGCCTAGGATTGTTAAAATTTTTCCTGCTTGATGATGTTGCTTCCGGTCATGACATCACTTCCGGTGGGTCCTGACAAGATTCTCATTCTAAAAAGTGGGTCTCAGTGCTAAATGTGTGAGCACCACTGGTTGGCAACCTTCAGTCTCGAAAGACTATGGTATAAGCCTATAGCACCCAGTATTCCCCCATCCAAGTACTAACCAGGCCTGACCCTGCTTAGCTTCCAAGATCAGACGAGATTGGGCATGTGCAGGGTAACAGTTGTTGTCTGCTATAGGCAAATTCAGGGATCTGAGTCATAAGTGAGAAGACTTGGAAAAGACTATGAGACGTGCAAGGCTGGCACCTATTTTCCCTCTCTAGGGACCTATTGCTTGCCAAAACTTGTACTGGTTCATCCCTTGAATGATACTTATGATCAAGATGCATATTGGTGGACATGCAGCAGCACAGGAGCAGGGCTTCCTGGCATACCCTCAGCCTTCCGATGTTTTCTTCTATACCAGAGTTGGCAACATTCCTCTACATAGGGGCCAGACACTGGGTCCATCAATAGTTAAAGTGAATGTGTGTTTGATATACATGTGCTAACCTCCCGATTAGCCCACAGAGCTAGGAAAAGAGATAGACATGGCCCAGAGAGACACATGCCCAGTGGAAAAACAATGCTCAAAGGAAGCTTCTGCCCTTGGTAAGCCTGTAAGCCTTACAGAGATAGAATTACAAACGAGAATTCTTTTTAGGACCATTGTGGGCTGGGCAGATAGATCTCTGGGCTGGATGATTTCTTCCTGTGGACAGTAGGTTGCTTACCCCTGTTCTACACACTAAAAGTTGTGCCTGCATAGGGCTATGGTTATTGTGCAATATTCCTTCCTAAAGAGTCTTTTTTGAAGGAGAGGAAAACCTTTGTCAGTTCCAAACATGCCAAGATTGCTCTCCCTTGTCATCAGCAAAGAGTATTTAGTTTAGAGGCAAGTTGTGTGAACGTGCCATTTAGAGACACAAAGGGCCTGCTCAGCCTGTATTTCCTGAAACCTGTTGTGCAGTTATTGGCAGCAAGTCTCCTTTCCTTCCCCCAAACCAAAGCAGAGTTCAGGAACTTCTTTTTGATTTGACCATAGCTTATATGAAATATGGATTCAGCTGATAGGGTCAATCAAAAGGGCAAAATGATTCTGTTCAATTAAAAGTTGTAGTTGCTTTCTCCATTATTATGCTTGTGGTTGTGGGGACCAGTGGAAGTTGGTGTCACAATGGCTGAATTTGACCCCCTTTCCAGCATTATGTGTCTTTTTTAGCCGTGTGGTTTTTATTTTTAACGTGGTACAATTTCATTAGTGTGTGATAAAATGCATTTTTCGAAAGTCCTTTGGGTACATTATAATTAAATATTACTTAATTAGTTAGGTATTATTTAATATTAATATTATTTAACTAATATTAGTTAGTTAAATATTAAATATGTAAATAATTAAATATAATTTTCCTGCTTAGGCTGATCCCTTCATTCCATCTCTGCTGTGAATAATCCAAGATGAAATCTGAATATCAGGTGCTGTTGCCTGAATGAAGGCTAACGGCAAAATTTTAAACACTGCCAAATTGCAAACCAGTATAAATTTAATATGCTTTGACAGGTTTTTAATGTTAAATAGTGCAATGGAGCAGTTTTAATAGGCCTTTCTATTTAAAAGGCAAGAAAATAATTCTGAATAATCTAATGAAGCATGTAAAACCAACCATACATAAAAACCAATGACTCTTCAGAGTTCACTACAGTTTTGGAAAAAATGTCCCCATGCAATATTTGGGTGACTATGCATTGCTTGAAAAAATGCCGTACAGCTCTAATTATTAGGAGTTTGCAGTACATTAATCCACAATTATGTCATACTAAACATAATTCAGGGATTTCACCATACTTGATGACTTTTCCATTTACAGTCATTATTTGCTATCAAGGGAAAAAGGGGTAGAATTAGAGCAGTGCTTTCCCTGTTATAACAGAGCATTGCAATTATTGAAAGAAAGGCTACATAGACGAACCACTTGTTAGCAAGTTGTAAAATGGGTGAAAATGTACTATACACTCTGCACAGGGGAAACTGTTTTCCCCCAAGAAAGTGATGAAAATTACCCCTCTCCCTCACTTCACTGAAACCAGCCAGCAAAACTTTAGCAGAACTTTAGCACTGCTGGGTTTGAAAGTTTTCCGTGACCGTGGGTGGATTTCTCAAATGTTTGTTTGACAGGGTAACCCATGAAGCCTGTAGGCGGTTCTCTCACCACAGTTCTCTCACTGAACATGGAATCATCTAGCAGCTAGCTCAGTCCTTTCATGCACAAGAACAAGGCCTCCTGCAATGATCCCATGGGAGGAAAAATTCAATTCCCAAGATGAGGCAAAACAAAAACGGTTTGATCTGCTAGTTGGAGTTCTTGACAGTCAAAGTTGCTACACAGTTCGGACAAGCATCTCTGAACAGCTGCCAATGTTGTTGAGGAAGTATCATTAATTCTAACAGCTGCTCTTAAAAAGAAATAAGGCAGTCCCAACTGAAACCACCAATCTGTTTAAACACTCAGTCCTACTGATAGGTCTAATTCCTAATTGGAAAAGTCTAGCTAGAATAAAGGATCTAATTATCCTAATTGGTCCTAATTTACAATGCACCATTTACCATCTATAATGCCTGAATCAACAATTTGGAAGGGTTAGGGAGCTGTGCTGCCTGATCTACTGTCCCTTCTGTAGACGTAGTGTTGACTTCATCTGCAATATACCTTCCCTGGATAATTTTTAGCAAGGGATAGTACAAAATGAGGTATTGACAAATTTCACCTTTGGTCTTTTCTTAGTGAAAACCACATGTCGGGGTGGTCAAATTTGGTTAAACATCTGTGTGCTTCAAAAGGAAGGCAGAAGGAAGAGATGCCCAGGCCAGGACCATAATGTCTTACGGAAAGCAGCACTGATCAGAGGCATTTCAGTTTTCATCTTTCGTAACTTTTGTTTTTTGGTTATTGCTTTAGTACACTGGTTCCCAACCTGTAGTCTGTGGACTACAGATGGTCCGTGAGACCCTGAGAAGTAGTCCATGAGGTCTTGGGGAAAAAATTCACCTTTGATCACTTCCAGTATTTTGCCAAGCAAGCAGTCTCCTATGGACCACCAAAGAGGGCAAAGAACAGACTACCCACAACCACTGAAATGTCAACTGTGGCTGTGGGTGGTCCATTCTCCATTCTTTTTAATAGTCCATGGGGGAGTGCTTGGGAGAGGGACTACTAGAGAGGGTGGAGACCACACCATTCACAGTTGCATGTGGTCCATGACAATTCCAATTATTGCCTCAGTGGTCCGCAAGATTTGGAACCATTGCTTTAGTGGTATAAATTATAAAACGCCTTGTGTGGCAAGAAAGATCCTATATAAACATGGAAAACTAGCAAACCAGAGGTACAAGTACCACTGGTGATACTTCAGAGCAGTGGTTCTCTCAGTGGAGATCGCTCCACTTTCACTTTTCAAAGCCTGGGGAGCCCTGCAGACACTCACACAGGGCTCCCTGCACCCCCTGGAGGCTGCAGGAGGCTCTGGTAAGTCTAGTCAAGCCCCTGTAGCCCCTTTAGCGGCCTCTTCCCTGCCCCCACCCCTTAAGGGTGCAGAGGCCAGGGCCTATAGGCTGGGGTGTCATGATGCCTCAGTTTGAAAACCACTGCTTTAGAGTATGGTAAGCGACACTTGGCTCTGTTGCTAGAGGGGCAGCATGACTCAGCCCCACCTGGCCTGACTCCTCCGAAGTGGAACCCATGAGAATGGCAGTGCACTAGTAGCAAGGTGCAACACGGGACAGCAGCTCAGTTCAGGCACAGACTGAGCAAGGGTGCAGTGTGGAGAGTGCAATGTGGAGGAAAGATCAGGAAGTAGCAGCAGCTGCCAGAGCAGCCAGTTTCACCCTAAAGCAGGGGTGCCTAAACCCCGGCCCTGGGGCCACTTGCAGCCCTCAAGGCCTCTCAATGCAGCCCTCAGGGAGCCCCCAGTCTCCAATGAGCCTCTGGCCCTCTGGAGGTTTGTTGGAGCACACACTGGCCCGATGCAACTGCTCTCAGCATGAGGGTGACTGTTTGACCTCTTGTGTGAGCTGTGGGATGAGGGCTCCCTCTACTGCTTGCTGTTTCACATCTGTGATGCAGTAGCGGCAGCAAAGGAAAGGCCAGCCTTGTTTTGTGCAAGGCTTTTTATAGGCCTTGAGCTATTGTAAGACCTTAATTCATTCATATAAGTTCATCTTTAATATATTCATTTATGTAAACTTATGCAAATTTATTCAAATTTTAAATGTAAATTAATTCCTTTCCCCCCCCGGCCCCCGACATAGTGTCAGAGAGATAATGCAGCCCTCCTGCCAAAAACTGTGGACACCCCTGCCCTATAGGGATAACTATTGGGCAAGGTGCCGACATCTGCATGTAGCAGCCAACTCTGATGGTAGCAACTTGCAAGGCAGTCCTTGCAAAAACAGCACTTCCAATCTGGCACTTGAAAAAAAGGAAACAAAAAGGTTGAAATGACTTTCTTTCTAGACCAGCGGTTCTCAACCTGGTGGGTTGCGACCTTGTCCCTTTAAGGGGTGGGGAAGGGGGAGGCAGCAATGCGATCCTGAAGGTGGCATCGCTAAGGGGGACAAGGAGGGTGCTTTTACTTTACGTGGGCAGAAGCCAGGAGTAGGAGGTGTGGGGAGTCCTGCGCAGCCCTCTACAGAGCTTCCCAAGTGTTAGAATATTGAGAAACAGTGAGGGAAAACCACCTTTTGCAAACTGGAAGTGGTCTGCGTGTGCTGTTTCTCAACATTCTTACATGCGGGGAACCTACACAGGGTTCCCCACACCTCCTGCTCCTTGATTCTGTCCACAGGAAGTAAAGTATCCCCCTTGCCTCCCTTAGTGATGCAATCCTGGGAATAGCAATGCTGCCCTTGCAAATACTTACTTAGGGAGAAACGCTCCCTAAAAGTTTGAGAGCCACTGTTTTAGACCAAGCCTTGTCCACCTCTTCTTCAGGAAGGGCTGCCTCTTAATGGATGGAGTCAGAGAGCTCCAAGAATATGAACTACTTATAGTCAAGGAGAATCTTTTGTTCGCCTGGATTAGACTGTATAAAAGTAGATAGATAGGACCGGATATCAAACACAGCGCAGCAACTCAGTGTTCATGCAATCGGGACAGGCAAAATTTAGAGTTGTACAACTTTGTGGGAAATGGAGGGGGAAAAAAATGTCAGGTGGGACTCTGTGGAAATTGCTGAAATATGCAATCAAGCTGTATGCAACTGGCTGCATATTTTGTCAAAGCTTGCCAGTAAATGTCTACAGCAGCCATTCTCAACCTTTTTTTTGCTTTTTGCTATGGCTCCTTAGGAGCTCTTCTCAGGTTCCAGGGCCTCCCTGTCAAACAAGGCTACAATGCGAACAGATAAACATAGTTTATTACTGAACCCCCAATGTGGCCCCCTTCGGGTGTGCCAGGACTCCCTAAGGGCTTCCTTTGAGAATGGCTGGTCTAGAGGATATTACAAAAACTGTATGAGATAAGACAGCTGTATCAAGGGAATTGCAGAAATACTGATAGCAACTCATTTGCATAATTTGCTAAACCAGACATAACCACATGAATAATTCATCACTTTAGGTTATTTCCCCCCAATCTGAAGGGCGGACAGGGAGTTATGGGGGTCACCAGTGAACAACTGAAGCCAAAACTATTTGGATTCTTTCAGTGTGGGTTGCTGATTGTGCATAAGTGGGTTGACTCACATACAATCAACTGCACATTTAATTGGGAAGATGTACTTGAAGTTCATTATTAAATCACTATTTTTATAAATTTATGAAGTTAATTGTTTAAAAGGCATTGATGCAAGATAACTAAAAAATGTTCTTGATAAAAATTGTTTCTGCAATTAAAAGCGATGTAATTCCGAAGCAATTCTTGCACTGTGCTCTTTTGTGTGGGGTGCATTTATGAAAAAGAGCGACATCAACAGCTCCATCCTATGCCGCTGCTTTCACTACAGAAGCATCAGTAGAGGACTATGCTGCTCTGGTGGAAGTGGCGTCCAGAGCAGAGCCACTCAGCTTTGCTGTGTTTCACTTTGCAACCTCTGAATATCCTTGGTTGTTTGGCCTAGTTAGTCAATGCTATGCCTGTGCCATGGAAGCACAGACAGGGACTTTAACTGAGCGCTACAGGTAGGTATTGCTTAAAGATGAGGATACGTTTTCCAAACCCCATCTTTTGTTGTTATGTGAACAACTGATCTTTGTATTGGTGGTGTTGTCAATAGGAGGCCCCTGAGGCCTCTTCTGGGTTGCACCATGGGCCTCAGAATGGCCTACAGAAGCTACTTCCAGAAGCAAACTGGAAGTAGCTTTCCGATAACTGCACACAGCTTCCGGAGGCTTCTGAAGGCCATTCTGAGGTCCATGGAGGCCTGGCACAACTCAGAAGCCGCCTTTGGGGGGGTCTCCTAATGACAACACAAACACCACCAATACAAAGGTAAAGCGTTTTCAGCTAAACAGTAAACCAACAACAGACCATCATATATGCTGTTCGTTGTTGGTCTGAACATTGCTAAGCAATGTACTGCATACTGCACCAATGCAAGGTGAGGTGATACAGCCTGCAGTTATGCTGGACGCTTTGCTCCATTGCTGATTCACCAAAGGGAATAGTTTATCAGCCCAATTCTACATCAAGTCAGGTATGTGAAAGCTCACTGATATCAATGGGTGCAGGCATGCTTAACTCTACATAGGATCAGGCTGTCAGGCTCCAAACCTGTACATACCTATCTGAGAATAGATCTCACTGAACATAGCAAGACTACTTTCCACACAGACAAATTATATCAGGCTGCAAGTCCCAAAACGTGATAATACACAAAAAAAGGTAGCCAGTCTTGATAAGGTTCTAACAGAAAACTTTAATAAATTAATATGCATGCCCAATAGAATACAAAATGACAATTTAAAACAACAACAAAGCAATCCTCATTCATTCAGTGTTGCCACCTTTAATTCGAATCATACAAAAAGGCATTACTTAAAAGTGGTAGAATATGGACCAAACTATGCGTTACTCTAAGCACATGCTAGCAGCTGCGCGCTTGGTCTTACAACATGGCCAATCCAGACCTGGTCTGAATTGGGATCATGGCAGGGAGAGGCACTTCTTCGCCTCTGCTGCAGTCCTGATTGGGGCCCCCTTGCAAGGAAGTAACACTCCCATGGATACCAATGGGAATTTTTCCTCTCACAAAGGAGGTGTGGGGGCAAAGAGAGATAGGCACATGCTTAAGGTAACACGGAGCTGAACTGTATGCATTTCTGGTAAAAGAAATTTACTCCACAATTTAAAAAAACTTGACAAAATTTAAAATAATCCTGTGAAGTAGGAAAAGAACACTGTCACTGAATTAGCAAGAGGCCTTGTTTCACAGCAATCTGCTTTCCCCTCTGAAATATCAGAAACCGATTACAAAACAGAAAAAGAAATCCACCACAGAGTTACACTGAGAAACAAGCCAAAGCACAATCACAGACTATTCCAGAACACAGATGCTGGGCTGTTCCTGTTGTGTTGGAGAAGCCTCACAAAAGAGAGTACACAGGAGCAGAGCAAATAAGCTTGAATTTCCTGTACCGTAATGAAACACCCAGACAGCTAGTACTGAAAAGTACAGTACATGCTAATCTTTTCCCTATGTTGACTGAATGCAACACAATAAGCATCTTTCATACATTAAAATCTCACATTAGGAATTCAGCTACAAGAGCTGCTCAATTACTTCAGTATTCCTTCATCATCCCTGGATTTTTGTTGCCGTCCATTAAAAACACACCCCCCCACACACCCACGAGCAAGTTCAAAATAAAATATCTTCATTTTTTATAAGCATCTCCACCACAAGTCTCTGGTAACGGATATCGTTCAGGGCGGCCATTGCATCTAGTTCTGGTGCACGCATAAGCGTTGGTCCAAAAACAATGCCCAGATTCTCTGCATTCATGAGATTCTCCTTTTCATGAAGTGTAACCCTGTAACAAGGAAGACCAAAGTTAAAATGTGAGTCATTGGGAGTTGCTATCTTAGTCTTCTCATATACATGGAACTGAGCACTCAAACACACCTATACTACAAATCAATCACAGTTTTGAACAAGTTGGCTTGCACCAACAAACTCTGTGGCCTCTAGGTAAGGCTTCTGTCACAGATTCTGCAAGCCCTCCAACAGAACAATTCCCAGGGTTTAATGCTGGGAATCATGATTATGCCCTGCCTAATTTTGTACAGAAACAGTAGCCATAAGGTGGTGAAGCCACCATGGCGTGCTTTAAAATGTTTTATTTTGAGAAATGCTCTGTCATCATAAACAAGTGCCAAAATAGCAGGCCACACATTTAGCTGTTTGTCAGCATCTGGTCATAGATAAGTAGGTGTTTACTATGAATTACCATGGACAAGTCATTGTTGCTTACCTCAGAGGGCTGTTGGGAGACTGAGGACCCAATTCTATCCAACTTTCCAGCACTGGTGCTACTATAATGTTCCCTTAGCTTGGGGCTGCAAGTGTTCCGTTACCTTGAGGAGGCCTCTGCGTCTGTCCCTCCATCACAGAATGCAGTGCATGCCCCATTGGCACAGCTGCACCGGCACTGGAAAATTGGATAGGATTGGGCCCTAAAACATCCTTATGGGCTCTTTAGAGGAAGGATAAAAGCCCAGAAGTGAGTGAAGCTATGTGCCTTTCTACATATAGAAAGTATGTTCCACATTCTATGATCACCAGACTATAAAATGTAATATAAAACCATGCAAAGCATGCCATCTAAAGATAGAGTACCTACTTATACTTTACGACTTTATGCAGGTTCATTAATGCACACCTCCCTTCCGACAGCTTCTGATTTAACGACACAGCATTCAAACAACTACCTTAAGACACTATAGTTTGCTTCATGACACTTTAACTGCTTCTCTTAGAGACACAAATTCACATTTTTAAATCAGCTTGTGAACAGATTTTAAAAAACCCTGACCTATATTACTGATTTAGAATGGAAAATAAATCCCTTTTAAGGTACTCACAAATGGCTAAATATCCATTGTTAGGAAGTTCATGAATTATAAAAAATTTTTTAAAGTATTTCTCCCTCCCCCCCCCCCCCCAAATCAACTGAGGCTGTACTAGATATCCTTTGTGGAACAAAATCCTTTCAGAGGTCTGTAACAACAGTTAGGAATTGCTAGGTGATGGGCATTGTTCTGAAGTTGTCCAAACTGCAACTTCTATTTATAGTGACTTCAAATATAGTGAGCTGGCTGGCTAACTGAATTTGATAACATGACTCCATGAGCTGTTTCTTTGCTGCAGTACATCTTAGTGAGCATGCCTATAAAAAGGTTAAGCTGCTTTATATGCTGGGTATGTGAAGCAGATAAGGCTGACTTATTGCAGGCATGGTTGTAAGAATATTCAGGATAAGTGCTGTACCAAACCCAACTGTCTTCCAGACTGTTAATGCCAAACCAAAGCCTTCAGCACAAATTCACATAAATGTTCTCTGTAACACCGCTTTTCATATGTTCATATGTTAATCTGCTCATTTAATGCTAAATGTTGTTTATTTTTTTTCATTTGACCTTGACTCTAGGTTGCATCTCGAGTGGCATGAGTCAAGGGAGTTTACGCAATGGTAAGGATGATCTGTTACTTCCTAAGTTACACAGCAAAGTATTTCTTACCTTGCATTTATAGCACCCATGAATACCTCTAAGACATCACCACATACTACAAGTTGGCCCTGGGAAGTACCACACAAAACAACTGGCTCCTTCTACTAACTGCCCAGTAAAGATGGCTATGAGAACAGATTCCTTTCTTCTGGCCCTGCTTACATCAATCACCAGTTGCTTTAAGATCCTTCTCATGTAGAAGTTGTTAAGTACACACATGCATATTGACTTGGTGCTACTCAACTAATGAAATCTTATACCTCTTTAAATGTACCATGAGATACCGTAAGGTTTCACAGTGTGCAGGTGGCAGCAGTTTCAATGCTTCATGAAGTATTTCCAGCTGTTCATCAGGATCTGTGGTTTCTGAAATGAAAACACATGACCATCAAGTGTAAGCAAAAGGCAAATGAGGTCCGACAGCCGAGGTCTTCCCAATTAATTCTAGCCTTGTGTAACACATTTCCACTAGAGTGACACCCACAAGAGGCAAAAATATGACTTTCCTTTCAGCTTCAGTTGGAGAATAAAGACTGGCTTTTGCCATCCTCCTCTTTAAACAGAAATGAAACAAGTGGGAGGAACAGTGGGTGCGACTAATTCAATCTGTTCTAATTGTTGCCAGACAACCATGTACACGGATGAGGTGTAGGACGCATGTCAGGGGAACAGCACCCAGACTTAACTCATGCAGGGTTGTCACCTGGTCTTTGCCAGTGCCCAGGAGCAGACTTACTCTACAGCACTGGTTCCCAACCCGTGGTCCACGAGACCCTGAGAAGTGGTTCAGGAGGTCTCACAAAAAAAAAAAATTGCTTTTGATCACTTCCATTATCTTGCTGAGCAAGCAGTTCCCCGTGGACTACCAGAGAGGGTGGAGAACGGGCTGCCTGCAGCTGGTAGCAAAAGCATCAAACCACAAATCTCTATAAACAATAAATCTCGAATAAATCTTTTCTAATTACAGACAGCCTGTGTTATCTGTGGCCCAGTACCTGCGGATAGATTCAACCGTGGGTCCCTGAACCCCTGGTGCAGGCTGACCTGGAGCCTCTGGTGGCTCTTCTGGAGCCTTCAGAGGCCGCTTGCATTTGCCCGTGCCTCCACGGACTTCAGAATGAAGCCCAGAGTCGTTTAAAGGTGACTTCTGGTTTTCAGTCAAAACAAAAAAAAGTGTTTTTCAGTTTTCAGTGCATGGCCTCTGGGAGCTTCAGAAAAGCCTCTGGACCAACCTGAGCTCAGCTCCAGTCAGGTTGGGGGGGGCGAAAACCATGGGTTTTGAATACCTTGAGTGGGTGAGAAGATCTCAGTGGACCAGAGACTGGCTGTGGGCCGGACAGAGGCTCTCTGTGGGCTGCATCTGGCCCCTGGGCCAGGGTTTGGAGACCCCTGCTCCTCTATAGGAACCAAGTGGAAACAATCCCTGAGGCAACTAGGATGCTTCATCCAGGAGCAGGGAGGACAAAGAGGGAGCAGGCATGCAGGTGCCAAAGGGCCCCTGTTAAAAATCTCCTCCAGAGCTCACTTAACCTCTCTTCCTGCCCTGACCAAAAGCAGCTGTATGGGGATCACCACAGAGCAAAGTGTGAAAGCCATCCTCCCTCTACACTGCAGACCCAATCCTGATACCCCACACACCCCCATGGTTGCTATTAAACTTATAAGAATCATACCCAGTCATCGACAGTATAATGTAACATGAAATTTGGCCCTGAGACACTCCTGATTCTACTATTGAAAAAACTGCTGACTTCAACAAGCTTTTCATCAAGGACTATATGACAAAAATGTAATCCAACTTGCATATTTATCGTTGCTCCCTATGTTACTTAATTCTGCACAAATGAAATAAAAACAAAAACAAACCATGAACCATGCCAGTTTTTAAAGACAAAAAACAACACTAAAAGGGGGAAAAATGTGCATTTGAAAAGTAATACAATGTAAAGCTTACTTGCAGAGTCTATAAATTTTGGGTAGGCATCATATGTGATTAGTGGAATTGGCAAATCCCTGAAATACAGTTTAAGTGCACCGGTGATAATATTGATATCTTCATACATATTCACAGAAATATCTGCTTTTTCCCCATCTGTATGTAAAAAGAAAAAAAAAAACACAATGTAGAACTATACACTGGTAAAAAATTTAACATTACAATTATATTTAAAGTACCACACAGTCATGGCTAGTACAAGCAATACACAGATAGGGGAAAGCTTTTTAAAATGATGGTATTTGGAAATAAAGATCACTAGTGTAGATACTGACCAAGATTTGTATAGAGGACTTTTTTTGAAAAAGCTTTGTTATGGACAAAGCTGATCAAACATTTAAGTTGGTTTATCTTTCTTCTATGATTTTAATGAAGATGAAAGGAACATTTTATCCAACCTCCATTCCTACACAGACCTAATTGACTTTAATGGGACTTAAGTACCTTGTGCCAGCCCAGGAGGGCTGCAAACATGCCGTAAGGCTATGATCCTTAGGAGTAGGCTAGGCCAGATCCCAACCCCCAGTTATAACCCCCAGTTATGCCGGATCCCAACCCCCGTTCCCGGGGAGAACGGAGCGGCTTCAAGTCGCTCTGCTCTCCTCGGACTTACGCTACCTCAAGAGGTGGTGCAAGTCTGAGGAGACCCATAGGGGAAAAGGGCACCTTTCCCAGAGATAAGGGGAAAAGTTTCTCCTTGCCTCTGGCTGATCTGCCTTTGGCCCCTATCCTGCGCTGGATATAGTGCAAGCCTCCAGCGCAGGGTAGGATTGCGCTCTTAGGCAGGCATAGAGCTTGACAAATGACCTCTTAAATAAACACATACATAGGATAAAGTTGCCATAATGATGGACGTGAGGTTGTCGAAAAAACAGCATTCCCATCCCACTGCATTCCTTACTTGCTACATATAGTTTCACTTACATCACCATTTCAGGCATTTCCCTGCCCACACTCAACCTCATTGGTTGGTAGTGGGTTCAGGAAGTGCAATGCACAATGCCACAATCATGTCATTGGACAAGTGATACTATTTGTTAGAAGAGAAAGGAGAATACAACATGAAGAGGCTGTTATTAACATCAGAACAGTAATTTTCACCCATAAACAGATTAGTACAGTGGTTCTCAAACTCTCCAGGAGTATGAGAAGCACTGGTAAGTGTTTGTGGGGGCAAGGACTGTGATGGGGCGTGCCCCCCATCACGACAGCATGGGCACCCAGAAGCATTTTAATGTACCTGGGGGGAGTGTGAAGGGTCCTGGAGGCTCACAGACCCCTCCGCGAGCCTCCCCTCCACAGTGGTGGGCTCTGATCTGCAGCTGGAGCCCACCTCCTGTTTCAGAAATTCCAACCGCAAACTGGAAGTGGGGTCTGACTTCAGATCGGAGCTCGCTGCTGCAGAGGGGAACCTCATGGACTAAGCTGTGAGCCTCCATGACTCTCCAAGAGGCTGAACACTCCCCCCAAGTACATTAAAATGCTTTTGGGTGCCTGCGGTGCTGTAATTGCCGTGGTGCCGTCGGGGCACCCATTTCTGGGTCACTCCCCTTAAAGGGAAGTGACCCTTTAAGTTTCAATGGTGGGTTGCAACCCACCAGATTGAGCACCACTGGATAATAAAAAACATTTCACTAGGGAGGTTACAACTGTCCTTGGAGACTAATCTAAGTCTCATCAGCAACTGGTTAGGATATAGTAAGAAATTACTGGTTAGGCAGTTTATTTGCAGTTGTAAAATGCCAATTATTGGAAGCTGAATTCTCTTAACCAGTCCGTTTATTTGTGCATATGAAGTTATACATGGAACAATTTCCAATGCACAGGGGGTTGGGTTTTTTTTTTTTTTTTAAGGATGCTTCCAATATTCTCTGACAACTTCTCCTAAGATTTAAAAGTTCTACATTGCTAGAAAATTTACTAGAGAATGGATAATGTCACAATCTGGATTTCTTAGGCTTTTTGTTTTCCTTTCCCCCCCCCCCCCCAAACAGTCTGTAATAGGAACAATTTTTGAAGGCATAAAAAATATTCTCCATCCACCCTGAAAAAGTTACCAGAGAAGTGCTCCTGCAGACAAGGGAAATGATATCTATATCTGCATGTATATGCATAAATACATACACATATGCACACACAAAGCAAAAGAAAGTGTCAGTAATGAAGCTAGGTGTATTTTATTGTTTTCCATTTAATTTTTATTTTTATATAAATTAAAAATCTTTTTTTCAACTCTGTGGGAGTGTATGGCTTTGAGGCTCTTAATTTTACACATTGTATCATGTATCACATTAAGTCTTCATTTTTACTAGCAAATTAACTTAGGTATTGGAAATCTTTAGTCCTTTCATGTCTTGGCATTATTCACGAGAACAACTGCTAAAGTCAGAGAACAAGTAAGAGAACAATGTAAGTAATGAAGGGCGCAATTCTAACCCCTTATGTCAGCGCTTTCCAGCACTGGCATAGCAGTGCCAATGGAGCATGCGCTGCATCCTCGGTTGGTGTCACTCATGGAGGCCTCCTCAAGGTAAGGGAATGTTTGTTCCCTTACCTCTGAGCTGCATTGCCCTTATGTCAGTGCTGGAAAGCACTGACATAAGGGCTTAGGATTGCGCCCTAAAAGAACAATGACTGGATAATCCCATGACTCTAGTATTTAAAACTAGTCATGTTCAATAATAAAAGCCAATTCAGACCTCATTTACTTGCAATCTTTATAATGTCTGGGATCCAAAGAGGTACTTTAGGCATATCAAGGGACTTGACTGGGCCTACTACATAGGATCTTTGCCTTTTTTCTCTGAATAGACCAAGTTTGCCCACCACTCCTCATAAGCTCATAAGCTGATCACAAGCTGTTTTTGAAAGTCCATTCTATTGTTAATACAGTGTACTGCATGGCAAAAGGGTGTGGAAGAGGTCCAGTGTTTTAGAAATGCAAGTGCGCATTGTCTGTGAATGTGTAGAATCAGTTCTTTGGATCTTGGGTAATATGCTGAATGTAGAGGAAGTAAATCTAGTAAGCAGCATACCGCGGTCAAAAGCCATTTTGACATCTTCAATTAGGTCACTGAATCCAGATACTCTGTAGAGTCCTTCAGAATTGAGACCTGTGAGGCAATGAAAAAAATAACTAGATTAAACTTAAATTCTTACCTTTCTGATATTCTGGTTCATTACAGTTAGCAACACATAAATCTGAGCTGAGTTTTTAAATTCTCATTCTTTCTTCTAAGCATAAATTAAGCAGCTAGCTCCTACTCCGGAATGGATTGTATTGCTATGATCAGAATCCAATCATTTTATAAAAACATATTTACGATCATGGTCTTGGAATGTGGAAGATGCAGTGGCATAGCTAAAGGGGTTTCAGGGTAGCAATTGCCCTGGGCAACAAGCTGAGTTTGACACTAGTGACCAAAATTGTAAAAACCTTTTTTCATATGTAAGAATAATACCACCATGTTATACACCATTGGAAAGGTAATTTAATGCAGAATACAATGAAACAAACTGCATTGGAATATCTGTATTCTATCAAATGTTATGGCCAATTAACAAGAAAATGAAGACACAACTGCCTTACAGAACAAAAAGTGGATTTCCTTAACACAAAACTGACCTTTGAGACTGATTGTTCCGAGAACCAATGAGATGTTATTTTGATACAGCATGGAACCAATAAGGTGTTAATATGAGTCAGCTCTCATTTTCATGTATCATAATAACCCCTGCTAACTAGGTAAAGAGGCCCTTTTTTAGGTGCTGCCCCTCTTATATTTAGCAAGGGGAGAATAACTGTCCCTCTTCACCCAGCACAGTGTCTTTAACCAATAAGGGGCACAGTTTTTATTTATTTACTTAATTGAGGCTGCAATCCTATGCACACTTTCCTGAAAGTAAGCTCCATTGCAGACAATGGGACTTACTTATGAATAGACAAGCATAGGCTCGTGCTCTAAATTTGATTCTGTCATGGAGGGGGGCTATAAAATCTTTGACCCCAGGTAGCAGATAGATGCTCAAGCTATGCCACCGGCTGAGGAGAGGCGGCAGAGCAAGTGGGTGGTGAGCTGTTGGAGGGAGGAGGCGGGTTTTCCCCTGATTTTCACTTTTTTAAAAGCCTGGGTGTGATGTCACTTCCAGTTGTGCCATCACTTTTGGAGCATCATTTTGAGCTTGGCACTGGACTACATGATCATTAGCTATGCCATTGGGAAGATGTCATCAAATTACAAAGGAATATGAAAACAAATTACTCAAATCAGTATATTAAAAGTGATATAATAACTATAAATAAATAAATAAATAAATAAATAAATAAATATCATAACAGCAATGTTCTAGCAGGAGTCATTAGGTTAAGTTTGTCCCGGGGAGAAATTGCATAATTACAAGAAAAAGTGTGTGTACTTAACAGCCCAATACTATCCCTCACCACTCCATAGCACAAAGCTATGGATAGGAGATGTGGAATGATGGTTGAGCTGCTAGTACTACCTGAAGAGCTAAGCAGGGAATGTGATTGTGTTTTTGGACAGGAGACAGAATACCAGGCTGTGACAAGCTGCAGTACCTGTTGTGGCAGGATAGAATTGCTACTGAACTGATTAGCTGCACAGTGAGAGAAGCACAGGAGTGTTTGAGAAGGCCAGCTGGCAAAGAACAGAAAACAACCTTGAGGATCTGTCCAGGTTTGATTTACGGATGTCTACTGAAGCTCACTGGAATGCAGCCGGAGGAGATAGCCACATAGTGAAGGCAACAGCTGGTGACCGAGGATTCTGTGGTGATGTAAACTAGCCTGCCTGTGTAAACCACCTCGAATGCTGTCTAAACTCCAGAGAAAGGCGGTAAATAAATACTGAAATAAATAAATAAAAGCTGCACCAATGAAGCATGTGTTGCATTCTATGGTGGTGGGGGCAACCAGATGGCCAGCAAGAGGTAAGTGAAAGTAATTTTTACTTAGCTCCCAGTAGACCACCCGGTCGACTATAGGTCTCCTTGGACTCAGCTATTTTGCTGGCATGTCCAAGGAGCAGAAGAAGGCAAATCAGGGCTAGGAAAGGGGGATAGGATCCGGTATGCATGACTGTAGCTGAGATCCTTTCCCTCTCACCCCCATCCTTGCCCCCAAACCGCCCATAACCAGGCCCACTGCCACCTTATCTGCTCTGGTGCTGGCTCTGTGGGCCAGGTGTGTGGAGCCTCTGGCCATTCATGCAGACAGCCCTGGAGCACCTGATAGCAGTGTGCCTTTTGTGCCACTGTAAATGGATTTACTGGCAGTGGATTAGGAGTTCTGTTGCCATAAATGGGGGATAGGCTTGGGCCATTAGTATTATTTCTCACTAAAAAAAACACTGGAAGAAGTGACATCTGTATAACAAAGTGGCAGGTACAAATATTATTCAAGGGATATAATTTTTTGTATCATGTACACTATGAAGAACTATATCATCATAATAAAGAGATTTACAGCAGACACAGAACCATTTTGAATAAATGCAAAATTACATATTACTTGTTCAAGGAAAAATGTATGTGCAAGACGCCCTATGAAAAATTACTTTCGGCATAAATTCAACTAAACCTCAGTTGACCTAGATCAATCTAAAGGGATTATGAGGAAGGCAACCAAACTCATTTAAGCATGCCTTACCTCTAGATTCAATCTCCCTAATGCACATGTCTACAACCATGGGTCTTTTTGTGAAGTGTGCTTTTACTAGTGTGGTAAGATCACAGCTGTATACTTTCTTGACATGCTTCAGGTCTGGCTTGCAATCATTTGGGACCATCTTGGAACACTGCTTGTGAACATTCAAGCCACAATCTGATGGAAATGAGAGAAAGATATTGTTAGTTCAACGTTCACTATTACGAAGGTATTACTGTCAAACATGCACTATTCGTGGAGAGACTACTTTTTAAGGATAGCTTGGGAGAATCCTTGCACAAAATTTGTACAGTGCTTAAAGATGACTACAACCATAGTTCTAAACATTTGTACCAGAGTATCATCTTGCAGTTCATTATAACTTCATTGCAACATAAGGCTTCATGATACGTGTGCTCCCTGGGGCATTTGGTGGGCCACTGTGAGATACAGGACGCTGGAGTAGATGGGCCTTTGGCCTGATCCAGTGGGGCTGTTCTTATGTTCTTAACAAAGGCTATGGAGTACATCTCCATTTAGTGCTTAATGCTGGTGTATCAAGTTATTGGACCAAGGACCCAATTCTATTCAATTTTCCATCACCAATGCAGACCCCAGGTAAGGGGACAAATATTCCTCCTCCATGGGAGGCCTCCATGATTGTCCTCCCACAGAAGGATGCAGCGCAAGCCCTGTTGGCATAGCTGCCTCAATGTGGGAAAGTTGGATAGGATTGGGCCCCAAGTTGTCTGTATAATTTTCCCATACAAAGGTAAAGAAAAGTTTTGGATCACTTGTCCTAAAAAGCTGATCAATTGAGTAAATAAATAGGAATACCTATTGGCCAGTATACCCAGAGATTTTAACTATGAGCGCTAAATAGGCAAAGTTTCTAATACAGTGTAGACCGGGGTGACCAAACTGCTGCTTGCGAGCCACATGTGGCTCTTTGACATATAATATTCAGCTCTCAGAATTTTTGGCTGAGTTCCTTTTCGCATCACAATGAACATAAAAGGTAAATAAGAAATTTTCAAACTTTTTGATTATTTACTGGGTACAGAGTCTACTGGATTAAACCATAAGCGTAATGTTCATGGTGAGTAAATATATTTAAGAATTTAAATGCTTCTTAAATACTACGGCTTTCAAGCACCTGAAGTTGATTATATGTGGCTCTTACGTTAAGCATAAGCATATGGGTGTTTTGCCACCCCTGATGTAGACTTACAGCCCAATCCTGAGCTGTCTTTGAGCTGGGAATGCTGTGGTGCCAAAATGGCTGCCGTGGCACAACAGGGCAGCTGCCTGTGGCTCCTTAGGGGAAGGGGACTTTTGTCCCCTTTCCCTGGGTAAGGGAAGTATCCCTGCAATGGGGTTGCTTGATTCTGCAGTAGCCCTTGGGCTGCTATAGAATCAAGAGCCTCCACGTTGGGCCGCGCAGCCCGACACAGAGCTCAGGATGTGGTGGAGCTGAGCTCAACTGGTCCTGCTTCTCTCCCACCCTTTTCCTTCCCCCCATGCTCCCTCTGACTCCCCACACCCCAATGCCTCCCCCATGCCCCCTTCTACCTCTCTGCCACCCTGCAGTTTGGATAATGGTGAAGTGCCAGTGTTCCACCAGTGCTAGCCCAGTGCCAGCTGGCGCTGGGCTAGCTCCGGTGCTCTGCCGGTGCTAAGGGCTTGCAAATGTTCTTTATGGCACGTTTGCGACAGTGGGCGCGCACAGTTTATAATTGGCCCTTACTCACTATTGCAAACTAATTTTACCCAGTGTAAAGATTAGACAATCAGTGGACAGGATAAGCCGCAGCAATAAATTACTTGTATACTGATCTGCTGCACCGAAAGCAGGAGAAATCTGTCAAAGAGTTTGAAAAACTGTATCTAATATTCTTGAGACCTATATGCAGGAGGGGAATTAACTCACAGTCTCCCTGCACCATTCAAGCGCTATATGAAAAATGACCACATCTCACCAAAATAGACAAACATATAGCAGCATTGTTTAGGTGAGACAAGTTCATGAAGGACAGGCCTACCAACAGCTATTAACCACAGTAGCTCATGTTCCTCAAAATTCAGGGGCAAAACATTGCTAAAGAGCAGCCGAAGGGAGGCAGCAAATGATAGGCAAATGATGGACTTTTGCCTGCTTACATGCTTCCTGGAAGCATCTGGTGGGCGACGATAAGAAACAGGATGCTGATTCAGGACTATTGGATCCAGCAGAGTTGTTCTTAGGTTCAAATGCTGGACACTCCCCACAGTATATTGCTGCTCTCCTTTAAGCTACATATGCTCAAGTATCCCTAGCCAAGTCCCATGCAATAGGAAAAAGCATTGTGAAGCAACTCAAGACCAGCATTCACCATTGATATTTCATTTACACATGACATTTTCCTACATGCATGGCTACAAACTCTGTGCAGAAACCCCCTCAGTACAAATCTGTGCACTATCATGAGTGAAGTGGGTGCATGTATTTGGGTTCTGCCACATGCAAAACAGTTAGGAATCTGCTGCATCTTTCTGCTGGTGTGCACCAGAATGGACACTTGTCCGATATTCAAACAAGAGGCTTACAAATTTTCATGTTTTCTTCTAAACAGAGGTAACATTAGCACAAGAAGAATGTCAACATGAACACAGAACACTGCCTTCTTCAGAGTGAAACCAGTAGACTAATACAGGTATTGCCTTCTGTGGTTAGCAGTGGCTCTCTCCAAGGGCTCAGGCGGGGGTCGTTCCCAATCCTTCTACTTGAGATTCTTTTACCAGAGATAGGGCAGACGAGACCTGCTTCCATCTACATGCAAGATATGTGCTCTACTATAGCCCCTCCCTTGCATGCGAAGAGGCCTTGAGGATACAACTACAGCACCCTGATGAAAAAATATCATCTGAATTCAATGTCTGTCTCCTTCACAGCCTTTACAACTAACAGTTCTCTTTATCTCATTTCCAGATTAACCAAATGTCCTGTTGTTTACTCAGACCAACGAGGCAGAGAGATCACACTACTCTTAATTTTATTAACTCGCAGAAAGTTTCAAAGCATAGTGAAATGGGGGTTTTCAGATGATACCACATAGAGATGCTTTCAACAAGAAGCTCTGTCTCTGTGCTTTTCTAAGCCTCATAGAAAAGCGTATTATTTAAGAACAGAAAAATATTGATTCTAGCGTTCTCCACTGAAAGCCGAAATAATGTGCTTTCATTAATGCATGAGCAAACACAAGAACTGTAAGCAGTGTATATTAAGACTGCCCCATGAGGATCCATTTCAAATATTTGCTGAGAGTACAATAAGCAGAGCTGTCACTTTCTCTTCTATTGCTGATTTGATTTTAGTCAGCTCTAACCTTCATCTTGCTTCTAATTCACTGGAAAATATAGTTGCTGCATGTGCATTACAGAAGCAATATTGTATGTAAACACATGACTATAATATTTTATATGAGGGGCAGGTATGAACTGTGTCGCTTTTGAGAAGAACTAGGAATAATGAAAAATAGATTCACATTATTTCTCAAAAAGAGGACTTTAATATTTTATACATTAAATAATTGCTTTGAAATCAGAATTGAATTTAGGCTGAGTGTCCCTGGCATGGATTACACTTCAGAACTGCCCAATCTGAGGCCAATTCTGAGGTAACTTTGGATTTGTAAAAGAGAGAGTATTTACCTTTTCATTTGTAATTCTGTATTTCCTAAACTACAAGGAACAGAAAAATAAAAACAACAGCTCCACAGCTTTTAAGTTAAGGAGATGAATTTATAGTCAAAATAAGGCAAAAAAGAGAAGATTCATGCTGGCAAATGCTAATGCACCCAAAAGACATGAAAGACATGCAACAAAGGAATGTCATTAGAAACTTATGACATACAAGTAGTACATATACTACTCATACATATATAAAATAATAAAGGCAATACTCAGGACAAAATATCTGCACAGTTACCATATATTTGATGAGAACTCTGGGGGAAAAAAATGACCTTGCCCTTACTCATAGTATCCGGTTTAGCACTGGTTGAAAATTCTAGATAATTCAGAACAGGGGAGGAAGAGCCAACAGTGGATGAACAGACATGTTTCCAGGGGCTCCTGAGAGACAGTCTGTTTTCCCCAAAAAACTGCAGGTCTGAAGAGGATCTGAAGATCTTTATCAGGAGAGATAAGATCTTTCCACGGTGCAGGCATCTGAGATTTTGAAAGCCCGACAAAGGGGGGGGGGCTTTCTTCTCGGAAACCTAATCCAGCGGCTGCACTGGCTGCCCATTCGTTTCCGGGCCCAATTCAAGGTGCTGTTATTGACCTTTAAAGCCCTATACTGCTCTGGACCAGGGTATCTTAGAGATCGCCTGCTCCCGTACAATCCGGCTCGTCCTCTTAGGTCATCAGAGAAGGCCTTTTTACAAGTGCCGCCACTTAGGGAGGTACGTGGGGCGGCTGCAAGAAATAGGGCCTTCTCAGTAGTGGCACCAACGCTATGGAACTCCCTTCCCCCTGACTTAAGAATGGCTCCCTCTCTTGAGACCTTTCGGCAAGGCCTGAAGACCCTTCTGTTTAAACAGGCCTTCTGAGTTCGTGGCCTTTTAACATCTTTTTAACATCTTTTAATATTTTTTTACAGGCCTGATTCTTTTATGACTTGCTGCTGCTCTATGCTCTTTTTACCTATTCTTTTTACTCTGACTGCTGTTTTTAGTATGTGTTAATATGTATTTATTTGTTTTTTAAATTGTTTTTAATATGTTGTAAGCCGCCTTGAGTCCCTTCGGGGAGAAAGGCGGGGTAGAAATAAAGTTATTATTATTATTATTAATCGTCAGGGACAGTACTGGGGGAGGTGCAGTGTCTGCAATCAAGCTGCTGGCTCCGTGCTAAGATACCATATGGAAGAAAAAGCATGAAGCGTAAAGTTTAAGTTGGAAATTTAAGATAAGTATGTGTTAATATTATCCCCGGCATTGACTGACTGATTTGGCTAAAAGCCCTGGATACACTGAAGGCATTAATGAGAAACTTTTTAAGGATGTTGAAAGTGCTCTTTATCTTTGTAGTGGAATAAATCGGTCATGGATTATAACTATAAATATAATTTGGTGTGTGGACTAAAATCCAGAGCTGCTTGTGGACATAATTTTCATTAGACCTGAAAGAGTTTTGTCTTCTTGAGACTGTTTCTTTTGTTTTGTTTTTCTCCATTAACCACACTATTATCTGTAAGAAAAATTCGAAGAATGCTGGACTGAAAAAAATGTGGTGGAAGTAAGGAGAATAATACGCTGTGGACATCTTGTGGATTAGAGAGAAATTGCAAGATGGAGCCTGTTCTAGATATTTGGAGTCAAATGATCCTTAAAAATCTGGAAAAATTGCTCACAATGAGAAGACAGCAGTTGAGTTGGTCCTTGCAGGCCAGTTTAAAGACTCTCTCTCAACAGATAGATATCTGCAAGAAGCAACTGGAAGATGTGAAGAAACAAGTAGAAGATACACAGAAGGAGAAAGTGGAAAAGATTATGGTGAGGGATGAAATCATCATCAGAAGAGTGGATACAGAAATTAGAAAAGTGGAAAAACAACAGGATATAAAGGGGATGCTGATGGAGATTGAGATAGAGAAGATGGACAGAGTAACATGGGTGCATAAAATACAAAATCTGTTGGAACAAAAAGAAGAAAACATATCCCAGTTAATTGGAAGAATTAACATACCTTATACAAGAAAGTGTGTGCTTATTGGATTCTGTTATGGAAATAAATTATTAAAGAGATTACAGGAGAAAAAATGGAAAGAAAGAAAGAAAGAAAAAGAAACCTGACAGTTAACCTGAGGGTTAAAGAAAATTGGAGGATTAACTGGTTTAAATTTACTTAAAAAACAAATATATAAGAAATTGATATATATGAATTAGAATGAATTAGAAAAAATAAGTGGAAATGTTAGCGTGTGGATAAATTGTTTTATAAGTGGTTATTATGTTAAATGATAAAAAGTGATTATTTAGAAAATACATTATGGAGAATTAGAAAAAATCTATTTTATTTGATATAAGAAATATATAACTGAGTAGAAGAGTTAGAAGTAGATGGAAGAATTGTTTTATATGTTGTTATATTTTGGTAATTAGATTATTTTGTTTTAATATCAATGAGTAATTGAAGTAAGTTTATATTTGATAGAAAGTAAAAATTTCAAAAACATACTACAGGGCATTAGGGAAAATTTAGTATATATTATATAAATAAATTGATACACTAGTAAGAGGCAGAAGTAGATGAGTAGTAGATTAAGAGATACAGTATGATTAATGAGTATATATGGTATATGGTATTTAGCACTCCTAAGTGTATGTTATATGTTTGTATGTTTGTGTGTGTTAATTAAAAATAAATAAATAAATATGAAAATTTTTTTTTTTAGGGAATTCTTATTTATTTGGATTTACAGCCTAGTAGTGGAACATGGTAAAAGTAGTAGAGAGGGGTACATTACTGGCACATGCCAAGGGTGGAAGTTCAAGGAATAGTACAATAAAGGCAAGGGCTAGATTGTTAATTTAATCAGACATTAGTGCTGGAACACATCCTGCCCTGAACCTTAGAGGTCCTAATTAAATGTTTTCTCTTCGGCCCAAGACAGTATTTCTTACCATTTGAATTCCAGGATACCACTTTGTATGGTCCACCTATTCAAAGTACCACCGGAAGTAACTGGCAATGACATCATTGCATTTACTTCTGGGTTGGGAGGCCAGATGTGACGCAACAAACACCAGTAAGAGGCTCAGAGTGGAGGGCTTTTTCGACTGGAGAAAAGCATGCTTTGGAGGGCTGCCCACCAAGCCAAGCTGAGCCTCCTAATGTTGTTCCTGGTCTAGCTGTTGGGCAGCAGGTATCCAAGGGCCCTGCAAGTACTACCAGATACTACCTCAAGTATCACTGGTGGTACCTGTACCACTGGTTGAGAAACACTGGCCTAAGAGCATATCATAAGTCCTGCACAGACCTGAATTACAACATTAAGAGTTGTGATACTATAGTGGAATAGGAGCTCCTTGGCCCCATATGTCTATTTTCCTGCATTGCAGCTCATAGGAACATTCTGATTTAAGGTTTCACTCAGTTAACTGCCTAGTTTGCAGTAAAATAACTCATCAAGATAAATGTTATCTTATCTTGTGCTACTATGTAGATATTTAATGAAGATAACAGTTTCTTTTTACTGAGCTTCACAAAAAGATTGTTTGGAAAAGCAGGGGAGTCTATACATCAGCTGTCTATAGATCAGGGTCATCATTTTAATTTTTTTTAAAAAAGCATTTATGGGGATTAGAAGCAATAAGAACCTGAAAATGTTGATTTTATCAAGTGATGGGCAGCAAAATCCTATCCTGTGCTGGAACAGGCAGGCCAACTAGGTGACGTCTGTGCACTGGCTCAGCTTACTCTCCCAGAGACACATTAGCAACACTCCTGGGTAGGTGTAAGGGACTTGCGCTGGTCTATTGGAAAGTCAGGATTGTGCCCTAAGTAACCTCACCATCTTAGTGCTTCATCCTACTAGTAATAAAACTGAACTTGAACAGAGAGAGGCACTGTTATGCAAAAAATCCTGCATGCTTCCAATGAAGTACAGCATATGCTTCTTCCCTTCATTTCTCCCTCCTGCTGAATTCAAAGTGCATACTAATCACGGTCAGCAGTAGAATGAAAGTTCCATAGTTTGTAAGGATTACAAACTCTCTAAAGCCTGAACTTCCCCCCAAGATAGTTACAAAGATTGTCTTTGAAGTTGCCTTATGAACAATCTTTTCACTTTTCAGTTATTTTTGCTTATGCAAATAGTCTTGGTAGTACCGTTTTGCTTCAGCTGTCTATCACATATTGGCGTCAATGCAGCAGTATTGTACATGAAGCTATCTTGCTTTAGATTCACAACAATCCTGTGAAATTGGAAAAGATGAGAGATGGTGATTTACCCAAACCACCCAATGAACTTCATGGCTGGGATAAGAAACAGAATTTCCCACATCCATATACAACACTTCCGTAGCAATCAGGGCCTCTGAAAGGAATTTTATCAGGGGGTACGAAGTTTCTTTTGGGTCCCTTTGCAAAGGGGGAGGAGTGAAACAGCAGGGGAGGGTGGTGATGGGCAAGCAGAATGGGGGCAGGGACGGGTGAAACAGGCTGGGGGAGAATGGAGACAGCTGGAAAAGTCTTTGGAGCCCAGTTCTACCCACCCATGTGGCATTGGCAGCTAGATAAAATAATATGGAAAACCAAACTAAGTCTCTCTAAAATCTTATAAATAGAGAAAATCGTGCAGAAAATTAGCATAATCATATTTAAACTCACACTAGAATAGAAGTGTTCTCTGTGTACCAACATTTATTTCTGCAGTAGGTGTAGCCTTACAGCTGTGTCCCTGAGCTCCTATACACTCCTTCGTGGTAAGCAGATCCACAGGCCAAGGAACTACTGTAGCAGGTCAGTTTCCTACCAGATTTGACACTGTGTTAAGAAGTGTCATGTATGTATTCCTTGGCCCTGCATACATGGCTGTGCCATGTAGCTGGGCTTGCCAATAGCTGCAGCCACACGCTCATGGTAGTATGCCCAGCATCCTCTATGGGCAACAAGTCTGAGTAGATAGGAAAATGTAAGATTCCAAGAAATTTCTGGGCCTCCTCCTTTGGTTCCTGAGCCCTCTTTTTGACTCTGGGCCTGGGTACAAATTACCCCCTTCACCCTCCTCTCCGAGGCCCTGGTCACAATCAATCTGGATCGCAAGCCCTGGGCCATTCTATAAAAAACTGAGCAATGCAACTTATTACTGCAGTCCAATTCTGCTCACAAATGTCAAGATCATGTAAGAAGTAACATAATTCAGTCTGTTTCCATTTGTTTTAAAGAGTCTGAGAAGCAACATAGAAAACATCTGTTTTAAGCCCCAACTACTACAAAAACATATAATATAAAATTTATTGTCCAAAAAAGACAAATGCATTAACAATTTAAGAATCCAAAAAAACCCCAACAATAACATAAGAATCTACGACAATAAAATGCTCATGTTATTGCTGCAGGAAATTTGTTCTATCAATCAGTTGCCAATGGACATTATGTAACTTTTGAGTCCATATGAGAAATTGCTTTTAAACTGAATGTTAAATTCACTGATGCAATCTGGGGATGCAAATGAAAGGATAATATAATGTAGGTGGAAATCCTGTGTACACTTATCTGGGAGTAAGCCCCATTGAAAACCATGGGACTTACTTCTGAGTAAACATGCATACACTTGTGTTGCTAAGGAGATACAAAAATCTAAATAACTTATTTGTAACACAGAATTTTAAGATTGCTTCAAATGTTACTTTTTTTCCTAGGTGGAGATTTTGTCTGTTCAGGAGAACACAGCCTTACCGGTCAAAGAAAAGATGCCGCTTTAACTTTCCTAGAGCAAGTTGCTAAAGCCAACGTGGGAGGAAATGGGGAAATAAAAGACCCACAGTGATAAGAGAAAAAGCTTTGGGGCTTAAGCTTATTCTTCATTTTGTTCACAATAAAGCAGGCAGCCGCTCTTTTTCCTCTCTCCCACTCAAGGCTTTGGAAAAATCTGGCCCTAAATGAGTATTTATGTAGGTGGCTTCTGCATGGTGTGTGAAAGAACATTACCATATCCATGAAACCATATCCATGCAGGAGACAAGCCACCCACATGCCAGTGCGGAGAGAAGGCGTAGTCTAGTTGCCATGGTATGTCATACACTGCTGAAAAGATACTGATTATAAATTTACTCTGAACAAGGACTGATGAGCTCAAATGCTATAAAATTAATGTACTTGCTTATCAGGAAGATCTCCTTAAATTTTTTCTCCTCCTATTCACCTCTCCCTTTCTACTGAGATGCAATATAGCAACAAGTATTCTCTGCTTGTAGGGCTGTGCCCATGAATCCAATCAACCTCTAGAATCCAATCAACCACATTTTCAACCACTGTGCCGTGGTGCACTGGTGTGCCGTGAGTGGTGCACAGGTGTGCCACAGGAATTTGGGGGAAGGTCATTTATTTAGAGGGCCAATGGGAGATGTGAGCCCCCACTGGCAGCACGGTGTGCCTTGCCAATTGCCAAAAACCTGGTGGTGTGCTTTGACCATTTTAGTGCCTTGTCAGTGTAATGGTTGGCAACCTTCAGTCTCGAAAGACTCTGGTATAAGCCTACAGCACCCGGTATTCCCAGGCGGTGCTGTGAGATGAAAAAGGTTGAAAATCACTGCTCTAGACTCGTTGTGACTGTTATACAATTTTCTATTTTTGCCTGAGGGACAGATTTCTTGTGTAGTCAACACAGCCCTCACAATATTTGTGAAGCTTGCTCTAACAAAGCTAAATTATTTACACACACACCCCAATTGTATTAAACGTTAAGCAAACAACAGGTTTTTCTGAAACAAGAAATGGTTGTAAGCCAATGGCTATTTTCTAAAGGGAAATGTTCTAGCCCAATTACAATTGGTAATCTCTTACCAACTGGTCCCTAATCCTTGATTTTTGTGGGAAGCTGAGGTGACCCCCCCCCAACAAGGAAAATGCACCCTGTGTGCACTCCTGCCCCTACTTCCTGACATTTGAAGTAGGGACTCAGAATGAGCCCTGTCAAAGGCAGAGCATCTCCAAACAAAATGCAAGAGGTCTATATAGTGCCCCTCCCTGCAACTGTGAAATGTGTGTTAGTCCTTAGAAAAACGATTGATGCACAAACTGCCTGCCATAAGATAGGGTTGTGCTGATCCACGGTGGCAAGACTCGAGTCTAGCTCCTTCCCCACCCTCTTTGACTCAACACATGCACAAGTCTTAATGGGCGGCCTTCAGGACTAGCAGGAGCCTTTCTGGGATTCTGACTTGAGTTAGAGTCTTTTTGGTGAACAAGTCAGACATGGCTCCGCAGAAAAAAAACAGAGCTGCTAGCAGTGTGTGTGTGTATGTGTGTGTGTGTGTGTGTGTGTTGGAGTTTTCATTTAACACTCCCCTGATGTTGCCATCCCATCTGTTAACAAAAGCTTCACTGTTCTTGGAGTGAGTGCAGTAGTGCAGAAAGTGCTAATTGGTTCATTACAAACCCCAGCAACGAACCCACCCACCCCAGTTCATGTCACGATTCCTGATTCTGCCCTCAGATGGAGCACCAAGCAGCATGCCATGGAGGGCCCAACAGGGAGGAGGGAGGAGGCATACCAGCTCACCAAGGTGGGAAAGGATGGGCAGTGCGAGTGACGGGACAGAAGGGGCAGGTGGGTCGCCCACAACAGCTAGGAGCAAGCACACACACAGAGACACCAAACAGAGTTTCCGAGTCTCCTCTTGTTAATGAGAAAAACTTCCAAGCCCTGAGTAACTTCTGGTTCCAAAACACACATGACTTGGGTCCACACAAGTCCGGGAAAACACGTTTTGAGACTCGAGCAAGAGTCTTCCCAGTTGAGTCACCCATCCTTGCTATACGATACATGCAACGTATCATGACATGCTTGCTTAGTTGCACTGTGGCAATGGAACACCCCATCAGCAGTCCGAAACACTTTTTGTTGCCCTCCTTACCCATACATGTGCCAAAATGTGGATACCCATGTTCACTTCAGCCCTTTTACAAGTCAATATGAGTGTACAAATAAGAGTACCCATGTGTACGATCCCAAACTGAAGGCACCCATTCAGGCAAATGGCACTTCTGGTGAGTGCCTCCTGTAGCAGCAGTTTTCAAACTCTCGAGGAGAGTTTGAATCACAGTAAATTCTTGTGGGGGAAGGGAGGAAGCAGCGACGTGATCCCTAGGATCGTGTCACTAAGGGGGCTGCAGGGACTGGGATGCACTCACCAGTCCCTGCAGCAGCCTGGCAGGCCCAACTCCCACAGGCTCCCTGGAGCTTAAAAACTGAAAGTGGAGCGATTTCACCCCACTTCTGCAAAATTGGAAGTGGAGCACGATCGCTGCGCTTTCACTTTTTAAACTGTGCGGACCCTGAAGGCACTCGCACAGGGCTACCCGCACCCCTGACAGGTTGCTGCAGGGACTGGTGAGTGCATCCCAATCCCTGCACCTCCCTTAGCAACGTGATCCTGGGGGTTGCGTCTCTGCCTCCCCCCTGCCCCTTATGGGGAATGTGGCCAGGGCTCACAGGCTGGGGCATTGTGACGCCCCAGTTTGAAAAGCCCTGTCCTATAGGATTCTAAGTTTCCTTTCCCCCCCCTTCATTCTGATGGTTTTGTTTTCCTGCTCTTTTGTGCTTCTTAACAGTAAAGTCATAAGAAGCTTAAATTCTTTATCTTTAAACTGCTGAAAGGCTCATTTTTAATGTTATTTTAAAATATGCACATTTCTGCTGCACCGCAGGTCTAACTATCATCTGCTTACTATATAGGGCATGTACTGAGATAACAAGAAAAAAGCAAACTTCTGGTTACATTGCTCCTGTGAAAGGCACATTTTTAAAATGATAATTAGGGCTAGTAATCTTAAAACAGGCAGACAAAGAAATTGCACATATTATACTGTTTTCTCTGTCCCTGAAACATTTTATTCTAATTTGAGCTTTATCTGTAATTTAATACTGGTCTATACAGTAAGTCCTCGCTTAAACTCATTTTGTTATAAGTTGATTCATTTTAAAGTTGTTAAGAAAAAAAATTGATTCCTGGCCAGGGCCACTGTCTGTGTGCAGTCTGAACTGCATGTTTATGTGGGTTTTCTCTGGCCTGGAAAGCGCACATTTATTTCAATGTTTAGTATTAAAAGTGTTTTCGGTCTTATTTATTTTGAAGTTTGGTGATGTTTGTGTGACCAGAAATATGCTGTAGTTACCAGAATGTAATTCTTGTTTACGTATATCAATTAGCCTATAGTATAACTGGTTTAGTAATAAGTTGTTTCACTTAAAGTTACAGTTTCCGAGAACCGATCAACAACTTTAAGAGAGGACTCCAGCCAAAGGTCCTCCCTATAAAATCCCACTGATTTTAACACATGTTGAACTTTCCAACTAAACATACCAACAGCTCCACTGGATCAGATGAAATGTCAATCTACTGCTGCAACTGGTCTCCCACACTGACAAACCAGAAGCTATTGGAAGCCCATAAACAGGTTTTGAGGACAATATCCGTTTTCATTTGTTGCTTCTCAACAACTGGTATTCAGCAGCCTCATACTGCCTCTGAACAAGGAGGTCCTACTTTGCCCTCTTGCTTAGACCTCTTGGATAGAACCATCTCTCCCATGATTTTGTATAATCCCCTTTAAAAGGTATTTAAGCAATTGGTTATCACCCACATCTTATAACATTCCAAAGACAGATCAATTTCCAATGAAATTTAAAAAGGGACTTAAGGTTGATCACACTCACAACAATGCTAATAGTTCTAAACCAAGAATGGGTATGCAGAATAAGACAATGTCTTTCTATTCCCTTTGTATTTAAGGCAGCACTGCACCTTCTGTTCCTCTGTTTCACATAGATTCTAACCCATGAATTACATGGTGTATTTATGAGAACAAGTCATCATTAACACATCAAATATTTCCAAAGAATATATTTTTTCCTCTCATTCCTTTTCTGGAAACATAAAGTTTATGACATCTTGAATTTTATTTTCTAGACCCAAGATATCAGTGAGAAAGTTGCCAATCATAAGGCAGAAGGGGTTAGTCATCTTAGATGACAGATTCTGAATGACATTAAAGGGCAGAAAAGGCCCATTAGCTCCCCCCCCCCCAAGAATTGCCCAATATATCCCCAGACCCCTTTCGACAGACTGTCAAAATCATAATGACCACCAGTCCTATTAGGTACCAGTATGACTTCAAAAGATGTCAATAGCTTGGTTTTACTATACATATTGATAGCTAGGAACAGAACGCCTCAATCTGAATTGATAACAGTGTTAGTTCATAATCTGATCTAACAACTTTTTTTTTTTACTTATTCAGACAGTGAGTCCCATATTCCCAACATTTGGTTCACATACTCCCAAGGTGTATGGATACCCCTGTTATAGGTCAAACAAGTACACAGGAACATAGGAAAAAAGAATCAGGCCATTGGTCATGTAATGCAGTATTGCTGATCCTGATGGGCAACAGCTCTACAAGGTTACAGAGAAGCATTTTTCTCTCCTCTTCCTGGAGATGCTGGGGATTGAACCTGAACCACCTGCATTCAAAGCCGACGCTCTGCATCTGAGCAATAAAGTTGAAATCTAGCTGATGAGAATTACTAAAAGAAAAATGAATTTAAATGACTATTACCTGCACATTTCACTCCCTGAGCAATGAGACCCCACATAAAGTTGGCACAATATTCACACCAATGTGGTCCCCTGAATGTGTGAACCTGAAAAACAGAAATAAGCAGATGAGCAGGTTTGTTTTTCAAAAGTGAATTAAGCAGTTTTGTTCTCCCTCTTTAAAAAAAGTACTGATTAACCTTGTTGCCATATTATGTTTATTATATAAGAAAAGATGTCAGATACATAGGCCGCAATGCTTGTGCCCTGTAGCAAATGAAAAAAGTAGAGGTTGTAGAAAATGGTGATAACAAAATCAAAACACATAACACTGCTTCTACACTTCTCATTTTTGTATTGTTGAGTACCACACAGAAAACACTAAGTTTCTCTTGAAATAATGGGTTAGTTCAGATGTTGCAACCCAACCAAACCAACAATCAGACAATTAGAAGTGAGTGCATCCCCCTGCCATTGATGGCCATTCTGTCTCAATTCAGTTACTTAGGGAGCTGGAACATCCAAAGTATCTCTAATTGCACTATGTTTAAGGGAAATTCAGACATTATGCTTGCCATATGAGTGCATCATCATTGTTGTCATATACTGTATATAGCAAAATACACTATATACTATACATAGTATATACTATATACTATGTCATAATATACAGGGCAAAATACAGGTCCAACCTTGTTATACATGGATTTTTTATACACAGATTTGACTCAACATGAATGGCCACTGCAAATGTGAAGGAATGTGCTGATCCCTGAAAAAGGGAAAAATGCATCTCTTTAAAATCACAGTTTAAAAAAACAAAACTGCTTTTCTTACTGTTGTAGAGACAGTCATGTAAGTGATCGTTCTAATTGCTGTCTCACTACAACAGTAAGAAAAGCTGTTTTTAAACCACAATTGTAAAGGGACCCACTTTTTAATTTTTAAAAAATTGCTTTTATTTAACACATTTTATGGTATCAGCCCAGAATCAAACCCCTGTGAATGTCGACACATGACCTTATTACGAGGGGCAAGAAACCTAGAAGTGGGTCTTTAAATCTATTTTTCCACTGTTTTTTTATCCACAGATTTTTTTTATCCACTAGGGGTGCTGGAAAGCAACCCTAGCAGATCATGAGACACAACCTATAATGTATTTATGATTCCTGACCCAGCAGCTCACAACAGAAAAAAGAGATACAAGCAAACGGCTGCAAGAAAATTTTCTATTCTGAGGTGAATAAGGACAGTTACTCTCTGCTGCTGTTTAAAGGATTCATATCCTGCTTCCTCTCTGAATGAATGGAGAGCTCAAGGCAGCACACAACAGGAAATGTCAAAGTTGGAACAAAATATAAAGTGCAATTATGTAAAAATGCAAATATATAAGAGTATCACCACTGAAAAGGTGCCTCTTAATCCCAGTTAGCAGAGGCAGAGTGGTGAGTGGGCAAATAGGTGAGAGGAGCTCTCCCTCAGTACTTCTCATGTGATTGGGTGGCTAGTCAGCCAGTATCACCCAAACTGTTCCCATTATAATGAATTCTATTGACTGAGCAAGGTTGATGTTCTGACCTAGTGCATTAAGGGCCCAATCCTATCCAATTTCCTAGTGCTGGTGCAGCCATGCCAATGGAGCATGCACTGCATCCTATGGTGGGCAGTCACAGAGACCTCCTCAATGCAAGAGAATGCTTATTCCCTTATCTCAGGGCTGCACTGCGGCTGCAACGGTGCTGAAAAGCTGAATAGGATCAGGCCCTAAGACAACTCCTGTTCACTACAAAAAAGAACAGGTAAAGACAATGGCTTTTTAGAAGCGAGGCTATGTTTTTGTTGTTCCAGTCTCTTGTATAACAAAAATGTGTTCCGCATGCTGTAGTCTCTTGCTAACTGATGTAGGGGCTACAGGATTGGGGCCTATTTCATGAAAAACTCTTTCTTTGCCTAAACAGAAATTATGAACATGTAAATCAGCAAAACTCAGTACAACTCTTAAAAGAAAAGATAGGCTTTTCTTCAGACTTGATTTTGTGCATATATGCATTATCTGAACTTCCACAGTGAGAAAAAGTAAATTAGAAACCACCTATGCAAAAAGGAATATAAAATGGAGCATGAAAACACAAAAATCTCCTTAAGTCTCTTGCTGCAACCACAATGAGCTAACTTTGACGCTGTTATGATAGGCTTCCTATTGTACCACAACATTCTTAGCACTGAAAATCATTATTTTTACTAACCAACATGTAGCCTTACAGACTCTATACTTAAAGCTGAGTTTGACATTTTGCTCTCTGAGGCTGAAGCATAACTAAATGAAACCAACAACTGATTAATCCCAGAGCACCATCTATGGCAATATGTTGTACAGAAATGGCAAAGAATCATGTGGCATCTTAAAGGCTAACACAGGCCATGAGCCAGCCAAAACTTTAAAATCTCACTTATTTCAATGGGGGAGCATTACAGCCCAATCCTAGCTGCCTGGGGCTGCAGCTGCACCAAAAATGGCTGCCACCTCATCCTGTGCACTCTGGGCAGCCACCTGTGGCTCATCAAGAAAAGGGGTTAGTCAATTCTCCACTGTCCCAAAGGTTGGTGGAGAATCAAGAGTCTCTGTGTTGGGCGGTGAGCCTGACATGGAGACTCTGGTCCTGCCACCCTTCCTGCTCCCTCCCCCCATAACACCTCCTCCCCGCCCTCTCCCTGAGTTCCCAGAATGCCTCCTCTCCACCCTCCACCCCCCTTCCCCTTCCACAGAACACCTCTTCCCTGCCCTCTGCCCACACCCCAACTTACCTCTCCGCTGCTCAGCGGTCCGCATGACTGAGTGGTGGAGCTAGGCTAGCACCGGCATTTGCCCAACGGTAGGGCCCACAAATGTTTCTTACGGCATGTTTGCGACCGTATGCGCTGGCAGTAAGCCAGCGCGTACTGTTCGGGATTGGGCAGTTAAGCATGTACTTAATTCCCTACTGACATCCTCACACATCCTCCCAACCCTTAGGGAAAATTGGCCTCTAAGAAGAGAGACTAGAGGCGATAAACTGATGAACAAAGACAGCTAGCACTCCTCCATTCTGGGCGGGATTTCTGTTTCATCCTATGTTTGCTGCTTGTTGTAGAGTGAAGAAACTCCAGAATTTGTAAGAGGCAGGCACAGCTCTTACATGACAGGAGCAAGCATAGCTGCTGTCATGTGACAAGGGTACATGTAGCCAGGCTCTTATCGTGAGAACTCAAGATGTTCATACAACTGGGTAAACATGCCTTGGGAGGAGATGAGATTATGTGCATATGTGTGCTATGAAATTGAATATGTTGTCACCAGAGTTTTAATAAGCCAAAAATACTCATGTTTACTCTTCCACCATGGAAAATAATACAAAGTAAAAATATAGATACAGTGAATTTTACAGTCAGGACAAGTCAGTTCCAGTGCTGAATCGAAGGATCAGAAGCTCACTGCTATCCTTTAAAAAAAGGCCTTTTTACAAGTGCCGCTGCCTAGGGAGGTACGTGGGGCGGCGGCAAGAAATAGGGCCTTCTCAGTAGTGGCACCAACGCTATGGAACTCCCTTCCCCTTGAGTTAAGAATGGCTCCCTCTCTTGAGACCTTTCGGTGAGGCCTGAAGACCCTTCTGTTTAAACAGGCCTTCTGAGTTCTTGGCCTTTTAACATCTTTTTAACATCTTTTAATATTTTTTACAGGCCTGATTCTTTTATGACTTGCTGCTGCTCTATGCTCTTTTTACCTATTTTTTTTACTCTGACTGCTGTTTTTTATGATGTGTTAGTATGTTTTTATTTGTTTTTAAATTATGTTTTTAATATGTTGTAAGCCGCCTTGAGTCCCTTCGGGGAGAAAGGCGGGGTAAAAATAATGTTGTTGTTGTTGTTGTTGTTGTTGTTGTTGTTGTTGTTGTTAAATGCAATACATGAGTGCAAGAAGGTTGGTCACAAAAGTCAGTGGTTGGATTGATTTTCCCATTCTCTACAGATGAAAATTTTATCCATAATGCTCCAGAGAAGAATCAAATTTCTAACACCTTTTTCAATGCAGATGAAACTACAGTATTTGTTTATTTTGACCTATGATTAATGTATAAATTGCATGTAATGATCAAAATCCAATACATAGAAAAAATGAGTGTGCTAATTTTTTTTTTTATGTAGAATATAATTTCAAAGCCCCTAGTCCACAAATCCCTTGTGGAAAAGCCCCACTAAACCAAATCAGACTTCTCTGAAGTAAATACTTTTTATAGCCCCTGTCAAAGTCTGAGGTATATGGTGCTCTATATTTTCCTTGAAGCCAGACAGGAAATGTTATTATTTACATTATCAGTCATACGAGACACTTTAGTCTATATTTCTGTGTTATATTTTGCTGTGGGCTTTGGAAATTAATAATGTGACTACAACAAAGGCCATCCTAATTTATCCAGAGCTAGACACAGAACATTTGGTATAAGGCTTCCACTCTGTTCCTCTACACTTTTCTTGCTTATCTGGCCATGGTTACAATGAGACATCTAAACAAATCATTCTCCACAGTTTATCAAAACTGATGATGATGCTAGATTTTATAAGAAAAAGTTTGTGTGCCACATTCAGTGGAAGGAAAATGTAGGAGAAAGTGATGACAGCATAGCAAGAGCGGGGCAGGAGGGCAGTCTGCCCCGAGTGTAAAGTACACCTGGGGCATCAAGTATGACACTGAGCAGCTGGTAGACCTGGCCTCTGCCTTGAGATCCCCAGGCAGAGGCCATGACTGCTGGCCTCTCAAATCCAAGGGTAGATCTGGCCTCCACTGGGAGATCTAAAACAGAAGCCAGGTCTACCCTTCACTTTGAGTGGCCTGCTCTGAGTGTCCAATACCCTAGCTAGCTAAACCACTAGAAAGAGATAAAAAGATAAAGTGAATATATAGAAGAAAAGAAAAAGAAAGTAAGTAGAAGAGGGAGGTGAAGCCCTATGTAATATCAAAAACAGGACACAGTGAGATTACAATCTCCTGGAACACAAGGCCTCTGTTATGGAAGGCTCCTGCACTCCCATGTTTATATTTACTGGGGCAGAGTATGATTAGTGAAACACTTTATATATGCTCAGACACATTACTGCTACTTTGCATATTCCATAGCTGAGCCTTGGTATTCAAGGGTCAAGTCCCTTTGCAAATTAAGTCCTGGTGAAACCAGTGCAAGTAGAAACATGGGCAAAAAAGACCGTTGCCTTTCCCCTGAGGGTTGTCCTCTATCAGAGTGTTTAATCAGACCCTCCAGCACTTGTGTTAGTATTTCACCAAATAAACATTTGCAATAATAACTGGATAAATCCAGCACAACCATATCTGAAGTGCACTGTAATAGTTGTAAGAGCTCTAATACTGGCACTGAGTATAAAGGACTATTTGCATGGTGATGAGTCTGGCCTGTGCAATACAACCATGAGACAAACACACAACAATACTGACAAGGACATGTGATAAAAGACAGCATCTGCCTTATGAATACTGCCAGGCATTGGGCTTTTTTCCTTAGCTGTTCAGATAAGACTATCGCCTTTGCAGGTTTAGCCTCCTCTCATGCATTACATGTTTATAAAAAGAAAAGGACAGGAGATGATGAGTTTTACTTCCATATGGGCTGCAATACAAATAAAGCACCATCAACACTGTATCTCTTTTGACTGTAACCTAGCCACATTCACTGGTTGCGTGTGGGTCACAAGTGGACCAGCGTTGTGTTGCAGGAGAAACTTGAGGGGGAAAGACAGAATAATGGGGCTCTGCATTATGGGCTGGACTGTCTCAGGTGGAGCAGTTGTGGCATAAACTGTACTGCAGTGCAGAACAGAAGGTGGGTAGGCTGAGATCTCTTCCTGATCAAAGCATATTCATATGCTGGGAAGATATTCAGCCTCTTCCACGCCCTCTAGTAAGTCAGCTGTTTAGTGGGAAGCTCAACTTTCTGCCAAATTCAGTTCCTCCCTTTCTTTTGTGAATCAGTGAAGCTGAAAATATGTGAAGTTGATTAAGATTGCTTAAATTTCAATCACACAATTGACACTTTTTGTTTTACAAATAACATTCAGATAAATAATGTACCTCAAAAACACTTAAAGCTCTAACTGAATAAGGTTACATAAACATTTTGTGAAGCAAATATTAGGACAGATCCAAAAGGTGCCTTGTGCAAGCAAGAAAGGCAGTTCCATTTGCACAAGGGTGGGCCCCATTTTCCATCAGCCCCTCCCTCCCACTGCAGCCCTACACCATTTCAGAAGGTCCTTGAACTTTAAAAGTAAATTTGGAGAGGTTGTGTGGAGAGGAGGAGCAGGAAAATTCTGTTACATATACAGAAGCCTGCTTGTAATCAGTGGTTCTAGATCTCTAGATCTAGGTTCTCTAGATCAGTGGTTTTCGAACTTTTTAGCACCAGGACCCACTTTTTAGAATGATAGTCTGTCAGGACTCATTGGAAATGATGTCAATAACCTGGAAGTGATGTCATGGTCAGAAGTGACATAAGCAGGACAATTATTAATACCTCCCATACGACAAAACCAAATCAATCAATCCAGTAAATTAAAAGTTTACAATACGTTTTAAAATTTATTTAAAATAAAGTAGAACCCTCCTAACCTTCCCAAGCAGTTGCTGATCTGTTTAAAAAAATTCCCCAAACATCTCAAAGGCTCAAATCTATCCACACTTACCTGGGAGTAAGCCCCATTGACTATCATTATTAAAAGCATATAACTATTGAAAGCATATACTGTACAAAGTAGCCCGTTAAAAGTACAGATCTGTAACATCTCCTCAAATGCAGCCACATACCATGGCAGCATCAAGTCTAATATATTAAAAATACACATTGAAATGAATGGGGACCCACCTGAAATTGGCTGGTGACCCACCTAGGGGTCCTGATGCACAGTTTGAGAAATACTGCTCTAGATTTAATGCACTAATTCCATTTTACAGATAGTGGGGAAGAAAAATATGGAAACCAAAGACACTTGGCAAACAGTTGACAGAAATTGATTTGCATAGTGACATCAGAAATATTGGTTGACAGTACAGTACGTACCTGAATAGCTAAAGGACAACACATTTATTTACACAGTCTGTGGAAGAGAAGGTCAATGAGACTGCTCTATACTCCACTCTTGTGTTTTGGATAAGGTTGAACTTGTGTATGCATTGAACCTGTCTTGAATTGTGGCCAACAACTTAGTTAGGACTTCAGAGGACATTGGGGACATTTTGCACAGGGCAATCCAGCATCTTTCACTGCTGCATATAAATAGCATGCTTATCAGCAAGGACAGCACAGACTTGAATGCCGAGTAGCTGAATATTCTTTTAGGCCAATACTCATTTTGAGCCAGAAGTTCCATCATGTCTTGTTTATTTCCCTATGGGTGCGAAATGTGTCTGCAAAAATGCAAACAAGTGGAAATTGCATTTCAGTAAGGCCACAGCAGACAATTGAATACTCTTTATTTTTCTTTTAGTGATAACTGATGTTCACATATACCCCCACCCCTCCACACTGCTCAATAGATCCTACATTTTGCTAAAGTTAGATGTCTGTTAGTACTTTGTCTAACTCTCAAATCCTACAAGATGGCAAAAAACCTGGATTTCTTAGGATAGTAGCTACATATAGGAAATGTACAAGAATACTGTGGGAAGCTGAGAATGAAAGGAGCTAGCTTGGCTATGATGCTCTACCTAATTTGGGAGGAAAGCTGCTGATGATAAGAGGCTGTGACACACCATATCAAGTCCTTGAGGCAAGTGCCTTGGCTGCCTCATTAGAGTCCTACACTTCACCACATAGGGGAGCATCTCAGCTCCTCAGGCCATGCACATGCAGAGGCAGAAGATTCACAAGCAACAATGCGTCAAAGCTAGAGTTGTCTAGAAAAATATACAGATTTCTTGTTAATAGGGGGGAGTCTATTTTAATAGACTTAAATGTTTTGAAATACAGAAAAAGCTACAGGATATGTAACTTTTGCATTATGCATATAACAGTAATGAAATGCTTAGGATAGACAGAACGTGAGCCTAAACACTTCATAGCTACTTCCCCAGAAATTTCCTTTGAAACACTTAGATTATATTTTTTTAGAATTGTGGCAGCAAGGAGACAGGTAAGGTTAAACCACATAAAAGTCTACAGGAACAAATCATGATAACGAACAAGTACAGAAATGTGGCAGATGAATTTCACTTATTTTTGCTACCACTAGCCTTCAGAGAAAAGTAGAGATCATCAGCAGACAATTGTTTGGTTATGGTTAAAATTAATTGAACATGGAAGTTCAAGTTGGATGAGTGTGCCGATTTTGCCCCAACTATAAATTCAATTTATGTCTGCAGATCTGGTTTTGTTCTATAATTGCTTACTGTCATCAAAAGCCAAAGAATAATTTCATTCATGATTTTCATAGGTTCTATAGGCAGGAGTGAATGGAAGGTAAAGTGCTATCAGCAGACAGTAGCACTTCAACCTACCTTCAGTGACATTATAAATATAATAGATAACAATAAATATACAACAGGAGCTAATCCTTGATTGAACCTGAATTGAAGTTCAATGGCCGAATCTGAATCAATTGTTGGGCATCCTATAATGGTGCTGCTGTTGATATTCTTGGTTATTCCTGCTCCTTGTTGCTTTGTGGTGGTTCAATCAGCAGAAGCTGGCCAGGGTCAAATATTGCCCACTCTCTTGTACCTGAACAGTAGTATTCTACTGGCACAGAGTATGGATTGTGCAAGAGCACACTAAGGGTTCTTACCAAGGCCAGAACCACATGTTATATGTAGGCCTGTGATGCTTTTTACATATACACAGCACCTGGGGCTTCCATTTAAATAAGGTGAGGGTTGTCAACTTCCTCCCTGGACTATTTTTCTGCTGAAAATCTCCCATAAGATGCTTTTATCCCTGCTAATGGTCACTCATTTCTTCCTCCCAGTGGGATTACAAGTGGTTTGGTGGGGGCAATTTTCAATTGAAAAACAGTCTGAAGGAAAATTATTAAGAAGCATCTCTCTCCTTGCACCACTGCTCCAGATCGCATTATGTAAAAAGAATCTTGGGGCGACATGCTACACGTAGTTCATCTTTTATAGCTACCTGGGAAGCCAAACTTTGGCTTTCCATCTGCCAGCCTTGAAATATATCTTCTCAGTCCAAGGAAAGAAAATATTACATTGCTAATTTTGCTGAATAATTATAACTTTACATGAAGGGGATGGGACTGTAGCTAATTTGTAGAGTAAATGCTCTGCAGGTGGAAAGCCTGTTTCATTCACTGGATCTTCAGGGAAGGGCTTGGAAATACCTATCTGGAACCCTGGAGGAATGTTGTTGTGTTGACAATCCATAAATGCAGTGATCTGACATAATACAAGTGCTTTGGAATTGTTTAATTATAGAGTTTTAGAAGTTCATGATCCTGAGGCCTATTATCTGTGCCTGCAATCTAACCTACTGGAATTGCTCACTTGTTCTTTGCAATTTTCAGGACTTTTGCTGAAGAGCACACTTCAGCAAATTACATATTATCTTATTATAAATGTATAAAATTACATATTATCTTATTATATACATTATAATAGTTTATTATCAATCAATTAATTGGGAATATTAGTATACTGCTATGTAACTAAAAATGTTTACAAAGTGGTTTGTGGAACAAAAACATTAAAAAACAGGTCTCTGTCTCAAAGAATATAGTGGAAATGGAAAAGGTGCATAAGAGAGCAACCAAAATGATTACTGGGCTGGGGCACCTTCCTTATGAGGAAAGGCTACAACGTCTGGGGCTTTTCAGTCTAGAAAAGAGGCGCCTGAGGGGGGACATGATTGAGACATCAAAATTATGCAGGGGATGCATAAAGTGGATAGAGAGACACTCTTTTCCCTCTCACATAATAACAGAACCAGAACCAGGGGACATCCACTAAAGCTGAGTGTTGGGAGAGTTAGGACAGACAGAAAATATTTCTTTGCCTAGCGTGTAATTAATCTGTGGGACTCCTTGCCACAGGAAGTAACGATGGCATCTTGCCTGGATGCATGTAAAATGGGATTGGTCAAATTTCTGGAGGAAAAGTTCATCACGGGTTACAAGTCATGGTAGGTATGTACAAGCTCCTGGTTTTAGAGGTAGGCAGTCTCTGATTGCCAGATGCAGGGGAGGACCCCAGGACGCAGGTTGTATCTGTTGTTTTGTGTGCTCCCTGAAGCATTTGGTGGGCCACTGTGAGATACAGGAAGCTGGACTAGATGGGCCTTTGGCCTGATCCAACAGGGCTCTTCTTACGTTCTTATGGAGCTTAGAATTTTTAAAAAGCCTAAAGAGAGCCATTAGCACTGGGAAAAATGTTATGCTGGAGTGAGTAGGGACGGTTTCTCTCCCATAGCTAAACTTAAGAGAACCACCAGAAGATCACTCAAATGAAATTGATTTCGTCTTTAGCCTGACACCTGCAATAGTCCCACAGCAGTAGAATAATCCTATTCCTTCCCAAACTAGAAACTCTGGGAATTGTAGATCTACCATTTCTCCACTGAGAAATTCTCAGCACTTTCACAAAACTATGGAGAAGGGCCATTACAATTAAACCAATGTGAAATCAGCATTCCTGTGTCTGGCATGCCCAATAGCTATCTATACTCAATTTTGTTTTCTTCCACTAAGCTACGTTTAGATTACAACTGAATCTTTGTAGCTGTATTAATCAGTTATTCTAGATGATACAAATCATTTAGCTTAAGTCAAAATCTCATGAATTCAAACTGAATTATATTTCAAGGCTTATATTGTCAGATGGGAAGCCCAATCCTAACGCGCGCTGGGGGAATTAGGCTGCACGATCTACACTGTATCCAGTACAGGTAAGAAAGTAGGCTGGAGATCTTCTCTGGTAAGGAGACATTTCCCCCTTATTCTAATGCTCCAGCCTGCCCAATGTGGCTATTTGGATCCGCGGCAGCTAATTCACTGGTGCAAATCTGAGCAATCCCATGTAAGACTGCCAAGCCTGGCAGGGAGGACAGGTTATGGCAGAGGCTCTCCTGGACTTGATTCAACCCATTCTATCCTTCCCCTGCTCAGAAATGCCCCCTCCTTGCCTCCATTCCGTCTTCCCATCACCCTCCCCTGCTTGGCAGAGTACTCACCTCTGCCAGCAGCTGGTGGTTGGGATGCAGTGCTGGCAGACTGGCGCTGGCCTTCCAATTGGCACTGCTGGCTCCTAAGTAGTGGCAAACGTGCTTTACAGCATGTTTGCGACACTCAAGGCAACCGATTCTGATCTGAGTCAAGGAAATTGTGTGTAACTTAATGGAATGACTTCTGGTTTTATTTACTTATGGTCAGATTCTTCTTGATATTTCCTTTAATTCTCTGATTGTTTTTATTTTTCTACCCTGGGAAAAAGCTGACTGCAGTATTCCTAAAGGCACAGTAATGGGTCTCTAAATTTCATACCTTTGAGAATGCCTCTTTCCCCATGAGTGATCATAATCTCTACAGTTAACCTAGGGTAATCTTTTGATAGTGCCCCCTGTGTATCAAGTATGATTGCAAAGGGCACACACATATTCATCATTCCTATTCTCCATCATTCCCTGAAGATCTGCCAAAGGCAACATCATTCAAACTAATGTAATTTTTTTTAAAATAAAATTGAGCTGGCTCTTTGGTTGCCAGGGATACACATTCATTTGGATTTTTTTAGATACATTTTCCCCATTTTAAATACATTTTCACAATTAAAAAAATATTCTGAAAATATTATAAACCACCCCAAGAGGTTATAGGAGGGAAAGAATATGTATTTAACTATATTAAAATTACTAAAAGTTAGGCAGAGGCACTAACAACGTTTTGGGATACTTTGGAATCCTGAAACAAGAAAAATTACAAAATAAATATTTTAGCAAAGCATGTTTTTGCTCTGTTTTTTTAAACAGTGGATTTCCTTGTTTCATCCCCATCCTAAATGTATAGAGAATCAGACCAATATAAATGGTAACAGCTGCATTCTTAGAGCATTTATGTATCAAGATGTTTAACTGAAGTGAATGTATCAGGGGACTGCTTTGAAGATTGTAGTCTAAAATTAATGAAATCTGGCTGCAATCTGGAACTCAGCTAATGCATAGTTTTGTCCTCTGGAAATGAGTGTAGACTGAATGTAACAGCAGATGTACAGAGATTGCAACTACATATGTGTATTTAGAAAGCTGTGTTGCAGAAAAGAACATAAAAAGATGAAGTTTACTCACTACACTGGAGTAAGATACAGGGCATCAGTCAAGTCAGTGAGATGGTTTTTTCTTCTTTTTTATACATCATTGTGAGATGTCAGTTAGGCTTTAAACTGATTCAAAGTGAAATGTATAGATAACCCCCTATGGTGGGAAACACTTCAGAAAGGAAACATGAAGCAGATTTCATACATCTCCAATCCACAGTGCTATGTATACACATGTACATGCACACTTGAGGGTCTAACTTAGTTCAATGGAGGGAGAGGATTCAAATGCACACTCCATTCCTGAAGGGGGAGCTCTGCATGAACTCTGGAGTTCTCATGTCTAGAACAGATTCCTGGACTGGATGAACTGAGTGTTTTGGTTTTCAAAAGGAAGGAATACTGTACAGAGGTTTTACTTCAAGCAGGAATAAGGACCAAATTGTTATCATTTGCACTGCACAGGGTCATTTTAAAATATAAACGAACTGCACTATATTCTCTGGTGTACCAGTTTCTATTCCAGTACTGTAAACAGTTATTCTGTTTACAGAACCTTAATTAAACACAAGCCCATTTAACTAAATGGGTGGAAGAAACTGCCTACAAATAGTAAGGCACAACACATGCAGTGTAAGTATATAATTTGTGCATCATCCCCAAGAGAAAATGAAGAAGCCTATTGTATTTTTGTTTTTTAAAAAGAACACAATGATAATTAGGAGCTGCATAAAAACATAAGAAAACTCTTCCAGAGTAGTTCCTCAAGTGTCAGCAGCTTCAAGAGCCCTGTGGTAAAAACACACTCTTTTCATCACGGTCAATTCATTAATGGAAGAAAAAAAAAGTTAAGCAGTAAGAGTAATGCAGACCATCTGCTCTACCCAGATGCAACTGAGCATGCTTTTGGCATCTGATGCTATTTAATAGCAATGAGCAGAGATAAGTTCAGTTTAATTCAAAGATCAGGTGGGAGGAAATACTTGGATACTTTTTAACTACAAACAAAAATTCAGCTAAAATTATATCCCTGACTCTAGGTGTACACACACTAATAAAAATACAGTATTGCTGCAGTTTTGTTATCTTGATTACAGTTTGAGAGAATCAAATTAATTTAACATGCAAGGTGCTATTTCACTGCAATGATTCTCAATTGAATTGATTGTGCTCAGCTTCAGAGTTAACACACACAGACATGCAAAGACAAATCTCGAACACGGAGCCCTAGGCTTAATGAAGCAGGTGAACATCTTACCTTGAAACTGTGAACCTTCTCGTATTTTGGAATGTGTTCATTTTCCTTCAGAGTTGCTCTTCTGACAAGCGATGTCAGCTGCGAATAAGCAAAGAGTTTCAGAGGTTGCCAGATTGTCACAGATGACTTTTGAAAGCCCAGTCGCATTCCCAAGGCTGCTAGCAATAAATCTCTTTGACGGCTCTCCTGTTTCGAGTTGTGAATGGCAGATCTATTAGCTTTCTGCCCCGAACAAGACTCTTTGGATGGCATTTTGGAACAGGCAAGAAACACTGTACTGATCTCAAATTGAATTTTTTTTTAAAAAAATTGACAATATCCCAAAGCTTACACTGAACTGCAGAAAGGCATGTTGATGCTATGACTATTATACTTCAAAAGAAGATGCTGGATGAAGTTACGCAGTTTATTTTTTTTATTTTTATTTTTTAAAGTCTCTAGTTTAAGCTTGAAAACTTATAGATCTGAATACGAACGACAGTGGAGTCACTGGAAACAAAAGAAAGCCCAGATAGTCTTCATCCATTTAGAAACCCATGCAGGGCATGTCGAACAGGCAGTTCTCTAGATTCTTTCCTCCCTTACTCAAACATACTGATGTCCATTTTGTATCAAAAGATGCTCACATACTGCATATAATCAGTTTCCAGTTAACAGTCACTCTGCTAGCCTCAGTCTAGCAAGGAGAGAGGGAGGAGGGGTGGGCTTTCGCAAGCAGCAAAAGATTAGACTGGTTACATTAAGAGGGCATGTAACCAATGAAAAGGCAGCAATAGAATTTAAGTACACGGTGCTGCTCAACTCCCTCATCCCTCTCCCCCTCCCACATGAGACTTTCTTGCTGGCTCAAGAGAAAAAAAAAATCAGCAGGAAGATAATGAGCAATGAATGAGTCATGCATCACTGCAAAATGGCATCTCTGCCATTTAAAAACTAAGGAGACTGCAATACATTTTTCAGGCATTGAATCTGAAGAGCAAACTGGAAAAAGCTTATTATATTACATGGATGATTTAGGAGTAATCTGATTTCATTGCATATAAGCTATTCACACAGAGTTGTTTTTCCACCCACCCCTTCATCTGTTTATCACCATTCCATAGCAATACATGTTGGTAAAACAGAATTGTCTACAGCAGGGGTGTCCAAAGTTTCTGGCAGGAGTGCCACATCATCTCCCTGACACTGTGTCAGGGGCCGGGGAGGGGGGGGAAGAATTAATTTACATAAATTTACATAAGTTTACATAAATGTATATATTAAAGATGAACTTATATGAATGAATGAAGGTCTTGAAATAGCTCAAGGCCTATAAAAGGCCTTGCACAAAGCAAGGCTGGTTTTTCCTTTGCCGCTGCTACTGCATCACAGATGTGAAACAGCAAGCAGTGGAGGGGGCCCTCATCCCACAGCTCATGCGAGAGGTCAAACAGTTGTCCTCACGCTGAGAGCAGTTGCGTCAGGCCACTGCGGGCTCCAACAAATCTCCGGAGGGCCAGAGGCTCATTTGAGACTGGGGGCTCTCTGAGGGCAGCATTGAGAATCCTCCAGGGCCGGGATTTGGGCACCCCTGGTCTACAGTATAGCTTTCTGTAGTTAATATGCACTTCATCTCTATTATTTTAAGGAATTTCACCATCTATTTTCCCAGTGCTGCCATTTTACAACTTCGTGTATATATTCCCACTGTACTCAGATGGACTGGGAAGAAGGTATAAAATAATGCTGCCAAGTTACAATGGTCACTTCTTACAACTAATCTTGGCACTAAGCACCCATGGTTACAAGAGATATTTTGCTGAAATTTCTCAAACGTGTCAATAACCCTGAAATTCAAGGTTCAATACTGTGATGTTTTCTCCAAGATTCCAAGCTGCTGTGTTATCATCCTGAGAGCTAGGATGGTGTAGTGGTTTGGGAGCTGGACTTCAACTTCCAGGTCTAAGTCCAGCTCCCAAACCAATGCATACCTATGGTGAACCTGACCCAGGTTCAAATTCCTAATCAGCCACGAAGCTTCTTGGGTGACCTGGGGTCAACCACTATTTCTCAGCCTCACCTACCTCACAGGGTTGTTGTGAAGACAAAGGGGAGGAACCATGTGCACCACCCTGATCTCCTTAAAGGTAACATTTTCAACTGATGTGATGAACACATTTTGTACTGCAATGAGATTTACTTCATACCTAGGGTCAGGAACGCATGGCCACAGGTAAAAATGGCTGATAATGTTTTTTCTTTTTGCTGAAAAAGGATGGAAAGAGGGGGCATTAAGAAAGGCAGCCTTTCCTGAAGAGCTAAAATCTTTCTGCCAGTTTTGATATGGCAAATAGCAAAGCAGTTACCTGAGAAATGGAATGGGGATAAGAAGTTTCTAAGAGTAATTAATGGAAAAGATTTAGAGCCCAATCCTGTGGTCTGTGGCACAGCTCTGTGCTGCAGACCACAGTTGCAAATGTGCCATAAGGCACGCTTGCGGGGCTCACCGCCAGGCTCCCGCTGTTGCTAGGCTAGTGCAGGGCTGTGGCCCAGGTTCAGCGGCTCGGCGGTTTCCCGACCACTGAGCTGCGGAACAGCAGGCAGGGGCGGGGATGGGAGACCGGAGGCATGCTGAAGGGTGGGTGGGAGGAGGATCTGTGGAACTGAGCTCTGCAGGATCCAGGGTGTTCATGGAGGGCTGCGCATCCTAAACAAGCACCTTTACTCTACCGCCAACGTTTTGGTCAGTGGTAAAGTGAGTAGCCCCATCGTGGGGCTGCTTACCTTACTCGGGGGAAGGGGACAAAAGTCCCCTTCTCCCCAGGAGCCTCCCGCAGTAGCGTGGGAGGCGCAGGATTTGGCGGCAGCCCTTTTTGGTGCCGCCGAGCCCAGGCGCTCAGGGCAGCTCAGGATTGGGCTAAGGTATAACTTTTCATTGCTGTGGCCAGGACAGCAGTGTTGTCCTCCTCAATCTTCTTTTCCTTCTAGCGAAGACACGGCAGTCAAACCTCGGAAACTGTGCACTTGGTTTCCGTCGATTCGCTTATCCGCAGGAACACAATTGTTATTTGGCTAACTGTGGCGGCCATCCTGACCAGTTTAGCTACCCCTCCTCCTAATTCAATTGATCCCATAGGATCCACTACTCCGTATCTGCTGATTCAGTATTGGCTGGGTTTTCCAGGAACCTGACCCCAGCAGATAACAGGATAAATGGATTTTCCTGCCACCGCAAGTGGCTCATTCCATAAGCAGTACACTCTCCATTTTTCTTCAAGGCCTTGCCATTTTTTTTCCCCAAGAGAAGAAGTCTAATTAAAAATGTGTTATAGAAACTAAGGTTGTTTTCCACATTGCAGCCATGCACAAACACTGGCTAGAATGTATGCATGATTGTGCCCAACCCTCCAATCTCCACATTCTGACTGCTGCATAGGAGCCTACATGTGTAAACCTGAAATACATGCAGGCTCTAAAAACGTATCAACCCTGCATTTTTGCAAAGTATAGATCTTACATTCAGAGCCTACACATGTGTAGGCCCTGGTGCAGAAGTTTCAATCAAAATGTGGAGCTTGGGGGCAGTAGGTGTGATCAAGATCCCCCTCCACGCATACATATCTACCCAGGTTTCCAACCTGCTGATGGCTTCTCTGTTAAGCTGTACTGGCTCTCCAAGAAAATAAATATTTCCAGTTCAATTACCAGTAGAAAGAACCAAGGCACTAACTTTAAACTCATATAATTACACAGCACCCTGTCAAATTCCTTGAAATATCATAAATAATTGTAAGTATTAACATAAATCATTCTGTTATTTTCCTTTCCTTCTCTGGTAAAGAGCATGTTTATGTTTTGACATGCTTATTTCTTAGTTGTCAGTTTTTCTTCTCCTCTGTTTCTTAAAATGTGATTTATTTTCAATTACACTTTAGGGTCATATTAGCAGAAAATGATTTCTGGATCCTGGAAAATTAATTCTAGAGACTGCCAATAAAAAGCTGAACAAAACTACCTGACAGGAAAAGGTCACCCTTTTACTGCTGTAATGATGAGAAAAAGAAAAAAAAAATTTAATATGAAAAGATAGTTTTAAGCTAATGAATTTCCATTCTCATGTGTGGCTTTGGGTTACGGCAGCTTATAGAATATTGGTTACAAATTTTACATAAATTAGTCTCACTTTGATCACAGGAAAGTTTTTATTTTTTTAACTGCTCCTTCAGACTTCAAAATGGCAAATGCACATATATACCTAAATAATACCTATGGTTGTCTATGTAATAGCATATTATTAAGGGGGGGGGAAATGTCCCATTAAATGAAAACTGAACAATGTATTGTATCAGAATATTGTATACCAATTAGAATGAACATAGTATATATTACAATGGGATTCAAATTTTCCTCCACATAATTTCTGGAAAAAGCTCAGGGGTTACAATTTACAGTTGATTATGGTTCATTGGCTCCCATCCTTTTCTGCTGAATGGCCTGCTGATAAGTGGGTTTAGAATCAGAGGACCATGATGCCAAGAGATAGGTCATGCAAATACCTATGGCAGATTGCTTTACAGGTATCCTTTCATCCTGCAGTTCTATTCTCAAAACCGTTTGTCCCAAGGCTAACAATTTGGTGCACTGTAACTGCTCACTAGAAAATGTTCCAAGTACACATTCTCCTGAAGGCTGTCTGGAAATTGGATTAAGCCACAACATGTGGATGAGGGCCAGGATGAATCCATACTATTCAGCAGTTCTTGATTTAATCCAGTACTATCCTGTGGGCTCAGAGGTCTCAATTAACACACAGAGGCATCTTGCTAGCAAGGAAATGTCTATTCACCATTGTGTTTAAACAGAGTGTGCAAACAGATGCATATATGGTGCTGTCATGTCCACAGCAATGAAGGAAAACGCCACCTTATAAAGGAGTTACAGAATGGTGTCCAATAGCATTTTTGCAAAGAAGAAAAGAAAGGCACAGATATTCTGAGCCTACAAATCAGGTGCACCTGGCTAGGTGCAGTACTTAGTTTGCACGGGAACCGTGGAACATCAGTTCAATCTAGACAGGAAGCCATACTGGAAAATGCATCTTTTATTCAAAGTTCAAATTCTAGTCATTGCTATGACTAAAACTGCATATTTATTATGATCATAATGAATTTTCAGACGTCAAACAATGCCTAAGGGCACAATCCTAACCAGGTCTACTCAGAAGTAAGTCCTATTTTGTTCAATGAGGCTTACTGTCAGGAAAGTGTGGTTAAAATTGTAGCCTAAGTAATATTTCCCCAAGCTAACACAGATCTAATCATATGATTCATGGGTATCACCCAACATGCCATTCCATTCTGAAGATGTCTAGCACACAATATTTTGGTCCTTGCTGTAAAAATAATACCACTAGCCATAATTGTTAGTATTTCCATAGACATGTGAATGTTCTTTGAGCTTAACTAGATTCTCATAAATGTGCAAGTTAAAAATCTTATCTGACATATTAATTTTGCAGTTCTTCACTTCATGTAGCTGATTCAGCTCTGGAGGTTTTTTGCTACTGCAAACATTATTTGTTATAGATTTAATTAGATGAAAGTTATCAAAGCTGGCTGCTCAGAAACACCAAATGAAAACTGCAGACTGGACAAAGCATTTCAGAGTGACTATTCGCCTATCACTAACCAACGTCTCTGCCAAAATAATTTAACGCTCTGACTGCTGGAAAAGAATGATAAACCACACACAAATTAAGCAAAAAAGAGTTATGTCATTGGCAAGAGATTCATATGTACTGTATTTCAGTTTAAAAGTTTTTGCTATTTATCTGCTGCCGTTTTAGCAACTTCAGCGGAGGTACTTATGGTAGGGATTTCCTAGTTTTTCCAAATAAAAGCACTTTAGTAGTGCTGTGTGAAATTGGGTCACAAAACTGTCATCTTTATTCCACAAAGAAGTGACCTAGCCTTGTCAATAGCTATTTCCTTGAGATGATGCCTCAGTCGGCTTGCACCCACATGGCGATGTGAAGGATTTTGCCAAATAGTTCCTTTCGCAAACATGAAGCAAATGAGAGAAAGTAGCAATAGCAAGGACAAGATTGTCTGCAAAAAGACAGCTGGTAGCACCAGTTTATCAAAAATCTAAGGCCTTTTCATACATTCAGTGGGCTTCCATATTACCAAATCTACTGATGGTGGGGCACTGTGATCACGTGGAGGATTTGGTTGTGTGAACTGTAATGCCCAACTGGATACTGTATAATAATAATAATAATAATAATAATAATAATAATAATAATAATAATAATAATAATAATAATAATAACAACAACAATAACAATAATAACAATAGCAATAATAGCAATAATAACAGGTATTTATATACCGCCTTTCTTGAATAAAGTCTTTATTCAAGACTTTATTCAAGGCGGTTTACATAGGCAGGCTTTATTAAATCCCTATTAAATAGGGATTTTTACAATTTCAAAGAAGGTTCTTTCTTTCAAGAACTACTACATTCAAGGAGTTTCATTCCGATCTGGCTTCACATTCTGGCCTTCATCCTCCCACGCTCAGAGCAGATGGAATTGCTCGGCTTCAGCTTGTCAGCTGCTCCAAGGTCGCACGGTGCCGGTGGCCTCGAACTGGCGACCTTGTGGATGTTATCTTCAGGCAGACGGAGGCTCTACCCTCTAGACCAGACCTCCTGTATACACGATGGATGTACAATCCATGGGTGAAACAATTTACAAAGCACTCCCTCAGCATCATTTATTTTCTCCGCTTTGTGATCCTGAGATGATGAGAGGGTTTACGTGATGTACAGGCAGAGCCTCAGACAAGCTTGTCCACAGCAAGGGTAAAGTCATACAGCTCACATCTGACAACTGAAAACATTTGATAGATAACCTGCAGCTTGCATGCACAGTACTGATATCCAAAATACATGTGAGGCTGGTGCTACTCTCCGCACTCACCCTCCCTTGGTTTTTCTCAAAGGATATTCGTTTGCTCTATGGAGAAAAAGATATATCCCCATCACCAACTCTCAATGGTGCTTTTTAATTGTCACACAACTCTCAGTCGCACACCTTCACTCAGTCTCTACACAGTTACACAGCTTCCTTTTGTTGGGTTCAAGAAAACATTTATCGCTGTTTTGATATTATCATATACTGTGATGTCAAATACTACTCATAACTGAACCAGTCTGTAAATAATCATTCACATCAGCTAGGATCCTACCTCTTTCCTCCCTACCTATATAGCACACAAGCAAAAAGTCAGTCAATTTCTTTTTTCCTGAAACATCAGCAGGCAGGAGGTCTTCCAAATCTCCTGGGGACCAACAATGGAAAGAGGAAGTGGAAAAGCCTCAATGTACAAAGCACTACATATCATGCTTTGAATAATGGCTGATGCTATCTGTTTCAAGTCACAATCCTGTGGAAGTGACCAAGCACAGGCATTTAAGTTCTGTTAACTGCAATTAAGGTAATTGTTTATTTTGCTACTTCACGACAAACTGCCATAAAGTTGAACACAATGATTTTTAAATGCTATAAAGATATTATTTTATCTATCAGGTTTTTCTGTTTTGCTTATCTACCTGGGTCTCCTTATTGCAAATTTTAATCAGATCAGCGGGTACAATAGAAATAGTTTTTAACACCATGGTAGGTAGTTACAATTTAGTTTCCAAACCAGGGTTCTATGAAGTACAATACGTGCTTATTGGGGAACAGCGAATGACTGCAAACACACACTCAGTCATTTCTGGTCAGACGTTACTGTTCTTTACTAGAAAAACAAAAGAAAAGGTGAGATGGGAAAGCAATAGGCAAGGAGATAAGGGTAAGAAGTAATATGAAATTTTGCAAATTGAAATTGCTTCTCCATTCCTTTGGATTGCAACATCCAAACACAAGATTCCATTCCTTGAAATCTTTGGTGAAATCTTATGTGTTAGACTAGTATAGACCTGGTGCTATGCAACTTGGGTCCACAATCAAGAATATCTCTTGTATGATGTGTGAATTAAAAGTAACACTGATGTGTGAAGCCCTTGTGGAATCCAAGATCAGGCAATATTTTACAGGTTGAGTCTCCTTATTTCTGAGGGACTCGATTCCCAGAACTCGAAAAAAAAATGGTTCTGTTGGCAGAACCCAGATGGCAAAAATCGCATTAAAGCAAATCCAAAACCATTTAAAAAACAATTTCCCTTTGGTCTGTGATTTAAAAACAGCTTCGCTGACCTTTGTGATGTAAGACAGAGTCATCAGGCAGACAATCCATCCATCAGTCTCTCTCCAGACGCTTAGAAGGGCTTCACTCTGAGCCAGCAACCCCTCCCTTCACCCAGAGAGCAGTGCTGGGAAAGAATGCAAAGTGATTATCTTTCTTTCACGTGCTCAGGGAAAAGGAAGAGGTCGCTTGACTTGGACTGAAGCTAAGTGCCTGGAGAGAGAATGATTGATGGATTGTTCAGCTGGCTGCCCCCTCTCACGTTAATGAGGCTATTGTTAAACACCTTTTTGTTTTAATTTAAAGGGCCCTTCTCATCTCATTTAGAATAAATCTGGGGTGAAAAATCCGTAGATAATTAGGTTATACCTGTATTTAGGACCAACTATAATTAATAAAATGCAAAGAACATTGAGTTTCCAAATTCTGCAGAATTTTTCCCAAGGCAGATAGTAAGCAACAGGGCATCTCACTGAAAGCCTTTTAAGCTCCTCCCAAATTCCAACATTTTCCCCCACTCTAAACCAGGCATTGCTCAAAACTTCACCTTGCATTTTGCTTTAGGTGTTAATTGAATGCAACTCTAGATACTACATCAAATTATGTATTGATATCTACAGAATTTGACACACATTTTTGAATTTAATTCAAAATGAATTTTTTGAAAGACAGTTTTCAGAAAAAAAATCTTCTCAGACTCTAACTAAACAATTTTAGCCTATGATATGTGGTGAGATGAACCTGAATCTGAACCTATTAATAATTTTGCTGTGTTCATTTGCCAAAACCAGCATGAACTGCAGAAAATTAAAGCTGTTTTCCTGCAAAGACAATGAAAAGATAAAACTCTACTTAGAGAAATGGTTGATTGGCAACCTTCAGTTTCGAAAAACTATGGTATAAGCCTACAGCACCCGGTATTCCCAGGCGGTCTCCCATCCAAGTACTGACCAGGCCTGATCCTGCTTAGCTTCCAAGATCAGACGAGAATGGGCATCTGCAGGGTAACAGAAAAAGGGTGTGGGAGAGATGAGATTCCAAAGAGACTACCTTTTCCTCTCCCCACTGATAAACCAGCCTGCCATGCTACTCTTATGCTAGAAATTCTCTCCACCTTGACCAAAAAATAAAAAGCCAGTTTCCTGTAAGAAGAGTGGTGATCACTTAAACTCACGATAACCCAGAGGGCATGTATTGGTCATTAAATTCTGGTCACTGGAGATCCTGTTACTTGCATTCATGCAGATGTTTTATTCTAAAAGAAGGAGAACCAAATTTTGTCTTCAATCTCCTGTTCTCAAAAGGAAGTGCTTTCAAATCTTATTTATCTTTTACATCTTTAAGTCAAAGAGTCTATTGTACTACCTGGAGCACATTAACTTTGGAAAAAAAAAGATATACCCTATTATTTTACACTCAGGATAGTCTTGCTTTCATGTCTTTTATTAAATCTCCAAGGTTAATAAGCTTCACATGTTTAGCCATTGGAGATTTAAACACATAGCACCCACATTCTTGGAGGCAACCTGGATGTTGGATCATATTACAGAAGAGATTCATACTCAGATAAGCAGATTGGTAATCCAGATGTTAGGCTGATACAGACTGGATAGACTAATTTTCCTGTACTTTACCCTTGGAATTTCAGGAGCAGCTGGTTATAAGGTGAGAATTCTGGTGGTGGCAAGGCTAAGGATTTAGACTTTGTAGCACATATCTTTACTTGCAAGGATTCTCATGGAATGTAAAAACCCTTTCATCACAATACATAGTTTTGTATTTAAGGAATGATCAGATCACCTAGCATTGTTGCCTGTTTTGCATTGTAAGAAATGACAACTAGAAGACTGACAACTCTCCTTGGATAGTTGCCATTAGGCGCCAAACCGTAAATTACATGGGTGTTCTGTGCTTGGAACTTATGACATTTTTTTTTTCCAAGAAGTGGCAAGATGGCAGAAAGGATGACACAAAGTGATTCACTCTTTGTCCCCAGCCCAATTCCCTGACTGAAATCTCCCCCCAAGTTGCTATGGAGAAGAAAATATTCTCAAACCTTTCTAGCAAAGCAATCAGATCCCCCACAGATACTTTTTGAAAAAGACAATAATGCCAAAAAGTTCAGTTACAGAATTTCCACCTTATGTCTAGTCTGACATTGAATTTTACCTAAATTGAGGTTTGTGCTCAGACAAAGCATTTAAGAGGCTTTGATAAAGTGAAGAGAGTTTCTAAAACACTAGCAAATTTTTTTCAAGGGAGGAGTTTACATAAACCTCTGTTTAGGATGAGCTGGGATGTTGTACTTGATAATGACTAACAAGTGCATTTGTAGGACGACAGTGTTTATTTTTTGTATTAATGTTTACATACCAGCACACCAATTTTTTGCTTTGTAGCTGGCAACCTAAAGTTCTTCTCCACAGCACATAATGCCCGAGAGTTAAATGAGCATTCTGCAAATGCACATCCTCTAACTCTGCTTAGCAGAATGGACGAATAAGGAACTGAAGGGTTAATTGGAATCAGCTGTGATGGCATTATTTTCCTGTATGTCATTTTAATTAAAGGGCAAGAACAGACAGTTGAGTGCCTATGTTGATCTAGCAAGGACAAAAGGAAATGAACTAGCAATGAGTGCAAGAAAGAAAATAATCTTTTTTCTTTTTAAATAGACTTTGGTGCTTGCAAACAAGAGGACTGTAATTGTTGAATATTCTTTAGAAAAATATTACTAACTGAATTTATTATTTCTGACTGAGAGCAACAGCAGCATTAAGAGATCATGATCATTTTTTGTAATCTCTCCATTTTAGAGTCTGGGATCTAAAGTAAAAAAAAATGCTATAAAGAACTTTTCCATGTTTGTTTATTGAGATCATTGTAACAAAAGAGAAGGGTTTTGAAACAAAAATTGGATACAAAATATAGCTTACAGCCTTGGAAATCACAGTACCCTTCAATAATACATCAATAATTTGCAGTCATATCCAGCAAAAACGCATCTTACTTCCCAACAGAGGACAGCCCATATGTAACTTGCCTGCAATTTAAAATTTAATTTACCAAGAACAATTGACAGCACAATCCTATGCATGTCTACTCAGAAGTAAATCCCATTGTGTTTAATGAGGTTTACTGCCAGGAAAGGATTGCAGCCTAAGGAAATATTTACCCATTTTATGAATTAAAAACTCACAAAGCACTTGATTAGGTTGAAATAAAGAAATTTATTAGGTTGAAATAAAGAGTTCTTATAGATTATTTTGATAGTTACTCCAATCGCCATAAGAATGACTTCCAAGCTATGGGCAACACCAAAACTCCCCCATTCATTATACGTGTTAAACATTACTTCTAAAGTTGTGAATAAGCAATACTTCTTGCTGGGATGTTGTTACTGGGGTGTATGCCAATAAAGATTATTCTGATTCAATAATAAGATTTTAACTAAGCAACTTTTATTGTACTACAATAAATATAGCAAACTTCATTCCTAATCTTTACTAGGCAGCTTGAGGCCTTTCAGAGTGGATCAGTAGGGGAACAATCTTTACAATAAATAACCAATAGATTTAACATATCATGCTTGCAATCCTACGCATGTTCATTCAGAAGAAAGTCCCCAATTCAGGTGAAACACCTATGTTTAATGGGATTTACTTTCAGGTAAAGTGAAAGGTAAAGATTTCAGGTATCTTTCAGGTAAAGACTGCAGATTTAAAGTAACAAATACCTGAAAGATGAAGGAATGCTTAGTATGTATTTAAATGTTTGGACAGTTGTGTCTCTTTTTTCTAATTTTATGGATGAAATAAACATGTTTTATGCTTTAAAATGCGCTTATTTATATTTCTAACACACATCTTATATATTCACTTGCTTGTAGAATAATTTTGATATTCAACACAGATAAGCTATGATCAGTATAATTCTTAAAAGAACTGAATAACTTACCCTTTTTTCTACTATTTCATTGTCTCCTGTAGACTCTTTGCCATCAAGTGTATCTCTCACAGGCACTGTCTGTTTCTTGTTGGTTGGCTCTCGGTTTAAAGTTGTATATCCTATGTGTTCATAAATTGGATTTATGGTCATCTTGGCAATGTATTCTGCTGCCTTGGTTTCAATATAAAGGGTAATCAATCCATCTGTCACCAGGTCATGGATGGACTCAAAGCGTTTCTCTCCAACGAAGTGTTTTCCATCATAGTAGAGCCTGAAGTTTCGGGTTTGATTTCCAAATCTGCCTCAATGGAAGAAAATAATATTTTTCGTCTTGAGAAAGACAACTTTGCACATAATAAACGTTCTCAAAGGACTGAGGTGGGTATATTCTGTGTATGGTCTGGATGAGAAATACAGAATGGACAGTCTTTGGCTTCAATTCCCAGCTTCAACCACAGTGCACAAATCAGAATCTAATAAAACTATAGAAAGAAAGTCAAAGTTGTGTTTAGCCTTGAAAGGCATCATTTGTCCTCTAGTTACTTGATTATCTTATAGACAACATAAAAATGCACTTTAAAAAAATTCAATGCTCTGTTGCTTTGCAGTGAAGGAAAAGTTCCTATAATAGAGGATTCTCTGTTGCCGAATATCAATACAAAAATCTGATGCAGTTCTATATCACTACCCTCTGTTGATTTTCTGTGGGAAGAGGTCATTCAGGGTACAGTTGTGCTTAAGTGCCAACAATTACACTGGGTAGAACTATTGCCAAAACTGCAGCAATGTGGGACAGGACAGTACAAGGACAAGCATTCGTCATTCGTGGCCAAAGACCACGTCCTAACTCTTCAAGTTTTGTATGAAAGCTGCCTTGTGCTGAGTTTATTAAAGTCTGCAGTTCAAGGAAATCTTTGTCATAAGCTGGCAGTTCTCTTCCCACTGATCTGGCAGTCGGGATTGAAAGTTGCATTTTGTCATAAGAGCAAACTACATCTTCACACCTATGAAATTTCCAGTTTTTAAATAGGAGCACTAGGATGTCTACAGCTGATCACATGAATGTGATGTGCAGGCTACTGGACCACACTCAAAACTATTTTTTGCTTCCTAGAACATGGAGGCAAAAACAGTCTTCACCAATGACTCTAGTAACAGCTAAATCACTGGCCAGAGAAGCAGCAGGTTCTGTTGGCACTAACCACGTGCTTGCATGGTAAGTCCCATCATTTCACATGCATTGGGAGGCTTTAGCTCACAGCAGTCTCCACCCACTCACCTGGTGGACACTGACAGTTGAAGAATTGAGGCAGTCAGTCTTGCCAGTATGAGTGTTCTAGGGAAAAGATATTTGTTTTTCTCTTGGAGACTTCCTTCTACCTCAATGATGCAACCTAGAATGCAGATGCTTTTAAAGAATATTCCCCCCCCCCCCAAACTAAGCATTCATTTGAAGGTTTACTGAAACAAAAACCAACACTCATGATATATTGACCTACTAGACACCAGGCTGTTACACACAATCTGTTCAGCAGTGTAGCAATGAAAAGCAAAAGTTCACCATTTGCTGCTTCTTAAGGGTAGCATGCATACATCTGGTCTACACATAGCAGAATCAAGTTTTGTGACTCTTTCTGGACCACTCAGACTCTGGTTGGTGACTCACAGGTTTGAATGTTTGCCTATAAAAACCTCATCCTTTCCTAGAAAAAATTAGTATGACCTACAGCACAATCTTATACATATCTACTATATCTATCTATACATATCTAGGTAAGTATTTATAGGATTGGAGCCCTACTATATCCCTAGATCAGTGGTTCTCACACTTTTAGCACTGGGACCCATTTTTTAGAATGAGAATCTGACAGGACCCACTGGAAGTGATGCCATGACCAGAAGTGACATCATCAAGCAGGAATAGTTTTAACAATCCTAGGCTGCAATCCTACCCCCACTTACCCAGTAGTAAGTCCCATTGACTATCATTGTTAAAAGAATAGTACATAGTAGCTTGTTAAAAGTACAGGTCTGTAACATTTCCCCAGATGCAGTCACATACCATGGTAGCATTAAGTCTAATACATTAAAAATAAAATATTGAAATGAATGGGGACCCACCTGGAAGCCTGAGACCCACCTAGTGGGTCCTGACCCACAGTTTGAGAAACACTGCCCTAGATTATTAGGCTAGCAGCTCAATCTTAACCAACTTTCCAGCCATAATGCAGCCCCAAGGTAAGGGAAACAAATATTCCCTTCTGTAACTTCACCACCATTGAATGCAGCGTGTGCCCCATTGGCATGGCTGTATTGGTGCTGGAAAGTTGGATAGGAATGGGCTGTAGATTTCTCCCAGATATGCTAGCTATACTCTATGTGCATTGAGATTGGGGGGGTGGGGAGGACAGGATGTTATTCAAATATGTGTGATCTATCTAGCAAGAGCTACACCACATGCTCCTCTTACATGTGCTGAGAATGTACAACAGTAAGCATGCAGTCTGGACATGAGAAGAGAGGGAGAGCACAAGAGAATAGAGCTGTGGGAGGTGGAAAAATGAAAGGAATTCACTCTGAAATATTCACTGTCTGGGGGTAGACCCACTGGAGGCATCTCGTCCAAGAGCTGGAGCCAGTACTGATTGGATCTCATGTGATGAAGTAACCAACAAATTTCTATGAAACCAATTTGTTTTCAATCTAAAAATAGTGTATGGGGTGGGGTTGTGGTGATCAGGATGAAAACTATGGTGAGGGGAAAGTATAAAAAACTACCCTACCCCACCTGTAGTTTCAGCATATTTTGTGACCCTGTTACTTGTAAAAAAAACAAACTTTCATCTGATCACATTGCTCAATAATGTACACATCTGGTGTTGTTCTAAGTAAGCTGTTTTCAACCTTTTTCAGCTCATGGCACACTGACAAGGCACTAAAGTTGTCAAGGCACACTACTAGTTTTTAATTACATTATTATGTTACATTTAATTAAATTAATATAACTAAGGGCACAAGCCTAACCAGGTCTACTCAGCAGTAAGTCCTATTTTGTTCAATGGGGCTTACTCTCAGGAAAGTGTGGTTAGGATTGCAGCCTTACATCATTACATGACAATGAAAGAAATTCCCAAGAAGCTTGGAGAGGGAGGTGTACGTGGTTTCTGGAAAGGAGCAACAATGTTTTGAAGCAAGTCTGTTCAAACTGTTATCAGCTGATATGCCAGGAGGTGCTGGCAAAGAGAGATGAGACTGAGCATACTGGAGCATACTGGGGGGAGCAGTGAGGAGATGTGGCTGAAACAAGTGCAGGATTCACTGGGGAGCGGGGGGGGGGAGAGAGAGAATGGGAGGCAACTGACTATGGACTTTAGAAGGTAGGGAAGAGGGAGGGGTGGGGAGTGGCAGTAAAAAGGGTTAACTGCAATTATGAGGGGAGGAGGTGGGGGGGAAGAAAAACATCACTTGCCTGCTCATGTATTCAAGAAAGAATGCGACCAAGCCTCTGTACGTCTACTCACAAGTAAGCCCTATTATAGTCAATGGGGCTTATTCCTAGGTAAGTGTGGATAGGATTGTGGCCCATACCCTTAAAGCCAAAGCCTTTCGAGGGGAGGCAACACAGGCAGGGTCACTTTGGGGCACTGCTGGCACGGAAAAGGGTCTCTCCAGGATCCTTTCCAGCCAGCTGCTTCTGGCTCCTACCTGCTTCCACCTTCAGGCTTGCTCTCACCCCCTCCACGTTCCCACCCGCCCTCTTCCAGGCTCCTCTGGCTGCCTGGCTGGCTGGCTGCCCAATCAGCGCATGGGGCAGGCACCAGCAACAGCAGGAGTGTCCAAATCTCTGTATGGCTCCCCTTTTTCTCCTGCTGCCGTGCAAGGCTCCAAGCTGCCGCTTCTCCCACGCATGCAGCTGCTGCCGCCGCCTAACTCTTTGGCCCCGTGGCACACCTGAGGCAGTCTCATGGCACACCAGTCTACCGTGGCACAGCAGTTGAAAACCGCTGTTCTAAGTAGCTGAATTACATGTTCATCTCATCCACTAACTTCTTAGTAAAATAAGCAAAAAAAGAAGTAAGAATATGATAATCTTTTAAGGGAGTTGGTGAATTATAATTTTGTATTCCAGTTAGAACTCAAAATCAAAGCAATCACCCCTTGTAGCCCAAAACAGTCTCTACTGCTCTATCATTTCAGTCGAGGATTTAAGATTACCAATTTACAGCACTTTTAGGGTGGTTTTAGTCCCAGGAATAAAGCTGGGTTTAAAAAGACCCCTATGTAATCTAGGTTTTCATGGTGGCAGGATAAAGACTCTGCTAAGAATCAATGAGACACCACAGTATGTACAAATTTTGTTCTCTTGTGAGGGGTGTGTATATATATATGTGCATGTACAATACACATACACCTCAACTTGCTAGACGGACCAGAATAATCAATATTCTCACTGTTTTTCTCCCTCTTTTCTAAAATATGAGGCTGGTAATATTAACCTACATTACAGGACTATTACAAGGATTAATCAGATAATGTGTGTGCTTTGAACACTTGAAACGCATTATATAAATGCCATTATCTACATTACATAAATGCCATTATCGACAATAATTCATTATTAAAATATTGCTTTTCAGCCCTATGCACCACATTTTTCTTGAATTCATTTAACTTTTTGCAACCAGGAAACAATTCTTCACATATAATAAATCTTACTATGTTATGAAGAATCACAACAAAAGCACTGGTGAAGGATGCTGCTTTTTGTTTATTGAACAGGAAATTAGATGTATATAATGTATATACTTATCTCTTAACTGTGGTTCATGGAAAATTTCACTCCAAGAACATAACAAATGGACTTTGACAATGACATCAAAAAATTCTTGATGGAGCCATGTGCATTAGTTTGCAAGCAGCGGACCTAAAACAAATTACACGCTTGCGATCAAAGTTGTTTGGAACTGCTGTGCTATCCTATATTTCTGGCTGACCAGTGGAATGGAATGAATGACACAAACTGGAAGAGGGAGGTCACAAGGAAGACTGTTTGGACTTGAGCACATAACATTTAAGTTCTTCCATCCTGAGAACATGGGAGATCAAGAAAATGTTCAAAGTCCACATTTCCTGCAGCCCAGACATAAGAAGAGCCCCGCTGGATCAGACCAAAGGTCCATCTAATCCAGCTTCCTGTATCTCACAGTGGCCCACCAAATGCTTCAGGGAGCACACAAGATAAGACACAACCTGTGTCTTGGTGCTTTCCCCTATATCAGGCATTCTAAGGCAGCCTACTTTTAAAATCAAGAGCTTGCACATACCTGTCATGACTGTGATGGACCTGTGATGGACTTTTCCTCCAGAAATTTGTCCAATCCCCTTTTAAAGGCATCTAGGTTAGATGCCATCACCACTTCCTGTGGCAAGGAGTTCCACACTGGGTAAAGAAATATTTTCTTTTGTCTGTTCTAACTCTAGCAACACCCAGTTTTAGTGGATTTCCCCTGGTTCTGGTATTATGTGAGATGAAAAGGAGTGTATCTATATCTATCCTTCCTGTGCATAATTTTGTATGTCTCAATCATGTCCCACCTCAGGTGCCTCTTTTCTAGACTGAAGACCCTCAAACACTGTAGCCTTTCCTCTTAAGGGAGGTGCCCCAGTCCAGTAATCATTTTGGTTGGTCTCTTCTGCAACTTTTCCATTTCTACTGCATCCTTTTTGAGACAGGGCGACCAGAACTGGATGCAATACTCCAGGTTTGGCCTTACCATCAATTTGTACAACGGCATTATAAATATTAGCTCTCTTATTCTCAATACCATTTCTAATGATTCCGAGTATGGAATTAGCCTTCTTCACCACCGCAGCACATTGGGTCGATACTTTCATTGAGTTGTCCACCAGCACCCCAAGATCTCTCTCCTGATCAGTCACACTCCCCTCCACTATAGCTCAGCAAAGGAACACGGGAAAGGGGAAATGACATCACGCCATGCCTGAGTAGTTCCTGTCATATGAACATATGAAGATACCTTCAATTGTTCCAAGAAAATTTGGGGTGGAGAGACACAATGTACATGGTGCATAAAAGACTAACAAAATAAGAATCTAAGCAGAAGACTTTTGCATGTTTGTTTTAAGACACACTGGTTTTGATGCCCTTCGATATACAAAGTAATAATACAGGTCCCGCCTCTTATCCATAGATTTGGAACCCATGGTTTTAAGCATTAAAACTGCGGTCAGGTGGGGCTTTGCTTTCTGGTCAGTCACCAGAAGTTGTTATTTTCTGCCCTCCAGAGGTCTTAGAAGGCCTTCTGAGTGTTGGGGAGGCTGCACACCGTTTTTGGCTGAAAACGGGAAGTTGCAATTTTTGGCCTTCTGAATGTCTTAGAAAACCTTCTGAGGGTCTGGGAGGTTTTCCTGGCCCTCAAAAGGTCCTCCAGATGTGACTGGAGCACAGCTCTGGTCATGAACAGAACCCCCTTGGATACTGAGGCATGACTGTATAGCCAGGCCTGCATCTAAGGGCCTAAAATTATCAACCCAAATTTTCAGGGTCCCTGGTAAGGTGAATGAAAAGGAGGCAAAGTCAGGCCAGACAGGATACACAAGTTTACTGCAAGATTTCCTCCTGTTACCCTTTCCCATTTTCAGGCAGGAAAAATATGTCTTTCTGGTATAAACAGGTGATCGAAACTACTGCAGCATCATGTGTCACACACTGGAAGTGGCTGAATGCTGTGAAGCTATTTCTGCCTACTGCAAAACCTATAAACTATGACAAACACGAACAATAATTTGTTGGTTTTTTCTAACATTGTGTCCTTGATTTTTCTCCATCCTTTGTCACATTTGCATAATATATTTCCCCCCTGCACATTAGAAGACCTAAATGAAAAGTGGTATGTCTCTATCAATTGCCCCTAATTACTAACATATTTCACTGGACTTAAAATTAAACTCCTGCAGTGGTAGAAAGTTATTGGTATTGGTGAACCACAGGCATATATCCATTTTATTTTGCTACAAATCCATCGATGGTGCTGAAATTATATTAGAATAGTCTGGAAAGAATCAAGTAGTGGTACATTGTAAGATACACAATTTCTTTTAGAACTGTACATATTAGAACAAGCATGATACCACAGGAAGCCATGCTAATATTTTTCATAGCACCAGATGATAGCAAGTCATTTAGTCATTGTCAAATAAGACATTATGTGAAATTTCCACCACTGGAACTCCATAACTGGAACTTTCCAGCACTGACATAAGGGCAATGCAGCTCTGAGGGAAGGGAACAAACATTCCCTTACTTTGAGGAGGCCTCCGTGAGTGACACCCAACTGCAGGATGCCCCATTGGCACTGCTATGCCAGTGCTGGAAAGCACTGACATAAAGGGTTAGGATTGTGTCCTACAGCTCTGCAAGCTGTTCAAATCCAGGAGCTACAGTTTAACTATGTTTACAAACCAAGATGTGAAACCACGATAAAACCCTGGTTCTTGTCCTTGTTCGTAAGCCACAGTTGAGCCATAGCTCCTGGGTTGAAACAATATGTAGAGCTACAGTTTAACTAACACATCAGGATTACTTTCTGTGTGAAGTGGACAGGAAATAGAAGGAGAGTGCATCAGACCTGATGCTTCTTCAGGTTGAGTTCCCAATTCCCACTGCCCCCCCTGTGAATTGGAAGTTTATTTTGCTCTTGAATGCTTTTCGAGAAATAAAAAAGCATTGAAAATGCCAAATATGGGCCTTCCACATAATGTGTAGGATGGCCCTCAATACCTTTATTTTTCCGATCTCCTATACCTTAAGTTTACTTAGCAAGTCCTGTTAGCAAATACTATCAAAATGGTCTCTCCATTATACCAATTTGTAACTACCTCATAATATTTGTAAGAATCTAACCACATCACTTAGCAGGAGGGCACTTCCCTGCTCCTACCTGGAGAGATTATTTGCCATAGGGAGCTGCTTTCGGCAACTTCCTTATGGCAATTACCCTTATTAGTTACAGTTCTACCCTGACCTTCTTTCATGGAGCTCAAAGTAAAGCACAAAGTTCTTGCCCATTATTTTATCCTCATAACAATTCTGTGGAATAGGCAAGGCTGAAAGACAGTGTATTGCCCAAGGTCAACCCGGGTGCTTTGTGGTTGAATGCAGATGTGAAGGCCAAATCCAACACTCTGTCAATACCACACTGGCTTTCAATGAGTTCTGTCGCTAAGCAATGCAGTTTTCTGGGCTGCGCGTAGGTAAAAAATGAGGACATACTCTGAAAATGGAGTGTGAAAGAAGTCTTAAACTTCACTGGGAGTCAATGAATGGCCATGCAACTGAAATAAATCCCATTCCATGGTTTAACTTCAACTTATTATAGGACATGGCAGCCTGACTAGTGTGTGCATCAGGGTGAAAAGAACTGCAAAAGAGAAGTAATTTGCTTGGCCAAGTGCTAGTCATCAGATGGCAATACAGACGGCAATGTTGCATGTTAGTCAAATTGTTGTAGATGCCTATTAAGGTCAAATGGTGTGCACTAACTGAAAGGAATATCCTTGACTACTTTCGCAGTATTCTTTGTTCTGCATTGGAGAAAGTTTCAGTAGGAATCACTCCCTCACCATTAAAACACATTACCCCATCTTTTAATAACTCAGCAATAACTGCTGATGATATGAGAACAAGTGGAAGTCTGTTGCTAACAGCTAAAGATAATCTAGGAATTCTGGCCAAAATAATTCAGAACTGACAATAAAGTGACAGATGGGAGTGGGTGGCAAAGTCGTGGCAAGGAGAACAAGAACATAGCAAGAACCATATGGGAAGCAAAAGGGATCTCAGTCTGGGGGAGGGACCAAGTGACCATTCCGCATTCATTAAGTTCAGAAGATTATTATGATTATAAGTTGCAGCACTGGTCATATCACCAGTCACCATTAAGTAGCTGCCTCGAGCAAAAATCATGGGCATAACTATAGGCGGATGGAATTTCTCTTTTCTCAGGGTATTTCATAATAGCAATCTTGGCTTTGCTACTAAGTGCAAACTCCTAGAAAACTGCTGCAGCCTAACAAACTCACCAGTAAAGATCACTGGAAATACTGGTCAGTTTGCCATTTTTGCACCTAAAAGTGGAACTTTGGAAATGGCCCTGAACCAGTTGCAGACCTCCCATTATGTTATATGGGGCAAATGTTCTGGGCACAAGTCTGTAGGACCCCACAGAAGCCTCTTGGAGACTCCTGATGGGATTGGAAACTGTGCTTCCGGTTTCCCGGAAGCACAGTTTATAGTGTCGGGGAACCTCAGAGAGGCTTCCCTGATGCAGCCTTGGGTTGCGTGAGGCTCCATGAGTGTGTGTGGGGGGTTTTCACAGGGGGAAAGCAGCAACAGCCTGCAGGGAGCACCATCACGAACCTTTGCGTGAGGCTGGGGAGCTCCACCAATGCCCTGAATATTACTTCATTGCATGTACTCTTCTGGTTAAGGATGGTCCAATGCCAGAAAAAAAAGAGAAATAATGGTCTGGGAACAATGAGTGAAAGGAGTTCCAGTACCAGGAGTCTGGGCAGTTACCAGTTATTTTATTTTGGCCTCCACACTACGTAGTCCTATGCATTTTTACGAGCACATAGGCTGCTGAACCAAGATAGCCAAAGCTGAATGAAATATGAGAAACTGTTGTTAGTGTATCAGAGATGTGGCACAAAATTGATGTGACTGAAATGACGAACACCTGCTGATCTCTTGCCTATGCTGCTTGCTGTTAAATTGCAGTTGAAGTCCTTATCGCTATTTGCTCATGATCTTCCGAATTTCTTTCTGAAAAGTATCTGTGATTTGACTTTCAGAACTGGCCCACTGATGGTAGAGGTGCACATGCTTTTGCGAAAGGGGGTGTGAGATACCCCCCTCTTGCAGGAAAACATATCTGGTAAGAATCTTATTTTTTCTCTGGCCTAGTCAGTGAAACTAATGTTAGTGAAAAAATTCCTTACTGCTGCTAGTACAGAATTTATTCAAAAGTAATATCTTTAGTTATAAGTTTTTAGCACTGCAGGTACACACACACACACAACACAATCCACACAGTTTCTAGGTTTCTTCCTAGAAGGACTCTCTCTACTGCAAGTGATCTGTTAGTTAACTGACAATTTGCATCCTGGCCGGACTCTTCCTCTCAAGACTCTTCCTCTTTAAAAATATCCCGTGTCACATGGAAATCTCACCTGACAGGAAGCACCTGAAATGAAATCCAACTTACTTCAGAGGCTGATATTCTGTTCTCCATAATTTTCAATCAACCTACTTTGCCATTTCACCTTAGAATTCCTTATTTTCTTATACAGTGTTTCAAAAAATGCAACAGTCAGATTTATAAGAAAGGAAACCATGGTAACCTGTTCAACACTGTGCTGCAGCAGCAGCTGCTATCGTCTTAGAAGAACACACAGTCCTCTTGCACTAACACCTACCACCAGTAAAGTTTCTCTTTGCCTTCTTTTTATCTTCATCCTAATTAAACAAGTTTCCAGTCACTAAATAATAATAATAATAATAAAACTTTATTTTTATCCCGCCCTTCTCCCTAACGGGACCCAGGGCGGCTAAACTGACATTGGGAATGATGTCTTATTGTGTCATCGTCTGTTATGGGTTCTGGCATTAAGCGGGTCCTACTATTTAGCCAACTTTAAAGGCAGGTTTCTTACCCTCTGGAATTAATTAGGAATTTCCTGTTTCTTTAGCTGTAAGGAATTCCTAATTTACATTATAATGTATTCTAACATTTTTATTCTCACTTGCATTCTTGGCTACATATGCAATAATTCACTTTGGCTAGCTGCTTTTTTAAAATAAGCTTTGCTTCTGAAGTGCAAAGAATTAATTGACAATGCTCTTATTCAATATTAATGAATGCACAGTGTTTTAAAAAAACATCTGATGGTATTTTTATGATTAAGTCACTCGAAGTACTGATTTTAAAAAGAGGAATGAATAATTTTTAATACTTCCTGGGGTTTCTTTTCCCCCTTCAAACTTTAATGCTTTGTCTTTGCTCTGAAGTCCACACTCCATTCTACTACATGTGGTGTGATGTATGAGCTACACTGTGAATACCAGGGACCACTTACTTTCTGTGGAAATTCACCTGTCTTAGGCTGCGATCTTATACCTACTAACCTGAGAAGTAAGTTCCATTAAATCAAATGGGGCTTATTTCTATGTATTTCTTAATACACAGGACTGTGTGGTAAGATAACTCTACCACAATTACTCACAGTTGTAATCACTGCTATTGAAAACACAATTTCAGTTTATTGTTTTGCTATGAACTGTAAGAAGAAACCGTCTGAATTTTCATCCTTGAGCATCAACATGCCTTGGTCTGGTTCTGCACCCATTTGATCCATGTAAAACAAGGATGCCTGTACCCGTAGAGTTGCAGCACTGAACTTATAGAAAAGTACGAACAGTAGCAGTTAGGTGTGAATCTGCACTCTTACCAGCTGAACCTTGAAGAGTGCTTCTGATCATCATGGCATTCTGGACTTCTGGGTGCACTGATGTAATGTAAATTACCACTGGGGGCAAGTTGCATAACAAGAACTACTACTAGAACTCAAGTCTTATCCATGGCAGTTGTCTTCATGCCAACCACAGCACATACCACTCATCACTCCACTCTTGGGATTAGCTCCCATCACCTCTCCCTAAGCCAGTTTCCAATCATGAATGGATAGGGGAGAGTTGGCAACCTAACAAGACCACAGATGTACAGCATTGTAGAATTTCAGGTTGCCTCAAATCCTTTTTCAAACTGTGAGAGGAAAATGTGAGATGTATGACTATGTGGTCATTTGAACTAAGCATCACAGTTATAGTTGTTGCTGATGACATCCAGCAACAGAAGGTACTGAAGTTCAAAATATTCACATAGCCAAGTGCATAATGCACTTAAACCTAAATTAAATACCATGTAATATCTGAGCACCAAGTCCTGCTGCTTTGGGGACTCAGACATTCTATGAGAACTTCAAATGCAATGAACAATCCTATGCAGTCAGTCATGCCTAGCTCCACTGAAATCAATGGACATAAAGATATCCACTTCTGCACAGAACCAGCCTATAGGAAAGTGAGATCTCAAGACTTAAGACAAAGATAGAAGGAACATATTAATATCCACAAAACCCACTAAAAGGTATCCATGGATCTGTTATCTGTGGTTCTCCATGCTACCCCCACGCTCATTACCTTCTGTTTTATCTTTAACAATCGATCAGGCATGCTTCTTGGTTTTACAGACGTTATAACAGCAAAGCGGACTCATAGGGTCCCCTTTTATCCATTGTTTCTGTATCGATGGGGTGAGCCTGAAATGGATCCCCTGTGGATTTGGGGGAGGGGATACCTGTATGTAACAACATATGACAGAAGATCTAGAAAGAAGCACCAATGATTTTCCAGCTGTTAGTCACTCATAATTCATATGAGCTTTACAAAAATGTAAATTTGATAAATCTTAATTTCAAAAATTATGTTTGAAAAACAAAGGAGAAAGAGGCATCATATGTTATGCTTTTGTAAGCACAAGAATACTTATCATTTGGTTACTATTAAGAATGTCAGCTGATGATCTCATTTTTGTGAGTTCCTAGTTTCTTTAAAACAAACAAATACAACAAGCAGTAGCAATTTGATATTGTATTGGCAACCTTCAGTCTCGAAAGACTATGGTATCGCGCTCTGAAAGGTGGTTCTGGCACAGCGTCTAGTGTGGCTGAAAAGGCCAATCCGGGAGTGACAATCCCTTCCACACCGGGAGCAAGTGCAGTCTGTCCCTGGTCTGTCTCCCTGGCTATGGGCCTTCCTTCTTTGCCTCTTAGCCTCAGACTGTTGGCAAAGTGTCTCTTCAAACTGGGAAAGGCCATGCTGCACAGCCTGCCTCCAAGCGGGCCGCTCAGAGGCCAGGGTTTCCCACTTGTTGAGGTCCATCCCTAAGGCCTTCAGATCCCTCTTGCAGATGTCCTTGTATCGCAAGGATACAAGGACAATTTGATATACAAGCATGGATAGTCAACATTTCTCCATTATTAGCATTCTCAGGCTGCAATCCTATTCACACCTTCCTGGGAATAAGTCCCACTGACTTCAATGAGACTTACCTCTGAGCAGAAATACAAAGGATTGTGCTGTCAAAGATCCAAATACAATTTTCTTAAATAGTGAAAACCCAATTCCAAAATCCTGATATTAACCTGATAATTCTTGAACACTAAATTGCTTCTTCACTCACAGGAGCAGATATTCATTAGCTACAAGGGACTACAGAAGGTACCTTTCCCTTTCCACAAGTGGAATTTCTTTCACAAATGAAAGCAACACTTGGGATAACCCTCCTGTCTCAAATGGTTGAGTTTAACCATTTTAAGTTTCAGCCAAGCAAGGACCACAGAAATATCAAATATACTCCAAGAATTAGACATGACAACAGTTTCTTTGCAAAAACTTTCAGCAATGATGATGGGAAGAAAAATGCCTAGAAAGTTGAAAAAAGTCAAAAGTGTTGAATTTTGACTGGAGCCAATAGGAAGTGTCTCCTTAACTGGCACTTCTGACGCTGCAGTAATGGACAGGAAATTTCAGTAGGTCCCATTCAAAATCCAACAAATATTTTTAGATGTAAAATCAGATTCACATCTAGTTAATGCACTGTTGGCAAAACACAAGACAGAATGGTCATGTCACTATGACATGAAAAGGAGTTGTAATAGTGCTTCCAATGATGCAGAAACTGCTTTTCAAAAAAAAATACCAGCCACAGAAAAAGGATAAAGAATACTAGCAAGAAGCAAGCAATGCTAATGCCATGATTAGTGGAAACATAAGACTGCAGGCTTGGATAGAAGATGAAGGGGGTGGGGATGTAAGAAGATGCTCAACCAGAGTTGAAAGAAAGCAGATGCCTGCTGTTTCCTTCCTATTGGAAAGGAAAGGCACATTAAAGAAGTTGGCCATTCCAGCTGCAGGAGACGGTGATGCACAAAAATCAAAAATATTTATAATCCAGCTAGTACATATGAGAGAGAGAGAGAGAGAGAGAGAGAGAGAGAGAGAGAGAGAGAGAGAGAGAGAGAGAGCAGAGCCCTCAGGGCTGCTTTCACACAACTGCAAGGAACAGTACAGCATAGGTAGAAGTTAGCTTAGGTATTTCTACTTCAAACAGCTGACGAAACAAGGTTGTTGGCCTATAAAACTTTATGCAACAATAGTTAGTCAGTCATTTGTTTGTAAAAGAGGCCTTTGTGCCTGAAATGAGTTTTTGCTTGGCACCAAGGCTATGACACATTTGTTCAGCAGAAGTGTGGCAAGATGATGGAGAAGTAGAGAATGAAACATAATGTAAGAGCCCTGCTGGATCAGGTCAAATGCCCATCTAGTCCAGCTTCCTGTATCTCACAGTGGCTCACCAAATGCTTCAGGGAGCACACAAGACAGCAAGACACAATCTGATAAAGATCCTATTGAGAAAATCCAGAATGACCTTTACCAATCACATCCTGTGCTGTGCATGCCAAATGTAAATGCCATGAAGTTAGTCCTGTGAGCAGGTGATTCAAAACTGCTTTCATAACACAGGAATACTGTAAAGGTTTTGCTCTGCTTCTGTAAAGTAAATAAATAAAAGCAATGGTTATGTTGGGCTTGCTTTCTCCAAGATTTTCTCCTTTAAGAGAATCCTCCCGAGAATAAGAATGCCTCAATTCTGTGTTCTCAAACTTTGAAAAAGTAAAACAAAACAAGGTTATCACACACCAGAATGAGCCCAGGTTTCTTTACAGTATAATCAGTACCCACTGGTCTTGGTGAGGTGGAAGATTTTAATCCTCTGTATCAGTAATTTTCAAACTTCCTACTTTTAGAGCAGCCCATTTCAACTTGCAAGCTGAGGAACTGCATATCTGTCATGGAAATTCTGTTCTTTGCAGAGCAATCTAGTGCGCATTTTTTACAACTGATTCAAACATTCATGCTCATTCTTTGATGGCTACAACATTAAGCAATGGCAAGCATATAGGAAAGGGTCCATCACAGGTCCAACACCACAGACAGAACTTTTATAGCACATCAAAAGCAATGCTTTTCAACAGAGTCAGTACACACACCCAGAAACCAGTCATTAGGAGTAGAGTGATCAGTATAGCAAAACAAAGTGGTGCAAATACGCATACATTGATAAATTCTTACTTCATACAGGGCAATAGAGAGGCTTGTTGCATTTTGTCATTGCCCCTGTGAGGAACAAGGATGCATCTAAGAGTACATCCAACACTCCTCTGCAGCTGTGCACTGCAGACGAAAATTAGTAATGGTAGATATTTCTTATAGAGGGACTCCTGCTAAGCTCCCAGAGTAAGCAACCTTGAAAAATAATTACAGTACTTTATAGAGTCAGTCTTTAGGGACTGCTTTATCTTGACATCAGCTGTGATCCAAAAATGGAATATCAGCTCATGGTAGAGTACAGTGCACGTGGTGCACTAAGGAACATGGAAGTGACAGTGTTCCTTCCTAGAGGGTTCACACTTTTCAGTAGATTGCTGATGTGGAGGCTCAGATAAAATAATATGTTGGACAGCAGTACATAGCTACTCCTACTTAATATTTAGTAAGTGCACTCTCTCTCTCTTTCTCTCTCTCTCTCCCCCTCTCTTCTGGCCAATTACAGAATGAATCATATTCTTTTCATCCTGACAGATGTCTAGAATGTTTTTGAGAGAAACCAGCCAGCAAGCATTTATTCTAAAATCCTGTACAAAATTTTCATGTTTATATATCATGTTTGTCTCCATCTTCTTCTGTCAGTTTGATATCTGAACATTTCTATCAAGACAACTTTTGTTCAATTGAATTGCTTGCAGATTTTTTTTTTTAAGCTGACACACATTTGAAAGATAGATATCTTTATGTTTGACTTCTTGGAATCTTCATGAAGTTGACAACCCAACAGTTAAAAGTGGCCCGTGCTGAATAAACTACAGAGTCAAACTGAATTTAAGAGGGTTTTTCAGTGAACCAAAACTGAACCCAAACCAAAAATGTGTCAGTTGTCTCTCAGCTGAACCCCTACCTCAGCTTTTATCGTTTCAAAATACTTCAATCTCGTACAAGTTTACTCACATTCACAATGAGGTGTACTCATAAAGTGTTCATAGGACTGCAGCCTAAATAGTTCAATAATCAGAAGCTTTTGGCAGGAAGAACTTCTCTCTTCTTAAAAGAGAGAAAGAAAAGATCTATGACTGGAACCTAAGAAGCCTTGTATTTAGGCAAAGCATTTCCACATGCACATCATCTGAGTCATGTCTCATGTGTAGAGGCATTCGTTTCCAAAGAGTAGGACAGGATTACAGCCTAAGTCTCACTGGGCTTACTTCTGAGTAAAACAAACAATACTGTTTCAAACACCTCTACTCATGTAGTGACATTTCAAAGTGAGGTTCCTCAAACTATGGCCTACAGACCACAACCAGCCCATCAACACATATTGACTGGTCTGCTAAGCCCAGTGACATTTTAATTACATGAACAACCCCCACCTTCCTCTTTTCCCCCTACCATGCACTTACTGCCTCCTGCTGGATAAAGCGATTACTGGAATGCTAAAAGCCCAGCTGAAAGAAAAAGGCAGCAGACCTTCAGTTACAAATATCTTGTTCTATTGCAACCATATAGCTATGCACAAAATGTACATGTTTATTTTCTAGAATTGTTCTGATCTACCATCAGAGCAAGACTGATGTCACCTGCATGTATCTTGACTCCCCAGTTACAAATGACCTCAGATGAGGAAAAATAAAAGCTAACTTGTTTTCTAAAAACAAATATTCTATATGAATAAGTACGCCCAATTTTTTCCAGTCAGAAATGTCTAGCTCAGTGTTTCTCAAACTGTGGGTTGGGACCCACTAGGTGGGTCAAGAGCCCATTTCAGATGGGTCCCCATTCATTTCAATATTTTATTTTTAATATATTAGACTTGATGCTACCATGTATGTGACTGCATTTGGGGTAATGTTATAGCTCTGTACTTTTAACAAGCTACTATGTATATGCTTTTAACAGTGATAGTAATTTGAACTTACTCCTGGGTAAGTGTGGGTAGGATTGCAGCCTAGGATTGTTAAAAAATTTTCCTGCTTGATGATGTCACTTCCAGTCATGACCTCACTTCCGGTGGGTCCTGACAGATTCTCATTCTAAAAAGTGGGTTCCAGTGCTACATCTATGAGAATCACTGGTAGCTAGTTCAGATTATGACCTTGGGCTACTCCTCAGTGTGAAAATTCCAAAAAGCTAAGACAACACATAGAGCAGGGGTATCAAACTGTGGGCCAGATAGTATCCATGATGCCTACTGAGGGTGATGTCATTGAATAGGAAAAGATGTCATTAAGCAGTTGATGACCAGAAGTACTTTCTCACTTTGGAACTCATTAGCTGCAAATGACGGAAGAGAAAATATGCAAATCTTTGTTATATTTTCAAGTTCTGGGAGAGCCCAATTATCACACAAACTGCCCTTGCAGCAGGGATGTCTCAGAACAGCTCAGCAGCTGAGAGCAGCTGGTGGTGGAGCTGCGAAAGCCCAGGGGCTAGATAGAGTGCTTCTGCAGGCCACATCCAGCCCCCAGGCCTTAAGTTTGACACCCCGACATAGAGTGAATACAGATGACCCCTGCTAATTGGGTAAGAGGCACTTTTTCAAGTGGGTGCTCCTCTTTCTTTAGCAGGGGGAGAGTAACTGGCCCACCTCACCCCAGCAGTGTCTGTTCTAGTGGCTGTCTGCTGGTATTCTTTTGCATCTTTTTAGATTGTGAGCCCTTTTGGGACAGGGAGCCATTTAGTTATTTGATTTTTCTCTGTAAACCGCTTTGTGAACTTTTAGTTGAAAAGCGGTATATAAATAATGTTAATGAATGAATGAATGAATGAATGAATGAATGACAACTTTCCTCACTTTAACTGCACCTGATCATAATGTGTGGCAAAGTTCTCCTTAGCGTGAAAGAAGAGACCTCTTCGATTCTTGTTTAGAAGCAAAGCTACTGTCTAAATACAAATCTGGATGGTTCATTTACTAACACTGGGCATCTAAGTGATTCTGTATTGCAGTATCTGCTTCCTACACAGAATATTTTATTTTATTTTACGTTTTAAATGTATTCAAAACTTTGTAGATACAGTCAATTCTTGTTATCCGCTGGGGTTAGGTTCCTGAAAAATCCAGTGGATACCAAATCAGCAGATACCAAATAATTGATCCTATAGGATCAGTGAGGTTGGGGAAGGGATAGTTGACCTGGTAAGGAATACTATCAGTGGACCCTCTCAGAATGGCCACTGCAGAAAGCCGAGAACAAGCAGAGGTTGGCACGATGCGAGTTGCACTCTTGTTCCTGAGGATAAGCAAATTCACAAGAACAGAGCAAACAGATAGGAAGAAATGAATATACCAGATTTTTGTCATCTCACAGTACTACATCACTGGATATGAGCAGGTAAATGTTCCTATCAACTTTAGCCACAATGAAAATTATAATGGTGGGTGCTTCAACCTACTCTACAATATGAAGCCAATGTATTTAAAAATATATATGAAAACATTTTAGGAAAGAATAATTGCATTCTGGTTCTACTGGCTAAGGGCGCAATCCTAACCAGCACATAGGCTGGCATAAGTCCCCTGGGAGGGTCGCAAACATGCCGTAAAGCACATCTGCGTCTCCGTGGGAGGAAGCTGCATCGCCGCATGTAGATGCACCGACACGTGGAGGCTGCCAGAAGTCTCCGTGGTGGCTTCCTCACCACCGCTTGTGTCAGTGCACCTGCACTGACACAAGCAGCAACAGTAAGCGTGGGGGCGGGCAGGAGGCGGGGGGCGTTTCTGGGTGGGAAGAGGGTGAGTGATGCGCAGCCCTGGGGGCGGGCACACGGGGAGCCAGGGGCGGGGCTGGGACCCAGCAGTTATGAAGGATCCCAACCCCTGTCCCTGGAGAGCACAGAGCAATTTGAAGTTGCTCCGCTCTCCTCTGACTTGCGTCACCTCCAGAGGTGGCACAGGTCCAAGGAGACCCATTGGGGTGAGCAGCCCTTACCCAGGGGTAAGGGGAAGAGCTTCCCCTTGCCCCTGGCAGAGCTGCTGCAGCCAACGAACCTGCGTTGGATGCAGCGCAAGCCTCCTGGCTTGCCCTCTCCAGCGCAGGTTTGGATTGCGCCCTAAGTATCATAACACATAACTGGAAATGTGATAAATTTTCTAGGAAAAGGCTTTTCTCCCTCATAGGACACTCCCATACTAATTTCCAAAACACAGCTTGTTTTGCAAGAGAAAAAATATTCACAAGACTGGATCCAGTAAATTATTATTAAAAGGTCTGCATTCCTGAATAATCCGGCTGAGGATGATTTAAGATGACAGTTCCAACAGCAAACATGAGTCTCATCAATTTCAAGCAGCAGCAAATTTCAAGAGAGATGAAAAGGGGTATCTATACATAAAGCAAAAATTTAAGAGCCAAGAGCACAAGTCCTTATAAACTAGACAATGAGATGGATGACTTTAGTTAAGATGTTTCATCCCTTCGAACAAAATGAAAGATAATCATTTTGACAGGTTTTTGTTTAAGCTGATGTAGGACATGGTTTCTGGCTTCAACCGACTGAGAATTCTGACCAGTTATAAAGAAGATAATATAAAAATAGTCTCTTAAACTGTATGTCTTTAAAAAAAACAAAACTTTTGCACACACTGAAGTTGTATACTGAAATACAGTAGGATCCCCTTATCTTTGGGGGTTCCGTTCTGTTCTGGAACCCTTCAGGGGTCACTGAAACCATGGATAAAAGCAAATGCCCATCCCCGCTGCCTGGACCCTTTGGAGCAGCTTCTGAGCCACGCAGAGGCCACAGACATCCACTGGTGGCCTTAGCAGGTATCAGAATGGCTGTTTTCAGCTGACAAATATCACTTCTGGTTTTCTGTCAAAGCTGTCACTTTGGCAGCTCCTCTAGCCTCCGGAGGGTGGAGGGTGCGGAGGGGGCAACCTTATCCATGGATACGTGAAACCATGGATACAGGATCCATGGATATGAGGGCCCCCTGTATTTCAGGAACTGTGAAAGGCTGAAACAGAAAAAGCTTACATTCATTAAGATTCACAGAATTACAAAATTTCAAACCTCATAATGTTGCATTCCAAGAAACTCCTGAACTCCAATACCTCATTGCTAATCATCACAGTTGCAAACCCTTATAATTTGGGCAACTGAAACACACTTTATTGTTTTAACTTTCTAAAAATTATTTAAAATATGTATACTTTGCTTAACAACAACAACGATTCACAAAGCAGATTGCAAAGCAAAAGGCATTTCAAAAATGATTCCTTATCTCAAAGGGGCTCACAATCTGAGGAAGACACAAGAGACACCAGCGCCACAAGAGATTCTGTGCTGGTGTAATTAACGGAGAGTTGATCTCCCCACACTAAATGTAAGAGAACCATCACTTCAAAAGGTGCTTCAGTTACCAGGAATTGAGAGAACTATCACTCTTGTTGCATGACTAGAGCCTGGCGTTTAGATTCACTTCAGTGTACACAGAGTTCCCCCAGATAAAAGCTGCACTGTTCCAGAGCATCCGATTCCCACCAACGAAGCAGTGCCAGTCTTTCCACCAGTGCTAGTTTCTCACCTGCCTGCTTTACAGGTGCATAAAATCCAGGACCCAGCATGGTAGAAATCTCTATAAACCCAGAAAAGTGTCTGGTTTTCAGTTCTGGTTCAGTGTTCAATTCTGGTCAGATGCTGACAGAACTATTATTACCTATACAGTATCATCCACATCCATGATGCTTTACAGAATGCTTTACAGAATAATTCAGAGGGCAGGGGAAGGCAGGCCCTTACTAAAAAGCTTACAGTCTAAGCTTCAGTGGTGTGATGAAAGCAACAGAGGAGGAGAGAAGGAAGCAGAGCTAGAGGGGAGGGAGAATATGAGAGAAAAATCTAAAACAAAGAATTCACTATCAGATGCCCCACCATCTCAATTGCCTGTTAAGTGCCTTCTGAAGATATCAGAACTTTAACAAGGCCTTAAAAACATAATTCAGTGATATGTTGACTCTTTCAAGAAATTTCATAAATAAAATTAGAAATTAGCTAATCCCAGTACCATTCCCCAGAGCATTCATAAATATTCTAATAGTCTAAAAATGAAATATTAATTACAGACCTTAACGCCAAAGTATATGTTCCAGGTTGCCGTTGGCTTTCACGAATAAGATAACTTCCCTCTGCTACACTCAATAATTGATCTGCTTCTTCTCTTGATATCATCCCATGAAACCTGAAAAACAAAGCCCATCTTTATCATCACATTAAGAGGAAAACAAGAAACACACCATAAACACAGAAACACATAAACCTTCAGCCTTTGGATCTTTAATTGCAAAATTAACATCTTTATTTCCCCAAGAAAGAAACAGCAAGCTAAAGTCAGCCTTGAATCCAATTATGTTAATTTCTCTATTTAGCATGTGGCTGGCTTGATTATTTTCAGAGCTGGTAGGTAGGATAGGTCTAAGTTATCAATGTCTTTATAGATATATAAAGCCTACGGGTACTCCGTCCCTACAGACCAAGTAAAATCTGTTCTTAAGAGGCACCGCTTATCGTTTTGGCTTACAAAAAGGTTGCCTTGCATTGTAGCTTCTTATTCAGCATTAAGGTTGCACACACTTCACAACAAGAGCCAATCTGACAGCGTGCCAAGAGCCTAAGGGCAAACAAAATTTGAATAATCATCTCTATATTAATCTACATCATTTACATATATTTGTACCAATAATGAACATAATTCCTCCCTTTCTCCAATAATACTAATTTTCTGCACACTGCATGGAACCACCTTTGTTCAAAAGCATTTAAGTCATAAAATATAAAAAGCAATGTACCATTACCATCATGCAAAGCTTTTAAAAACATACTTATGGTAGAGAATGTCAAAAATCTAAGGGAATGTTTGTTCCCTTATCTTGGGGCTACATCAGTACTGGAAAGTTGGATAGGACTGGGTCTTGAGAACGTGCAAATCAAAATTTCATTCTATGACCTACACCTAGTTGCAAAAGATAGCCTACACTGAAACTAATGATTTACAAAATAATCTCTTCTCTGGAATAGTTACTGAATCCTCTAAGACAAATCAAATTATTCTTTGGGCTCATGGTAAAAATCTCTGACAGCCCAATCCTGAGCTGCCCGGGACGCCCAGACTTGGAAGCACCGAGGAAGGCTGCTGCCGGATCCTGCACCTACCGCACTACTGCAGAAGGTGCCTCAGGAGAAGGGGACGTTCGTCCCCTTCACCGAGTAAGGTAAGCAGCCCTGCAATGGTAAGGAAAAGGCGCTCGTGTAGGGCGTGCAGCCCTCCCCAAGTGCCTTGGATCCTGCGGAGCTGAGCTCCGCAAATCCTCCTCCCTCCCCTGCCCTCTCTCCACCCCTGCTGGTCTCCCTCCTCCCCACCCCTGCCCCCACCTACTGTGCCACTGGTCGGCGGTCCAGGAGACCTCTGAGCCATGGGAACTGGGTGACCGCCTGGCACTGGGCTAGCATGGGTGGGAACCGGGCGGAGAGCCCCGTGAACGTGACTTACGGCACGTTTGCAACTGTGCTCGGTGGCACAGAGCCATGCTGACGAGCACAGGATTGGGCTCCGAGTAGTCATGGGCACAGTTCTGGTACTTTTAGTCTTCCTATATCTGTCCTTCACTAAAAGCAACTAATTCACAGCAGCATATTACTTACTCTCGTCCATAGTATTTTGGTCTGTTCACTACCTGTTGAAGAAGAAGAGAGGACCAACATTTTACTTCAGCAATATCAGTGATATAAAAATCATTTTCATTTGTGATGCATTGTCATAGCTAGACAAGAGTTCAGACCTTAGAATTTTTCCAGTAGTTACCACCTAAGAAACACTGCTGAACCATTCTACAAGGTACCCTATTTAACCTGTAAGATAATCTGTATATAAAGAGAGAATTATCAATAAAGAATTTCTAAAATGGATAACTTTAATCTGGGCTCTGTATAGTCAAACTGAAAAATTAACTTCTTGAGTTCAATACTACAATCTCAAAGAAGGTTTTTATATTGCTAAGGGTCACTTCACACTTTTTTTGAAATGGAGGTTTACCGCATAATAGGAACGACGTAATTTCCCTATGTACACCATTATCTAAACAGCTGCATACATAAGCACTTGTTTGGCAACTACAGAAAGCATGGAATAACCCTGTGCAACACAAGGAAGGCATAACTCGAGGACTCCCTCCCAATGATGAAAACAGAATAGAGAAGCAAATGAAAGCAAGGGGAATCCAATCAAAATGGCTGCTCTGTCTGGATTTCAACTAAGCTTGTGCTGATAAAGAATTAGGGGTGTGTATGTGGAGAGGGGAGGTAACGGAAGGTGTATGCACATATATAAGAAAGAAGGGATATATGCTCTGAAATAAAACATTAATGTACTGTTACATGCTTATGTGAAAAAGCATGTTTTCTCAGCATTCTCAACAAAAATTGTTTTCTCAAAAGTACAATGTGCCTCTTCAACAACATTGCCAAGCATCTGTTCTGAAACCTGGCTCCATAATGTCTTACTTACACTGTGATAGCATTTGAAAAACAGAGCCAACACAGCATAGCATGGGGAGTAGACCACATAAGCCAGAGTTTCTCCACTAAGTCTCTGGAGATCCGAGTTGCCTATATGATGAACCTATGTGGACCTACACCAGTCACTCCAAGGAGCAGGGCAAGAACCTGTGGAGGCTATCTGAGTAGAAAATTGAGCTGGAAATGGGCTACAAGCCTTATGCTGTGTAACAGACCCGAATCTAAAGGAATGCACATGTATATATTGGAAAGTAGGTATGAGAGCTTAGTTAGGAACTCGCACACGCCAGTGCCATTTATTTGATTATTTCTCGTACTGGTAGTTGCCAGCTAGTCATCTTTCTGTCTTCATTTCCCCATCCACCATCTCCAACCACAGGAATATTCATAACCTACTTTAAAAGGTGGGTGTGCAGAAGAATATTTACTGTGAATGCACATTAAAAGGTGCTGTAGAAACACCCCCACCATGCACTATCAGAATGAAAGTCTGATCGTGGCAATGACAACTCAAAACCTCTTTTACTGCAAAAAAAACCTTCCATACAAAATGAATACAGCTGTACTGCATGATCAGAAGACTGGGCGTTTCATGAACAATGCTTCAAACTAGACATCACCATATAGAGAGGTTCACAGCTTGGGGGTTCTCCTGGACTTGCAGTTCCTCCTGGATGTCCAGATGTCAGCCGTGGCCAGAAGCACCTTTGCCCAGCTCCGGCTGGTGTGCTAGCTGCAGCCGTACCCATCTCATGCAGATCTTGCAACGGTGGTCCATGCCATGGTGATATCAAGATTAGTAGCGCGCTCTACATAAGGCTGCCCCTGAAGACGGTCCAGAAGCTAAGCTAGTGCAGAATGCGGTGGCTCATGTAATTGTTGGAGGTCGGTGGTTTGACTCTGTCATGCCACTACTCGGGTGACTCCACTCGCTGCCCATTTGTTTCCGGACTGAATTCAAGGTGGTGGTTTTGACCTTTAAAGCCCTAAACGACTTGGGACCAGCATATTTGAGATTCCACCTTCTTCCATATAGTCCGGTCCATTCTCTGAGGTCATCAGAAGGGGCCCTGCTGGTTGTGCCATCATTGAGAGTGGTGAAGGGGATGGCGGCCAGAAACAGGGCCTTTTCAGTGGTGGCGCCTGCACTGTGGAATTCCCCTCCCCTTTGAGTTGAGAACAGCTTCCTCATTATTGACGTTCTGGCAGAGCCTGAAGACTTTTTTTATTTAGGAAAGACTTTGAGGCCCTATAAGGGCTGCTTTTATAAATTATGTGTGTTTTTATCTGCTGACTGCATTTTATCTGGTTTTAATTGTTTTTAATTGTTCTTTTTTAATGTTTATTTGTATTTTATCTTGCTTCATATTTTAATCTCAATTGTTAGCCGCCTTGGGTGCCCTTTGGGGAGAAAGACGGAATATAAATCCAATAAATAAAAATAAATAAACAACAAGCAGCCTCATTTAGCAATGTTGTTACATTCAAACAGTTATATTGGGTTATGTTTATGCATATGATTCCCTTTCAATTTAAATGGGCAACATGCCCAACTTCTTGACCATTTACAAAGGTCTGATTAGGACAAGGCTGTTTTGCGGCCTTGCTACAATTAGCACCACATTAGGGCAAAGTCTTCTTACACACCAAGAAGGGGGAAAGCCGTGTTAATTAATTCAATCATTTGGTTCACTTGATATCTTTTCACTTAAGATTATTTTAACTTCATGGTGCGTAGCCCAGCTGTGACAGCAAAGGGCAACTCATATATCTGTCTGTATGTTAAACAAACAAACAAAGCAGGCAAGCAGCTATGCAACAGCAATGGAGTAGCTAGCTTTAAAAAACCACCTAGAAAAAGTTTGTGTTAGAAATGAGTATTAAATCAGTTGGATCACCAAGTATTTTCTTTTCATTTATATAATCTACAAAATTGTTACATAGTCTGGTTCTTTTGTCTGAGAAGACCTATGCTTCAGTGTAATTTACCATAATAAAATGTAATATAATTAAACTGCTACTTTATAATCTTAGAACCATTCATGAAACTATACAGTTCTTTGATTTAAAGTTTTTTAATACTGATGTATCAGCCAAGACAATGCTCACAGTAAATCCATTAACTACAGCACAATTTTATGTGTAAAACACAACCAGGTAATAAAAACGTTCGTAAATAGAAGCGGTATTTGTGAAGGTTTACAAAGAGCTTAAGCTTCACGTAACCTTGCAGTGGCATAGCCAAGGGACAGGGGGGTAAATTGCTCTAGGTACCATACCTTGAGGGGGTGCCAACCTGCACCCCCAATGGTGGATACTGAGGCATCTGAACCCCAGGGTATGTTAAAAATTTGTGTCTCTGAGTGCCAGATCCCTCAGCTACACCATTATAACCTTGAACAAGGAATGGCCCTTATACTATCTCAGACTGAGAACAAATGAAGCTGCCTTACAGAGGCAAACCATTTGGTTTATCAGGGTCAGAACTGTCTGCACTGATTGGCAGTAAGCAGCTCTCCAAGGTTTCAGACACAGAATCTTCTCAGAAAAAGAAGGAGCTCTCCATGCTCTACCCAGAAATGCCAGGACTTGAAACTGGAACCTTATGCATGTGAAGTTTATGCTCTACCATTAAGTTATGGACCCTTCCCAAAATTTAGTGTCACATATGCAACAGTGCTATTGCCCTCTGGTCTTCCCACCCTCTCCTTGTTAATGTCCTTCATATCGGAACCTTTAGTTAGGAAATCCCACTTCTGATTCCTCATGGGCAAGCCCTATCAATGCCACAATACATATCTCCTTGTCTGCCTGGCTAGCTTGGAGCTGAAGCACCAAAATAAGAGGCAGCACTCATTCCATAGGGTTCATCTCCAAAGTAAGTGTTGCATTTTCTAATGGATAGGTGAGAGACTGAGATTGCATTAGATGGAGCTATGTTGGGGAAACAGAAGAGAAAAGCATTTTGGGGCACAATCCTAACCCCTGACATAAGGGCAATGAAGCTCCAACGTAAGGGAACAAACATTCCCTTACTTTGAGGAGGCCTCTGTGAGTGACGCCCAACTGCAGGATGCAGCACATGTCCCATTGGTACCGCCGTGCCAGTGGTGGAAAGCACTGACATAAGGGGTTAGGATTGCGCCCTTAGATAATTTCCAGATTTGAATTACATGAAGATTATTGTATTGAACAACATTATTAAATGCTGCAGTAGTTACTGTTTTTTCCTCCTGTTCTCCTTTTTTCCCCTTAGGTTTTTTTCTGTTCCTTTCCAAAAGGGTAACAAAGAAATGGATGCTTCTTCTACTGCACGTTAACAGATTAAATTTTCTATAATGGCACCTAGATTTCACTTTCTGTTATTTCCAATTGGTTTACAAAACTCAACAATTAAATTACTTGGAGAATATCTCACCCCACCCCATCTCCCACCATCTTGCTCGTAAGCCCTTAGAGCAGCCATTTTCAACCTTCTCTAGCTCGCGCCACACTGACAAGGCACTAAAATTGTCAAGGCACACTACCAGTTTTTTACTTACATTAAATTACTACATTACAGTTAATCTTGAATTAATAAAATTAATACAATTAAATCATTACATGACAAAAAAAATTGACAAGCATGGAGAGGGAAGTATATGTGGTTTCTGAAAAGGAGGAAAAATTCTATGTTCAAATTCTTATCAGAAGTGCCAGAAAGTGTTGGCAAAGACAGGGCAGGTTGATTGCATAGTGGAGAATGTGGGTGAGGGGCAGTGAGGAGACATGATTGAAACAAGTGCAGGATGAATCTGGGGATGCGGGAGAGAGAGAGAGAATGTGAGGCAGTGATTCTGTATCTTTGGAAGGTGCTGACAAGTGAGGGGAGGGACAGAAAGAGAGTTGCTAACTGTGATTGTGAGATTTGGGGGGGGGAATATTCCTGGGGAAGGGGGTGGGGTGGGGGAGAAGAGGAGAGAGAAGTGCCAATTGCCTGCTTGTACATTTGAAAAAAAGGGTGCAACCAAAAGCCCAATCCTATGCATGCCTGCTCAGAAGTAAGCCCCATTATAGTCAATGGGGCTTACTCCCAGCAAAGTGTAGATAGGATTTTGGCCCAGCGCCCTTCCTCTAAAAGCCCCAAAGTGCCGGGAGGGTTGCTTTGGGGAGTTGCAGGCAAACTAGCAAGGAAAAGGGACTTTCAGGGACCCTGAAACCTTAGGTTGGGGGCTTCAGCAGACTCGCTCGCTATGTACCTGCTTGCCTGCTTCTGGCTCCCTCTTCTCACTCACTCCGCAGCTCCCACCTCCTGGCTCCTCCAGGCTTCTCTGGTTGGCCAATCAGCATGTAGGCAGGCAACAACTTCCTTCTTCCCCAACCCTATGCATGTCTACTCAGAAGTAAGCCCCATAGTAGCCAACGGGGCTTACTCCCAGGAAAGTGAGGATCAGTTGCAGCCTGAGTCGTGCTCAGTAGCAGGAGCAAGCTCCAAGCGGATTCTTCAGCTGCTGCGTGGGATGCAAAGTGGTCGTGACCAGCCCCTTCCCTGGCTGCTCCCTTGCTTGCGCTGCCTGCCGCAGGAGGCTCAAAGCAGCTGCTTCTCCCGCACGTGGGCACGTAGCTGCTGCCTGCCTCCTCTGATCCTGCGGCACACCTGAGGCAGCCTCGCGGCACACCAGTGTACCATGTCACAGCGGTTGAAAACCGCAGCCTTAGAGAAAGTCTTACTAAAGGCAAGATCAAAAAAGCAAAGCAAAAGAGCTAGTACACTATACAGCAGAGAATGTTTCACAACTGGACTCACTAAGTACAGGTGTCCCACCATATCTGTGGATCCCATATCCATAGATACACTTATCCACATTTCTCTACCCTGCGTACCCATTACTTATCTATTTTCCTTTACTGTAGCGCTAAACACTCCTGTCTCTTCCTTTGCAGCCAGTTATGGAATGCTTGACAAGGAATGTGAGAAGCAGTCAGCCAATATGCCAGAGGAAGGATACAGCCAGAACATTAATAGGAAGCATGAAGCTTCCTACTTTCTGTTAGCATTCTCTTGCTCTCCCTCCTCTTGTGTTCCACCTGAGTGCTTCTCACGTTCCTCATCAAGTGTTCCATAACAGGCTGCAAAGAAAGAGACAGGAGTCCTTGGTGCCACAGTAAATATAGGTTCCCTTTTATCCATGGTTTTTGGTATCCAAGGGGGACGACGACACACACATATCCCCTGCAGATGCAAGCGAACATATGTAGAATTGAAGGTTCCCAGACATGTGTGTGATTGCATGTATGTTGCCCACAATGTCCAATGTACATGCAGCAATCATGTTTGCCGCATGCACGATGGAGCTGCCTTGATTTGGAACACAACTCTAAAATGTGCTCCTGTCAGAGCGCTCACTCACATTAAAAACACTTCTCTTCCACATTAATGCTCACATAAATATTGTGAGGGAAGCCTGAAAAGTGATTTAAGCCTCTTGTATTGAAGTACTCTCTCAGGAAACTATTGTCTGAAATTAGAATTTTCCATTTTACAGCTCTAAGGGTGTTTTCACAACTGAAGCTTAAATCAGTGTTTGCAATTCCTCCGTGTCTGCTATCTCTGTATTATAATTCAAATGAAAAACTTACATTGGGCTACAATTTTATTCTTTTTTAAACTGACTTTCTTCATTTTTTTTTTTTTTACAAATCTGCTGTATAAGCTAAAACACACAAAGGATATAAAGCATTCTTAGAATATCATTTGTGAAAACACCCAAAATATTTTAGACACAGCAGTTACATGTGTAAAGCAGATGGTATCTTGATCAAATTTGCTTTGCTAAGCTTCTCAAACCCTTGCAGGACCTCCCAGGTTAATATATACAAAAATCCAATTTCTGAATAAGCATGAACTTAATTGGTTTTCTGATCTAAGACCTCAATTCCTATGGAATTCCAAACAGAGATAAAATGAAGTCTTGTTTTTCAGCGCTTCAACCATCTCCATCTTCATGTATTCCAAAGACATGCCTTGTGCCACCTTCTTCTGCAGGGATGGACAGCCACTTCGGCTGCAGACAGTGTAGCCTTCGATATGAAATATGCCAGGCTACCAGGCATGACAGCTTTACAAATCTCTGTGTTTTTTGTTATTTGAGGTCAAAAATGACTTGTGCAGATATTTTGAGGCAAGCAGGCTAAGAAATATTTTAAAAGGACATAGCTTTTGTGGACTTATTTGCTAGGCTGTGTTAAAGAAATAAAACCCCAGCCACCTGTAGGTCTAGGCATTCCCCTTATTGCTATATCAACAGATGCCACTAAGAATTGTACCATAATTATAGCAGTCCATAATTTTATGAGTTAATATAGCTGTTGCTTTATTCTGAAGCTTTATTAGAATTAGTGACTGACTCTCTACCAGTGTGAATGCTCTTCCAAATTGCTTTCAAAGCTCTTTTAAAGGCTACAAAATATTTGACAAGAAGTTGTTCTTCTTCAAAATGCCCCGTTGAGGAAGATTTCCAAGAACAGTGAGCTGAGAAACAGGCAGAAGGACCCATGAAGGAAGCAGTGGGCACAGAGGCAAAGGGTGAGATGTGGGTCACCTCATGCAAAGGATGCTGCTGTGAGGAAGGGAAGAGCAACAGGAAAGACGTTTGGGATTAGGAAAGCAGCATATAGATTTTTAAAAAGGGAAAGATTAGGTTTAGAATGCATATATTCATTCGAAAAGACATTAACCCTGTGGCAGCAATCCAGAAGCCTTAAAATCATTACCCATCAGGAAAAAGAATGATTAGTCCTCTCTGCCTCCACATAGAGCTTCAGCTGTATCTAACAATTGGCAGGTTTTGCAGGATATACAGGCCCCTGGTTAAACAGTAACAGGCACTCTGATCTTAAATCTGAGTTTCAGTCCTATTTATGGCCATTCAAGACTTCAGCTGGTTTTTACTGGAAACAAAATTATTACATTCCTCATATCTGTGGCCAATGAAAGTAGTTAATGAAACAGTTAACAAGTTCAGCAAAGTAGAGACAATTTTGTGTTCCTCCAGGATTAATTTTTTACATTTCTATCTTTTCTTTCCTCTAGGTTTCTCAAGGCTGGTGTAGGTGGGTTCTTCCCTGATTTTTTCCTCTTACAACAACCTTGGTGAAGTATGTTAAGCTGAGAGATAATGACTTACACAAAATCACCTAGTGAGCTTGATGGCGGAGTGCGGATTTGGTCTCCCTAGTCATAACCCAACACTCCACGCCAGTGGTTCTCACACATTTAGCACCAGGACCCACTTTTTAGAATGAGAATCTTTCAGGACTCACCGGAAGTGATGTCATGACCAGAAATGACATAAACAAGCAGGAAAATTTTTAACAATCCTAGGCTGAAATCCTAACTACATTTACCCAAGAATAAATCCCATTTACTATCATTGTTAAAAGCATACACATAGCAGCCTGTTAAAAGTACAGGTCTGTAACATTTCCCCAGATAGCATACCAAGGCATAGCATCAATAGCATACCAAGGACAGAGCAGGGGGTGGTGTTCTGCCCTGGGTGTAAATATACCTGAGGAAACACCTGTCGAATGAGCCCCCGAGTGGCCTCCAAGAATCTTCAGATGGATGCCAAGTCCACCCATCACTTTGAGTGGCAGCTTGAAGCAATGGGTAGACCTAGCCCCTGAGTCAATATCCACTGGTGGCGTCCAGGTCTACCAGTGGCTAAATCCAAATGGAAATGTAGTTATGGAACCCTTTTCTACACTGAGTATCTTTTCCAGTTAGGATGTGAACATGGAAGCCTACTTCTGTGTTCATATCTAAGTTAGACAGGCCAGGGCAATTGTGAACTGTTTGGATTGTGCAGATGCAGGAAAAATGTCTATTTATTAAAGTCCAATTCAAGAGTTGATAAGGTTCCCCCACCCCACCCCCCACATAAAACTAATTTCATAAAAGCGGGAGCCTTATTATGAGGCTCATTAATAGCCTGGAAAACAAACTACTAATTTCTTCTGATAATTTCTTATCTTCATGAACAGGAGTCAGTGTAAGCTAGCTAACTACTAAAATGCCTGCCAAATCAATACTGGCAGGGCCCAGTATTTTCTACAAAAATACAGACTATTTCACACCCATTAGAGCTTTATCTTTCATCCTAGAGGTTTACGGCATTTTTGGAAGAATTGCAGCTGGCATGTGAAAGTGTACTGCACAAAGAAATTCCTACTTAATTCAGTAAATTAATCCTGTTTGTGATCTAAGGCGGTATAAGCTATTAAGGCAATGACAGTACTATGCTCCCCTGTATTTAAGGCTGTGTCAAAATGACAAACACATTGCGAAGATTAATTTCCCCTTCCCTTGGGTGCATGATGAAAGTGTTGCAATAAAATTTAAAACTTTAATCATTTTCAATGCCTGTTTAGCATGAATGGTGTTTTGCAGCCATATTATAACGAGTCAAATCTAACGCTGTAGCATATTAAGAATTGAAATTGATGTTTGCTCGGGACCTAGCTTTAGAATAGATAGAACCATTCACCTAAAAATAATACCGATTTAAAAGAACTACTGACATGGGGATTTGAGCTACCAGTCTTTGACTTTTTGTAAGTCATTTTGTCCAGTAGAGTAAAAGAGAGAATCAGATTGAAGATCATTTTTCCTCTCTCTTCTCAAGAGCCGCCAAAGCAACTAGATAGCAATGTTCACCTATTTCTTGATTCCCTGAATTTAGTCCCCCCTTTAAAATAAGCAAATATGCTGAAAGCAACATTATATGCTTCTGTCTCCCCAAGCCACATGGAGATCCTTTTGTACGCTGAGATCCTGAAGGATGATCCAGGCACAAAACCCTGTTTCTATGCGTGGCTCACATAGCAGGGTTAGAGTACTATAAATTTATTTTGTCCATGCATCATCTAATGCAAGTATTCTTAACCATTTAAAATTACAGACCTCTAATGGATGTTCCAATATGTCTCCATGCCCCCTTTGCCATATTGTCAAAATCATCACTACCACCAAACATACTAGGTACCAGTGTGACTTCAAAAAGATGACAATAGCTTGGTTTTACTTTACATAGGGATAGCTAGGAACTGAACTCATCAATTCATATTGATAATAGTGATAATTCAAAATCTAATCTAACCATTTTTTTCACTTGTTCAGTGATTGAGCCCCATACCCCTTTCATTTGATTCCTATAACTCCTTCCCCCCCCTCCCCCACCAAGAGGTATGGATAACTCTGGCTAGGAATCCCTGATCTAAAGCATAAGAACCCACAGTCAGTTAACAATGTTCCAATTTCAGGTAGGCATTTGTGGCCAACAGATTGACAAAAAAGACCATTCCAACTCACTTTTTGGTCATTTTCAAACTGCATTCAAAGACTATTTTTTTAATCCAGAAGGCTTTGAATCTACTGTATAATAAGAATTTTTATGTACTGTACTATTTTCATATTGATCTGAAGGACGTTTTAACTGCCTTTTTCATTGCACGCTGCTTTTCAAATCCTGTGTTTCAAAGTGGGGTGGAAATTAAATATAAAGGCATGCCGCCGTATCCACTGCCTCAGGCCTCCCTATGCCTTATAAGGCATTAAAAATATCACTTCTGGTTTCCACAGAGAAACTGGAAGTAGCTTTTTTTTTTTTTTTTTTGCTGTTTTAAGTCATTCTTAGCCTGGCAGAAGCTGCGGGCTGAGGCCTCACGGCCAGAAGACCCTCTGGTGGTGAGGGGAGCACAGTTCCCCTCACCTCCGGAGGGTGGGCATGGGGCACAAGAGGGCCCACATCCCCACATCTATGTATAACTGAATTCGGGAATATAGGATCTGCGGATATGGTCGCCCCCATAAGCACATGGACCATTATTAAAGCATTGAGTTGTGCAATTTTTGTCCAGTTTTGAATAATTGGACATGCTTTTAAGGTAGTCGATGAAATGCTAGGTGTCATCTTTGTGTGAACCTTGGCCCATTCCTAAGCTGCCACTTGCTCAAGGTTCCACCCATACAACTCTAGTAACAAGTGGCTCCTCCTCATGTTACCCTGAGAATACAGCAGGCTTAACTATCTCCCTGTACCTTTTTAGTACTTCAGTGTTTAACAGAACAAATCCAGTTATGAAGGTAGCTGAAAAGAATTTCAGAAACAGGAAATTGCAGAGACAAACTGAAAACTACTGTAATGAACATTAATAGCATTTTAATGTTAAAAGTAACAGAAAAAGAAAACATACTCTAGTTATAACTACAAAATAAACTGAAAGATAATGGATTAATATTCAAATAGACGGCACTGTTTTTGAGCTGTCATGGTACTCACCTCAGATGTGCAGGTAATCCTTCTAGGATGGGGAGCTTCCTGTTGCAACTGATATACTAGGAGAAGGCAGAGAGAAAACAGACTTTATTTTTATGCTCAATACATAATTGATTTTAAAGAGAGCACTGCAACATCTGGGTGTAGAATGTTTGGCACCCCCTCCCACTGTATAATGGAACAGATTGATTTGAAGGGTAAGATCTCTACACCAGTTACTAAGAATGGGGAGAAAGGCTAAAGGGTAGGTTGAACTTAAGAGCACATCAAAGTTAAATCACTGCTTAGCTCTGCTATACTGAAAGCTGCTCAGAAAGTTCAGTGCTGAGACTGCCGTAAATACCTTAAAATAGGGCAATCGTTCTCAAACGTTTTAGCACTGGGACCCACTTTTTAGAATGACAATCTGCCAGACCCAATGGAAGTGATATCATTAACCTGGATGTGTTGTCATGGCCAGAAGGGGCATCATCAGGCAGGAAAATTAACACCCCCATACAACAAAATTAAATCAAGTAAGTAAATAAAAGTTTACAATAAGTATAAAGTTAAAACTTATTTATTTATTTAAATTAAAGAACCATCCTAACCCTCCCAAGCAGTTGCTGATCTGTCTCAAAAAAATTCCCCAAAGATCCCAAAAGCTGCAATCTTATCCACACTTTCCTGGGAGTAAACCCCATTGACTATCTTTGTAGCCTGTTAAAAGTACAGCTCTGTAACATTTCCCCAAATGTAGTCACATGCCATGGTAGAATCAAGTCCAATATATTAAAAATAAAATACACATTGACATGAATGGAGACCCACTTGAAATTGGCTTGTGACTCACCTAGTGGGTGCCAACCCAGTTTGAGAATCACTCCAAATAGGGTATACATCCATTACCTTCTATGCCATAGAAGGTAATGGATTTTGGTTCTCAAACTCTTGGGGGGGTCTAAGAACCCATGGTAAGTACTTGAGGGGGTGGGGACTGGGATGGGGGGAAGTTCCGACGCCGCCACAGCGATTGCAGTACTACAGGCCTCCAGGTACATTTACACATATCTGGGGGAACTGTGCAGACTCCCGGAGGGTCCTGGAGGCTCACAGCCCCTTCCGTGAACCTTCCCTTTGGTGCAATGAGCTCTGATCTGCAGTTGGAGCTCCGAGGCACGGAACTTCTGAAACCAGAAGTGGGCTCCAACTGCAGATTGGAGGGGAGGGGGCTGAGAGGCTCCAGGATGCTCCGGGAGGCTGCACAGTCGTCGTCCCCCCGTATGTTTAAATACCCGCTGTGCTGCATGGGCACTCATGCAGCACTCATGCCAGGGCACTCATTAATGTATGGATCACTTCCCTTAAGGGGAAGGTGACTGTTTTAGGTTCCAATAGTGGGTCATGACGCACCACTTTGAGAACCACTGCTGTGTCTTTTTAAGAGAACTGTATGTCACACATAGGAAACATTAAACAGAATTGCATCTTTTGGTTGTCCAAAAGAACCCACTTTTTATAGAGGCTAAATACCACTGATGTTATGGACTGTGTGTGGCATGTACACTAAGAACAAACAAAAAGTAAAAGCTTACTTTCTTTGCAAAAAAATTTTTCCCAGCAATTTATTACTCTTATTGCAACTGGAGGCAACATACATGCATTTCTCAAAGAGAAATACTGAATGTATGGCTGTTGTGATTAATGATGTTTAATATAAGTGACACAATGAGCACCAATTTTATCCTTTAATCATCAGCTTGCAGACAAAAGCCTGCTTCAAGTCACTTTGTGCGTTAATGGTTTTATATTAAGTGACTGGCTTGGCAAATGACATGTGACTGATATAATAAGTTATGACTCAAAAGCTGCACAGTGGGACACTTAGGAAGCTCTGAAGCAGACAAAGGTTCTGCCAATGGCAATTGTGCGATAGTACAATAGTACAATAGAAAACATAGGCAAAAATGAAAGTTGGGTGTTACATTGTTTAAAAGAAAACAGACTCAAATCACTGTGGAATAATATAATGAAATACTGATAATGGCAGATAAGACCCATGGTCCAACTACTCTACAAAACAACCAAGTCTGGCAGTACATTAAAGACTAACAAAATTTATTTCAGCATAAGCTTTTATGGACTACAGTCCACTTCATCAAATGCATCAAGCAAAATTTTTAGAAGGCAGAGGTGTTGGTGAGCACACGTGCATATAAAGCAGCAGAATGAATTTGCAGAAGGAAATGAAATAAGGTTGATACAGTAACAAGTTTAAAATTACTCCAGATAAACACAGCATGAATTCACAACAGTGACAAACAACTCATAGTAATGCTCACAGCCTGATCAAAACCTCAGGCTGAGCTGGTGCAGGCCTTCTGCACCGGCTCCTAAGTGCCACAAACACGCAAATAAGGCATGTTTGCACCAACTCAGGAGTCAGCTGGCCAGTGTGTGGAGGCCCACGCTGGCTTACAAGGATCAGATCTGGCCCCTGAGCTGGCTAGCTGGGATTCATTTGCACCATGCAGGGCAGGGGGTGGGAGAGGGTGTTCCAGGGGTGGGAGAGGGCATTTCGGGAGTTAGATCGGGCCCGGGAGGGGATTGGTGGCGGCAACACACACCTAACATCCACTCCCAAGCTGGGCAGCTTTACATAGGCTTCTTGGATTTGTGCCAGCTGAATAGCTTGTGCATATCTGAGTAGCCACATAGGGCAGGCTGGGGCTTAACTGGGCAGGCTGGGTAAGAAGAAAAATATCCCCTTACCTGACCTCCAGCCTGCACACAACCTGCGCTGGATACAGTGCAGGCCACTTAGCACAGGGTGTGCCTTTAGTCAATTAAATTAATATTATAAGAAGCCTACACTATGATTCAGACTCCCAAGCTCTACAGTAAACACACAAGAAAGATAAGTCACCACATGAACCTCCCAATTCTTATATATCACAAACATCCTCTGATCTATGTCTAGCACTTTTGAAATGTTATGAAGCATGATGCTACCTTTCAGTCTTCCAGCTTCTGCTTATAAAACGATATGCAGACTTTAAACCTATACCAGTTTCTAGCCACAATTTGGCTACACATGAAATCAACTGTACTATTCTCACAAGCTTGGATCCCAAGGGTTCAGTATCTCCTCAGACTGACTTTGTGAAGGCTTCCATCAAGTTCTACTTACGCTCAAACATGCATTTAAGATAATGTACTGATTTGAAGTGAGGAGTGACCAGGATAAAAGGCATGCAGTTTTCCCCAAAGTTCTGATTCTGGTCAAGAGATGTATGTGGACACTCTTCAAAGGACTCTTTATGGTGCCTCCCCTGACAAGGGCAATATCACGTCCTCCAACAACCACAATTATGTTTTTTGTGCACTTTGCTTTTAGGCTTCATAAGGAAAGGAAAGTGAGGTATGCATTTTCATATAAAATAAATAAGACTTGAAGATTATTTTGGACCATTACATTGAAAATATTTCTCTGGTTTTAAAGGAAGAAGTTGGGTGGCTGAAATCTCTTTTAACATCACTAGATCCTATGGATGTATTAAATTTCGGAATATCTAGCAAGCATGAAGTCCACACTTGGACTTCAAATATTTAAATACTGTGGTTCCCAAACTGTGGGTCAAGACCCCCTGGTGAATCATCACCTGATTTTTGGTGGGTCGCCAATAGGTGATGGAAAGATCATAAAACTGCCTCAAGCCCTATTTAAAAATCAAATACTGTAGCTGCTAATTACCCTGCAAAGAAGTCAGCTCCTGCAGTTTTCAAGATAGCTGCTAACTGCCCTGCAAGGAGCTGAGCATACAAGTATATAGGGAGACAAATCTTTGAGGGCCTTTTCCTGGTTATTATTACTTATAAATTAATAAAATATTATTTCTTTCTAGATCTCCTTTTTAAAGATCGGTAAACCTGGGTGGGTCCCAATAGAGTGTCATTTTAAGAAGAGGGGCCTGGTACTAAGGAGCTTGGGAACCACTGAAGTAGAACATATTTATGGATTTAAATACACTAAGAATCCAACAGGAGCAGGGAAGGGGGGAGAGGACATGGCACAGTAATAAAATTTGATAAGATACTCACAATAAGATTTCCATACTGGCGGCCTGTATTCATCTGTATCTGAAAGAACAATGATACTCATAAACATACCACAACAGAAAAGCAGCTAATGAGTAGGAAAAAACCTGACTATGGCATTAGTAAAATTCAACAACTGAAATTCATTTCATGCACCCAATTCATTTTTTAAAGACACATCATCAAATAGTTCATGATAATTATATGACTGTTTGCCATCCCACAAACATGCCATGTAGCTCCACAGTGCTCTGAAGAGATGTAGTTTGCAGATACTTGCAGTCACAGGTGATTCCATGAACTCATCGTCAAGGTCATTCCCAAAGTCAACTGATTGGTTAAAGCAACTCACCAACCCTCACTTTTACACGGACAGGATTTTGTGTGATTTTTACAACGTACCTTGAGACTTTCTTGTCATTATTTTAATTTGAATGTGTGCATGTATACCTTAAGTCACTTTAAATAGGTAGATAGTATCTAGTAAGAACGAAGAATAGCATTTGTTTTGCAGAAATGAATTGTGCATGTGCGCTCAAGCTTTCTTGGTAGCCTTCTCCAAGCCTTCTGTGCTTCTCCAGCTGTCCTCCTATTTCTTTAGGACTGATTCCTCTCAGGCCCCAAGATAAAAATGACTTCGGCCAGCAAAATCAGATACATATCTTTGCTCCATTTTAGAGTCTGTGCATGCATGAATGGTTCACCATTTGTTGACTGCAGTATTAAGCAGCAACTAGTATGTACAGATTGAGACATCTCATACCCAACACACTAAACAGTTTCCATCATCATCTGAGGTCAATTCAAATGCAGTAATTTTCAGGGGAAACTTTGCACTACTAAGAATCACCAATGCTTGATGAATCATCAAAGAATCATCAACGATGCGAAGCTGGCTCACATATTCATGTAAACCATGATGTTCAAGCATGTAAACTTCATGATATTCAAAACTTCTAGAGAAGATTACTTTAGCACAGCTTGAACGTTCCTACTTGACCAGCAATATATGAATGGAAATTCAATTCAAAAGTAAATTATTCCAATAAGGAACCAACTGTATAAATACACAGCAAGACTGGAAATATCTTTTGCCTGGAATGGCAATACTACAGGTATATCTTTGTTACAAGGAGAAGCATGACTACACCCCTCCCCCCCAAAAAACTCTCATTTTTGCCAAAGTCAAAACATCTTGATTAAACCCCAACCAAGAAGTGAGAAAAGTTTACATATAAGCTAGTATTATAATTCAGATGCTGGAAAGAATGATTTATGCTATGCAAGTGTCTACATGCTTTACTGCTGTTTGCAGAATCTTTACACCATCCACATTAGGGAAAAGAAACACAAAAATTATCTGATAAAAATCCTCTATCAATGACAACTAAGGAGAAGAGTTTGATCATATTTGTCTATGTTTTTTTCCCTTTGTTATAATAACAGACCTTCCACCTCTTATTTAAAATTAAGAGGCTGAACTCATGCTCTGATGCATAGCAACAGCAGCCAGGAGGACTGGGTTAATAAGAAGAGCCCAGCTGGATCAGGCCATAGGCCCATCTAGTTCAGCTTCTTGTATCTCACAATGGCCCACTAAATGCCCCAAGGGGCACGCAAGATACAACCTGCATCCTGATGCCGTCTACTGCATCTAGCATCCTGAGGTAGTCCACCTCTAAAATCAGGAGGTTACCCATACCGATCATTGCATGTGACCCGTGATGGACTTTTCCTCCAGAAATTTGTCCAATCCCCTCTTAAAGGCATCTAGACGAGATGTCATCACCATATCCTATGGCAAGGAGTTCCACAGACTAACTACATGCTGAGTAAAGAAATATTTTCTTTTGTCTGTCTTAAGTCTCCCAACACTCAATTTTAGTGGATCTCCCCTGGCTTTGGTGTTATGTGAGAGGGAAAAGAGCATCTCTCTATCCACTCTGTCCATCCCCTGCATAATTTTGTGTGTCGCAATCATGTCTCCCCTCAGGTGCCTCTTTTCTAGATTGAAGAAAAGGTCCCCTGTCCTCTTATTCACTTTATGTGATGGTAACTGCATCATGGTCCAGTTAGAGGCGTTAACTCACAATTAGAGAGAGAACAAATTGGTTGAGAACTGGGGCCAGAGGTAAAGGAGTCTTTTCCCACTATAAACTGTCCCTGTAAAATGCCTATTTAAACTGAAAGGGCAACTTGCTACAATCAGTGAAGCAGTAAAGAGTTAGACACCCCCATATCTCTGCCAGAATCCCAAACCAAATCAAGGCTGATGAAGTAGCATTTAACAGTTCATCTACGTTTGGCCCTCAGATGTTAGGATCTGGTGCATCTCTACAATCAGGCAACCATCACTGTACTGATGCACCAGCACTTTACTTTCCAGAGTGGCGGTGAAAATGGCAAGGGAGGCAAGGACTATCCACTAACCTTAGAAACAGATCATGAGCTTGCACAGTCAATGAGACCTGAAAACATTAATCAAGCTGGACGTATTTATCTACCATGACCAGAGGCGAGATTTAATTTATTATAGGAATTTCATGAATTATCCCAGAGAGACAACAGAAGTCCAAAAACCAAGATTCTGTTTTTACAGGCACAAACAGGGACTACACATTGTAGATGTCCCATCACCCAAGAGACTTTGCGATCACTTTCACTAATCAGACTGTTTGCTTAGAGTGAATAACAACACCTTGATACACAAAAGTAACACATCGGGGCTGCGATCCTATCCACATTTTCCTGGGAGTAAGCCCCAGTGACTATAACTTACTACTGAGTAGAGATGCATAGGAAAGGGCTGTTAGAAGATATCTTAACAAAATCTTTAGTACAGGGTATAATTATATCATGAATGTTTGTTGGCCATATTGCAGACATTAATGGAAACAAAAGGTTTAAAGTTATGTTGGTGATCTCCAATTTATCATCTGATAAGGAAAACTAAAAGGTCAGTGACGGTTTCTGCAATCTCACAGAACATGTACAATAAAGCAACTTTGGAAACTTTCTGGCCTAGTTCTGTCTTTGCACAACATAAAAGCAAAGAAAAAATTAATTTGCACAACTGACATGGATTTACACAGATCTGTAGAGATATCTGTTGTCTAATTTTAAAACAAAGACATGTTTGAATGTTCTCTAAGGTGAACATAAACCTTTGTCCCTTATCTGAATTACTTGGCTTTTCCTTTTTATCTCAAACACCATTCTATGGTTTTGTTAATATAAAAACTAATCTCCTTTCACTTACAATTTTCTAATGCGTTAAGCACTAAAAATATTCATACATTGTTAACAATGGGTTTTAATACATGGCAGCAAAGAAATTAAATATTACAGTCCCAAGGAAGCCATAACTGAGGGCCCTAAAGGCATATACAATAATCTGTATTATTATTGCGATGGGAATAATTTTTTTAAAAACCGTTTGCAAGGAGTTTTCTGCTGGAAGACTTTGCTATAGACATCCACAGAACACAATGGATGCAGAATATTAACTATACTCACTCTGAGAGCATGCCAAAATTACTGAACTTCATTGTTCAGAAGCCATACAAGTTTTATACCCATTAGTCAGACATTTTTTAATTACGTAAAAGTCTATCCCCTTTGTAATTTTATGTTTTTCAGGCATTTGTCATAAAAGTTACCAAGGTACAGGTATAAAGAATTCTTTATACGTCTTTAACACACCTTTTAACAAAGAGAACAGGCCTATGAAGCACCTAACAATGAAAATAAAATTTAAATCATTTAAGAACGGAAACAAAAATACCTACATCCAAGAAGTTGTGCATCACTTAACAATGGGGGATACATTCTCTGATCCCCATTGTTATACGATTAGGTTGTTAAGAGAACATTCAACCCAGTCTAGTGTCTTTGTTGTGTAAGCAGACACTCACTGCACAGGCTACGGGAGAGGACTGCCTCTTCTTTGCATTAAGAGCCTCTTCTTTGTTGTGAAAACAGACACTCTGCTGCAGGCTATGGGAGACCAAACTGCCTTATTAAGAGCCACTTAGTTGTGCTTTGATCACCCTTGTATATGTGGTCTGTTGTTAGGCAGAAGGTCATTAAGTAATGCATGCCTGTATATGTTTAGATTGCCAAATTTTGGGGCTTCATTCATAACAGCAAGGTAAACATCATACGATCCACAACAACTTGTGTATTAACAAGAATTAACTTGTGTACCATTCAAAGAGGAACCTGAGGGCTAATGCAAAAAAAAAAAAAAATTCTCTAGCAACTTTTTACAACTCATATACAAAATATAATGTTAAAATATCTGCCTCCATCACTTTCTAAATGTTTTCTGTAACCTCCAAACAAGTTGTAGAAGTACCCCTTCTAGAAGTACCCCTTTAGTGGGTTCCACTAAATCCAGGAGGGTGCCCGCATGGCTAACCAGCCAAGTTAGAGAGGCTGTGAAGGGCAAGGAAGCTTCCTTCCGTAAATGGAAGTCTTTCCCTAATGAGGAGAATAAAAAGGAACATAAACTGTGGCAAAAGAAATGTAAGAAGGTGATACGGGAGGCCAAGCGAGACTATGAGGAACGCATGGCCAGCAACATTAAGGGGAATAATAAAAGCTTCTTCAAATATGTTAGAAGCAGGAAACCCGCCAGAGAAGCGGTTGGCCCTCTGGATGGTGAGGGAGGGAAAGGGGAGATAAAAGGAGACTTAGAGATGGCAGAGAAATTAAATGAGTTCTTTGCATCTGTCTTCACGGCAGAAGACCTTGGGCAGATACAGCTGCCCGAATGGCCCCTCCTGACTGAGGAGTTAAATCAGATAGAGGTTAAAAGAGAAGATGTTTCAGACCTCATTGATAAATTAAAGATCAATAAGTCACCGGGCCCTGATGGCATCCACCCAAGAGTTATTAAGGAATTGAAGAATGAAGTTGCAGATCTCTTGACTAAGGTATGCAACTTGTCCCTCAAAACGGCCACGGTGCCAGAATATTGGAGGATAGCAAATGTCACGCCTATTTTTAAAAAGGGAAAGAGGGGGGACCCGGGAAACTATAGGCCGGTCAGCCTAACATCCATACCGGGTAAGATGGTGGAATGCCTCATCAAAGATAGGATCTCAAAACACATAGATGAACAGGTCTTGCTGAGGGAGAATCAGCATGGCTTCTGTAAGGGTAAGTCTTGCCTCACGAACCTTATAGAATTCTTCGAAAAGGTCAACATGTGGATGTGGGAGAACCCGTGGACATTATATATCTGGACTTTCAGAAGGCGTTTGACACGGTCCCTCACCAAAGGCTACTGAAAAAACTCCACAGTCAGGGAATTAGAGGACAGGTCCTCTCATGGATTGAGAACTGGTTGGAGGCCAGGAAACAGAGAGTGGGTGTCAATGGGCAATTTTCACAATGGAGAGAGGTGAAAAGCGGTGTGCCCCAAGGATCTGTCCTGGGACCGGTGCTTTTCAACCTCTTCATAAATGACCTGGAGACAGGGGTGAGCAGTGAAGTGGCTAAGTTTGCAGACGACACCAAACGTTTCCGAGTGGTGAAGACCAGAAGTGATTGTGAGGAGCTTCAGAAGGATCTCTCCAGACTGGCAGAATGGGCAGCAAAATGGCAGATGCACTTCAATGTCAGTAAGTGTAAAGTCGTGCACATTGGGGCAAAAAATCAAAACTTTAGATATAGGCTGATGGGTTCTGAGCTGTCTGTGACAGATCAGGAGAGAGATCTTGGGGTGGTGGTGGACAGGTCGATGAAAGTGTCGACCCAATGCACGGCGGCAGTGAAGAAGGCCAATTCTATGCTTGGGATCATTAGGAAGGGTATTGAGAACAAAACGGCTAGTATTATAATGCCGTTGTACTAATCTATGGTAAGGCCACACCTGGAGTATTGTGTCCAGTTCTGGTCGCCGCATCTCAAAAAAGACATAGTGGAAATGGAAAAGGTGCAAAAGAGAGCGACTAAGATGATTACGGGGCTGGGGCACCTTCCTTATGAGGAAAGGCTACGGCATTTGGGCCTCTTCAGCCTAGAAAAGAGATGCCTGAGGGGGGACATGATTGAGACATACAAAATTATGCAGGGGATGGACAGAGTGGATAAGGAGATGCTCTTTACACTCTCACATAATACCAGAACCAGGGGACATCCACTAAAATTGAGTGTTGGGCGGGTTAGGACAGACAAAAGAAAATATTTCTTTACCTAGCGTGTGGTCGGTCTGTGGAACTCCTTGCCACAGGATGTGGTGCTGGCGTCTAGCCTAGACGCCTTTAAAAGGGGATTGGACAAGTTTCTGGAGGAAAAATCCATTATGGGGTACAAGCCATGATGTGCATGCGCAACCTCCTGATTTTAGAAATGGGTTATATCAGAATGCCAGATGCAAGGGAGGGCACCAGGATGAGATCTCTTGTTATCTGGTGTGCTCCCTGGGGCATTTGGTGGGCCGCTGTGAGATACAGGAAGCTGGACTAGATGGGCCTATGGCCTGATCCAGTGGGGCTGTTCTTATGTACCCCAACTGCATTAGTCCCATGTACACACTATTAAGAATATTTATATACAGGTGTGCCCCATATCTGCAGGGGTTCCATTCCAGGACCTCCTGCAGAGACCAGGGAACACACCCACCCTCCGAAGGCGAGCTCTGCTCCCCTTGCCTCCAGAGGGTCCTCTGAGCCCAGCAGAGGGCACACATGTCCATCCACAGCTTCTGCCAGATTCAAACTGAGCCATAAAGTTAAAAAAACAACAACCTTACTTTCGGTTTCACGAAAAACCGACATGAGCAGAGCTCCCCTTGCCCATGGGGGGGGGCGCATGTGGGTACCCCTGTGGACCCAATCTGTGGATAAGTGAATCCACGGATACGAGATCCGCAGGCATGGGGGGACACTTGTAGCACTTTTTAATAGGAGTAGTTTACATAGGAAAATAAATCAATAATATAAATAATCATATTGGAACTGATCACACAATTAACTGAATACTACAAACTCTGGTCTGATTAGCTTGGTCTCTGTTGGTTCAGCTGGACCCTTCTTAATGGCTTCCAGTCCCATTTGACCCTATCACTCATTTGCCATAGACATCTGCCTGGAGTGATACTTAGGAGATTAGTCCTTAGCTGCCTTTATTCTTTCCTGAAGGGTAGATTCCAGAAGGTGATGCTGGAAGACTTGTGCTTAGCCCTCTGGACTAAGATTCAATTTTATTTCCTATGTTTTTCATATCTGTAGGAAACTATGGGGGGGGGGGGAATCCTCCACGAATTGTAATTCTGTTGAGTGTCATCAATATGGGGGCAACATTCAATTCTACCTTGCTGTTTCAGCTTCATTTGGGGATGCAGTGAGTGATCTGAAAACAGAAATGAGTTAGATGCAGGCAAACAAACAGTAATTAAATCCAGGCAAGACGGAAGGAAATCTACTGATCTTCTAAATCACAGACTGGTTCTACATGAGGCAGTGCTAGAGATGCCAGTCTTGGGTGACTGAAGTTCCCAGATAGCTGAGTGGGTGGAAGAAATTAGAAATGCACACAGTCACTCTGCCAACCTATGCCAGGAACTAGATGGGGGGATACATCCCTGTTGGTTCTGCCGAACCTCTTAGTGGCATTCAGTACCATCAATCGTAATATCCTTCTGGATCTTCTTTTATGGTTGGGGCTGGGAGGCACTGTATAGGTCCCTCACCTGGAGGCAAGGGTGTGGAAGGTGTAGCTAGGAGATTACTGCTTGGGCCCATGGCCTTCAGGGTTCTACAGAGTTTTCTTTTGTTCTCTATGCAGCTTTACATTTACATTAAACTGGTGGGTGGGTTGGGGGGAGTTGACAGGAGTTTTAAGCTGAGGTGTCACATGTGAATGGATAGACACCCAGCAATATTTTATTCTATCACCTGTTCCCAGGGAGTTGGTGGATGTTCCATACCGGTGTCTAAAGGTGGTGCTGATAATCAATAAGAGAAAACTAAACTTGGATTGAAAGTTCAATCTGTTCTTGATGAGTAGTACTTCCTCTGAAAGCTTGGAAGCGCTCCTGGATATGGCCTTGCTTGTAGAGCAGAATGTGGCAGCTATTCAATCAGAGAATACTTTTGACCAACTTCAGCTGATACAGCAGCCCTTCCTCAAGAAGCAGATTTTGCCATAGTTAACCATAGTTTGATTATATCTCTGGATGATATGAACTGGACTGTTGCCACTTGGTCCACATGCAGTTGCCTTTAAAGAGTAATTGGAAACTGCAACTGGTTCAAAATGCTGCTGTTAGACTGCTGATGAGGGCATGACACTCAAGCCTCATTCAGTGATGGCACACAAAGATGAGCCTCCTCTGAATTCAACAGATGGTAGATTTATATGGCAGAAGATGGTCCTTAAGGTACTGATGATCCAAATCATATAGTGCTTTAAAGGTACCAACCAGCATCTTGAATTGGACAGAGTAGTTCCTACAGGATAGGACTGATACACTCCCTTCATGTGGCTTCAATCAGTGATCTAAATACAGGTTGAGTCTCATTCTTGGGGGTTCCTTCCTTCCAAGCACGCATGGCAAAAAAGTATGGCACTATAGCAAATCAATTTAAAAAACAAAGTCTCTTTGTTCTTGTGATTTAAAAACAGCCTTGCTGACCTTTGTATTGCACACAGATGCAATCAGTGTCTCTCCAGGAGCTTAGGCTTCACTACGAGGCAGCAATCCCTCCCTTCACCAGGAGCCCCAGCAAGGGGGGAAAATGTGCTCAGGGGGAAGGGAGGAATGAAGCCTGCAGAGAGAATGATTGATGGATTGTCAGTCAGCTGCCCTCTCTGGCATTATTAAGTGACTGTTTTCCTTTATTTTAAAGGGCCCTCCTCATCAGCTCTGAGACAGAAAAATCTGTGGATAATTAGGTTATACCTATAATCACTTGCAGGACTGTCTCTCTGCAACAATAAAAAGCAGTTTTTTAAAGGGGTGCATTTTTTCCCCTTCTCCAGGGATCAGCACATTCCTTCTCATTTGTAGGGGCCATTCGTGTTGAGTCAAATCTGTGTATAAAAAATCAGTGTATAACAAGGTTGGACCTGCATAGCTCATTGAACCATATTCACATGCTTCAGGAGACAGGGAAAACTGGCTTGAGACAGGGAAAATTGCACCTTATGACTGGATTTGTCTATAACTTTGAACTGCACCTGCAATGGACTGAATAAAGAGCTAAATATTCAAACATTTAAGTGTTTTGGATTTGACCCAACTACATCACTTTTCAATCCTATCATTGTTTTCCCCCCTCAATACTAATTTGAACTGCCTGATCAGTTTGGAAATATCCACTCATGCTCTAAATATTTAGAAAAATATTCAAATTCATCCTTTAAGACTCGATATGCCTCTGGTACTTCAGTATAAATGGACAGCTAAATCTAAGGAGTTTCTCTTAAATTATACTCCGTATATTCTGGTCCCCTGGTATTTGAATTGAATTTTTGAATTGAAAACTTGAATTCAAATATTTATATATTTTAACACATGTTGTACATAACAATCTACAGTTAAAAATTCCTCTGTAACAGATATTTTTGCTGTATCATTATTTGATTTACTCTTCTATAAGACAGCTGACAAAAATATTTATTCTTCTTACTTTTAGTCTTGTTCCCTAAACCCTGTTATCATAATTTTGTTAGTCTCATTTTAAGCAGCCTGAGCCTTCCACAAGTCACAACATTCTTTTTCCAATTTTGTGATGTTATTCACATCAGAAGAATTAAGCTGCTCTGAATGTGGCATTTTTCATGAAGAATCTGAAACTTGGAAGATGAAAAGCGCCCTCTTGTGGAAATTGTCTCTACAGGGATGACTGCAGAATTTAGGTCTCAGCAGACATGTTCAAGTTATCCTACGTTCTTCATTTTATGTCAAGAAAAGTAGTCTTTGTGTCTTCCCAAGATTAAAGATGTTAAAGGAAAGACAACAGCTCCAATGGGTGTGCTTGCCCTCAGCTTATTACAAGTAATCTCACAAAAAGGGAGGGCATTGGCCTATAAGGATCTACATTCTCCCACTTCTCCCCACCTGAGTAAATGATGATGCATACATATTGTCTCATATTTGCTGTCGTTGCATTGCCACACTTTCCACTTTCTCATTACTCTAAGAGTGCGTAAGCTCCAAACAGCAAATAAGATATAATGGGTAAAATGTTGGACTTGAACTCAGCTCCCCACAAAGATAACTGAATGGCTTTGAGTAAGTCACTCTCCAACTAACCTACCTCCAGAATTATTATAAGGATAACATTTTATAAGCCTTAAGGAAGAAGAGGGGATTACAAACGTATAGTCATGCGTTGCTTAGCGACAGGGATGTAAACCAGTACCCCACCGTCAAGCAAGGCTTGACGCTATACATAGCCACCAAAGACGAGGGGAGTTTTTCTGAGACTCGCAGAGGCAGTGCACAGTCACGTAGGGAAACTGGAAGTTGTGCCTCTTGTGCAATTAGGGCATTCTGAGCCTCAAAGATGCAAAGCGCAGTCATGTACTACCTCTGTGAGGCTTAGAAAAGCCTCCAGAGGTAAGCAGGGTGCTCCTCAGCTTCAGTGCTTTGGGGGGAGGTGCAGGGACCGGCAGCAGTACCGCATACGTGGCCCATCACGTCAGGGTGTCACAAAATGGCTCATCTGTAATTAATAAATGGACCCTTTTCCCACAACACAACCAAGACATTTTCTCATTTGCTGTACACAATCCATCCATCTCTTTTCAAAGCTGCACCTCTTTTATGAAAATTTCACATTTTCCTTGTGCTCAGAAGTAAAATATTTTGTCTGAGAAAACTGTGACTCCTTCCAGACACAGCTCATGCATGGGTCCTGTGCCTATGTGGGGAGGGGGGAAGAGAGAATGCAGTGTCACAAGTGACTAATCCACACATTAGGTGTTGCTTCTAAGTAGATATGTGATAGATCTTTCCCCACCCTGCCATATCTGACCCTTGCTTCATTATTTGGAAGTTACACTATATCATTGTACAGGTGCAGTGCAAGACCTGCCATTTAGATATAAATTCAGCCTACTTATCAGCGGATTTTCCATCCTTGGATCTGGTTCAATGTGGAACCCCTGGACCCACGTTGAGCCACACTTGGCCCAACCCGAACCGACTGAAGGTGACCAAAGCTGTGCTCTAGAGGACTTTCTGAAGCCCACAGAGGCTATTTACGCCTGCCCACTGCGGACTTCAGAATGCCTCCTATATGCAAAAAAGCAACTTCTGATTTTTCATAGGAAAACCGGAAGAGATCTTTCTATGTCTTTAAAAGGCATTAGGTGGGCCAGCAAAGCTGGGATTTGCTTATTCGTGGTTTCCAGTATCCTGGGGGGGGGGGGTCAGAGAATGGATCACTGCAGATACCAAGGCCCCTGAACTGTACTTTTTTTTTTATGAACAAGTCTTCTCCCTCTTCTCACAAATCTTTACAGCAGTGCCCTGCCCACTTTGCAAACCTTTTCTTTAAACCTTTATTTTTAAAGGGGAAAGAATGGGAAGGTGCAGCTCTTCTGAGATAAAAAGTATGTATAGCTTTATGGGGTGGTAGGAAGAGCAGTATCCCACACTATTAGCTGTTTTAGGGGCTTTTGAGTCATTTCTATGAAAGAAATGAAACATTTCTAAAGAAACCTCACTTTAGACTTTGTATAATTTCAAGCAGTCATCTTCAAGTACAATACTGTGGTATTCTGTTCATGCACAGTGGCTATACATGGAAGTACCATGATGTATGGACAGAATATCACAGTATTGCACTTGAAGATGGCCTGCTTAAAATTACACAAAAGCTAAAATGGGCTTATAGTACTTTTGAGTAGAAAGGACTCAAAAGCCCCTAGTACAGAAGTTAATTTTGCCGAGACTGCATCTGGTACACAGTATCAAGAATATTTATATACTGCTTCTATACTACTCAGAGTCCACAATGAGGATAGGGGATCAATGAGGATAGGAGACAAACATGCTGTTCAGTACTGTAATATTTATACATTAAAGCAGAAGTTTCATCTTCCATTGCAAATTTGTTTGACTTTGTTTCTTTCTGAAAATCGTCCTTTTGCCTATTATTTCAGAACCAATTGTGTTGCCTTTTTATAACAAGCAATGTTATTAAAAGAAAAGAGTACCTAAGTGCCTAGCTAACTACAATGCAACACTGGAAGCTAAGCCTTAAGAGGAGGCCCCCAGAATGTGTGCTCATTAGTCTGGACAAGGCTGAGTGCACACTAGTTCCTACTTTCTTAGCCTCGGGGTAAAAAGGTATAGGCTGCAATTGTTTCAATATCTTCACCCCCCCCCTCCCAGCGGATATGTTAAAACAACATGCAAGCCAGTTCTGCAGAATGTGATTATACAATGTAGTCTTAACATGTGTAAGATTCTAAAGGCCAAATGGAAAGGAAAGCTCATTTAGAGCAACAAGCATGTTGAAGCCTTCTGGTGTGATGAAATCCTAATGGCATTTTGTCAAGAATTCCCATTAAAAGCTTTATAAAACCTATCACAGAATACCTTTCTGGATTTATGGCTCAGCTCACATAAGCTTGCTTGCCTGCGGCATCCCTGTATTTAAACACAGCTCGAAAGCTTGATTATTCTCTCGTTTTTTCAAATACACACAGACCCTGGTTTCCTAATGCTTGGGGGCACCTGGTAGCTCCCAAGGGCAAAATAGGCCCTATGTGCTCAACAGAGGATATGGTCTGCTGTGTCGGTAATGCTAAATTTTTTAAAAAACAAGGTTTTTAAAATAATGGAGATTTGAATTGAAGAAGGGATTCAATACTTGGGAAGCAATAAGCCCCCTGAGAAAACCATAGAAGCTTCATTCCCTTTCTCTGTTATGATGTAAGGAAGGCTCCATATACTTAAAGGTAAATGCCATTGTGTGAAGCCCTTCATGCATCTGGGAGCTTATTGCTTCCCAAGTATCGAGTCCCTTCTTCATGTATGTTGCTGAACTCAAGAAGTATGTGAAACATACTTAAGAGACACTGTTGAAAGGTCCAGGTGTCCTAAAGATAAATGCAGTTAGGGAACCTGGACCTTACAACAGTGCCTCTTAAGGATGCTTCACATACTTCTTGTGTTCAGCAACATACACACTCCAGAATGAAGAGCAACTTCAGTTCAGTCACACAACACACCATTTAAAAAAAAAATCCCAGCATTTTCCGTTATATTGGGAACTTTACAAGCCAAAAGTGGCACAATAAAAAGGAGATGAATGCATGGGGAGGACAGGGATGCTTTGTCTCCCCAACATATTCAATGCTGCCTTTCTTCATTTAAGCTAGCCATCACACAATTGTCAACCACAAGGTAGAGCAGCTGCAAAACTATACACATTTCAAAAACCAGGAAAAATTATCCAATGAATTTGGAATTATGTTACTTTTATCAGAGGTCTACCAAGACTATTTTTAAAAATATTTACACACTTCCTGAAAGGAGGTTTACATTTATGTTTTTCAGGTTCCTGAAGAAAGTTTTAATGCATTTCTTTTTAAGAGAATTATATCAGAGAAAACGTTCTTAAAGTACTTCCTTTATTACTGTGTATTATTACTGATGATGACTTTCTTCATGAATCCAATTTGTAGATTTAAAAAGTAGGCAAGTTTATTTATAGCTTTAGTGTGTCTTCAAAACAGTCTCATATGGTTATGCTGGTGCTATTCTTTATTGCCAGGCGTATTCTCGGCATCGCCTGGCAGGACAGGGTTCCAAACAACACAGTCCTGGAGCGTGCTGGAGTCCCTGGCATGTATGCACTACTGAGGCAGAGATGCCTGCGTTGGCTCGGTCATGTCGTGAGAATGGATGATGGCCGGATCCCAAAGGATCTCCTCTATGGAGAACTCGTGCAAAGAAAGCGCCCTACAGGTAGACCACAGCTGCGATACAAGGACATCTGCAAGAGGGATCTGAAGGCCTTAGAAGTGGACCTCAACAAGTGGGAAACCCTGGCCTCTGAGCGGCCCGCTTGAAGGCAGGCTGTGCAACATGGCCTTTCCCAGTTTGAAGAGACACTTGGCCAACAGTCTGAGGCTAAGAGGCAAAGAAGGAAGGCCCATAGCCAGGGAGATAGACCAGGGACAGACTGCACTTGCTCCCAGTGTGGAAGGGATTGTCACTCCCGAATCGGCCTTTTCAGCCGCACTAGACGCTGTGCCAGAACCACCTTTCAGAGCGCGATACCATAGTCTTTCGAGACTGAAGGTTGCCAACTATTCTTTATTGGCTCATCTATTGATAGATGATATAAAAATATAATATAAAAATGTCATCAAAAATAAAAGGCAATATTGTCATTTTAATATCTTGAATATGTATATAAGAAAGGCAAGATTCCTTGAGAATGTAATGTTCCTTGAGTACTTACAACTTATAAGTACTAAGTACCAAATATTCATCCAATGCTTATCGGAGACATGCATACTAGTGTGTCAATCTTCAAACACCCATACAGATTCCCTCCCCCCCCAAAAAAAACCTTAACTGATGGTAGTTTCACATTAACAGCAACCATGTTAGAGGACATACACTCTCCTTTCACTGAAAGTAAGTACCTGGGATGCAACTTTCTGGGTCTCCTTCTTTAGTCACCCTTTGCTGTGTTGAAATGGTAAGAGGAAATGTTACGGAAGACAGAAGATAACCAAGAGCAGTGACAGATAAGAGTTCAGTGCACCATTTCCTGCTATCCACTTCTCCAACTTACTGGGTCAGTGGCTGAATGGAGGAATTGGTATAGCCATTGCAGCATCCCAGCCTAAGGAAACCAGGAGGGTGGCAATCTTGGAGAAAACTACCCGCCCAGGAGAAGACAGAACTCAGTGGTTTAACACCAAAATTGCAGCAGTGCCCAAGAAAGAACAGATGTGACAACTCACTGAATTACCAGTGAACATGGACTGGGCAGTCAAAGAATCAAAATGCAACCAATTTATTTAAAACCTGAAAGAAAAAGGAACTACACAAAAAGAGGAAGTACAGTAGGTTGCTGAGATAACTTGATGAAATCAAATGCAATAACAAGTGATGGCCAGTAGGGGGAACTGGACAGCTACTTAAGAGAAAGCATGCAACCCTTTCCTCCACACATCTTTAAACTGGGGAGATTTGCAAGCTGATTTACAGGCTAATCTTACCTAACTCCCCGCAAAGAAATGCAGTGGCAAAGAAATGGTGTGGCTTCCACTCACTGGCGTACCTAGAGGGGGCAAACAGGGCAAAAGCCCCAGGTTGCAGTCCTCCAGGGGTGCATCCCCAAGCCTTGCCCCCCCCACCGGAGGAGGAGCACCCAGGAGCGCTGTGGAGAGGCAGCAAGAAGCTGCCTCTCCATCAGCGCCTCAGTGCCAACTTAACCGCCCCCTCCCCTCCTCCTTTATAGGAGGATAGGAGATGGGCGCCCTAGAGAGGCAGCAAGTCGGAAGATGTGACTCCCATCGTGCTGATGCTCTAGGGCGTCCATCTTGTATCCTCCTGAGGAGGGAGGAGGGTACGCTAGAGAAAACGATTCTCTAGGGTGCCCTCCCCCCTCCTCCGGAAGATATGAGATAGGCTCCCTAGAGTGTCAGCGTGATGGGAGTCGCATCTCCCCTTGTGCTAACACTCTAGGTTGCCCATCTCCTATCCTCCTATGAAGAGGAGGAGGGGGGGCAGCCCAATCTGGCACTGAGGTGCTGCCTGAGAGGCAGCTTCTCGCTGCCTCCCAGGAGTGCTTGTGGGCGCCCCTCCTCCGCCTTTGAGGGTATCTCCGATTTCAGAGGAGACGCATGCCACTTCCCAGGCCCCCACGGAGCCTTCTGCGCCGCTTGTAAGCGGTGTGCGGGTCTCCATTGCAGTAGTCTGGGGTTTCCAGTCACCCCAAACTGCTCCAATAGAGAACTCCGCACCGCTTAAAAGCGGCACGGAAGGCTCCGTCAGGGTCTCGGCTGCCTCCTCTGTTTCCCCTTGTTTTCAAAGGGGGAACAGAGGAGGTAGCTGCGCGGAAGTAATTGTGGTGATGATCTCACTGCAATTACTTCCAGCTCAGGTGCGGGGGAGGCGGAGAAGGTAGGGGCAAAAATGGGGTGTGGGGGTGGAAATGGGGGTTGCCCCAGACGCAGGGACCCCCAGGAATGCCAACGCTTCCGATGTATGCCACAGGGGAGTTGTGGCTGCTGGAGGTCTTCCTAGGGTAAGGGGACATTTGTCCCCTTGCCCTGGGATGTCCCAGCAACCACTATGGTCAACTTCAACCTGCGGCAGCTCAATTGCTTGCATAAGTTTGCATTGATCTGAGAAGGTGGATCAGGCCTGGGAAGTGCATCCAAATTCTGCATCTGCCACCGCCAATCCCACCTCCCAGGTCTGATCCACCCCATCCTTATCTCCACAGGATGGAGCATGCATCCTATTGGTATAGCCACATCAGTGCTGGAAAGTTGGATACAATTAGGCCCTTAGTTCTTGTCAAATCTAAGGGCCAAAAGTTACCCAACCATATACAGTATTTCACCATATCTTTAGTTTCGAAGCCAATCCCCTCCCTCGTATACAATGTTGTTGTTTTGGTAACCAATGCCAGCATGGCCAAGACAGTCTTACCAGATACATCTGAACGTGCACCTGCTTGATTCAGGGACTATCTACATTACTCAAAAACCCACATGAAAAAGCAAAAGCCAAATATCTGCTTTTCCTAGGAATAGCAGCTTTAGAAGGGGTGATGTTCAATGGAGAGGCAATAATCTGCTTTTCATGCAGATTTCTCTACTCCAAAAGTCTCTACTCCAAAAGTCCCTCCCCTACTTCAAGAAACAATGACTTAACACAGAACTCTTCCTTTGACTAAGACGTAAACACAATTTAAGATAGAAGAATAAAAATTTGTTTCTGAGACAGGGCATGGTTTTAAACCCAATTTGCAGTTTCAGTCTTAAAATGGTAAAGGAAGAAAACTCTTGTAATTCTTAGAACTGAAGCTTGGGCAAAAGAACTCTGGTTAACAGACACATGCTGAAACAGAAGTAAATGAAGGTTCTTCCTTTGAAAAAAAATCACAAACTAAGGAGTTACTCAAGTATAGCTCTAGCACACTGACCACAGCAGGAGTCGGCTCTGTTTTGGTAATCATGTCTCCTAATTCTTGATTCTTAAAGGAGGCACAGTAGACTGAGAAGCAGGCACAGGAATTTAAAATTGAAGGAGGCTGCAAGAACCAAAGTCACAGTGCCTAAGGCCCAAACCAAATATGCAGCTATTCTATGGGAAATTACAGCCAAGAGTTTCAACTGATGTGTATAATCGACCACTGCAATCCAGGTGCACTTACTTTTGCACTAGACAAAAGTTGTGCTAGCCCTTCCTCCAGTGTTGCCAATCCTCCTTCAGCAGACTACCTGCATCTACAAACACCCCAGCAGCACCTGCCAGTCAAAAAGGGGTAGGAACTTCCCCCTGAATGTTTGCCCTCAGTCCTTCCCTTGCCAGTGACAGGAAGATTCACCTACTGTTTGTTTTCTGGGCCAGCATGTACAAAGCTGACCCAGTCATTCCTTGGAGCTTCCAAGTAAGTAGGCATAGGATCATGCCCCTAAGCAGATGCCTCATCCATTCACACCCACACTCAAGCAAGCAGACAAAAATACCGTGGACCCTCACTTTACAAAGGTAATTTGATCAAGAGACACCATTGAAAATATTGTAATGTGAAACCAATAATGTATCATGACACCCTCTGGAGGTGACTGGAGCACAGCTCTGGTCACCTCTGGAGAATCCATGTTGGGTTGGCCACAGAAGTCCGGGTCCACAGATAGTGAAATCCACATGTCTCAAATCTGTGGATACAGTGGGCTCATGGTGTTTCAATTTCATCCTCCCTCATTATCTCACTCTTGTTCACGCCCTGTGACTTCATGATTTGGGCTGTGGTCCTATGCACACTTTCCTGAGAGTAAGCCCCACAGTGGGAACTGAGTAGGCACTCCTAGGTAATATAAATTGGCAAGACCAGTGGGAAGGGGATCAAAGCACTGTTAGCTTTTCCCTCCTTCTCTTCTCACCCAGATCCTAAGCATATCATGCAAAAAAAAAAAAAAAATCAGGCTAAAGCTGCTTTCTCACCACAAGCAAGGGGGAAGACATGGCTGCCTGTTAGATATCTGAACAAGGAGAGGAGGAGCTATGGCAGGGTAGAGGTCCCCAGGAGGTCAAGCCTTGGAGGGAAGAATTTCCTTCCAAGACATCCAAAGGTGTCATCTAGCTTCTCCAGTTGGGGGCTGGACCAAAAACTGCTATTAAGCCAACCAGAGTTTCATGCCATGTCCACTGTATCATCTCAAGATAACCTAATAAATTTATGAAGGGAATTTTTCACAAGAAGTAATTTGATTTAGGGCACAATCCTAACCAGGTCTACTCAGAAATAAATCCTATTGTGTTCAATGGGACTTACTCCAAGGAAAGTGAGGTTAGGATTGCAGCCTTACTGAGTATCTTGGCTGGATTGTGATCACAATAACTTAAAAAGAAAGTGCTTAAATAGGCATTTGCTACAGATACATTAGACCAGCATTTCTCAAAGTGTGCTCTTAGGAGCCCTGGGGCTCCCTAAGAGCCTTTCAGGGACTGCATGAGCACACCATAAGTGAAAGCTATCTGCTACCTACCCGGTTTGCTCACCTGTCCCTCCCACCTCCTCTGTTTGTTGTTCTTCTTCCTCATTTCCCTCTAGTTCCGGCTCTTTGCTGGTTTCTGGCACTCTTGGGCTCCCCAAGCCTCCACACATGCGCTTACAGGTCTCCCAAAGGCTCCTTTTAGGTGTGTAAAGGTTCCAGAGAACAAAAGGATCTATTCAGCCTTCTGGTCCCCAAATTATTTAATCGTGGAAACCAATTTGCCAGCTGATATGAAAGAGAGAGGCATCACTGCTCATTCATTTATTTTATTCCATTATCCTCAATAGTAAAACAAATTCCTCAGGTTTTAGAGGTGCAACAAAAACCTGCAAAATCTGCTTGCAATGGATAGTGTGATACGCAAGCTATGGGAAACGATGACTCCATCATGCTGCTTCTATATTCACAAAAGTTTCCACTTTTGTTGCTTAATAGTACCCATTCTCAGAATCTGCTGAAGGCAATAAAACATCAGCAAACTACCAAAAAGATTTTACTGTTCTCAAAGGGAGAATCGTTTTAATATTTTTAAAAAATATTTATAAATGTGTTAATGTCATTTTTAATATCAAGCCAACTATGGCCTGGATTACAAATGCAGCAGAATTATGTTGTAGGATGGACTGGATAGTTTCAGATAGTAGGTGTAAGAACGTGCTTGCAAATACTACTTTGCTTCCCCATGTAAAAAAGTGAACAGCTAGGTCTATGCTAGCATTCTATGTGGGAGCATTCAAAGATGATAGCCCCCCCCCCCCACATACACACCTACAGCCTAACCGCAGAACCCATATCCCAGTTTCACTTACCGGGGTGAAATTCTTGCTTAAACTAGGTTGCTACAAGATTAGGAGCTCATAGTGACCTTCACTGGTAAATAACAAGATTGAGGTTAACTGGAAGTGGCCCTGAACCGTTTCCTGTTAAACTCCTAGTTTTTTTTTTGGGGGGGGGGGCGGAATGCCTGGAGGCAGCCTTCACCTTTAAGGAACTTCGAGTGGAGAAAGTTCTTTAGGTTGCTAATGGGCTTACGGGAAGGGAGCGGGTGCTCCACACATACACACAGACCCTCACGAGCCCATTAGCTTATCAACTTTCCCCAGCCAAAAGGTCCCTTCAAAGCAGATCACTAGGAGCTCATTACCTAGTTGAAGAATTTTCTGCAGCTGAAATTCCTTAGAGGTAAAGGCTACCTCCTGGCAGCCTGGCCCTTTAAAAAAAAACTAGATGGAGGTTAACAGAAAGTGGTTAAGCGCCACTTCCCATTAACCTTGATATTATTATTTATAAGTGACCAAGTTACTAGGAAGCAGTCTGAAGGTTGCTATGAGCTCTTAAGCTTGTAACGACCTAATCTAAGCAAGAATTTCACCCCAATAAATTGAAATCACATGGGGAAAACAGGAGTCCATGGTTTCTAGTATGGGGGGGGGGGAGGTCCAGAAAAGAACCCCCATGGATACAGGGACATGTCTGTAATTATATTATAAAAAGCACAGGTGAAGATGGTTGAATGTAGTTTGCCTCTAGATAACATTATATATTGTGTTATCTAGAGGCAAACTACACATTACATGCTTTAAAACTTCACTTCCGTTGCATTTTTTCAGCTCTAGGGCTCAGTCTGAGCCTGGCAGAGACTACAGACAGACGTCTGTGACCTCTGCTGGGCTCAGAGGACCCTCCAGAGGTGAGGAGAGTAGAGCTCCCCCTTGGCTCTGGAGGGTGGGGGCAGGTATTTGCCCATATCCGTGGTTTCATGAAACCATGGGGTGTGTGTGTGTGTGTGTGTGTGTGTGTGTGTGTGTGTGTGTGTTCCAGAACAGAACCACCATGGATACGGCAGCACGCCTTTACAGCCAATCATTTATATGGTTATGCCATAACACAGTTCTAGCTATTCATTTACACTTGCTCTTGCAATTCAGAATGACAGGATTTCCTTTGCTAGAAAAACAAAACAAAAATCTATGAAAAATAAGCAGCATTTTACCCAGGCACTCCCCAAGAAGGACACGAGACAGAGGCTTGGGATGATTGTAATTTATTGAATTAATAAAAATAACCTGCATCAGGGAAAAATTGAGCTAGTAAAAATCCCAAAGCGTGCTGGCCACTAAGAGCTTGGGGGGAAATGGCACTAGCCGTTCATGTCCCCTGAGACCCCATGGACGTGACATCCTGACTCCAGTCACCCCATCTGAGACAGGGTTAGCCTATCCCAGCCAACTCCAAGGGGTCGAGGCAGCTAGCCAGCACTGACCTGCACAGGCTAAGTTGTGAGCTGGCCCTTGCTTAACCAGCCAGGGGGCTCGCCAGCGAGCCTCACCAACCCGGAAAAGTGTTGTCAGGCAGTCCTGGATCACCCCCTGACCTTGCTTATCTCAGCATGTACACCACCCCCATTCCAGGCTACCCAGCCAGCACGCCACCTGCCACACTGGGGGGCGGGGCGGGTTAGCCTAGCACTTAACCCCCACCGCCCCACAAAAGCCGAAAAGGTTCAGCAGACCCTGCTGCAGGTCAAAAGAAAAATATATCAGCCCCAGCCATGATCAAAAATACTCCAACACCTCTGAACAGCGACAGTGAGGAGAACATAATGCTGGGTGAGAATTAAAGTCCCACCAAACTGAGACACAACCCACCTCAGATATGCATCAATCTTCCTCCGGGAGATGTCAGCCTCAAGGGGGGCTGACAGCTCCACCAAACCTTCCAGGGCAGCATGTCCAATCAGGCAATTACTATCCCTGGCAACCAGTTCTGAATCAGGGTGAGATCCCTATGGACTTGCTGCCTCAAGGACAATGATGTCCTCTGGCACAAGTCATTCTCACCCAGATGCACTACAGTTACCTGAGAAGGCGGCTTGATGTCCAATGATTGTCTCAGCAATGGGAGCAGCTGGCCCCAGAGAATAACCCTCTTGATAGCCCACCACACCCTTGCCATGTCTTCAAAACTGAGCTGGGTGCTGAAGTTCAAGGCCGCTGCTCTCTTCTGAGGAACGACCAGCAGCGACCTGAAAAACAAAAAGGGGATTCAGAAACCCCACCTAAACAAGCATAAGCCAACAAAAGGAATTAGGGCTAGTGGCCCAAACAGCCCCTGCACAATTGCCTACAATATCAGGCTAACAGAACAAGGACCAACCAGGTCTAAACACCTGGGACCAGGCCGCAGCCATGGGCCCGAACTGGGACACCCTTCTCTGGGCACCCAAGCCAAGGGGGCAAGGCCGGAGCCAACATCCCCAAATTGGGACACCCACAATGGGCACTAAACCATGGGGACAAGGCCGGAGCCCGCACCCCAACTGGGTCACCCACAATGGGCACCCAAACCAAGGAGGCAAGGCCAGAGCTGACACCCCCCCCATTGGGACACCCACAACAGGCACCCAAACTAATACTTACCAATGTAGTATTTGTAGGCAGCTGACCACCACTGTCCAATTCTGTGAATCTCCTCCACCAACAACCCAATGCAGCTGCAACTGAAGTTGCCCCAATCCTGAAAAAATGCAGTTTATATGTCTCTGGGGGCAGCTATTGCCAGGCAAATATGGACCAATAAAGGCCATCTTCGCTTGCAAATGTAGCCCCATATAGGGTGCTGAATGCCTGCAAACTACCGCTGGACAAACACTGGCCAATAAAGGCCTACTTCATTTGCAATGTAGCCCCATAAAGAGTACTAATGCTTGCAGGCTACTGCAAAGCAACCATGGGCCAATAAAGCTGACCACTTGCAAACGTAGCCCCATATATGGGGTTGAATGCTTGCCAGTTCCTACCAGGCAATCAAGGGCCAATAAATGACTTATTCACTTACAAACATAGGCCCATATAGTGCACTCAGTGCCCTCCAGCTACTGCCAGGCAATCGTTGGCCATTAAAGGACCTACTCCATGCATACATGGGCCAAAATATGCCTTCTTCACTTATAAATGTGTCCCCATGTAGGGTACTAAATGTGTGCTGGTTAATGCCAGGCAAATGAGGGCCAATGAAGGCTGTCTTCACTTGCAAATGTAGCCCCATGTAGGGTACTGAATGCTTGCCAGTCCATGCCGTGCAAACATGGGTCACTTTCACTTGCAAACCCAGGCCCATATAGAGTGCTGAATGCCTACCAGCTACTACCAGGCAACCATTGGCTACTACAGGGCTGACTTCACTTACAAATGTAGGCCAACAGAGTGCTGAAAGCTCACCAGCTGCTGACAGGCAAACACGGGCCAAGGATGGCCTATTTTACCTGCAAATATTTACAGGGTGCTGAGTGCCTGCCAGCTACTGCTAGCCAAATATTGGCCAATAAAGGCTGAATTCACGTGTGCATGTAGCCCCAGATAGGGTGTTGAATGCTTGCCAGCCACTGCCAGGCAACCATGGGCCAATAAAGGCCTCCTTCACTCACAAACCTAGCCTATGGTGCTGAATGCCCACCAGCTACTGCCAGGCATACCATTTCCACTTGCAAATGTAGCCCCATTAAGAGTGCTGAATGCTCGCTAGCTAATGCCAAGCAACTATGGGTCAGTAAAGGCCTACTTCACTTACAAGTGTAATCCCATATAGGGTGCTGAATGCTTGCTGGCCACTGCCAGGCAATTATGGACCCATAAAAGCCTTCTTCATTTACAAATGTAGTCACCAGCTACTGCCAGACAATTATGGACCAATGAGAGCCTTCTTCACTTACAAACATAGTCCCATATAGGATGCTAAATGCTCACTAGCTACTGCCAGGCAACTATGGACCAGTAAAGGCCTACTTATAAACGCAGTCCCATAAAGGATGCTGAATGCTTGCTGGCTACTGCCAGGTAACTATGGGCCAGTAAAGGCCTACTTCATTTACAAATGCAGTCCCATATAGGATGCTGAATGTTTGCTGGCTAATGCCAGGCAACTATGGGCCAGTAAAGGCCTACGACTTAGGAATGTAGTCCCATATAGGGTGCTGAATGCTTGCTGGCTACTGCCAGGCAAAGGTTGGCCAATAAAGACATAGGCAACCATGAACCAATAAAGATCTTCTTCATTTGCAAACGTAGTCCCCATATAGGGTGCTGAATGCTTGCCAGCCACTGTCAGGTAACTATAGGCCAATAAAGGCCTACTTCACTTGCAAATGCAGCCCCAGATAGGTGCTGAATGGTCACTGGCCACTGTTGGAATTATGGCCTATTGAAGGCTATTTCACCTGCAAAAATAGCCTGATATAAGAGAAGCAAATAGAGAAGTCTATTGAACTTGGGCCTCCATACCAAGGTCTAAGCAATGTTGTGCAAACATAGCATGTGTTAAGCAACTTATTATTATTTCTTGCATATCACAGCTGCCTGTTCTTTAGACATTAATTACTAGGATGTTATAATGGGTTTACGAATAATGAGTGCTGAACCAAGCAGGGTAGCTTTTGAATTTGATCAATAGCAGTTTTGTCATTGTTCGTATGTTTTAAAAGTAGCTTAAGCATTTTGGGACTGCACCCAGCATACTAATCACAACTGGGATGACCACTGCTGGTTTGCACCATAATCTTGGATTTCAATTTTTAAATCCTGATATTTACCAATTTTTTCCACGCTCTTTTTCATCAGTTCTACTATCACCAGGTATTGCTATGTCAACAATGGATTATTATGATTATCATTAATAAATTAAAAAGCACTGTAAATTTAATGAACCCCTTACAGAAATCACCTGACAATGGCATATCCACAATCATGTGTGTAGAAACCTTCATTGATGGTTAAGGAATAGCTTACAGCGCCTTCAATGAATGTTCTAATCCAGCAGTGCTTTGACTGAACTTAAATGGCATTTAAGAATATAAAGACACAGGATGTAATCCTAGGCACCTTACTGCATATGATGGCACTGACAACCATTCTATGTTAGAGTGACAGACAAGCCACCCTCAGATCAGTCAGTGCCATCCCAAGGGACCATTAATTTATTTATCAAATGCTATACAACCCTTCTACCAAGGAGCTCAGGGTAGCCTGAGGGATAATGACTGGCCAAAGTCACTCAGGAAGCAACAAGGTTAAGAAGGGAGCTGAACTCAGATCTTCCAGATCCAGTCCAACCCCATAGTCATCATAGGAAGGAACAAGCTGTATATACACACCTCCCCACATACTGACAGACACTAACATGTATGCTTTAAAAATCCACACGTTTGTTATCCAACTATGCATAACAACCTAAAATAAAGCCTAAGATTTCCCCTTAGTTACCTAGTATATATGCCTAAGTTTGCACTAATATAACTACTGTAATTGTATATAAATAAATTTTTGGATTAAGAGTAAAGAGTGGAAGGCTAACTTCTGTGTTTGCAATTATGAACGCTTGTGCTGCAAAGGGGAGGGGGGAAACAGAGGAGACCCAGCACTTTGTCCCTGAGAGAAGGGACAGAATCAACACAGCGAGTGGGAAGGTTCCCAGCAAAAGAACCAGCCTGTGGTCAGGGCCCTTCCCAGGCACTTGGAGACAAGACCCAGAGACTCTGCTTGAAAGGAGAAGCCTCCAAGTCACCCAGGACTTAAAATGGCAGCCATTCCCCTGAAGGTAAAGCAGGAAAGGTGACTGCAAAATGGCTACCATGAAGAACAACTGATTCAGCAGCCAATCAGTTCCCTCCATTTTCTGGCCTCTGCCCCAAGCCCATTGGAGGAGGCTGGGTAAACGGCACTGGGGCTTTAAGTGCCCCAGTGCAATTCTTGCCACATTCACTTTTCAGTCTTTTGCATAGTAAAAAGAATACAGAGGGTCCAATCCTGTCCAACTTTTCAGCGTCAATACAGTTGCAATGCAGACCCAAGGTAAGGGAACAAACATTCCTTTACCTTAAGGGAGGCCTCTGTGACTTCCCCCCCCCCCCCACAGGATGCAGCGCACACTCCATTGGCATAGCTGCATCAGTGCTGGAAAGTTGGATAGAACTGAGCCCCAAACCCTATTAGACATATTCACACAATCCCCACCCATCACAACCTCTCTGACTATGAACATATACTTCAAACTGTGGAGTGTGTGAGGATAGAAAGCATCAACTGCCAAGTCAAGCAAATCACTAACTGGCCCTTCTTCAGAGCTACTAACAAGCTCTCAATCAACTCATCAAAGCTAATCATTTCTTGAAGACAACTAAAAGCCATTCATTTCAAAGTGTCCTTAAACCATGGAGACTACATTTTGTCTCTCCCCAAACTGATCAACACCTAGCACACCAGAGCATTGCAGTGATGGTCCAACTGAGTCCTTCTACAGCTCTTCTTTCACTTACATATGAAAGCAACAGAAATTAAATGACAGCATAAGAAAGAGAGCAAGTCCTCCCTGTCTTCTGTACCACAGCCCTTCAAAAACTTGAAGACTACTATCATATCTCCACTTAGTCTTCTTCTCTCTACCCTAAACATACCAAGTTCTTAACCATTCATTTGTTTCAAGATCATCTCCTCTGAACCCATTATAGCTTATCAGTGATGTCCTTTAAAAAATTTCCAGCATAAATTGGACACAGTGAGACGTGGCTAGTGCAGAATAGAGAGGAACTACTATCCCTTGTGATTTCTACTCTATGACTTGGTTAATGCTGTCCAGCACTGCATTAGCCATTTTTTGCAGCTGCATTACATGGCTGGCTCATTGTCAATTTTGAATCCATGACACCTACATCCTTATTACACATTCTACTGCTAAACCACATCTCCCTGTCCTGTACTTGTGCCTGTGATTCATTGTACTTATGTGCAGGACTTCTTTACATTTGCCTCTGATGAACTTCAACTTGATGGTGTGGGCAAAATGCTCAAGCTTGTCAAGATCATTTTGAATTCTGATTCTCTGTTCCAGGGCATTGGTATCCCATTCCAGATTTGTGCCATCTGAAAATCTGACAAACATTCCCTCGATCCCTTCATCCAGGTCATTTATAGTGCCACTCCACCTGAGTGCCATTGCCACTCCATTTATAGTGCCACTGCCACTCCACCTGAACTCTCACTCCAAGTTGATGTAGAGTCATTTATTAGGACTCAGTGAGAACAGATGCTGAACCAGCTTTGAACCCATCTAACAGTAGCACCATAAAGCCCACATTTTATCCTGAAGTCACTTTGTCAAATGATTTGCTGAAATCTAGGTAACCTATGCCTCCAGCACTCTCATGATCTATGAAATTACTCATTTCCTTTTTTGATAGAATGACAATAAACTGGCACAACTTTGTTTACTTTTACCACACAAAACAGTAACTTCAGTTTCTGCTTAGAAATGGGTTTTATGAATAACAGCAGAACCAAAGATCCAAAAAGAGGAACAGATCAGCAAGGTTTTGTTGTCATCTTTCTAGGAATGGACTATAAAATAACTTTATCAGAATTATTTAAAAGAATAATTTTACACTGCTTAAAAGAATAAACCAACACTGCTATCAGAATTCAAAAGAGCTGCTATTTATGAACAGAGTTTGTTTGGTTGATAAGTTAAAATTCCAAATAAGTAAAAAGTTGGGAGGTTGCAAAAACAGTCTCTTAGTTTCAAGTTGTATTACACCCTAGTAAATTGTGAATGAGACCTTTTTGCACTAGCCACTGCCTATAGCACTGTACAGAGGTGACTCAGACCTAACAATTCCATGAATATTCCTTGGAAACCCACTATCACAGGAACATGAGAAGTTCAGGACTGACTGCTTCCATTTGATTCTCCTCATCTCTTGCATGGGGGGGGGGGGAGAAGAGAAATCTCTCTCTCACTAGCAAACAGTCTCTCACTAGCTATGCGAAACTGTCATAGGGCTTCTTTGGTTCCGTTAAACCCATCTTACAGTGCAATCCTATGCATGTCTAGTCATCTGAAAGCCCTGTTGAGCATCATGAGACTTACTCTAAGGTAAGTGTGCAGAGGATTCCAACAGCACAATAGGGTTAATTCACACTACAAGTTGGGATGGAGGACTGCAACATAAGCAGAGAAAGCCAGATAACTTGCACTAGTGAATTGTTGTTGCTAAGGAGTATGGACTCATGTAACCTAGAAGTTAGAGAAGAAAAATATAGCTTCAAAAGACAGTTGCTAAGAAGGTAACTGTCAAGCCTCATCTACACAGCTCCTTGCAAGGCATTTGGAAAGAGAACACTGAAGGTACTTAGAGATTATAAAAACAGTGTAGCAATTATAATGCAAAGAAGAAAGCCTGAGGAAGTGTTTTGATTTTTATGTAACTCCGCATTACCCCAAGTGTCAAACAGATTTATATTTAGAATTTTGCCTAGAAGTAAATACCATCTCCACAACATTATGTGGAAGCACATTATGCATAAATTATCATTATGTGAAATTGCCCACTAGAAAGCACTCCTCAGTTAAGGAGCAGCCATGAGTTATTTATGTCATGAAATTTGTTTCCACAAATGATATGTTAATATCAAGACACTTTTTGCTTCACATTACTGTAACCAAGTGGTTTTTTAATTGCCAAGTTAGAAACGTGTGCAATTAAGCTTAATAATCAGTTTAAATATATTAATCTGCCATCGTTTACCGCTGTCAGCTTAATATTTTATTTACCAGAAACACTGCTGGCTGCTAAAAAACATACATGATCAAGGCACAACATGGTTTTAAAACCATCTCATTTCTTAGATGCGAAGTCTTTTGAAATACTATCTACAGAAAGCTGGTTATTGTTTAAGTAGATTATATGCAGAAATCCACAAAATGTGAAGGTCCTGGCCCACCTCTTCTTCTGTACATGGTCTCCATCAATTCAAGCAGAAGACATTTGACATTCCCTCCTAGATCGGCTTTCCATGCCACCAAAAAATACAAACAACAACAACAAAAATCAATCCAGTCTCTCACAGTGCAAGAATAACTTTTTTCAGTGAGGCCAGCAAAGAGGATTAACTAGGAGGGGTGTTCCCAGGCGCACACCCACCCACGCTCCCGCCCACCCAGCCACCCACCTCTTTCTTTGGCCCCCCTTTGTTTCCACTGCAAACTGTATAGCAAAAAATTAATTGCTGGGTAGCTAGAGAGTTACAACATCAGGTTGTCCGGAACTGCCTACTCCCCGTGCCAGTCAGCCACCTCCCAGTTACTCCAAAGAGCAGAACTGGCTGCAGGAGAGCAAGCCCACGCCCAGAGGCTGTGCCTTGAGTAGAAACAATGGGGGACAGGCAGGCAGAGAAAGAGCCCAGCCTTGTCTTGCCAGACCAGGCACCCCCAAACCCCCTGCCTTCCCCAGGACGACAACTCCTCACTCCCTTTCCCGAGCTGGGGAAGGAGCCCCAGGCTGAACTGCACCCAAGGGTGCTACTCACCAAACAAGGTAAGAGCCATGGCAAAGGCGCTGCTAGTGGCAGGGTCGCGTCGGGACGGAGCAGCAGCAGACCGGCTTGGCTGGGGGACATGGGCTCTGCGGCTCTCCCGTCCCTGCAACAAAAGTTCTTGTGGTCAGGAGGGCTGCGAGCGGTGGGGAGGGGAGGCTGCGTGTGTGTGGCTGACTGGCCCGGCCCGGAGAGGGGGAGGACAGCAGCTGTTGCCTCCCAGAGAACTGAGCCGCTCTCTGCCCGGCTGCGCGCTCGCTCTGCCCACCCACTCACCGCTCAGGCGGCAGCCTTCAGGCGCCGGGAGCCATCTTGCCTCCCCACATGACCAGCATCTCCGCCTTCCCTGCCTGCCTCCCCGGCTGGCGCATCACCCTGCGTGAGTTGCCATGGCGACGGGATTCGTGGACCGCCACCTGCCATCCCCAGCATCAGGACCACTGGCGCGCGCGCCCCTCCCCTCCCCCCCCCCCCCCCGGGACGGGCCCTGCGACTGTGCCGGCTTCAGGGATGGTGGCCACGTCCGCGCCTCGCCCCACGCTCGAGAGATCACCTCGGCTTTGCTTGAAAGGGGGCACTAGGAGCCCCTCACCTCTCGCTAGCCAGACCACGCTCGGCTCGCTGTAGGAAAGAGTCTGCTGCCCCTTTGTGTTGAGGGGCACAAGCCTATGCCTAAGTCCTGTTGTGTGCAATGGGACTTACTCGCAGGAAAGTGTGCATAGGATTGCAACCTAGACTGCAATCCTATCCACACTTTCCTAGGAGTAAGTCCCGTTGCACACAATAGGACTTACGCCTGCACATGCCCGATCTTGGAAGCTAAGCAGGGTCAGGCCTGGTTAGTACTTGGATGGGAGTGGGAATACCAGGTGCTGTAGGCTTATACCATAGTCCTTCGAGACTGAAGTTTGCCCACCACCACCACCATTGGGCAGACATGCATAGGACTGTGCTGTAAGTCTCTCTTATAGGGGTCTCTAAAGCAGTGATTTTCCACTTTTTTCAAATCATGGCACGCTGGCAAGGCACTCAAACGGCCAAGGCACGCCATCCGTTTTTTGATAATTGACAAGGCACATTGTGCTGCCAGTGGGGGTTCACATCGCCCAACGGCCCTACTGAGAAATGACCCACCCCAAAATTCGAGTGGCACACCTGCAGACCATTCGCAGCACACCCATGCACCATGGTACAGTGGTTGAAAATGGCTGCTCTAAAGTCTCCTACAGGAGATGCTGTCTCTAAGTATGCTGCACCAACAGTTCCTAACCTACTGAAGACACTCCTCTGCAATAGTTACTCCGGAACAGTCATTTTCAACCACTGGTGTGTCACAAATGGTCTGCAGGTGTGCCACTGGAATTTTGGGGTGGGTCATTTCTTAGTAGGGCTGTTGGGCGATGTGAGCCCCCCAGCAACAGCGTGGTATGCCTTGTCAATTGTCAAAAACTGGTGGTGTGCCTTGACAATTTTAGTACCTTGTCAGTGTGCTATGAGACAAAAAAGGTTGAAAATCACTGTTGAATGGCTGCTTTTTTTCTTTGTTCCAGTCTGGCAAACATTGGCACAGATTCAATCCCTCTAAGAAAGCCTTCTTCAACGAGTAGTCAAGTTATTTCATCATGAGCTTTCATAGACTACAGTCCTCTTCATCAGATGTTTATCATTAAGCTTATGCTAAAATAAACTGTTTATTTTTAGAAGTGCCACAAGATTGAGTTGCTTTTGCTACAACTGACTAAAGCAGCTGCCGCCCTGGAAGTTGTGAGTGCAGATTTGAATTCCCCACTACTTCATCTATCAAGGCTGCAATTCCAGACAAACCGTATACCTACTTCCATTTAGATATGGCATGTGGATAGTGCTCCATGGATGTGTTGAAAGAATGAGGGTACATTTGTTTTCCATTCTATAACTGTTACCCTTTAACATTATTATTAAGAATATTTATTACTCCTTTCAGCAACTCCTTTCAATACTTTCAATACTCCTTTCAATACTCCTTTCAGCAACATGAACATGGGGGTGGGCCACTGGTATCAATTTTAAAAATACTGTACCTAAAAATTTAAATTTAAATAAATAAAATTTTGTGGCACTTTGAAGAATAGTACCTTGCTCATAGCATAAGATGTCATGGACTACCATCCACTTCATCATGTGCATTAAAGTTAGCAAGTTGGCAAGGTAAGGTTAGCAAGTATGTATAAACGCACATGGGTATGGAGAAAGGGGGGGGTAGAAATGGAAAAGCAGTAGGGCAGAATAGCTATAAAATATACCAGTAAATGATTTGTATACACCTTTGTATAAAGCCTCATAGAATGGTCACATGCTATACTTTTTACATTTCATGGCCATTTGGTCCATCTGATGAACTGGACCATAGTTTACAAAAAAAAAACAACTTATAACTATAAAGAGTTTGTTAGTCTTGTAGGTGTAGGAGCATTGACATCATGTCAGCTGAACCACCCAGGACAGCTAGTCCCTATCTTAAGGACAGCTGCATTGGTGCTTTCGCACAGGTGCAGTCTGTTCAGTCTTCTGCTTTTGCACTGTTCTGATTTATATCAGTTTCAACTTCCGAAACAAGTCCAGAACAGAACTAGGATGTAAGTTCTGGGGACTACCTGCAAGTTTGTGGTCAGCAAGTGTGTTAATATTGACTGCCTCCAATAGAGCGAGTTAGTTCCTAGTCAAATTAGGGATTATCAGTCACTGCCTTCTACTTTGGCTGGACTTCTTTTCAGTCTTGTTTTCTGCCTATGGCTTCGGTAGCAATGGCTGCAGTTCTTTCTACGCTCAAGTAAAGTTCTTTGTGTGGGACTGCTTTAATTCCTCAGCTCTGCTAACTGGTTATGCACCCAGGCCCAGACAGAATATAAACTACTGAATTGCTTCAACCCTGCTAACAAGTACCACAAGACTTATTTTTTGGTGCAGATCAACAGATCAATTCACAGTGCAATGCTATACATGTCTCCTCAAAAGTGAGACTCATTGAACTCGATGGGACTTACTCCCAGGCAGTGGCGTAGCTAATGATCGTGTAGCCCGGTGCTAAGTTCAAAATGTTGCCCCGGAAGTGATGTCATAGCCGGAAGTGACATCACACCCTGGCTTTTTAAAAAGTGAAAATTGGGAGGAACCCACCTCCTCTCCCCAGCAGCTCACTACCCACTTGCTCTGCTGCCTTCCCCCAGTCAGTGGTGTAGCTAAGGCATATATCTGCTACCTGAGGTCTGAGAAGATTTTGTAGCCCCCCCCCCCGCATGACGAAATCAAATTTAATTAATTAATTAAATAAAAAGGTATTGGTTCCATACTGTATCATAACAACATCTCATTGGCACTCAGAACAATCAGTCTCATAGGTCAGCCTGGAGTTAAGCAAATCCACTTTTTGTTCCACAAGGCAGTTGTGTTTTCATTTTCTGGTTTATTGGCCATAACTTTTGATAGAATACAAATATCCCAATGCAGTTTGTTTAATTGCATTCTGCATTAAATTACCTTTCCAAGTATATATAACATGATGGTATTATTCATACATACCAAGATTTTCACAATTTTGGTCACTAGTGTCAAGTTCAGCTTGTTGCCCCCCTAAAGCTTGATGCCTGGTGCAACTGCTACCCCCTGCACCCCCTTAGCTACACCACTGCTCCCAGGCAATCATGGGCAAATGGTAGAGGAGTCAAATGAGAGACCAATGTCAATGATGTATTCAGGAAGGTACTAGGAGCTACCAACATTGGAGAAGTGCATCTTTGTGGAACAAAGGAAGACTGAAAGCACATGTGACAGAGATATTCCATGATGGGAAAAGCTTCCACTATTTGAATTTAGTCTACTGTGAAGTGATGTTAAAGGACCAGAAACCCAGAAAGGAAGAAATTACAATGCAAACAGGAAAGCATTTGGTTTTGCATTAATTGAAACCTAAGTGCAGGAATCTTTGCTTGTAGCTCCTTTTGCTTTGGGCAGCAATTCTTACATTTCAAGAATATCACATTAGTAATACAAAGGGAAGAGTAAGGCAGCATGGGCACCCTGCACACAGAGACATAGGAGTCAAATTGAGGAAATGGTGCTTTAAATCTCCCAGACATCGGTGAAGGCATTTTTTGCAACTAAGATAAAAGTCATACACATTAGGCCTATAGTGTACTGGCCTTAACTGGTTGATCTTGTTGCTGTACATTCCAGGCTTGGAACAGGTCTTGCATAAGGTCAAGGCTTAGCTATAAAATTTAAAGCAATCTGCTTAGAGAAGAAAAAAGCAAAGACTAATCAGCTGCTGGAGATGTGAGCAGATAAGTATAGAAAAGGAACTGCTATCATTGCTCTAATCTAACTTTTCCTCTTGAGCTGTGATTTGCAGGGATAAGGGTACAATAGGGACTTTAGGGTCAGGGACTTTACAATGTTTCAAACCTTTAAGAAAGAAAAGCAGAAACCTGTACACTAAAACGACAGTAGGAAACTGCAAAAAGACTTGATAAACTAACATATGGTGAAGTCCTAACCCACTTTTCAGCATCAACATAAAGACAATGCAACTCCGAGGTAAGAGAACAAACATTCCCTTGCTTTGAGGAGGCCTCCATGAGTGCCACCCAACTGCAGGATGCAGTACACGTCCCATTGGCATCGCTATGCCAGTACTGGAAAGTTGGTTAGGATTTGGACCATAGTACCATTTTGTCACTTGACTGATTATTGGCAGACTTGGAGCCCAATCCTGACTTTCTAGTGCTGACACAGCCATGCTGATGCAGCATATGCAGTGGCAGACTTACCCAGCCCTGCGTCTGGGGCAAAGGTTTGTGATGCCACCCACCCTACAAGATGCCATTCCTCCATGCCGAAGTTGCCCCCCCTCACTGCAGCAAAATGGAACCTCATGCAACTCCAGGACTGACTGGGGAAGTGTTCTGAGGCTTCCCTGTGGTCTTAAACTGTACTTCCAGAGAACCGGAAGTACAGTTTCCGACTGTGTCGGAAATCTCAGTGAGGCTTCCTGCGTGGTCCTAGAGGCATGTGGACTCAGTGCACAGGGTGTTTGCCCTGTTCGCAAAGCACTAGGTCTGCTGCTGGGCATGTGTTGCATCCTGTGGGGGAGGGGGAGTCATGGAGGCCTCCTCAAGATAAGGAACCATTTGTTCCCTTACCTTGGGGCTGCATCAGCACTGGAAAGTTAGATAGGATTGGGCTCTTAAAGAGGTTTGTTTAATGCACACATCCTAATTATTTTTAACAGCTGAAGTGACTGTAAATTTAAATGGGCTACCAATGCTTTTAGCTAATAAAGCTTGATTGAACTTGAGATGCTGCATTAGAAAATCTGGCACTGATTCACAGCCCAATCTGAGCTTCCCAGTGCCTGCTGGAGCAGTGGCGCCAAAGTGGCTACCACTGTATCTGGTGGGCACTGGAAAATAGCCGGTCATCTTCTTGGGGGAAGGGACAGCAATGGCGCTTCTCAAGGCCATGCACAAAGGTCAGGATATAGCAGAGCACAGCATATATCTATGGAATTTGCTACAACAGATCATGATAATAACCACTAGTTTAGACAGCTTTAAAAAGGGACTAGATAAATCAATGGAAAACAGTTCTATCCCTGGCTATATACACTAATATATAACTAAGGGCGCAATCCTAAACTCTTATAAACGCTTTCCACCACTGACATAGCGGTGCCAATGGGACATGTGCTGCATCCTGCAGTTGGGTGTCACTCATGGAGGCCTCCTCAAAGTAAGGGAATGTTTGTTCCCTTACCTCAGAGCTGCATTGCCCTTATGTCAGTGCTGGAAAGCACTGACATAAGGGGTTAGGATTGCATCCTAACATAAATAAAAATATAACTAACGAATGATCATAGACTTTTTACATTAATAATTTACTACTAAAGGGACACGATTCTCATTGGTAAAACATTTCCAGCTTGCGAACACAATGTTAACCGGGGGGAGGAATAGAAAGAGATTAGCTAGAGCTATTATAAATGAAGAATGATATGAAAGAGAATATTGCTAATGTTATATGATAAATGTGGTTGGCCTCCGATGCAGATAGAGCCCCTAAATCACACTCTCTTACCAGAAAAAAACCCCCCAGCTCTATAGACAGTTGGGCATGAGCAATACTTCATTTGGGAAGTATTCTCTTTCGAACCTTTAGGGTGCAGAATGGGAAGACAAACCACATTTAAAAATAGCAAGTTATATCATAACTCTCTCCTCTGTAAATGGAAGGCGCTCACCAATCTTCCCATAATCAGAATCTGTACCCCACACTATCCTACTCTGGAGAGCCTCTCATTCCTTCAGAGTGGTTTTTCAGGGTGCACAGAGATGAGATTGGGATGAGAAGGAGTGCAGAAGTTTGCTTCTGTGGGTGCCCTTTAGGCTACAGCCCAGTATTGTTTGTTGTGGAATAATTCTTAAAGAAGAACATGGCTATCTTCCTAAAAGTTTATCCACAAATTAAGCCAATATGCTTTATATTTTAAGTATGAATAAAATCCTATAATCATACATACTGCTCCTTAAAATAGTTTGATATCAAAATATTTAAAAAGTAATGCTGTCAACATTGTAAAGCATCTTATATAGCAGCTTTTCAATTTATTGCAAATATAGAACATCAAAGGTGGCTGTGTTTGTCCATTAGAAAATCCACAACCCAAAGTAGGGCAATCAACATTTTACAATCTTTATCAAAAGATTGTTACAAAAAAGACAATTTTAATTTTAATTAAACTGCAAGCTTTCACATTCAGAGAGCCATCATCAGGCTATGGTAAGCAATATGGAGAGACTAGGGGAATAGTAGGGACATGTTGCAGGGTTCCCCTCACCCCCTCCCCCAAAATGGAGCTCTCCAAATGTCCTCCAACAATAGGTAATGCTTCAGTTTGACTTCATTAGACTTCACTGTAAAGTTTTAAACTTACCTCCTGCTTAGATGTCTCCGTTGCACTGGGATTTTTTTTTCTTTTTCCTGATCTCTGCTTTTGAAGGAACCTGTGTGTTTCAAGTTCACACTAGAAACTGGACAGGCAGCCCAATCCTAACCTGTGCTGGCACAGCTGGACCAAGTGGCCCATGCCTTATCCAGCACAGGGTAGGAACAGGCTGGAGGTCTCCTCAGGTTAAGGGGATATTTTTCCGATTACCCCATATTGAGTCCAAGCCTGACCAATGGGGCTACTCAGATCTGTGCCAGCAAAATCTGTGTAAAGCTTCCAGGCCTGGAGGGAGGACAGGATCATTGATCATGCCTCTTCTCAGGCCTGATCCACCCCCATTGCAGCCTCCCCCACCCCAATACACCCCATTCCTCCCTCCTGCCTCTGTGCTGCTCAGCAGAGTACTCACCTCTACCAGCGGCCTTTCCTCTGGATACTATGCCAGCATGCCAGTGCAGGCCTTTCCACCGGCACTGCTTACACACAAGTTGTTGCAAACATTATGTTATGGCACATTTACAACAGTGCAGCAGCTTCAGCACAAAAGAATTGCACCTTACAGACTATAATTCCAGAATTGGGGGTGGGGGGTGAACCATGTTGTGCTTCCTTTGTTGAGGCAGCCCTGCCTGTGTACTGAAACTGTCACATACTCTTCAGAGGCTGATTTAAGCCTGCAGATTTAATTTTACAAACTGCAACACATTTCCACCATTCCTTCTCTTCCTCTGATTACTGTTCATTCTGAAGAATTCCTATAGGTTTCAAAAGCTTTCTGGCCAACACCTTTTTTGTTGGTTCTAATAAAATTGCCCTTTTTGGATTGTGGATTTTGTGGAGACAGGAAAGCTTTCATCCACTGTGAGTGCTAGCAGGGCTCCTAGGTGCTGTTTTCTGGCTGGGCACTAGTAGTATTTTTACACCAATAATTCTGCCCCAGAGTTGTACACATACTAGCTCCAACCCTACAAAGGACCACACTACTACACTAGTGAATCTTCATGCATCAATAGATGTTTTCCAGAAAGAAAAAGCAAAGCACTCTCCTCTATATTTTCCTCTCTGTCCCTTTTCCAATCTGGAAAATGGAAGGAGAAGGAGGGAACAGTGGAGGCAAGTAGGTAGACCGGGATGTGCATCCCCTCCCAATCTTCTGCCTAAAGTAACCCCTTCAATTGGTCTCATGGATTGCCTGATCTTGGTTGACCGGGCATGGAATAGAAAACCCTCTAAGGGTGCAATCCTAATCAGATTTCTAGCACTGACATAGCTGTGTCAATGTGACATGCACTGTATCCTGCAGTGGGAAAGCAGCCAAGGAGGCTTCCTCAAGGTAAGGGCATTTTTGTTCCCTTACCTTGGGGCTATACTGCAGCTAGGTCAATACTGGAAAGTTGGTTAGGATTGTACCCTTAAGTTACAGAGTAGTCTGCAGACTGAGAGCCCAATCCTATGCATGTCTACACAGAAGTAAGTACCATTATAGTCAATGGGGTTTACTCCCAGGAAAGTGTAGATAGGATTGTACCACAAGTAGTCTACAGATAGAATAGTCTGCAGATCCATTTTCATGTCTGCAAATGTTGCTTAAGTAGAAACAGGCAGAATGGTGATAAACTATAGAGGACCGGCCTGTCTTTGTTTTACCTAGACCATCTGTTTTTTAATGCAGGGATAAATGCACGTGTGCATCTTAATTATGTGAATGCATATCACATGATATCCTTTTGCATGTTTTCTATTGGATCACATATTGCTTCCTGTCAAAAGGTGAATTAAAACAGGTTTGAAAGCTTAAGAGCTCTCATGAACAACTGACTTCCTGGTTACCACCTCCTCAACAAGCTAGATTTCTGTGATGTGTAGTTCCATGGAATCCATCACAGACTGAGCAATGTTTGACAAGCCAGTTCCTATTCTCAAGCACTCCAGTTCCAAAAACTTTTGAGCATGGAGATGACAATCATTGTCTGAATCCTTCCTAATGGAACATCCTTACTGATGTAAGAAACAGCAAAATAAGCATGGAAATGCAAATGAATGGGAAATATGCGATCCAGCACAATTAACAAGCATAAGCAAACAGGCAGGTTATTTATGAGAAAAGAATGAACTATTTGTTTTCATTGCGCTGGGAGCAATTTGCAATACTGAACCAGGGCTGTTTTATAATTACAGCTTTGTTTTTAGATTCTGTGAAGAAGAATTATGACAACAGTTATGCTCTTGTGTTGTCAGGTCCACTAAAGACAGTATGACACAACCATTATTGTCTGGAAGTTCAATAAAGCTGAAGATGAGAGAAATTTGGAATGCTGCCCCATTGCTAACCTACACTGAAACCACTTGCCCATGTCTGATAGTTCTCCTCTGATCAAAAACCCACTGAACCCAACATCTTCTCTCAAGAACAAATAGTTCTGATTGCTGCAGAAATGTACTACAGCACACACAGCATGCTCAGTACATGAATTAGAATGGATATATTGTTATCTAGGAAAAGAGACGGTCGATGGACACAGTCTTGGCCACTGTCACCACTCAACTATCCAGGAGCAGCGCAATCTCCAAGGACTGTGAAGTCTTCAGGAGTACAACCCCATCCAAATACATTAGTTCTACCAAGAGATGTGAAGGTCCGGGGAAAAAACCAGAAAAATTTGGGGAAAAAACGTTTTTTTTTCCGTTTTTTTTCCTGAAGCCTTTTTTTTTTTCCAAAAAATTGGAAAAATTGAAAAAAGAGAAAAAAGAAAAAATTGATTATGGAATGTTTTATTTTAACATGATAAATAAAATATTTTAAGACAAGGTGTTCAAATATTTTCCAAATCATTTCTAAAAAATATGTATGGTATCAGATTATTCTAATTTCTGTACACTGAGGACAAGCAAGTCCGAGGTTACAAACTAAACTCTCCAATGCAAGAACATTTCTTCCCTTAGGAGGTGCTGCCATTGTCACAAGAAAAGAAAAAGGTTCCAGTTTTGTTTTTGCATGTGGGTGGATATGTTTGGTTCTGTTCTGTCCTCTTCACTAGGCCTCAAAGCATTGGAAGAAATACAGAGCAACAAAAAGGACCTGAAAGTATATACTTAATTTAAGAAGGTAAGAGTTTACATTCATCTGATTCCAGAAAACTGAATCATTTAGCTACATTAGTTTATCTTTATAACCTTTGTGTAAATGATAATTTAATTACTACTAATCTGATTCTTTACTTCCCCCACCCACAACCATAGATTAGTGTCTTCTTGCAAGCTAGCCATTAAATTATTTTTCTTTCCTACTCCCCTCAGGAAAATGGTGAGACCAACATCTAGCATATGGAGGCATTTTCACATTACAAGTTCTTCTGAGAAGAAAAATGTGATTCGCAAATATTGTCAGATGAAAAATGCATTTCCAAATGTTACCAGGATGACAAAACACATTCTCATATATAACAAGTGTCCTGTAGATATTGAAAAATCCTTCATGGATCTAAGTGAAGAGGACCACAATGATGAAAATGCACATAGTTTTTCTCAACATTCTCATTCAAGAAGTCCTCCTTCTACTCCATCTGTAAAGTCAGCAGTAACACAAAATGTTGTCCCATCAGCAGCATCTTCAAGTAAACTGCTTCAAGTAAACTTCAAGTAAATACTGAAGACAGCTGCATCCAAAAATTATTCAATAACTTCATTTGTAGACAAGATGATACCTGAAGATCAGGAAAAAATGGATTGAGCTCTTGTAAGAGCAATATATTCTTCTGGAACACTATTTTCAATAACTGAAAATACATACTGGCAGGCAGCTTTGAAATTACTAAGACCATCATACCATTTGCCCAGCAGACATTCTTTGAGCAAGCCTCTTTGAAGTCAGAATATGAACGTGTAACGGAATCTGTGCAAGGAAAAATTAAGGAAGCTCTGTGTCTTGCACTACTTACAGATGGATGGACAAATGTGAGAGGAGAAGGAATTATAAATTTTGTTAAAACAACACCTCAATCAGTAATTACAGCTCAGAAAACGATTCTGATTAAACTTCATGCCCATTCATTGAAACTTAGTTCCACTCCCTTCTATACACTTCCCACCCTCTTCAATTCTTTTTATGAGAATGGGTTCTTTTTTATTTTTATTTAATACTATGGAGAGGAAATATGAATAATTGTTACTTCTAGATTTTTAAAAATTGTTTTGGGGAGGTTTTCTTGCCTGTTCCACATAAACTAGTAAACAGTTCACGAGATTGTTGCCCCATTTGTTACAATTACAAATAAATATTATTAAAAAAGTAAATTCTGTTTGTAATAATTATTTGGATACACTATATTTTTAATATGCTAGTTGTGATAATTTTATGCCAAGTCAAATTGTCCATAGTCATATTTTATGTTCCTAAAGTAAAAGAATGACTTGCAATCTGAAAAAGGAAAAAAGAGTGCTAATTGTAGCATTTTCTTCAGCTTTTCCAAACATTTCCGTTTTTTTCCGGAAAAAAACTGGGTTTTTTCCTGAGCTTCAAAATTTCTGGAAATTTTACATCTCTAGTTCTACCACAGAATCAACAGTATTCCTTCCCAGTACCATAGTAAGAGTGAGTGAAATATTACATACATGTGCGCATGCACACTTACAGATACATTGGAGTCCAATTCTAGTAGGTTAAATTATGGACATGTTTAGGAGCATACTTCTCTTTTGTAAACATGAAATGGAAACTGGCCAGCTACGACCATGAATATTGAACATATTGTCTAGAACAGACATTTTCAACCACTGTGCCACGGCACGTTGGTGTGCCATAAATGGTCCATAGGTGTGTCATGGGAGTTGGGCGGGGGTCATTGAAAGTAGGGCCATTGGGCAATGTAAGCCCTGCCGGCAGTATGGTGTGCATTGTCAAAAAAACCGATGGTGTGCCCGGACAATTTTAGCACCTTCTCATTGTTTCATGAGATAAAAAAGGTTGAAAATTGCTGGTTTGGAAAGAGGTAAGACTGAGAAGAGGAAGAACCTACCAGATCAAGAAAAAAAATTTACCATTATTTTCTCCAGAAAACACAATTTTTTAGAAGAAATATGTAATTTAAAAAGAGAAATATGAAAAAACACAACTAGAGAAACATGATAATTGAGGAAGTAAGTTGAAAGAAGAAAGGATTTTAAAAAAATCCTTCCAGTTGGCCAACATACAAGCATCCATGTTTTCACCTTCATGCTAACAGCAACTTGGTGTATACATTACAGCAGAAATTAACATTCATGAAACAGATTTAACATTTAATAAAATGACTGATAAATTGCTAGCATGATGATAACTAAGAAAATTTTTTTTAAAGGAGCAATACGCCCTACTGTAACACTAGCATAATCTAAAATTAAAGACAGGCAAAATAAGGAGAGATAAGATCTTGAAGGAGTTCTGCCTGTTTCACCAGAATTTGTACACTTCAGAGAATCTGTCTCATGAATAAATACAAAGCTTTCAGAGTAATGTGGAACTTCTTGGGGGTTTCACGGACACAGTTAAATAGCTCCATATCCCGACTGGAAATACAAGCCACCATTAAGAGGCTTAACATTAATAACTTCAGGACCAGACAGTTTATCAGTGGGACTCTATAAAAGAATTCTCTAGAAACTTGTCTATATTACTTACAGAAACTTGCAGGCAAGCACTGAGAACAAACAGATTGCTCAGTTTTTGGAGCAGTAGTAGTTGTTAGTTATACATAGTCTAAGATTCAGAGTTGTCTAATTTTTATAGACCAATATCGTTACTGGATGTTGAGTACAAAGTCCTCCTTATAGTTCTCACATCATGATTAAACAAAACAAATGTATACATCATTATATGTACCCAGATGAAATGGGATTTATTGCAAGGGAAAAAAAAATCTCAGATGGAAGTAGCGTATTGATCTAATGTCAAAATTAGATGGTGAAAAGATACCTGCCCTCTGTTTCTGGACACTCAAAAAGTTTTCAGCAGTTTGAAATGGAATGTTTGAATGAGGTGAGGAATAGATTAGTGTAAGATGAACAGTTAAAAAACTAGTATGCTTGGATTTCAACCAAAAGAGAGAATGATGTTAAATGGCGAATACAGGACAGTATTCAGATTATTTCTCAACTCAAAGATGGATGACAAATATGGGAGATATCTGAGATAACAACTGAGATCCTACAACACAACATTGGCATATAAATCTATTACATGGTTTTCATGAGTAACATAGGCTGTAATCCTATGCACACTTTCCTGGGAGTAAGTCCCATTGGATACTTCTAAGCAGACATGACAGGATTGTGCTGCTAGCAACATTGTTGAAAGAAACTTCATACTTCAGCATTTCACAGTGGGTTGCTAGTGGGTCGTGAACTGATTTTTGGTGCGTCATGGACCTGCCGATACTGCAACCTAAGATGGCAGATGACTTAGTCATGTCTGGGTTATGTGCCCCCTGCATCATTTTTTGCATCATGTTGTTGTTCCCAAACTGTGTTGCACCATGCCAGCATGACACACAGTTTGGGAACTGTGGTGTGTTGCAACACATAGTTGGGAACCATGATGCAGTGTGGAAAATGATGTGGAGAACCATGTGACCCGGATGTTCCCTTACCCACTATATAACAATTGTTCCCTTACCTGGTGTAAAGTATGGTGCAGGAGTCTACTTGGACCTGCACTGAAGGATCAGGTGAAGAGGGATAGGATATTAGCAACAGTTTTGGCTGCTGGAAGTTTTCTCCAGGTAAGGGGACATTTGCAACAGCCCCAGTTGTTGCAATCGGTCAACTCGGAACTGCACCATCTCTATAGCTGGCACAAGCCCACATTGATCCATGCTGGTAGATCAGGCCTGGGAAGGGTGACAGGATACAGCATGCACCAGCGCCACCAATCCCGCCCCCTCCTGGGCCAGTCCACCCACCCCTTTTCACCACTTCCCACCCCCATTCCCCCTGACTTACCTGCTCTGCTGAGCAGCAGGAGATGCTATGGCATTGGAGAGAAGATGCAGGTCTTCCAACCAGCACCCCGGCAGCATTCTAAGTGGTGTGCTGTAAAGAAGCTGATTGCTTTACAGCAGCGTGCAAAGGACTGAACTATTAATCTGTCAAACGCTACAAACCTATACATGTTTACATGGGATTAAGTCCTTTTGAACTCAGTGGTGCTTACTTCTGAGTAGACATGCAAAGGATTGTGCTGAAAACGATCTCTTGTCAAGTTACTAAATCTTTCATTTTATTTTTTTATATTGAAAAATTGTCCCAACAGTTCAGTTTTGTAAAGGACTTCCCATGCTGCAAAAGGAAAAAAACAAAACACCCCTTATTGTGCTCTGTTGCAGTTTTCACTGTGAGATTTTCTCACCTAGTGTATTCTGAGAATGAGGCTTTCCATTCCATGACTGTAATCCTTCTGTAGAATTGTCCAAATGGCAAAACAGATACACATCTTATTTTAATTTAGCATGGTAGTTGATGTAATCATGTATTTTAAAGCTTATGCAACCTTGCATTAAGGCACAAAAGCAGTGGTTCCCAACCTGTGGGTTGGGATCCACTGGTGGGTCGTGACCTGATTTTTGGTGAATGCAGGATTTGCGTCACCCAGTATGGGATGCCAGCATGTCACCCCAATGATAGACCTCCACCCATGCAGTGGGCAGGGCAATGACCCAAGTGGTGAGCATGGTGATGCACCATTGCCGTGCCCTGCTGGTTTTTTGGCTATACCTTTTGATAGAACACAGATATTTCAATGTGGTTTTTTCCATTGCATTCTGTGGTAAATTACACATCAAACGGTTTATAACAATTATTCTTACAAATTGCAATTTTAGCAATTTTGGTTGCTAAAGGTGACCCCCCAGGGTGTCACCTTACAAACACCTTATTGTTTCCATGCTGTTTCCATTCATAACAACATCTCATTGGCTCTTCAAACAATCAGTATCATTGGTCCATTTTGAATTAAGGAAATGTACTTTTTTTTTTGTTATATAAGACAGTTGCATTTTTGTTTTCTGTTTTTTTGGCCATAACTTTTGATAGAATGGAGATACAGTATTTCACTCCAGTTCTTTTCATTGCATTCTGCTGTAAGTTACACATCACATGGTATAAAACATGATGGTATTATTCGTACAAAAGGTGATTTTAGAGATTTTTGTCACTAGTGTGCATCACCCCCCCCCATGCGTCACCAGTTGCAGCCCGCATCCGCTGTGCCCCCCTAGCGACGCCACTGGTGGGTCACCGAAGGGTGATGGAAAGCTCAGAGATGATGGAAAGCTCAAACCCTGAGGCTATTGAAAAATCAAATACTGTGGTTGCTAATTACCCCGCAAAGAACTCAGCTCCTACAGTTTTCAAGAAAGCTGCTAATTCCCTGCAAGGAGCTACTGCAGTTTGCAAACATATGTAAATATAGGGAGATAAAGTTTGAGGGTCTTTTCTGGTTATTATTACTTATAAATAAATAAAATATTGCTTTCTAGATCACCTTTTATAAAGTCTGGTAAAATTTGTTGGGTCCCAATAGAGTGTTATTCTAAAAAGTGGGTCCTGGTACTAAGAGGTTTGAGAACCGCTGCACTAAAGCAAACTGTGTGAACCCACAGGGATTTAACTCCAAATCCTCTTAACCAGATTATTTATATGTAGATAAACATTATTGGTGGGATAGAGGTAGAATTGCTTCCACTGCTCTTAATATTTTCATTACCCACTGTGTATGTGTATTGAGTTCCTTAGCTGAGGCTGCAATCCTAGCCACACTTTCCTGGGAATAAGCTACATTGACTATAATGGAACTTACTTCTGAGTAGACAGGCATAGGACTGGGCTCTGAGATTACAAAATTGCAGGTGGCTGAGTTCATCCATTTGAAGAAAAACCTACAGTCCAAAGTAGGCTGAGGCCCTGATTAAAGATGAGCTCAGGAAACCTTGGAACCACAACACTTAAAAACGGAGATTTTCCTAAAATATTTTCCACTTGCCACTAGATGGTGCTTTATTGCAAAGAATGAAATGGCAGAAATCCTGGGGTTTTCATTTGTGAAAGGCACAAGGAAGATAAACAGCTGTGAGGGCAGAATAGAGTTATCAGATTAGTTATTCAATTGATTCAGTGTTACCTGTTCGGCAGATTCCCACACTTCCATCTTTCACAGTTTTTGTTCACTTTGCACATATGTATCCTACAAGCTATGCTTCCAGTGCTCTTACAGAACAGCAGTGTGTAAGCATGCATTTGGACAGCTCAAGGACACCTGGGAAAATTAGCTGACAACAATGCCACTGAGATTATTTAGTAGTCCCTAAATAATCTGCTTGAATGCAAGTTCCTGTTTGAATGCAAGTTCCATAGACTATCACTAGGCCCCAACTCTCATTGTAAAGAAACAACTCTGAAGGCGAAAAACTCTCAGATGACTTCCTGTCCAGTATACAACTTCATTAAAATAGTTACACAGAATGAAGTCTACTTTGTTTACTTCAGTGAGACTCACTTGCCTCATAACCAGGGTCAGCAAGCTGTAGGTTGCCTGGTTGTATTGGTTTCTTGCTCTCAATGAGAGCCGTTTAGGAAAGCTGGTCACAATTGTGCACAATTCACAAGTGCACTCACACAATTCCATGACTTGTTCTTTAAAATATACTGTTTTTGACTACTGTTTTTATATGTGTTAATATGCTTTTATCTGTTTTTTTAAATTATGTTGTTAATCTGTTTTTTAATTATGTTGTTTAATCTGTTTTTAACCTGTTGTAAGCCGCCTTGAGTCCCTTCGGGGAGAAAGGCAGGGTAAAAATAAAGTTATTATTATTATATAAGCACTCAAAGGGTAGGTGACGTGGAATCAAACACAAAGTAAGTATCTTGGAGCATTGCTTTATGTTTCATAACTTTCTGGGACAAAATACATTTTACAGCAATGAAGATACACAGAAACCTTATCTAGCAACCCTGTCCAATTGCCTGCTATTCAGATTTAATCCACTACATCAGTGCTACTCAAACGTTTTAGCCCCAGGACCCATTTTATAAAATGGCAACCTACTAGACAAAAATAAGAGACCTAGAAAGAAGTATTTTTATTTATTAATACTAATAATTAAATTAATAATAATTGGGGTCCTGTGCTCCTGAGGTTGCTCGAGACCTTACATACAGTATGTGGGTGTAGACATTTGCTAGGCTCTCGCTACAAATGGAGTTCAATGACTCCTCCAAACATTTAACAGTCATTGCAGGGTAACCAGAAGCTGAACTGGAGAGCAAGATGTGCAGTTAGGGACTTCCAGGCCAGACAACAGGCTGAAATTGGGTTCACACAATATCTAATAATAATAATAATAATAATAATAATAATAATAATAATAATATTAACTTTATTTTTATCCCACCTTTCTCCCCAAAGGGACTCAAGGCAGCTTATAACATATTAAAAACATAATTTAAAAACAAATAAAAACATATTAACACATCATAAAAAACAGCAGTCAGAGTAAAAAATAGGTAAAAAGAGCATAGAGCAGCAGCAAGTCATAACAGAATCAGGCCTGTAAAAAAATATTAAAAGATGTTAAAAAGATGTTAAAAGGCCGAGAACCCAGAAGGCCTGTTTAAACAGAAGGGTCTTCAGGCCTCGCCGAAAGGTCTCAAGAGAGGGAGCCATTCTTAAGTCAGGGGGAAGGGAGTTCCATAGCGTTGGTGCCACTACTGAGAAGGCCCTATTTCTTGCAGCTGCCCCACGTACCTCCCTAGGCGGCGGCACTTGTAAAAAGGCCTTCTCTGATGACCTAAGAGAACGAGCCGGATTGTATGGGAGCAGGCGATCTCTAAGATACCCTGGTCCAGAGCAGTATAGGGCTTTAAAGGTCAATACCAGCACCTTGCTGGGCCCGGAAACGAGTGGGCAGCCAATGCAGCCGCTGGAGAAGTGGACTGACAGAGTCGAACCGCCTACCTCCAGTAACCACACGGGCCGCTGCATTCTGCACTAGTTGCAGTTTCCGAACCGTCTTCAAGGGCAGCCCCACATAGAGCGCGTTACAGTAATCTAATCTCGATGTCACAGAGGCATGGATCACCGTGGCCAGGTCTGCACGATCCAAGTACGGCTGCAGCTGGCGCACCAGCCGAAGCTGAGCGAAGGCCCCCCTAGCCACAGCCGCCACCTGGGAATCCAGGAGCAGTTTCGAGTCCAGGTGGAACCCTAAGCTGCGAACCTGCTCCTTCAGAGGGAGTGCAACCCCATTCAGCGCAAGCCAATAGTCCAGCACCTGCATCGAGGATTTCCGAACCAGGAGAGCCTCTGTCTTATCCGGATTTAATTTCAGCTTGTTAGCCCCCATCCAGATCCTCACTGCCTCCAGACAGCGCTCCAGGTCCTCAACCGCCACCCTGGAGTCTGGAGGAAAGGAGAGATAGAGCTGGGTGTCATCGGCATATTGATGGTACCCCACTCCAAAGCCCCGGATGACCTCTCCCAGCGGTTTCATGTAGATGTTAAATAGCATGGGGGACAGAATTGAGCCCTGTGGCACCCCGCATCTCAAGGGCCAGGGTGTCGAACAGGCATCCCCCAGCACCACCATCTGGGACCGACCCTCCAAGTAGGAGCGGAACCACCGCAAAACAGTGCCTCCAGCTCCCAACTCGGCCAATCGGCCCAGAAGGATACCATCGTCAATGGTATCGAAAGCTGCTGAGAGGTCCAGCAGGACCAACAGGGATGCACTCCCTCTGTCCAGTCCCCGGCGTAGGTCATCCACCAAGGCGACCAAGGCGGTTTCCGTCCCAAAGCCCGGCCTGAAGCCAGATTGAAAAGGATCCAGATAATCCACTTCATCCAAGACCCTCTGGAGTTGGGACACCACCACCCACTCAATTACCTTGCCCAGAAACGGGATGTTGGAGACTGGCCGGTAGTTATCCAACACAGTGGAATCCAGGGAGGGCTTCTTCAGGAGGGGGTGAACCACTGCCCGTTTCAAAGCGAGTGGTAACATCCCCTCCATCAAGGAAGAGTTGACCACCCTCCCTGTCCATTCAGCCAGCCCACCCCGGGCAGCTTTTATCAACCAAGCTGGGCAAGGGTCGAGCAGGCAGGCAGATGGCCTCACACTCCAAAGGAGTCTGTCCACATCCTCAGGCTGTACAAGCTGAAAAGAATCCCACAACACAGGACAAGCAGTTGCCAAGGGGACATCATCAGACACTGTCAATGTGGCATCCAAGTTGTGACGAATACGATCGATTTTATCTGCAAAATGTTGCGCAAACACGTCACAGCGGCTGACCGTGTATTCCTCCTGGTCTACTGCACCTAAAGCACCTACTGCATCTAAAGCACCAATTACTAGAGAAAATCAGAAAGTGTGACATTTTCATGTGGGGGTATGAAGATTACCTCCACAGGTTAGCAATAGCCTTGCAATAAGATGCCACTTTAGAATACAGGGTGGAGGAAGAGATATCTTAAAATCCAAAGTGCACCCAAAATTTCACCCACCAGAAAAAGCCAATAAGAAAAATGCTCTTTAAGCCATTTCTGCCCAATGCATATACACACCAGGGACCAAATGTGGGCTGGGCAGAAATGGGTTAATCCAGTTTTGTTCTCCAAGGTTTCAGAATCCAGTTCCCTTCCTCACAAAGCTACTGTGATGACTGCATTTCCTCTCTTCCAAAGGAATATGACTACTTGATCCACATACTTCAATATGTGTATTGAAAGGTGATCAAGATTTGTGTACTTTCTCTTCTGTCATTTGCAGTTAATGAGTTTCTATATGAGAACAGGGTCTGATTTCTGGCCATTAGCTGCTTGATGATGTCACTTTCTACTTAATGACATCACTTCCGGCCCTCAGCTGGAGTCCTGAATGCTTTGTCCCTCTGTATGTAACAAGTTTGACACCCCTGACCTTGTGCTTATTCTATTGATGCCAGGAGCTGCAGTGCTATTGAGAGAACGGTTCCCAGGAGAAGGAGGCGGTGAGGCTTTCTGAACTCCATCCTGTTGTAGCCTGTGGAACAGCCATGCTTCCACGTCTCAAGGACTTTAGTCTTCAGGGTTAGTAAAATCTGGCCTAGGGTTACTAGGCACAGGCCTGCAACTGCATGCTACCCCCCCCCCCCCGGGCCTATAGATGAATTGTATCCTAAGATGGCACCCACTGGATAGAAGGAATTCCTTATCAAGTGCCACCTTTTTGAAGAAGGGGATGCACCAAACTCCTTTGGGTCATGGTTTGGGACATGGGCAGCCATTTTGGTAGAAGTGCATCAATCAGAGCAGCTTAATATTCTTTAGACCCCCAAGGCAAGGAGCCAGAGTATCTCTCTGGCTTCACCAGGTCTACAGACACTGCCAGAGTGTACGTATGCTAATCACCCAGTCCTAATTTGTCAATTTCAGCTAGGGATGGGAACCAGGAGGAAGACACCTTTCTCCCAAGTAGTGATTCTTGCTTTTGTATTCACTTCTCTCCTGGTGTAGTTATTACTAGCTGGATCAAGAAGCATGGAGGCTGAAATCTCCCAGCGTCACAGAGACAAGATATAGACTGGGAGAAAAGTCATTGCTTACTGCTGCCCCCTGTGTCTCTGAGATACAGGCTTCCTAACCATTCAAGATGTCCTTCCAAGCCTGACTGAGAAAGTTTTAGACTTTTGGCGATTTCTGCACAGAGGAACAACTGGCTCAACTTGCCAATTTTAAAATTCAGACCACCAACACACTGAACACAGTTAACAAATGTTTCCATCCTTCAATGACAAATACACAGCATCTGTTCTTCATTTAGCAAGATTATCTATTTTTTCCACAAATATCGTCCTGTGGTACAGTGAAGGCTTAGGCTGCAATCCTAACCACACTTGCCTGAGAGTAAGCGCCACTGAACAAAATAGGACTTACTTCTGAGTAGACCTGGTTAGGATTGTGCCCTCAGTGTTTGCTGTTGGCCTGAGAAAACCAAAGCAATTACTAAGAAATTAGAGGATTGGCCTCTTCCTTATGGATGGGAAAAACAAGCCAATCATTTCACAGGTTACAAGACATTATGGGAATGTGCAACCTTGTGGTTTTAGAAGTTGGCTACCTCAGAATAGCAGATGAAAGGGAGTGGCAAGAGGATGCAGGCATCTTGTTGCCTTCTGTGTTTCCCTAAAGGCACTGGTGGGCCATTGTGAGATACAGGAAGCTGGACTAGATGGGCTTTCGGCCTGATTCAATGGGGCTCTTCTTATGATCTTAATAGTTCATCCCTTTATAAGTCCCATACTCAGCAGCTCACTGATCAGTCATCTTCACCATCCTAAACATGAGATCAATATGCGTTCCAAATTCTTGTGAGTGGAAGCTGCTCCATTTGTGCCAATCTCTGTTTCAGCTTCCTACAATCTCCAAAAATTTGTTCTTGAGGATTGGGAGATCCTCAGGGCCAAATCTTTAGGTGATGGAGGGAGCAGCAGAGGAAAGGGGGGATTAATAAATATCTCTTCCCACTTGTGCAAATAAAGCTTCTCTGGTGAAAGAAAAAGAGCTTAAGATACAACCAATAACCAGTTTTGTCAAACACCCACAGCAACTGTTACCCTGCACATGCCCAATCTCGTCTGATCTTGGAAGCTAAGCAGGGTCAGGCCTGGTTAGTACTTGGATGGGAGACCACCTGGGAATACTGGGTGCTGTAGGCTTATACCATAGTCTTTCAAGACTGAAGGTTGCCAACCACAGGTGCCAAGTGGAGTCCAGCTTTGCCATATGGAGTTGAGCTGGGGCGCTGGCCCAGCCATGAAATAAACACTATGACTTGCTTCCCAAATCAGATCATCTGCTTCAGCCCCTTCTTCCTTTTCTGCATGAAACTTAAAACTCCACAAGAGGAAGGAGCATTTTGCTACCCCTCCGCTCACTCCATCCTCCCATGGCATTGAAAGGAATGCTGTTATCCCACATATCTCCACCAAGAATGGCATTCCTTGAAATTTTAGATGCCTTGTGGGGAGAGTGAGGGGAGGGGGATAAAGTGCTCCTTTCTTGCATGGTCCCTTTAAATAACACACAAAGTTCTACAATGAAAAAGAAACAAAGGGTTCAATTGTAACCAACCTTCCAGCAGTGATGCAGCCACAGGTAAGGCAACAAGCATTATCTTACCTTGATGAGTCCTCATGTTTGCTCCACCCCTTGCAGGATGCAGCACATGTCCTATTGCCATGGCTGCATCAGTGCTGGAAATGTTGGATAGCGTTTGGGCCCAAAGAGACTGAAGGAACCCACCAAAGAGGAAAGGGGCTTTTGTTTTGCAATGGACCCGATTGGGCCATACATTAGTAGGGGACGTTAGGTACACAAGCATCACAAAGGCAGATGAAATCTACGATTTAGCAGTATCATCTCCCACATCCTCTTGACATGAACTTAGTGATGCTTTGTCCCATTTAGCAGCAAACATTCCACAAAAGAGCAAAGGCCAATCCTACTTTCCCATTGCACATAGACAGTAAAACAGTGAGACGAAAAAGACATGGTGGGTCTGGGTTCTGCTTGCAGCATTGCACCGTGTTTATTACAGTACATAAAAGCTCCCATGTTGTTTTCACATTCTTGTCTGGTGTTAGAGTACAGCTGAACAACCCAAGAGGAAATGACATGGAAGTTGGAAGAGACATTACTTAGATCTCCCATAGCAGCCTCTCTCTCTTGTGCACCGCAGTTCAAGAATACGCTCTCCAATGCAAAACAGCTTTGTATTTACCTAAAGAGTTCACTTTAATGTCTGCAGCAATTTCAACAAGTCAGATTTCACTCATCTTCCCAGTTTGATAAGCTGGATGCATATGCACATTTTCAATGGAATAATATTCCATTCTCACTGAATTGGTAAACATGCAAATCGGTTCCTTCTAAAGTCACAGGTAAGTGAAGTTTCACATACATCACTTTTACAGGTATTAGTGTTTAGGTACATTTTATAACAGGGTAAAAGTCAGAAGATGCATTTCACTCTGACATACCCATTAAGGGTAATGGGGGGAGCAAAACAGTAAGACCAAGATTGAGATAGAAAATCAAAAGAAGAAGAAAGAAACGAGAAGGAAAAAAAACTACCAACCCACCTTTGCAATTCACCATTTTAGAACAGAATAATTGTAATTTGCAGATAGGATAACTTTAATACATTGTAATATCAATTAAAGAGGCAGAATACTGACACAAGGAAGATGAAGGACTAACATTGCAGAAACCCTCAAGCTTGTCATTTACAACTTGATTGAACTTATGTAGTTGAAAAGCAGTATAAAAATAATTTGTTCAACAGTCAGATCTATGCGTAAATGTGAAATTCTAATTCCATGTACGTGTCGTATATAAAATAAAAAGACATTGTTTACTTATAAGAGTCCTTCATGGCCGATTTTGTAATCCATCCCTAAAAATGAGGACTAGTACAGTCAACACTTGACCAAACCAGGTGGTTTCTCTAATACCAAAGCATTAAGAACCTACTCACCTTCTGGATACTCCAGACACAAAAGAAAGCTCAAAGCATGCCAGCTGTGAGAGGGTGAAACCTTACTAAGCAACACATTCAGCAGTTAGAGGTGAACTAGAAAAAGGTCCTTGTTGTTTGAGAGGAAGCTAATGAGCTTCTGAATACTTCCTTCACAAGTATTTGTTGAAAAACCCTAACATGTTTAAGTATTCTTTTCAGGCAGTAACAAAATAATTCTGAGGTTTGAATGGTTATGGACAGTTTCCTCATCCTAAATAATCAGTAAGCTTATATTTGCAAATCCAATGCCTATTTGCTTGAAAGTGCACATAGGGCTGCAGACTTCTGTTATTAAGACTGTAAAATGTTATTTTGGTATTTTTATGTGTGATGGTAATTATAACTGAATACACAGAAATCTTCAATACTTGAAACTTCAGGATCCTTTAAAATAGTTACAGATAAAATTACTCTGTTCTAATATCTGAACCCTCCACAGAAGTGTCAAACCTAATGCTACTCCAATTTCATGGTCTTTTATCCCCAGTGATAAAGAAAAAAAATTCTTCTCTCAATGTACGTATCTATACCTACAAAGATGCTCTAGTGTAGGGGTGTCAAACATAAGGCCCGGAGGCCGGATGTAGCCCGTGGTAACTTTTTATCTGGCTCTCAGGCACTGAGCAGTGTTGAGATATTACTGCGGAAAGAGTAGCCCACATGAAAATTGGGCTTTCCCATATCCTGAAATATGTCAAGGTTTGAGTATTTTCTCTTTTGTCATTTGCAGCTAATGAGTTCCTAAGTGAGAAAAAAGTGCTTATTTTTGGTTACAACCTGTTTAATGACATCACTTCTTACCTAATGATATCACTTCCGGCCCTCAGTAGGCATCAGGAATGCTATTCGGCCCTTTATATGAAATGAGTTTGACACCCCTGCTCTAGTGCACAAAAGCTTAAGTCAACATAAATCTGTTGCAACAAAGAGGCTTGCACCACCTTAAAAAGTAACAAGGCAACCTGTCTACTTAATAGTCTGCCACACGATTTTTCCGAAGTCTTCTGCCTAATAATGAAAAATATTCTGGGTTACTTCAATAACTGGTGCAGTAAATGTGTTAAAGGCAGTGTGGTTTGAAGTCAACTACATAGGAGATGAATCTGATTCTCCAGTTACTGTGTCATGTTCTATAAAAATGGTAAGAACCATTGCAGCAGGAACACAATCTGATTCCAGTGGCTTTTCAGAAATTATAATTGCAGTAAAATAGGAACAATTTAAAGATAGATTTTATTCTCTGATGATTTACTCATGCAAACTGCACACTGAAGAAAACAGTACAGTTTGTGAAATATGTCAAAGGCAAGGATCTCAAATGCGAAGTACAGAAGTAGTGTGACATACATTTGAAAACGGAATCTATGGTCATACACCTGTTTTCTCTGCTTGCTGAACGTAGACAGGACCTTACCTACCCCATCATTAAAATCATTTACATGTCTCCTCACACATATTTAGATTTACTTTACAACAGCAACAGCTTTATTACTAAAAAAAACCCAACAAACCTTTATATTAAATAAAATTTAAAAAATAGGACTGCATTATATAGCACCAGGCATTGCTACTGCAAGTACACCAGTCACTTCAGTGAGTTGCTTAGGAACAGAAAAGAAGGAAGATAGCAGAGCAGTGTCTGGCAGATTATGCCCCTCAGATTTGGAAGACCACATATAACCAAATTAGGGCACAATCCTAGTCAGGTCTACTCAGAAGTAAGTCCTATTGTGTTCAATGGGACTTACTCCCAGGAAGTGAGGTTAGGATTGTAGCCTCAGTCTTCCTAGTGTATCCAGTCCACAATGGGTGATAACAGAAAAGGGGATCTGTGCACAAAAGCAGGCTTCCACATACATCATTGCTTACTGAACCAGGAAACCAGGGTATAAATCAGGTATGTCTACAAAAGTGGATGTTGTCTACCTGTATTGCATTACAACTTGATGCACACTCATTCCCCCATTCTGGAGTGACTACAACAATTATCTGCAATGGTTTCTTGCAGAATACATTTTGTGCTGGAGATCTGCTCATGGGTCCTTATGCTCAATTCTGAGAATTTGTTTTCCAAATTTAAATTCCATTTTAAAAAAGTTAAAATGAATGTATTATAGCACTTTTTGCAAACCACGCAAAAACCTGCTTCCTTACATTTTTAATACACAAAATATTTAAATTCTTATTTTCAGACTTAAAGCACTGAAATGATATATACATAATTTAAGATGACTTTGTCCAGCTTCCACTATAGTTTGGTGGCACATCATACAAATTAGAGCTGTCCTCTGCTATTACCAACAATTAGAATTCAATGATTTCATACTGAATGTCTAATTTCATAATTTGATGGCACCTAGGTTAAAACAGAGCACAGAACAGAGCAGAACAAATGAGTTACACAACTCACAATAAATGCATTACAGGTTTGTTATATACATAATGGAATTCTGTTTTACTGCCAGATGTTGCTACTGTGTAATTTACTTTGCTATTATACAAAGTTTCTTGGATGTGAAAGCACACATCTATTTTTGCGTTTTTACAACTTAATCATAAAATAGCATACTGTTTGTTTGAACATGAGTACAGAATTAAAATAGATAATGGCACATTAAAAAACTCAATATCCTACAGATGATTGGATAATGAGAAAAAGTGTACCTACAATCATCTCATCAGAAACAAATTACATCATGGAATGTTAGTTATCCAAGTTCACACAGTAAATAACATTTCAAAACCGTAATCATCTATCAAGCCAGCATCACATTGAAGGCATCTTTAAACATTCAAGCACAGATTGCCGGCGTAAACTACTGAACCATTCTCTCTTTCATTCAAACACACGCACACCACACTATAATTACATTGTTTCCACGGTACGGTAGATATTGATTTCCCCTCCCCCCCACAAGAAAGGTATCAAAATTTTGCTACTAAAAGATGACAGTGCTTTACACAAGAATAAAGTACAAGTTACCTTGCAAATACAAGACAATGAAAAAAAAGTCTTGAGCTGTTTGATGAGGGAATTTTAAACTTTCCTGGCATCCATACCATACTGGTGTATGAATAAGCTCCTCATTTTAAGACTCAAGAAACCACAAACTATCAAGTTAGCTCGGAAAAAGTATTCCATCTTTCATAACCCTGTAGAGTGTCTGCTAATCTTTATTAGTTTAGTACAGAGGGTTGTTGCAGAATTTGTTTCTGCAGCAGAAATGAAGCCCCTGATTTCAAAAAATGGAAGGGCTAGCTAAGCCAACATCAGTTTAAAAAGAAAATCTAGCTAGTAATGACCCTGATCAAGATTACGTATGTGCATAAAGTAGTACTGTATATCATATACTGTACTGGCCCTGTTAAAACAAAATTCTTTAAAAAAAACACCCAAACAGTTAAAAAGTCAAAGAAAATGCTACACAATATAATCAAACATATTCTTCCAAAGTTTTTCCCTCTCATAATGTGCAAAACAATACAAAGGCAAAAAGACTAAAAGCAAATTTACTGTTCCTGACTTTTTTCCTCTTGCCTAGTGCTTATGATCTTGAAGACTTTACAAAGTCAATAGGAATCTATGCAGAACTTTGGTATAAAATATTACAAGATTACTATCACAGTTTTTGGGGTGAGCATTAAGTAACTGAGCTCAATGTTTCGTGGAATACCACCCAATGAAGGAGAAGTACATTTCAACTGTACCAATACGTTACACAACGAGCACTGAAAATAACTAGCAATCCTAATTAGGAAAGAAAAACTAACCTGGGTGTCTAAGAGACCAGAACCTGCTGTGCAATTCCTCTGTTTGCCAACTTTCAAAGCCAAATTCAAGTTTGAATTTTACAGATGAATAATTTTTAAGCTACAGATTTGTCCTAGGTGAAGGCTGCTTTCTTCGGTTTCCCTTTGAAGTTGCTAAGGAATAACTAAGAAACAATGCAAGTTTTTAATCAACTTCCTGAAGGCTGTGATTGGGATGGAGGAGCCATGACAATCTGTGAGAGCACGGGCTCTGTACTTTGATCTGCCATCTGGGTAAGAACCGACGTAGCCACTGCTTCTGCCTTGGAGGTGGAACTGACTCCATTGGAAGTGCTGACTGAACTATGCTGAATAGCTTCTGTGTGAGGACTACTTGGCACAGAAATATCTTCAGAACTATCGTCTTTATCGGTAGCTGAAAAGAAAAGAAGACAGCATTTCTATTCCAGTGTTAATGAAGTGTATACCAATGATTGTATAATCACAATAAAAGATCTCCAAACGCAATCTGGGTCAGGATTTTTACTGCCTGCAACAGAATGACATTTTAGAAAGGGCTAATCACACATTTTAATGTTGTCACTACAAGATAGCAAACTCTTCTGCCAAAATACAACTCTGATATCTGACAAAGATATCTGACAACCCATAGGATGAGCACCTTCCACATTAGGTACAACTATGAAGAGATAATGGCTTGGAACTTAATAACTGCCACTGCAGTTTCATTTGCAAATGGGGCTCCTCCTCACTGCAGGTTGCAGCATCTCTGGTCTTCTGAAAAGCCATTCTTCTGGGTTGAGAAAACTTTTGGAAGCCTGTGCAATGTGGCATGGAGCTGCCCTTGAAGAAGAGTCTGTGGGAGTTGGGGACATGACCTGCCCTTACTGTGAAGCAGAAGCATGCTTTGCTCTTACTGGGGCATGTCTGGATCCAAGCCATATACCTGAATAGAAGAGATCATCAGATTTGTTTGTAATTTAATTGATGTCACAATCATGGTAACCCAGTCTCTTTGCTATAATCACAAGTGACCCGTGAATCTGAAATGGAATTTGTGATAGAAACAGTAGCATTTTTCAAAACTCACATCAAAGAAGTTTTAAGTTGTTCTTGCTACTTCTAAATAATTGACATTTAAAACCCAGATTTCTCTCTGTGGCACCAAATAAATCAATAGAACCAGCAAATCATTCCCAAATTATCTCTCTAGTTCTCAACCACTATGCTTTGAGAGTCAGCCTAGTATAGTTGTTAATGTGTTGGATTTGGAAAGCCCTAGTATCCCCATTCAGCCATGAAGCTTATTGGGTGGCTTTGGGTCAGTCATCGTCTCTCAGTCTAGCATCACAGGGTTGTAGTGAGGAAAAAAGAACAAGAACGAACAATGACATAAACTCACTATAGAACCAATACAAATGGAGAAATAAAATTAAAATGATTAATACTTTCGAATGACTGCTATAAAACTTTCCCTATACACTTTTTTCCTTTGTATGCATTCTCAGCAAGCCATTCTGTAAAATAGGCCAATGTTATTATGCTCATGTTATAGATGGAGGCCGATGCTAAAAGAGAGTGGCTCATTTGTGACTAAGGTGAGATTTCAAACAGAGACCACCGAGTTCATTCTCTTAACCACAATGCATCACTGGCTTACTAGCATGCAGATCAAGTTTAGTCTTACTCTGATTCTACTCCTATAGAAGAAATTCATACATTCATACCTTTCAGGCAGATAAAGCAGTATCTGATGCCAGTTGTATTTAGAACACCAACTAACCATGCACCAGTGCCAATACTCATGATAGGGATGTTAAATGGCTGGGGACAAAATTAATTAAAAAACTGCCCACCCACAATAAAATATTAAAATTATTGCAAAATACTTCAGATCTTGGCAATTTGGTGAAATAACCTGGTAATTGTGTGCTCAGTTGTGCACTGAACAGTAAAATCTTAATTCTGGTAAAAGTTTTGTGTGGCAATGCTCTGTGGTTGTGAGCACCTTCCACTCACAGAAGAGGAGTTGCGCTCACACTTGTGTCTTACCACATCACACAAGCAGAAAGGCTCTTTCTAAAAGTTTAATTCTCCTTCCGTTCATAGAAAGAACTTGCAGGCATGGAGGGCCACTACAGAGAAGACTAGGATACAATTACTTAGGTTTTCTGCCATTTGGAACCAATTCTTGTCTTCAGTTTTATATGGAGGAAAATTTCATTATGTAAATATGGTTACTTTCCTTCAAGTATTTAAAAAACTGTTTGCATTGGCTGTGATTTCGTGTACTGGGATCGAGCTGAGGAAACAATTTGGAGCACTTTAATGAGCAAAAGTACTGTACTTATATAGTGTTAGCCATGGTTATAAGGAAGTTCAACAGAAGCACAGCTAGTCCTAATCCTAACCTTAACCTTAGTGTGCTGAATTGTTAAATCTTCTGTAAAGAGAAAACTAGTGAGAAAAGTCCAATTGGAAAAAACCAATGGATTGATCTTAAAAGAAAAAAAACCTTGAGGTTCAACATCGGAATTAAGATAGAAAGGATGAAGCAACACCAGTTATCAAAGGAATGAATATTACAGAAACAGGCCAAAGCAGCCTCAAGAATCACTAATTCAAGCAGCAATTGTACTTCCATGTACTTCATCATCGCTGCTTTCTTGCCTGCCATTTATGCAGCCCACCTCTACCTGAGAAGCACATGCTCTCCTCCACCGGATGCAGCACTGGAGGCTGCAGCAGCCTGCTCACAGAGACTAAGCAGGCACAGCCTCGCTCCTGTGCCTGCAGCTCTTTTGCTCCTGGGCGGAGCTTACTGCTGTTCCAGCCAGGGAAAGGCTGCAACAGCTTCAAAGGTGGAAGCTTTGAAGTCTATTTTGCCAGGCTCCAGTTTCCAAGATGGCGGCACCCACTTCAATTGCCAGGTTCCAAGATGGCGGCTCGGACCTTCTTGGGACCCACCTGACATCAGCTCGCGACCCACTTGGTGGGTCGTGACCCACAGTTTGAGAAACTCTGGTGTAAATAGATACTCTGCTGCAGGCTATGGGAGACCTAACTGCCTCATTAAGAGCCTCTTTGTTATGCTTTGACTACCATGGTATATGCAGTCCTTCATTAAGCAGATAGTTAATCAAGGCATGCCTGTATTGTTTATTCCAACAAGGATAACTATAACCTGGTAGTAAAGGACAGGTTGTGCACATACAGAAGCCCAAAAATTAATCTCTGGATTCTCCAATTAATAGCAACTTCAGTATTGTGTCTATCTGAAACCTTGGAGAGCTGTTGTTAATAGTACATAGTACTAGTCTGTGGGTTATAAACCTGATGTGGTATAAAGCAACCCTTATACCTTTAATTATCTATGGTAAATTTACAATAAGCTAACAGCTGTATATGCAGGTCATAATCTGATAACTATCTGCCATGCAGGGCAATGTTTAATGGTACTAGTTATGCTGGGCACTTCTTACACGAAACAAAATTAGTTTGCATCAGTGAAGCCAATTTAAGGGAAGAGAGAAAGAGAATGTATAGTGCTTTATAGGCTCAAGTATTTTACATGTACAGCTGGTAAGGTAGCTGTGTTGACATTCAAGACATCTAGGCATGTTGAGCAAACTATGCATGCATAATATCACTCTACAGCAGCTTTTATATGAAATAATGTTGTTTTGTCAGATGGGAGCCATAATGGCCTCATCCCTGCAACAATCATTGTTAATATACATTCAAAACATATTTCTGCATGGTTTCAATTTGCTTCAAGACGCCACTTTCCATTCTGTTGAAGTGATTGGAAATCCAAAGGACCAAGATTTATAAGTTCAAAACTGACAAAATCAATGTTCTAAATATATACAGCCACAGAGAGTTGCTAAATCTCCTGAATCCTTTAAATTAAAAAATATTGCCCATTCTGATGAAACTGCTTACAATGACTACAAGTAAAGATGGTGGCCATTAAGTTTTATCGCAAGCACCTGAGGAACTGTTTGCATGCAATACAAAATGTTCTTTTATTCTCCTAAATTACTGACACTGGCAAATTAAAATAAAGTGGCTACATATGGCAGAAACAATCTTCACATTTACAAATATCCTGAAATATCACTAAATCATAAAAATGAAAGCTGTGGGTTATATATTATGAATGTTGCCTAATGCATTCCCAGCTCAGTTATTTGTTACAAATTTGTATACAATGGACAAAATTGGCCATTTACTCCATAGCAGCAGCTGGTTCTAAGGCTGCGTATTTTATTCAAAAACCAAAAAAAGTAACAAGAAAGAAACACGCTATTAACCTCTGAAATGCTGAAAACGTGTAAAAAATCCAACAGCCTCATTTTTAACATTCTATTGGTTTTTCTTTTACTTATTCATCTGTAAATACTGCAGCTATTTTCCCTCTCAGGAGTGATGTCCTAGCAAAAAATGAGAGTGAGTAAATATGCGTAGAGAAAGACAGGGAGACAGGCAAGCAAACACATAGTAAGGAGCCTTTAGCTCACAACTGCAACTTTTTTGTGAAATAAATAGTAGGGAAACAATTTCACTCTAGCTGCTTTAAAAAAATACAGCTAATTAAGTATTGTCAATTTTCAAATAGTATACAATCCTTCAATATTAGCCTGTACCAAATTACAGCCAGGAGACCTGCATAAAAACAATGTACAGCGTGGCTTTTAAAAATGCTAAGAATTCAAATAAAGCTTCAATACATCACAGCATTTTATCTTGTAGTAACCTTGCAGAAACTGTTATATTTAAAATGAAGTATGTGAACATCACTTCTCAGTTTTAACGTTTTCTCTATTTGCTTTGGCAGTATTTCACTGGTACAGCCTAAGGCTATAGGTAATGGAACATTACTCACTATGATAGCCAGATTTCTTCTGCATGGCGGTTACAGGGCAATCTTTATGAGCCAGCAGAAGCTGTTTCAGCTGCGCCACTTCATTTCTCAGCAGGGTGACTTCATTCTAAAGGAGAAGAAAGTTATACACTTTACCAAGATCAAGTTACATACATTTCAGACTCGATTTTACAAGATTTTGTTAAAGGTCCAGCACATACTTTCTGTGCATGGTAATGCAACAAGAATCCATCTTTGAACTACCAAAGCTCTGTTTAAACAGTTCGATGTCCACCTTTTACATTGGAAGAAAACATTGTAAGTCACCTTACATTTAGTATACTGCATTCAGTTTCTTGAGATATCTGGCTTCCATATGCCCAATCCACAGACAAGGTTATCTGTTCTAAACCATCTTCTGTGAAAATTTGTGGACCAAATAATTTAAGTTGCTAGCAAGACAAAGAAGAGCAAAATAAGAACAAAAATAATTTGATGGAAAGTAAATTGTTAGGGCAGCGGTGTCAGGACCTAGTAGGTCCTGATCCACAGCTTGAGAAACACTGATGTATAGGACTGTAGCCGTAATAGGGAGCCACAGTCAATGGTCCAGTAGGGCAAGGGAATTGTCAGCTGAAAATAGTTCATCAAAAATAGTTTGATGGAAAGTAAATTGTTAGGGCAGCGGTTATCAAACTTTTAGCACCGGGACCCACTTTTTAGAATGAGAACCTGTCAGAACTCACTGGAAGTGATGTCATGACCAGAAGTGACATCATCAAGCTGGAAAATTTTTAACAATCCTAGATTGCAATCCTATCTACCTATACCCAGGAGCATATACAGAGTAGCCTGTTCAAAGTATGGATCTGTCACATTTCCCCAAATGCAGTTACATACCATAGTAGTATCAAGTCTAATACATTAAAAATAAAATATTGAAATGAATGGGAACCCACTTGAAATTGGTTCATGACCCATCTAGTGGGTCCTGATCCACAGCTTGAGAAACACTGATGTATAGGATTGTAGCCCTAATAGGGAGCCACAGCCAATGGCACAGTAGGTCAAGGGAGTTGTCAGCTGAAAAAGTTGGAGAACCACTGATCTAAGGCATAAAACAAGAATGGATAATACAGGTTGAGACTAATTATTCATGTGGGTTCTTGTTCCAAGCACTCACGTGGATGGCAAAAAAAAACGCACTATAGCAAATCAATTTAAAAAACAAGTTTTTTTCTCCTTGCTGACCTTAGTGATGTAAGATAAGAGTCATTAACAAGACAATCCATCAATCAGTCCTCCTCCAAGAGCTTACAAAGAGCTGAGAGTTAGGGAATATAATTTAGGATTCTACAAACATTATAACTGAGAATGTCTAAAATATATCCGAGTTTAATTGATCATTTACACTTCTGTATTTTAATGTATTTCTATTTACATCTATATTAGATGCAAGAAGCAATACCCAGGTCACTCAATACAACAGTCCATGATTGCGGATACCGAAGAAGAAACTAATTTCATTCAAGAAATGATTTGATGCAAAGGACAGTTAGTGTAGAGGTTCGAAGAACATCTGGCCCCAGGCCGGGGTTTGGAGACCCATGCCCTAAGGCAGTAATGCGACTGCCACAATAGCGCTGTCTGCTGGGCTCCCTATGCCTCAGAACAACTAAAAATAGTGATCGTGGCCTACCTCTGGTTTCACAATTGCAAGTGGAAGTGGCTCGCAATAGCTATTTAGTTGTTCTGTGGTGCGGGAAGCCCAGCAGAGGGGTCCACGGATTTCCCATACCCCTGGAGGGCTTGCACTGCTAATGGTGAGCTTTTAAAAAAATACTTTTATCCCTGGCAGCAGTGCGATTGTTTTGCTGCCTTTGCCCTTTCCCCACAAGCACTAGTTCCCAACAGAAAATTTGGGAATCACTGATCTAAACTATTACTATTCTTTTAAAATACAGGCTGAGAAATACAGGTGATGCCTCTTTATCTGCAGATTCGGAGCCCGCACTGCAGGTCCTCACTGAATACATGGATCTGCCCCACCAGTTGTCCCCTGATTGCGACTGGAGTTGTGCTCTAGTCGCATTTGGAGGTACTTCTGAAGGTCGTGGAGGCTGTACGCAGGCTCTCCAACCCTCAGGAGGCCTTCTCAGGTCTCTGGAAAGCTGAAAACAGGAACTTCCCAATTTCAGCTGAAAATTGTAAGTGCTGATTTTTGGGACTCCAGAGGCCTCAGAAGGTTTCCTGGGGGTCGGAGAGGCCCTGCACAGCCTCCACAGTCCTCAGAAGTATCTCCAAATGCAACTGGAGCACAGCTCCAGCCACAATCAGATGAGATGTGCCACAATCTGCGGATTTTGTTACCCATGGGGGTCTGGGAACAGATCATCCATGGATACCAAGGCATTACCTGTAGTTAGCAATAATCCATATAGTACATACCTTAACATAAAAAGAATGCTCATTTTAATATCCATCTTAAAGATAAATTTACATTTTTAACATATATTTACATAAATAAATTACTTGTACAAAAAGGGTTTCCATAAGAACATTAAAGTCTTCTAGCAAGGATGGATAAATGTTACCTTTTTGGTTGGATATTTAAAAGCCAATGTCTGAAATTTTTCATATGTAACACACTCCAACCCTCTCACAGAAGATTTATTTTATATCCGGGGAAGAACAATACTGATTAGTGAACTTTAATAATTTGGCAATTGACAATCTGAGTTCTAAAAGTAGTAAAGTACAATGCACAGTAATATTTAGTATTTTTATTGCTCATATTTATGTGTTTCTTATTCTTTGATCTATTTATTTTGTTGAATTGACAAATCCAGAATAGAAATGAATGAAGCCTGGCAGTGTTTCACTGACTCCACACTATGAGAGACCGAACTTATTAAATTTGATATTCAACATAAGTAATCATGGACCATTACTGCCCACCATGCTGATCAGCTGTGCCCGCTTGTCAAGTGAAGAATTAGTATGGAAATGCAGGGCAGATTAATATTTTCACATAAAGTACAGTTTAATTATTTCTTTGACAATCAATTTTCTTTACAAGTTGAACTGTTCTTCACAGTTACTGGTTTTGCTCTTGGCAGACTCTAAAGAATGTCTTTTCTTTACATCTATTACTATAAGATTAACTCTTCAAAATCTGCTATGAAAACAGGTTTCACGTATTTGCGTGTTTAAGCAGAAACCCCATAAGGAAATGTTTATCACTTAACAAAAATAAATGAACAGGTCACATTTTATTCACTATAGAATGGGTTAGCTTTTCTTTGAGAATTCTGGAAATATTTGAATAGAGCCCCTACAGAGAGCCCTTTCAGCTGTGAGCAAGGGCTTGCATACCTCACTGAAGCTTTTTTCCTTAAACAGTCCCAAAATAAAACATGACACAATCTCAAGTTTCAAAAACAGTTTGCCTTTCATCTCAGGGGACTGCTCTTCAAAGAAAGTAAGTATAACCATGAGCGTTCTGGCTCTTTGGAGGCAAGGAGAACATCCTAACTGGGGTAGTTCCTCCCATAAGACTCTGGAGGCAAAGTCTCCAGACTCTTGTCTCCTCTTGTGGTGATGATCCCCTTCCAGATGGAGACATGCTGCAGTCAAACACCTGCCTGAAATCTGTACATGAAATACAATGTTCAACAGGGTGCTAAATCACACAAAAATAGCAAATAACTTACAAGGGAAACATTACAACCAGCTATACAAATGATAGCATGAAAATGGAAGGGAGACTCCCCACTAACTTCCTCTGTATAAAGATCCAGCAACAGACCAATCACCATTCCCCTTGCATAAATCAGCAGATCCAACAAAAGCAGACTGAGCAGAATTTCCTGCTTATCTCCAAGAAGAAAAATAGTTAAACGCAATGTTCTGTTCTCATTTGGAAGATTAAGGATGTAAGGAAGTGATTATATCCCATTCTGGAAGGGCCTGTCTGCTACTGAACAGGAACACACAGTTAGCTGGAGCACCCACATACAAAGGCTGCATAACTATTCAACTACTAACATTGGATGGGGTTGACAGACACCCAAACACTACCTTTACATGTTCTCTAATAATATAGAAGTGGCAGTGTCCCTTACAGAGTGAATGTTGATTCTGCTGGACAGACTGTTGCTGCGTCTAGTATCTAGCCAGATCCAGCGGCCCTGCATGGCTTTGGGCAACTACTTGTACCTTTACTATCCACTTTTTTACTCCTATTTTGTTAAACACGCTCTTCTTTTAGGCTTACATTTTGACCCTTGCTTGCCTAGTTCATGTTCACAGGCAATTCAATGGACTGTGACATCTCTTTACCCTGAAGACATGTGGGGTTTATTTTTAATAAGATCCCCTGGACTTCAGTGCTCACCTAAGAAGCAGGTTTTTCCCAGACAGCCCCCTCTGTTTGGAATGGTGGCAGCAGATATAAAGTATAAGGTTTTCTCCCTTGTTCAGCTGCCAGTTCAATAAAGGGAAACGGAGAGAAGGAAGGCATGTGTGCACGCTAATCACTAGGCACTATTCCCTTGGTAAGCTCCCAGGGGTTCCTTCCTATGACAGTGCCATTTTAGAAATTAGTCATCTTAGCAACAAAAAGTTGTTTTATTTTGTGGTACAATGAATTGTTGACATTTTAGTCTGATATGTAGCAGGGAGATGTAGGACTAGAGGATAGAGCTACCCAGTTCTACTCTAAAAATCATTCAGCATCCCCAGCACTTAGGCCAGATCCTAACCCCCCTCCCAAGCTGCCTGGCCTTACACCAGGCTGCTCAGATCTACACCAGCGATTTAGCTGGTGCAGATTCAAATAACTCCTTTGAGGTGGCTGGGGCATTGACATAAATCCCCTTACTCCAAGTTGTGCCAGGTCCACCTTCCACCTGTGCTGGATACAGTGTAGGTCAATCAGCCTGCCCATTCCAGCGCAGGTTAGGATTGGACTGTCGATCTTCTTGGATACAGTAGGCAGTGCCACTAATAAGAACAGACCTCCTACACTAACATAGTGCCATATAAGGACTCAAATAAGAAAATAACTAACCCATCATGTAACCTTCCCTGCCACGTGGCACTTTAGGATCCCACTCTTCACTTTTTCAAACCCAAGTCTGATCCTGGTTTGCAGGGAGCATTCAAGTAATTGCTTTTCGGTAAAGATGTCCCCACAAAACGATTTAACAATCCAGGAAGTTTTTTATGAAGACTCTGAGGCACATGAAGAAGAGAGAGAAAGTGCTCAAGCTTGTTTGCAATCCAAGGAACTGTGGCTTGTTGGACCAGGAAACTGATATCAGACAAGGGATACAGTGTTCTACGAGTCTTCAAACCTGTTAAATGGAAAGTTAGATTTTTGTTTTTGTTTTATTTACAAGCAAATGATACCTGTAATTGACCATTTAATGAGCTCAAGTCTTCTGCTTTCTTCTCCAAAGACTGTACCCAAACTTTTCTTTTTTGTCGACATCTTGAAGCAGCTGCCCTATTCCGCTCCAGAAACTTTCGCCTTTTTTCATCAGGATCTTCATTTGCTGCTCTTCTTCTACGTCCCCCTGTATTTGGAGTCTGTGGTGCAGGCTGAGCTGGAGAAGCCTTGAAGAGCCAAGGAATATCACAATTCACTGCTACAAACCTTTAATGCAAGATTAAGGGTTTTGCATAATTCAGAAATATGGGCCTTTTCACTGCTACGATTCACCACAGCCTAATTCCATACAGAATATAATTGATATATTAAATCTTGAGTTTTCAGTTTTTAAAAAAGATCAAGAAAAACAAAATGGAAACATATTAGCCATAATGCATATTGAACCTAGGTTGACAATATGATGCCATAGTTTAAAAGGTTCAGGGTCATTTTTTTTGAGTATTAAAAAATGGTATAGGCTGGAGTTTAGAATGAAGTTGAATGCAAGAGGTAAATAAGTAGAAAGCATATATTTTAGACCTTCTGGCAAGGTTTAAAAACGGTCCTTTTTCAACAAGCCTTCTGATTTTAGCATGGTTGTTTTAATATTTGATGCTTGCTGGTTTTATTGGTGGTTTTTATCATTTATTAACGTAGTTTATGTGCTCTTTTATTATTTTTATGACTGATTGTGGCTGGCTGTTTTTAAAAACATTTGTATTGTTTATGACATTTACTTGTATTATACAGCTTTTTATTATAGTAAGTAGCCCTTTCTGGAAAAAAAATGGAATTTTTAACCTGGGAATTCCTGTTATGGGGAGAGAAAGGGAAGCATTCTTGACCCTTCCACCGAATTTACAAGAAATAAAGGAATGAAACATGTTGTCAAATCTCCTTTCTTGGAGGCACTTTGAATAAACTCTGAAGAGGTATCTATAGGAAGTTATAGATATAGGATCCCTAACTTACCCTAGATTTGGATGATATTATCAAGGAGATATCTTTAAAATTGTGACATAATTCTACATATACAAAATGTTAAACATTCTTTTCCTAGAACAAATGTTCTACATACAGTATCAGGAATGTTCCTATATGCAATTTTCATAAGGCCATGGTGTAACTGCTTTCTACATATTTTCTTGAAATAAAACAACTATACAACAAGGAAGGGAGCTCCCGCAATAAAAGACCTGTTTCTAATACAGGGTTCACAGCCCTGCTTCCTTTCATTCTAAACCAGGGGTGTCCAAAGTTTTTGGCAGGAGGGCCACATCATCTCTCTGACACTCTGTTGGGGGCCAGGGGAAAAAGAATTAATTAAATTAAAATTTGAATAAATTTACATAAGTTTACATAAATTAATATACTAGAGGTGGAACTTATATGAATGACTGAAGGTCTTGCAAAAGCTTAAGGCCTATAAAAGGCCTTGCACAAAGCAAGGTTGGCCTTTCCTTTGCTGCCACTACTGCATCACAGATGTGAAACAGACGTGATACAGCAAGTAGTGGAAGAAGCCCTCATCCCACAGCTCACGCAAGAGGTCAAACAGTCGCCCTCACCCTGAGAGCAGCTATGTTGGGCCAGTGCAGGCTCCAACAAATCTCTGGAGGGCCAGAGGCTCATTGGAGACTGGGGGCTCCCTAAGGGCCGCATTGAGAGGCCTCGAGGGTCACATGTGGCTCCAGGGCCTGGGTTTGGGCACCCCTGTTCTACACGTTTCCTTGATTACCTGGAGCTTTACCTATACACTGCAGTTTTCAAACATTAGGAAAGCAATCCACAATTTCTATAGCTAGCAAACATTAGGATTACATAGATTTAAAAAGTTAAACTCGATATTAAGTGACTTTTCAGGATCACCATCCCATCCCACTTCTGTGGCTTTCTAGACTGGGTCAGGAGTACAAATCAATCTAGTTCCACTCAGAGACATATAGGAATTGAGTGTTAGCTCAATTGTTTTGTTGGCTGACCATACAACAGTCAAGTACATGGAAGCAGAGAGGCTTCATACCGGCGTTTCAGTAGTAGATGTAGCAGGTTGTTGTAGCGACTGCGATCGTGCTTCTTCCGACTGAGTTCTAACCAATCCACTAGTTTGCCCCTTGGCAGTATCACCATTTGTTACCTGAGAGTGCTGCTGGGTCAAGGCGGCCTTTAATCTCTGAAATGACAAGAGATTCACATTACTTCACAAGCCCTGTTCTGCAATGCCAAATTTGGTGAGCAATTCATTATTTTATATATGTCATAAGCCACACTCAACAGGCACTTTCCAAATGAACAATGAACCCACATTTGACAAGGACAAAAATTATTCAAACCATGAGAGAGAATATGAGACCAGCGTTTTGATCCCAAACAGTCCGCTATAGCTAGCTGCACTGTATTAAGCAGACAACCTGATTGGAAAATGTCATGGTTGTATATTTTCTGGACTACAGATGGAAGGCATTTAATGGCCACAGCTGATGCAAAGCAAAATACAAAAATGAATCCTCAAAAGTTAAAAAACGTGATAACCTGTACAAAAATGTACATCAGAGGGACAGCACTGGACAATGCCATTTAACACAGTGGTAAATTTGTGGTTTCATTAGCACAAACTTAATGCTTTATCTTTTGAGAAATTCTGGGAGATGGGGAAAGTGTCACAAGACTGGAGATGGGCTAAAGTTATCCAAAAAGGGGAAAAAGATGAGAAGAGAAATTACAGGCCATCAATCTGACTTCAATACCAAGAAAGATATTAGAACAAATTATAAAACTATCTGTATATGGTACATCTGGATAGCAATGCAGGGATTACTAGAAGCCAACATGGATTTGTCAAAAATAAATCTTGTAAGATAAATCTCATCCCTTGTCTCCTCATCAACCCAGAGGGAAATTTTGAGTGGAGCACTCAAAGCTTTATCTTGTACCAATTTTCTTCAAGGATGGTCAGGGGTCTGGAAAACAAATCTTATGAGGAAAGGCTGAGGGAACTCATAATGTTTCACCTGGAGAAGTGATGGTCCCAGGGAGAAATGACAGTGCTCTTCAAATACCTGAAGGCTATTCCATGGAAGAGGGCAAAGATATGTTCTCTGCTGCTCCAGAGAGCAGAGCTGGATCTTATGGGCTTAAGTTGCAGAATGAGAGATTCTGGTTGGCTATCAGGAAGACATTTTTAATAATAGGGGCAGTTTGACAATGGAACCTCGTACCAAGGGAAGTGGTGGGTTAACCCTCAACTGGAGAATTTCAAGCAAAGGATGCTCAAGAGAGGATTTTCCTACTTCAAGCAGGGCATTGGACTAGATAGGCTTCCAACTACCATTCAATACATGAAAAAAACTAAAAACATTTGGCTTTTTCCCCCTCTTCAGATTACCACATTTCAAGAACACACAGGAAGTTTATTATAAGACTACTGGATGGGAGCCATTAACATTCTAAAACTGCTAGATATCCAAGTCCAATACACGATTATTTTATTTTGTAAAAATATTTAGTGATACGATAAAATGTATAGAGAATAATAGGCTCTCTTTACTATAGCAGATTTTTTACTATAAAGTACAATAATACAAATTAAATGTTTATTTGCAATATTGCTTAAACATGGTGTTCAACAGAAAAAGTGTTTTCAAAAGTGTATACCCTTGAAGTAAATCCCTGTAACATCTGCCAGAATTGGTAGGAATAGATCACTCCATCATGAGATCAGAGAAACAAGAGAATATATTCTAGAAACAATTTATGAAAAAGTCAGATCCATATTTCATATCTGCCACAAAACCTCATCAGAGTAATAACCCTTCTTCTCTTGGGTGTTATACTACCATCTGCTGCTCTATTACTTATCTTTATTTTGCAACTAATTAACAGCATAATCTTCTAAATTCAGCAAGTTAATTATCATTATTGTGGTCTTTGCAGCATCATCAGTCCTCATGAAGTCTTGTCTCTCCCCTCCCCCCAGAGAATGTATGAAAATGAAGTAGGTTGGGAGAGGGTCTGTTTCTTCAGAGCAGGCTCATTAGGTGTTTGCTGATTAGCTCGGCATGTAGAAAGGCAGGTCAAGAGAATTCTGCTGAACACAAGGTCCCATGCCGGGCTCAACAAAGTTAATGTGAGTTTCTGAACATTTGCCAAGCTGCCCTCTGTCAACTCTCAGTAGTAGTCCCCTGCTGAAATCCTACAGGCTACACACTATGCTTCAGGTATTTCTCCGTTTGTTACAAAAAACTGTATATGGAGAATTCCAGAATGTACTATTGAAAGATTCTCTTGCTATCTCAGGACAAGCCAATCATAATTCAGAGGTTCTTATTTTGATTTGTCTTGGAATAGGTTGTTACTTCTCCACATGCTGCAAATTTGACATTTCAGTTACTTTTCCAAAGAAAAAAATATGCAGTTTAAAAATGAATTCATTGTCACAGTATAACTTTTCATTCATATCCTACTATGGATTCGGGAATCCTAAGATTACATGCCAATAATTTAAAAACCTTTTTGATAACTAGGCAATTTCAGTGTTCAATGTATAGAATATACAGACATTTCTGCATGAGTTAGCTAACTTGTGAAGCTAGCTTTCATGTTGAGTTCTAGATTATTCCTGCAACAGAAATATTAAAAAATATATTCTAAGATGAAAGACCATACCCCTTAACTTTTTCTTTCAGCAAGCAATCACGGAAGCAGCACAAATATCTGAGGGACTACACTGAAGACTTGCAAGATAACCCAATTAATTTGTGCTTCAGGTTTCTATTCAATACAATTCTAATGAAATTAACTATATGATAAATGTCTAAAGTATAAACTTTCTGGCTAGCCCTGCCCTCAAGCTTGATGAAAGCATTAAGTAAAAGGTCTAAGTTATAACTGGAAGATAATACCACTATTAAACTTAATATTGCTGTGTAAATTTAAATTTAAATAAGAATGATTTTCCTAAATTGTCATCTGCGCTAATTCCCCATTAAGCACTCGTAATCTGGCATAGAAATCGTTAAATAAATAGATCCTATGTATTTCTACATAGAAGCACTTCAATAGAGCATACTTCCTATAACAGCAGTGTTAACAGTACCAATTAAAATTTGCTTCTGCAAACTTGCTCTTAACAAATATTAAATGACTAGAACTCAAGTTTCCAAATTCATTTCAGTCCTGTATTATGCTTCTTTCCTATCCACAGCCCCACTGATATTCTCAAGGTACACATGCTCACTTAAATAAAACCCCACACAGTGGTAATTATGCAAACATTCACATATGTTGAACTCAGACACATAGTGCATGTCAAATACAGACATGGCAGATGAATATAGTACAACCTAATAATTTTCAGCATGGTCTGTCATGTACGTCACATAATTATAAGCTGGTAACACTCTGAAATACCATTAGACAGAAGCAGATTTCAAACTGGAACTAACACTACAGGAGCTGCTTGCAATTAAAGCATATGTAATGGACAGGAGGATTTTTTTGGATTAACACAAATTTGTATACAAGACAAATCACCTACCTAAATTTCTAAAGGTGATTTAAATAAACTTGAAATAACCAAAAATGTATTTTATATCGCTTTAAAGCAATAGGTTTCCTTTAGCAAATCTTAGTCCTGAGATAGTAATTGTCCACTTTTGTAAATACAGTATTTCTATTTCTGTCAAATGCAAAGTTAGAACTGGAAACAGTGGATCAATCAGTAAATTAAAAACTTGGACTGCAATCCTATATACCAGTGTTTCTCAGACTGTGGGTCGGGACCCACTACGTGGGTTACAAGCCAATTTCAGGTGGGACCCCATTCATTTCAATGTGTATTTTATTTTTACCATATCAGACTTGATGATACACATGGTAATGTGTATGGGGAAATGTAACAGATCTAACAGGCTACTATATATACGCTTTTAACAATGATAGTCAATGGGGCTTATGCCCAGGTAAGTGTGGATACGATTGCTGCCTGGGATGTTTGGGAATTTTTAAAAAACAGATCAGTAACAGCTTGGAAGGGTTAGGAGGGTTCTTTTTATTTTAAATAAATTTTTAAACTTATATTTATTGTATACTTTTAATTTACTTAATTGGTTTGATTTTGTTGTATAGGGGGGCATTAAAAATTTTCTTGCTTGATGATGTCACTTCTGGCCATGACATCACTTCTAGTGGGTCCTGACAGACTGTCATTCCAAAAAGTGGGTCCTGGTACAGAAAAGTTTGAGAACCACTGCTATACACACTTACTTGGGTATTAGTCCTTTAGATCTCAATAAGACTTACTCTTGAGTAGACATGCATAAGATTGCATTGTTAGATTTTTTAATGCAACTGAATCTGAGATCAAGTGAAGTAACAATGATTATAATTGATCTTGCTGCAAGTTGGAATCCTTCCTATAATTTCTCAAACAATTCCTGTTAGTAAAGAGAAACATTTCCTCATTACATGATCTGAGCTGAAACGTTAAAATAATAAATAATGTGGAAACTGACAGCACTAAAATTTCAGAATCAATGCTTATCCCTAAATTTGAAATTCTTATGTTCTTAAGAAATTTTATTTTTAGAAAGCAAAAGTGCAACGTTTTGATTGAATCTATGGGATGGGGGGGCGAGTCAGAACAGTGCTCATGCACGTCTGTTTTTTCTTGAGGGCACACCCAGTCAGATACATTTGCTCAGTTTATGCCCAGCCTGCAGTTTACATTTTCTCCAATCCTAACTTCATGTCTCAGAAGTAGGGTTCTGATGTTAACCTTTGAAAAATTATTCACCTTTTCACTGAAAGACACAGTTAAAATGCAAATATTTGCCAAATTTTATCAACTAAACAGATTGTTAAAAATTAAATTAAGCTATTTTATCTTCTGTGCCTTCTCAAGATGTTCTTGTTTCTCATTGTATAATAAAGAGCATTTACCATTCGGCACACACAAAAACTTCATTAACACTTATTGCTACACAGTTTCTTTAAAAAACTTTATTCTGATGCATAACCTTCAAAACACTGGACATGTTCAATGTTTCTAAAATTCCCCTTTCTCCCACACACCTTTCAACAATAAAAAAAATCAGTCTTGGCCTTTGGTTTGACCACTAGGCATGAAAGACATTTTTATATGAAGTCCAAGGCAGGACAGTGCTCCAGTTGCCATTCCTGCAAAAACATTGACGAGGCAATGCAATTTTAGCACTACAATAGCAAGAATTGACATCTGTCAACATTTTTTAGCCATGCATTATAAAGCACAGGAGCCCTGCTTCATATAAAATTTGAATGCTCCAGCTATGCTGGAGTCAGTGTCTGAAATAATTCATATCATTCATATCATTCTTTGCTAAATACCTGAGACTTAGTGAAAGGAACTAAAACAGAGGTACCCTCAGTTCCATCCATCACATGCCAATGGTGATAAACATTTATACTGCTATAATTTCATTGTACTTTTGGTCACAAAATGTGCAGTAGCAGAACTTCTACTTTTCCTTTGTCACCACTGAAAACAAGGCAAATGTGTGAGGGGCTTCTCTTAAAGTAACCATTATATTACCAACATCTCAGGTTGTTTTTTTTTTACAAATTAAACTTAGAAACAGTTAAATTAACTTATGGTTACATGCACATTATTTGGTGGATAGGCTATGCTTGTGAAGTCATTTGTAATTTCTGAACTGCACACACTTCCCTATCACATTTTTACAATGATAGAATAAACAAACGCAATTAAGCGAAGAACACAGTGAAAGCACTAATTTATACACTGTAGGAAACAAATGATTGATTCAAGCAATAAAAATTATGATCCTGTAATGGTATAATTAGAGAGGTATATTCTAACACCCATTTTTGATACTACAAAATTAGGCAATTTTAAATTGCTGTTTTCCATGTATGCTCCTATTCTACTGCTAGAGTACTGCTTTCAGAACATAACAGACTTCCAGATAATTTTTAAAAAATGCAATCTACACTGAACACCTTCAGATGTGGAAGAATTTCTGTTCATGCTTGGGAGTACGGATGAATTTCCACTGATCCCCACTTCTTCCTTCAGCAACCTGTGGCTCCTGAAAATCAGCTCCTACAGGTACCCCAATCTACAACCCAACAAGTATATTTTGTCATTTCATTTAATACTATCAACAAGCAATAAAGATTCAACTGCTGAAAAAAATCTAAGCTATCAGATTTCTATTGCCTTAAAAAAGAGAAATATTAGTCACCTGTATGGTATTGCAGATCTAATATAATCATGCAGAGTCAAGACAAAGAGAAATGTACAACTAAGATGATGGTCCACATTAAAAGAATTCCACTAATGCAGAGGTATTCAAACTGGGGTGTCATGATACCCCAGCCTGACAGCCCTGGTCTCTGCCCCTTTAAAGGGCAGGGGCGAAGACAGCAATGCGAACCCCAGGATTCCGTCGCTTAGGGGACTGCAAGGATTGGGATGCACTCACCAGTCTCTTCAGCAGCCTTCCCAGGGTGCGGGGAGCCCTGTGCGAGCGTTTGCAGGGCTCCTCAGTCTTCCAGAAGTGAAAGTGGAGCGCAATAGCTCCATTTTCACTTGTAGAAGCCTGGAGAGCCCTGCAGACACTCGCGCAGGGCTCCCCACAATCCCAGGAGGCTGCTGCAGGGACTGGTGAATGCATCCCAGTCCCTGCAGCCCCAAGTGATGCGATCCTGGGGATTGTGTCGCTGCCTTCCCCCCGCTGCCTCCCTCCCCTCACCTGCAAGGACTTACTGCGGTTTCCAAACTCCCATAGAGTTTGAAAACCGTAGCACTAATGCTAAGCTGGTAGTGGCACTGTTCCTGTGATAATGTACAAGAAGTGCTTTGGACATTGTAAAATGTATAAATGCTAAGCATTATTATTCTTCAGTTTAGTAATATGTTCTATATGCCACACTTATTAGAATGTAGAAGGACTGCACAAAATACACACAGAGTACTCTTAAGTTTTTCCGGACCAAAAATGCAGCTGTCCTTTCCAACATACAAAAAATCTATCTGGCACCAGAACAACTGTAAAGAAAATATTTAAGGTCTACCACTAGCAGCTAGAGCCTCAGTGCAGTGGTGCCCCATTCGCAAAGAGCCATTTGTGAAAAGTTCTGTGCATACAAGGACCTTGCACAAGCAGAACATGTTCACAGAAGGAGATTCTGCTGATGTGATACCACTGTGCCAAAGATCTGGATGGTACACTTTATTATGGATTTACTTCCGAATAACCTACAAAATTATGTGCACATTCATCTTATTGAGGAATTGTGTAATGCTCACTTACCAATTTTGCCTCCGATTGCACAGGCTGTGGGGAAGAGGGCCCTGGAATTCCTGGGATACTAGGCACCATGGTGACCGGTCTAACAAGCTGTCCAAGAGAATCAGAATTAACAAAAATATAAAAGTTCATTTTACTTCATAAGCAGTTAGGATTGTGTCTCCTTTTCCAGTGAAAGGCCTGGAGAATGTTCAATTCAGTTGTGCCTACAAGTTGTCCCACAGAGTAGTGAAAACTTGTTTCTTTGAGCGCCCCCAAGATTGGGTGGGCAAGTGGGAAGAGGACTCCATGGACTACCTGTCCAGACGTATTTGCCAGCAACCAATTCTAACATCATTCAGGAACCTCACATTAAGACACTAAGGCTGCAATCCTAACCACAATTTCCTGAGAGTAAGCCCTACTGAACAATAGGACTTATTTCTGAGTAGACCTGGTTAGGATTGTGCCCTCATTCACTCAATCTTAATGGCTGAGCTCTGGGTCTCCCTTAATGCTTCTTTGTTCTGCTATATTTTTATTGGTGGCTCTTGTACTCTTTCATTCTTTGTAATTTTTATTTGGCTCTTATTTGCTGCAATATTTTTGGCTTAGATTTTTATAGTGATTTTATTACTGTTTTTAATTTGATTTTATTATAGTAACTTTTCTGGTAGAACCTAAATTCCAATGAGCCAGTAAAGAACAGAAGTTTCATACGGGGGAAAGTCAACTTCTGACTATCACCTTCCCACGTGACTGGGTCTTAGAACACTTTCCCTTCTCTAATCCCACTGTTGATTTCGCCTCCTTCCTCCACCCTTCAGCTTTTCTATCCACAGGATCTAGGCTGGAATCTAGCTTTGGGTCACTGTCATTATGCTATGATCATATGCTCCTGTTCTATTCTTCTGGGAAGTCTCAGACTGGCTTCACCCATGCATGCTCATCTGGATCAAATGGAGCTGCTCCCATCCAGCATTAGGAGGTTTGCAGAGGTGGGGACATCTGAAAAATCCAGAAGTAGGTAGGCTGTAAATACACCACACATACAAACTTACTGGAACTGCAGTTGGAACATGCACATTAGAATTTGTGATTGAAGCAGGAATAGCAACAGGCATGGTCTGTCCATTAGGAAGATGCAACAGCAGAGGAAAAGGACCTGGTACTGGTCTAAGAAGAGAAGAAAAGGAAAGAAAGAACAGTGCTCCAGTATTTTTATGGAATACATTGTAAAATACTTTGTATTTTCTAAATTCCTGCAGTGAATATGTGCAAAACATAAAAGTTATCAATATACCTATTTTAAAGACAAGGTGTGGCATTACCCTTCGGGGGAACAAAACATTCCTTCCACACTTAGAAGGCACTTCCATTCACAGAGTGCACTTCTGTTCACAGAAGCATTACTCGGGATACCACCCATGCATCAGAAATTGGGACCTTGCTCAACACCAAGCAACCCGCTGGGATTCCAAAACTTTGAAAATGTTTTTCAATACTTAGACAGGCAGAGAGAAGGCAGAAATAAGACGCTCAGTTCCAGTTTCAAAGTTTGGAACTGCTTTGTTAGAAAAATTATTTCATCAGCTCTTTTTAATCTTTAAATAGATTAGTCCAAATACCAATTGTGTTTCATTTTTAAGCAACAGGAAATATGACTACAGGGAAGTATATTAAAACTAGGACCACACTGAAACAAAAAGAACCTGTGACAATATTTTAGCAGATATTTTAAAAAACTCACACTATTGGCCTATTGGAGGATGGTGCCTGTGTTATGACGGTGCTGGAAGTTGGTGAAGGTATGGCTTGCTGGATAATGACACTCGAGTCTGAACTTGCAAGCAGTACATTAGGAACCTGTAGAGAAGCTGGACGAACAATTGTTGATGTAGGCTGTGCAGTCTGTTGAAGTGACACTTCCTATTGGGAAAAATATGAAGGTCTGCAATTGTAATTTTGTCCTCTATAAGCCCTTTTAGAATCCAACTTTATATTGAAAAAATATTTATAGTTCTTTAATTTTATCAATAACTTCTAAAAAGTGGACTCTTGTGCAATTTCCTTCAAGATCATGCCATCATGCACAACGTTATAAACCTCGATTGTGTTCCCTGTTGGTTTTCTTTTTTCTAAAGCGGTTCTCAAACTTACCTGAGCAGCAATTCACTGCAGCCTCCGTTGCTGCCTCCATGGGCCTCCAAAAATAAAAAAATACCTCCATGGGCCTCTGAAAAACCTCCCAACACAACCAGAAGTTGCTTCCCAAAACTGGAAGTGACCCAGAAGTCACTTCCAGAAGCTTTCCAAGGCCCACGGAAGCAGTCCGTCCTGGGCCCAGCGCGACATGGGAGTGACCTCCAGAGGTGGTCTGCACCTCAGAAATGGCCTCCGGCTGCGTATGTTTGGTGCCAATTTGGAGCCAAATGGAGGCAAGGGTGGGCAGGTGAGTCCAACTTCTGACCCACCTTCCTCAGGCCATGACCCACAGTTTGAGTAGCACTGTTCTCAACTAATAAGGCCCAAACATACTACGTGTTGCTCACAGAAAAGTTGCTTTAGGCCCAATCTTTTATGGGTAGTCTAGTAACTTGTTATTTACAAAGCTCAGATACAAACCTTTGAACTGTATTTATAAGAACATAAGAACAGCCCCACTGGATCAGGCCATAGGCCCATCTAGTCCAGCTTCCTGTATCTCACAGCGGCCCACCAAATGCCCCAGGGAGCACACCAGATAACAAGAGACCTCATCCTGGTGCCCTCCCCTACATCTGGCATTCTGACTTAACCCATTCCTAAAATCAGGAGGTTGCGCATACTCATCATGGCTTGTACCCCATAATGGATTTTTCCTCCAGAAACTCGTCCAATCCCCTTTTAAAGGCGTCTAGGCTAGACGCCAGCACCACATCCTGTGGCAAGGAGTTCCACAGACCGACCACGCGCTGAGTAAAGAAATATTTTCTTTTGTCTGTCCTAACCCGCCCAACACTCAATTTTAGTGGATGTCCCCTGGTTCTGGTATTATGTGAGAGTGTAAAGAGCATCTCCCTATCTACTCTGTCCATCCCCTGCATAATTTTGTATGTCTCAATCATGTCCCCCCTCAAGCGTCTCTTTTCTAGGCTGAAGAGGCCCAAACGCCGTAGCCTTTCCTCATAAGGAAGGTGCCCCAGCCCCGTAATCATCTTAGTTGCTCTCTTTTGCACCTTTTCCATTTCCACTATGTCTTTTTTGAGATGCGGCGACCAGAACTGGACACAATACTCCAGGTGTGGCCTTACCATCGATTTGTACAACGGCATTATAATACTAGCCATTTTGTTCTCAATACCCTTCCTAATGATCCCAAGCATAGAATTGGCCTTCTTCACTGCCGCCGCACATTGGGTCGACACTTTCATCGACATGTCCACCACCACCCCAAGATCTCTCTCCTGATCTGTCACAGACAGCTCAGAACCCATCAGCCTATATCTAAAGTTTTTATTTTTTGCCCCAATGTGCATGACTTTACACTTACTGACATTGAAGCGCATCTGCCATTTTGCTGCCCATTCTGCCAGTCTGGAGAGATCCTTCTGGAGCTCCTCACAATCACTTCTGGTCTTCACCACTCGGAAACGTTTGGTGTCGTCTGCAAACTTAGCCACTTCACTGCTCACCCCTGTCTCCAGGTCATTTATGAAGAGGTTGAAAAGCACCGGTCCCAGGACAGATCCTTGGGGCACACCGCTTTTCACCTCTCTCCATTGTGAAAATTGCCCATTGACACCCACTCTCTGCTTCCTGGCCTCCAACCAGTTCTCAATCCACGAGAGGATCTGTCCTCTAATTCCCTGACTGTGGAGTTTTTTCAGTAGCCTTTGGTGAGGGACCGTGTCAAACGCCTTCTGAAAGTCCAGATATATAATGTCCACGGGTTCTCCCGCATCCAAATGCCTGTTGACCTTTTCAAAGAATTCTATAAGGTTCGTGAGGCAAGACTTACCCTTACAGAAGCCATGCTGACTCTCCCTCAGCAAGGCCTGTTCGTCTTTCTGAAGAGATTTCTTCAGAATTTCTGAATTTGTTCGTATTTCTGAAGAGATACTGACCTTTTCATCACTGGTGGTGGACTCTGGATGAGGTAAAGGGCTATCCTGGTGAGTTGTCTCAACAACCGATGGTTCTTCAATCTTATTTCTTATAATTGGTGTTGCAAGAGGTGATAAATCTAGAGGCATCTAAAAGAAGGAACAGGAAGATAAGTGAACAACCAAAAAGCCAGCATATTAACAAGCAGGTCTTTTAAAATAGTAAATGATTGATAATGAAGTCAGTGTCTAGTATTATCATCTCCGCTTTTCAAAAACTCCTGGAAGTAATGAGATGTCTAATGAAAGGAAACTATGTTTTGCAGGAGTCATGTATTGTCTCATTAAAAACATACCATTTGTAACACACATTCATCCCTAGGAAAAAAAAAATAATGCCTGCACATATTTAAAAAGCTGCCACTCAGAGTTCTTCTATTACTTTTGCCACCTTTTTCAAGTAAAGCAAAATTAAATGACAATTAACATTTTAACCTTCATTTTAATTATTTCTTGCACCCCAACGTTTCAGCGCACTTAATTTATAGTCAGCAAATTATTTGGATTGATACATTCTTATTATAAATATATCCAATTATGCCTCACTTTTCTTCCATGATGGAACTCAAGACAGCTTACATGGGATTCTTTAGGCAGACTCCCATCCACGTACTGACCTAGTGCAGGCTTTCTTAGCTTCAGCAAGGTGGTTGCAACATGTGCAGACTACATCTTGGACCTATTTATCATCAGACAGTTTTCCTTGAAAGGTGTTTTCCATGATATTTTTCTAGAATGTGAAGGTAAACTGACTCACACCTCTTTCTGCTACTGCAAGATTTCTAATTGCAAAGTCAGTTCACAAAGATAGTTTTGAACCCCATTTGTTAACATACCTTTTTAATATCATCTTCAGAAGCTTTTTTGAATTCATTTTCAAAAGGACTTGCTAGTTCATTGAATAAACCCACTTCTTCACAATTTTTCAAGAATCGAGTTGGTGTTGGAGTTTGATCTAAAGTGAAAAAGAGATTAAATGATTTTATCACTACTCAAGTAGATGTGTATTTACATATATTTGCAAAAATCAGTATGCCGGTATTACTAATCAGCTGCAAATTTAAAATATGCAACTGATCCCAACAAGAGTACACCACTAGCAAAAATCAAACAGTTTTTCTGTTATTGGCTTTTAAAATTAAAAATCAGTTCAGACTGCCACCTTTTAGCAAAGTCGTTTCTATTAAACCTGAATCGTTGATTAGAAGTGCCTTAAGAGGACAGAAGACACAAACCTCAATATCTGATTTGCAGAGTTAAGCCACTTCTGCCCAACTTTGCATATATGCAATAGGGACCAAATGTGTACACTTGAGGGATCGAGCAAAACTGGATTAAAGATAACTTGTCACTTATTTGGTAAGGTAAAGTGGGATTTGAGTAAAAGGGGAAGTCTATGGAAAGTTTATTAAGGTATCTTTTTAATCTTTTCACCTGTTGGCTATAGAGGAAGCAGCACAGCACTACACTGCACTGGAATCTCCAGTTTATGATGTCATCAAACAGAACAGAACTGTAACAAAGTGTTTGCTTCTTTGATAATTTATGACTTCACCTAAATACATGGGGAAATCCTGCAAATATTTGAGGTTCTATGCAGCTCTATAGTTTAGGGATGAAACAGTTGGAATTAGCAGGTGCAGCATGCCGTTGCAATGACTCTCACACAAGTCATATTCTTCACTCCGGCAACTTCCTGAAAAACCCCTTGAGGCAACCCTCAAGAGCGGTTGGTTTTTCAGGGGAACCTTCAAGAATGGTGTAGAACAGGGGTGTCCAAAGTTTTTGGCAGGAGGGCCGCATCATCTCTCTGACACTGTGTCGGGGGCCAGGGAAAAAAAGAATTAATTTACATTTAAAATTTGAATAAATTTACATAAGTTTACATAAATGAATATATTAAAGATGGAACTTATATGAATGAATGAAGGTTGCAGTAGCTCAAGGCCTATAAAAGGCCTTGCACAAAGCAAGGCTGGCCTTTCCTTTGCTGCCACTACTGCAGCACAGATGTGAAACAACAAGCAGTGGAGGGAACTCTCATCCACAGCTCATGTGAGACGTCAACAGTTGCCCTCACACTGAGAGCAGTTGTGTCGGGCCAGTGTGGGCTCCAACAAATCTCCAGAGGGCCAGAGGCTCATTGGAGACTAGGGGCTCCCTGAGGGCCACATTGAGAGGCCTCGAGGGTCGCGAGTGGCCCCAGGGCCAGGGTTTGGGCACCCCTGGTGTAGAACATGGCATAGGAGCTGTGGTGGGAGGAGGAAGTGACCAAAGACCATCCAGAGCATGGCTTCTGAGAAAATTATTTTTTAGCTCTTTCATATTGTCTATTGGTTGCAATTCTTCATTCATTTGAATAAATGAGCAAATTCCTCATTCATTCAAATAAGCTTATTCCCAAGGTTTGCAATCATTGCTAAAACAGTCTAGTAAGGGTGAACTTCAATTTCTATTTCATAGCTGAACTCAATGCACAATAAACATTATTCCAATTCACAAACAACAGCTGTACAGGAGTGATAAAAAAGTCACTACTTAAGTGCTGAAATTCAATGACAAGGGAGGAAACATTTATGAGCATGACATTCTATTTCTTATACTTAGAACAATCACCACTGAAGACTGACAATGCAGATACTAGTGGTGGCAAAAGCAAGCCACACTTATTGGTACAACTGTCATACAAAGCTCCAAAGTTGTGTTTGTGGAAGTGTTCACATTTTGGAAACTTTTCATAGACAGAAAACGGCTGGATCAAAGGAAACTCTTGGATCCAACCTACAGTATTTATGTTCTTGTACATTGAGACTTCCTGTATATGATAATCATTATACAAAATTCTACCATATTCAATACAGTAGAATAGTTTAAAACAGTGTTTCTCAACGTCTGTCCTCCACTATATCACTTCACATGAGCCACCTTTTTGAAGTAACACCGGAAGTAACTAGTAAATGTCATCATTACCAGTAAGAGGCTCAGGGTATATGGGAGGGCTTTATCAGGCATGGAAAAGCACGCTATGGATTCTCCTACCACTGTTTGTTGCGTCGTGTTCCTGGTCTCATTAATGGGCAGCAGGTGTTCAGGGGTTCCACAAGTACCACGAGACACCACCTTAAATATCACTGGTGGCATCTATACCATTGGTTGAGAAACACTAGTTTAAAATGAATTCAACTTACTTTGGATAAAACTAGTTTCCTAATACGTGTATTGAGTATCAAGTATACTGAGTCAGTATACTGAGTATATTGAGTATCAAGCATGGGCTTGCCCCCAAATTGAAACTCACACTAATTGGGGTTATTCTCGCTCAATAATTCATATTTTATGACAAGTAGAAGAAGAAAAGATATTAATGTGCAGTTTTGATCATTTTTAAGGATTAATATATCACATATTATTCTGGTAGAGCAGGGGTAAGCAACCAATGGCTCACCAGTTATCTGGCCTGTGGTTCCCAAAAGATAACCATCTGGCCTGGCAGTGGTACTAAAAAGATTCAAGCTTGTAATTCTATCTCTGTTGGGCTTACACTATAAGGATTCCAGGGACAGAAGGTTCTTTTGAGCATCATTCTATGTCTGAACATGTCTTTGTGCACCATGCCCATCTTTTTTCTTAGCTCTATGGCCTAACTGGGAGGTTTCCACATGTGCATTGAAAGTGCATATATAATTGACTAACCTTTTGCCTCGCCCCTATGTGGAAAGTTGCCAACCCCTGCTCTAGAGGAATCAAAGTAAGGCTACTTTTGGGATGTTTCTTCAATCTTTTTATAGCTGATGTAAGTGAGAACTGACAAGGAGACTTTTCTCCTTTTTTTGGTGATAGGAAGGAAAAATGTTTAAAAGGGACTTTGAGAGGTTCATAAAAAGAAAAGACTCTTAAAAATATGAATAGACTGAAGTAGTCTATATTTTAAACAAACTGATTTTGATACTGAAAACCTTTTAAGTGATAACTCAATTCATAAACAGAACCAAAAGAGCCTATAGATATTTATCCCTTAACTAATAATAAATGTAATGTGCACACAAAATAGAATTGCATGTGTAAAGGTTTTGTACCATTACTGCCTTATTCTAATTGCCAGGCATTTGCTATATGGTTCATACCAAGCATAATTTAATTGAATAGTGGTTCATTATTTATATTTACAAAGGCTTCACAGAATCAGAGTCATTTGAGTAGTAAGGCAATCAATAACTCATTGAAAACATTTTACTGGTAAAGTAACACTGTGATATTGCGTCTTATGAACCTACAGAATTTGAGTCACATATATAAAAATACACAAAATGTGTGCACATTCCAGAAGAAAGATGGAATTAATAAAAATATATACTAACCAGCTACAATGACACTGTCATTACGAGCTGGACCAAATTTCAGTGTCATCTCATGTTTATGTTTATGGACAGCCAAATGATCCTCGTTGGTAAAACGCTGTGGCAAAAAGTTTTAAAATATAGTTACAAATTTGAATTTGGACTGAAGTGATAACATGGAGAAAATTTTTTACAACAGGTTAAAAGCCATTTGGAATAAAGCAATAGCTGATTTCAAAAGCATAAAAAACTAAACGAAAACCTGAAGACAGAATTTTAGCATTCATTGGTCTTGGAAAAGTTTTGGAAAGATCTTCAAAAAAACCCTCCATGTTTAAGTAGCATCTTCATAAAATGCTACAGTAATACTATATATAGTAATTACTATAGACCTATAATAATTCAGAGGCCATATCAATTTTTGACCATTTTCAATCACCTTTGAACCTTTCTGATTAGTAGCTGAGCACTGATTTCAAGATTGTAACTACAGTAACAAATATGACAGTCTCGCAAGATTTGTCAGTTTACAGAACAAGTCATTTTAACTGGTGAGAACTACAAAAAGGAGGTAAAAGAAGAATCACTTCTCACTTTAAAAGCTTTAGCACCAAACTCTCACACAGGTTTTTGTACTTTGAAAAACTTAAAAACCAGTTTAGAATTTGTTTATGAGCAGTTTCTGAAAAATATCTTAGCGTACATTCAAGTGCAAATAGAATACATGCACACGTCCTTCTGCATGGTGGCCAAGATTCTCAATACTGCATTATTGCCATATCGATAATTTTATCTTTAGGAATATAAATTGGTATTGCTTAAAAATGTGTTTCTGGAAAGGTCTTCTAGAACAGCGGTTCTCAAACTTTTCAGTCTCAGGAGCCCTTGGACTTGTTAAGTAAGTCTCAGGGAGCCCCACCCATGCATGTGCAGAGTCTTGGGGAGCCCCAGAGCAGTAGTGTAGCTAGAGGGGTGCAAAATCCTAAGTAAGCGCAGGCTCCTGATTGCGAGTGTAAGCAGCCCTTCTCACTCATCCATGGGAAGCCTGCAGAGGGGGCTGCTGGCTCTCCATACTCTCCAGAGGGCCATAATGATCTCCAGGCATGTAAAAAGGACCATTATTTGCAGTTGCACTGTGATCCTAGAGGTGCCACTGCCAGTGCAGTCCACACACCACCACCTTTAAGGGGGTAGTGGCTTGTTTTTATGGGTTCCGGGGTGACCCCCAGGTTGTGAACCACTGTTCTAGACCAAGGGTATCAAACTCATTTCATGTAGTGGGCCAAATAGCATTTATGGCACCCCACCTGCTGAGGGCCATAAGTGACCTAATTAAGCAAGATGACATTATTACACAGGTGACGACCAGAAATAAGCAGTTTGTTCTCACACTGAAACTCATTAGCTGCAAATGATAGAAGAGAAAATGTGTAAATCTTGTTCAGAATTTCAAGTTATGAGATAACTCAATTATCACACTGGGAGAGTTCAATTATAATGGGGGCCAGATAAATTGCTTCTGGGGGCCACATCCGATCAGTAGGCCTTATGTTTGACACCCCTGTTTTAGATCATCACAGACTGAAATAAATCTCCCGTAAATTTGAATGCTTTCAAAAGTGTTGAAAATTATCTTTGAGGAATTATTTTTCTGACATACAATGTTACGTACAATTTGTTAATCTGTTGCTCTCATACAGGTACAATTGTATAATAATTACAAGGTAGATGCAAGGTTGAATAGCCCCAACAATTTTAAAATACTGCATATTTAGTTAATTGCTCCTGAGCTACTAGACTACCATATATTAATAATAATCCCGTAAGTACAATGGCTATGAGTGTTCTCAAAAACTGATGTTCCTGCAAGACCTGGGCATATAAAATTGCCTCACTTCTCTTTATGACATCATCTGCTCTGATGTTTTTATTGCTTGTATTACAATTGTAAGTCACCTTGCTTGCCACAAGCTTGTAAAGCCAGCTGTTCCACACACAAGCCACATCGATTCCTCTTTTCTATCATGGGATCTTGAAAGCCTTTGACCAAAGAAGCTGACTCTTTGAGACAATGGGGTAAGTCTGTGAGCCTGAATTGAGGTCCACCAGCCATCTTGGACCACATTAAATAGTTTGTTATATTCATTTTATTTATTTTATTTGTAATCCACTTTTCTTCCCAAAGGGCACTTATATTTATGATATGGGCTTCCAAAAATATGGATATAGCCTTGCAAACTTTTGGTTAAAAAAGATACTTTTAGGCTTTACTTTAAGGCTGTTACTTTGTTACTTTAAGGCTGGAGTTTTTTATTTTCTCAAGATTTGCTTCCTATGCTTGGTATCTCTTAATATTTACCTAAGTAATGTCATTCAATTCTGTCAAATACATTCTCTGTTTTGAGGAAAAGCAATGGCATTCCCTTTCATTGCTAATGAATACTTACTCTTCTGAAACATTACACTCCTGTGTTCAATTCCCTTTCTTATGGAGGGAACTATTACAGGAATGAATAAATATTTGTCTTGTCTATTAAATAGCACAGGTAAAATGTCTTATTTTGCAGTTTGCTCTCTCCAACATTTGTATCTAACAAAATTGTCTGAGGTATAAAAAGGGTCCAATCCTATCCAACTTTCCAGCTCTGATGCAGCCACAATGCAGCACCAAGATAAGGAAACAAACTTTCCCTTCCATTGGGGAGGCCTCCATGACTCCCTCCCCCCACTGCAGGATGCAGTGCATACCCCATTCGCACAGACGCATAGCACTGGAAAGGTTGATAGGATTGGGCCCTCAGACTTGTGCTGAAGTCATTTTTCTTAATAAAGCAAAAAGTAACTTGCACCTGCAACTTGAGCAAAGAGAAGTTTCACATGCATAAAGTTGTTGCTGGATCAGTCATAAAATTTGAGAGAAGCTTCATTTTTATGTTTTTAGATAACAAATTATGACATGACTACTACTGAGAATTATGTCCAGAATAACTCTGTCATTACAACAGTTATTCCAATTCATACGCACTCACACCCTGCAATATGATCACCTAAAGGAAGTACTGTAAGCTATAAATCTCACTCTCTCAAACACAGGGAAAAGAAAAGATGAAACCTCCTATTTACACAAGGAAATGTCCACAACTAGTAATACACTTAAATTTTTTAATTAAAGAATTTTCATGACATCAACCTCCATTTCTGTATCTTTGACTATATTTTATTTATTTATTTTTCACATTTTTATACCACCCTTCCTCCAAGGAGCTCAGGGCAGTGTACACAGTTGCTCCCCTCCTTCTGTCCTCACAACAACCCTGTGAAGTAGGTGAGGCTGAGAAAAAGTGACTGGCCCAAGGTCACCCAGGAAGCTTCATGACTGAGGGGAGATTTGAACCTGGATCTTCCTGGTCTAAGTCCACCTCCCAAACCACTCCCACCTCCCAAACCACTACACTACCCTGGCTATAATCTGAATAAAATAAAATTGCATTGGTTGCTCTATAACCATCCTATCCTTGGGGGACTTTTACTACCCCAAAGGCATATATCTTGTAAAATATGCAAAGTTAGCAGTGCTACAACTTACTAGCATAGCTGACTCATCTGCCACCCAGAACTGTGACTCCTGTCATCATCCCACTGAGCAAACGCAGAAATAATTGGTGGTGATGCAATATCACCACCACCACCACTTACTTCCAGGTAAGCAACTGCTGACTTGGCTGCTTTTTCACTGCAGTCCGTTCTCAAACAGTTAAGTGTCTAAAGAAACAGACACATCACCAAGCTGAAGAAACATTTGGAGGTGGCAGCAAACTGTTTCTTCAAATGTTTAGAGCTGGTGGCAGATGCAACCTCTGCACTAAGAGGCTGTGGGAGCAATCTTGAATAACCTCATGGTTGTATCCTCTCATGTGATGCTCTGGATTGGAGCCCAGGGTAGTTTGCTCCTGCTAGTTATACCACTGCTGTAACTTTGCATTTAAAAAATTGTCACCAACACCTTGGTCCATAATATTTAGCCAGAAACCATGTACCATTTATTTTCTGTGACTAAAAATATACCTGGGGTAGAATATCAATTTCTCATTGGGTGGAAATTCAACCCTAGTTTCATTTTTAATGGAACTCTTCTTTTGGCATTAAAGTGATTCTGAGATGTATTAACTGTCCTGCCAAAACACAAGGGATAATTAATCTGCATTTCTAAGCCTTAGGCGGTTTTTGCAAATACCTACAGTATTAACCTATACATGTTTACTCAGAAGTTAGTCTCACTATGTTCAATGAGGTAAGCATGTACTAGGTAAGCATGTACAAGACTAAAGTCACAATAATTGCTTATAGAACTTTTGATGGCTAAACACATATTTTAAAAGGTCAGGAACGTAGCACCCAGCCTTGTGAAGAGATAACATCTAAATTTCTAATGAACCATGGAGGCAAAATGTCTCTGCTAATTGAGAACCAAAGCCCTAGCAGGCTTTGTGAAATCCTATGGGGTACATCAATGATCAATTTCACAGCAGGGAAGGTTTTTGCTAGAGGGGGATTTTGTCTTCAGTTCAGAATTAACATACCATTTATTTATTTAAAATATTTATATACAAGTTTTCCACCAGGAGGTCCCAAGGTGGCTTATAGCATTATCTTTGCGCAACACTTGTGCAGATTTGTTTACTAAAGCAGATTGTTTTCTTAAAGCAATTAAATTGCTTTTAAAAAATGTTGGTGTTGTGTTATTTTGTATGCCGCTGCACCTAATTTATGCCAGAAGCACCTGAAATGTTATTAACTTGTCTTTCATGCAAATGTTCCATCAGGGTCCAGTTCTTTAATCAACCAATTTGGATTTTGTGGATAAAATTCTCCCCCAATTTTTATGGAAATATTCTATTGAGAAAGGAAAAATACCTCAAATACAAGTAAAGTTACACTACTTAACAGTTAACATGCCAAAAAACCCACAACAAATAGTATTTCAGTAAGAGTTAACATGTTACACATTTTAATCCCATAATTAAATATCTATTTGGCAATGGAATACTATGTCCAAATCCTATTTTTTAGTCTATTCTATGCTGGCTAATTAATTCTAAAAACCAGATTGCTGATCAAACAGTGTGGATTGCCCCTCAATCTAATCTTCAGCATACACATTCTCTGTTGGATCAAAACTCTCACACAACCAGGCAGAGTTCCAAGAAACAGTTTCCATCACTGGATCAGGTGTGCTTGCAATTCAAGAGAGTGGTATTAGCATCAACAAAAGCCATCTTTTGCGGAGACCAGGAATGAATACTCTCCTTCCTCCACCCATCTGGGGTAATTCTGGCTGTCACAGTAAATAGTGCTAACAATTTTGACAAGCAGTGGAGATACACAGCAGAAACATGTGCATGGCTGAATTATGACCATTGCTTCATATAGTGATTTTTAAACAATAAGTAAAAATATTCTTAACATTCAAGTTAATGTAAACCACAACTGCTTTCAACATAGCTTTTTCCTCTGTTGACCAATATGGATAGATCCAATATACATTACCTGTCCACATCCAGGGGCAGTACATAAAAAGGGTTTGTCATCACTCATATTCCACAGGTCCTTGTATTACCTACATTAGAACAACAAACATATCCAGTGATTCAGAGCAATTAACTAAAAACCCTGCCTAATCCCAACCCGCAATTCTGTATTTATTTGAATTTTCCCAGTCAATAAATCTTTATATATCATCATCTGAATAGAGCAAAACAGTGGGCCTTCTGTTTTCACAGGTCCTATATCTGCATTTTCAACTAAAGTTGGACTGAAAATATTCAAAAAAGAATTCCAGAAAGTTCTTGAAAATTCTGAAGCAGTGTCTCCCCCACTTCCTCCCTAGCCTGCCAGTGCTGCCCAGTGAAGTGCACAGTGTGTGACAATAGGCTCTGCCTCACCTTGATCACAGTGTTCAACAGCACTATGTCAGCCAGCAGCACTCTACCAGCCAGCAGCTTCTCCATGAAGGCCATGCTGAGGTGGAACAAAGGAAACTCGCCAAACTTCCCTCTTCACCTCTCACAGCACCTTACCTGGTGGTTCCCTCCAGGCCAGAGACCTTTTGGCAACTTCCAACATGGAATCAGGCAACTAGTTTGCCACTCAGGCAGGCTGCCTCTGGTTCTTAAAAGTCTAGAATTTGCATATACTGTATATAGCCTCAGTATTAAACTCCTCAGGAGTAGTATACTCACAGACTATTCACACACACACACACACACACACACACACACACAGTACCTGGCAGATTTCACATGAAAGTCAAATTTCATAAGGCGAACAATTTATTATAGCCCCTTTTTCATGACAGTGGTTCTGAAATGCAAGGAAAAAAAACAGTCAATCTTTCCTTCATTATCGAAGGAGTTCAAATTATATATACTTATTTAATTCACAAAAGCACCATGAGGTAAGCAAGATTAAAGATTAGTCTGTTGGAACACTTAAACACAATTTTGTAAATCTGCATTTATTTGCAAGTGAGCAAATTTTTAAAAATGTTTATACAGGGTGGCCCTCATTATTCACAGGGGTACCTGGAAACCGCGCAAATACCAAAATCTGTGGATTTCAGGGGGCCCCCCCCCAAGCCCTCTGAACTTGACCAGAGCTATGCTCCAGTCAGGTCCGGAAGGCCTTTGAAGGACCTTCAGAGGGCCAAAAACCACAACTTCCAGTTTTGGGCTGAGAACTGGAAGTCATGGTTTTTGGCCCTCTGAAGGTCTTCCAGGCCCAATTGGAGCATTGGGTCAGGTTCGGAGGGCTACAGACAATCCACCCCACAACTTCAGAACTCACAAGTTTTCAAATCTGTGGGTACTGAACCCACAGATACTGAGGACCACCTGTATTACAAAAAACATTAAACAATGCAAAGAATGTTAATTACATGTTTATTTTCATTGCATTTATACAATGAATTATATATTGCAAACGTATTTACAAAGTATAAATGAATTTTATAGATTTTAATAATACAGTTACACTTTCTGGTATGTATTAAGTCTTCAATTACAATTCTGAGGTTTTTGTGGACATTAGAAAACTGGGCCATGTCTCATAATACTACTTAACATTTGCACAGTAGTTTCTGAGTGTACAATGGGCTTCACATGAATTATCCTGAAGTAATCCTTACAGCGATCCGATAAGAAAAGCAAGTATCATCAACATCTCCCTTTCACAGCTGAGAAGCTGAATAGGCACGGCTTGCTTAAGGCCACCTAGTGAGTTCAAGACAGAGGCAAAGTCAGAACTAGGAAATTCTGATACACAGACACTGTGCTGTGCACACCAGCCCTCTTATACTTTTTAAATAAAAACACTGATTTCTACCCCACATTTCTACGTAGTAATCAAAAGCCAAAGTAATATCAGTCACAGAAGTAACAAACAACATCACAATAATTAAATAATAAATTAGGAAGTTCTTAAATTACGGCCTGATGAGTCAAGCCTCACTCCACTTGAAAAATATTTGATGATCCAGGCTCTAAACTTGCCCCATCCAAAAAAAACAGTTGGGAAGCATTTTGATTACAAATGTTCTTCAGACCTGGGCTCTTCCAAAACAGCCAGAACAAGAAAGGAAGCTTCAGTGCCCCACTATGACCTCCATGTTTTTTACACTCTTTAGCAGAAAATATACATCTGTAGCACTATTAAAACAAGAACCAACTCAGAAGAAAGCTTGTATTTAAATATAAAGGTGGAAAGGAAGTAGAAAGGATAAAGGGTACTGTGAGAAAGAACAAAGGCAGGGAAACACCGGCTGCAGTAAACAAAAATGGTAGCCTTGTAAATTTGGACATTTAGATGACATCTGCCTACGAGGAAGATAAAGTGGGGGGTGGGGGAAGGAAGGAGGTCAATGTTACTGTCTGAATTTTACAGGTGGGTAGTGGAAGCTAAAATGTATTGCTCAAGGTCATTCCCTAGGGTCACAGTCAAAGCAAAACCTGAATTCAGACTTCCTAACATGCTTTTGTTGTCCACTTAAAGACAGTGGTACTCAAACTTTTCCGGCCAGTGGCTCCCTTGATTCCCATGGCTGTTGGCCATGACTCCAACTCTGCTTTTAAAAAAAAGCACAGAAGATGGGCTCATATTCTGCCCAGGGGTATGACTGTATCGCTGTGAGACGACATCCTGCACCTCCCCTTTGAGTTCCTGGCGCCGCCCTAAAGAGCCACGCCTCACAGTTTGAATAACACTGACTTAAGAAATTAAACCTTGAGGAACAAAAACATTTAAAATCACCAAATCATCTAAATCAGGGGTTTCCAAACGTTTTGGCCAGAGGGCTGCATCAAATATCTGGCATGCTGTTGAGGGCCAGAAAAAAAATTTAAATATAAAATTTAAATAAATAAATTAGAGATGGAACTTAGATGAATGAATGGGATCATTCATTCAACCTCTCTGGCCCCCAGAACACCCTCCAGACACAATCAGAGCACAGTTCTGGTCATGTTCAGTTGAGTGGCCCAGAGGCTTTCAGGGGACAAGTGGTTGGCCATGGGCCAGAAAGAGGCTTGCTGTGGACCGCATCTGGCTCCGGGCTGGGGTTTGGAGACCCCTGATCTAAATGCTAACCGATTATAGCATTTCTGCTTTTACTGATACACCATTAGGTTTGGTGTCCTATGATAAGCAGTTTGTACTGGAAAAACATGAGTTAGTTAAATTAAACTGAGGTTTCCTACTGCCCAATGTCTTAGACATTTTAAGTTCATATTCCAGAGTGCATTCAAATGACCAACTCATCAGAACAGCAGCTCTGGCAACTACTCCAACTTATGCAATTGTCAGTGCTGACCACTTTTGCACAAGAAGCCTCTTCAGTGATAAAACAGTCCACAGACTGCCAAATTATTCACAGAAGACCAGAGAACAAGCCCACAGGGACCTGCCTATAAGTCAATCTCACAGATAAGCCGAGGGTACGTTTTGAGCCAAAAATCATGGAATTTTCTATGACCTCAGATAAGTCGGGGGGGGGGGGGGGGTCTAACAATATTTCTGTCTGATTTTACCCAAGGCCAGATCCTGGAAAAAACCTACCAGTAATTGTCACCTAAGAACTATACAGCCTCTAATTTAATAAAAAACATAGTAAAAGATCATAAGATACATTTTTATTTATTAATCTTTTAAATTCTGGTCTTCACAACCTTTTTGTAAACACTGTCAGAGTAAGAGCACTGTAAATTACATATGAGTACACCATTAATCAAATACTTCTTTATGGTGCCTGGTGCGTTAAACCAGAGGCTCAACATGTAACATACAACTTATAACACATAACTGGGAGTGTGCAATTCAATTCACAGTAGAGAGATAAGCAACAAGGAATGACTGTGAGCAAGTGCAGCTGCACATAGTTGCAACCGTGTTTACTTAGAAGTAGACCCACTGCTTTCCATGGGTGTTATTCTTGAGTAATGGTGCACTGAACTGTAGCCTAGGACTTTGTTTCAGATGGAAACGAAGATTACATCCTGGTGTTTATAAAACCAGACCTCTGCCAAGCATTTGTAAAATGGAACAAGAGTGCAAGAAGGGTCTGCTAAAGAGAAGGAAGCTTGCTTGAATTAAATGGAAGCCTTGAGTCCTGGCAGGCTTTTTTACCAGGGTGGGAGTTAAACTGAAGGGTGTGTAAAATTCTTTGAAAATGACTTACCAGGAATTGTTCTGAGGCCGCAGCAAAAGGAAAAAAAAAAGAGGCATTTTACCTTCTTCTCCAAACAGGGAGATGAAGGGGCTTATGGAAGTTGTAGGCTCTGTGAGTACAGTGCTGCACTTCCACAGCAGCAACCATCATACAGACCACAATTCCCATAAGTGCCTTCACTTCTCCTCCTGTTTTGTGATGAAACTAGAATGGCTGCCTCTGAATACCGTAATTACTGGTAAATAAACTTACTCAATTTTTCCCACCCCATGTCCTGCTTCTTAGCCCAGTCACACCACCTACTTCAGACAGCTGATAAGCTTCCCCTAAGCTTCCCAGAAGTTCCCACTTTATTTACTCTATTAGGTTTTCAGGGTCAATTGTTACATATGAAATTTTCAACGTAAACATGAGTATATACGGTAGTCCTTTTGCTGCTTTCTTTTTTTATAACAAAGGGACTAGATTGCAAGAAGAGCACAGAATGGAGTCCCCGCTCTACATGACAAGCATCGATTGTCATGGCTCATCTATCATTTGAGTTACAACAAGGAAACGTAATCCATAGCAATGGTCCATTAGATCTGTCTAGATCTGGAGCTATTACACTATATCCCACCTTTTTTCCATGCCATTCAGAGTAGTGTACAAGGGAGCAATCCTATTTTGTGGGATTCCAGCTTCTGAGGCACAGATGAGAAACACACACTCTTGGACTATACTCAAGTGGCCAAACCACAGCTCATGAGCCACATGCAGCTCTTCGACAAATAATAATGGCTCACAGAAATATGTTGGCTGAGATCCTTTTCACATCACAATTAATATGAAAGGGAAATAAAAAATGTTCAAGCTTTATAAGTATTTACTGGGTATAAACAGAGTTCACTGGATTAAAGTTTAACGTTCATGGTGAGTAAATACCGTAGATACGCATATTACGTGAAATTTTTGCTCCAATTCTCACTTTGCCAATTAGAGGGCAGAGCCTTTCAACTCTGAAAAGTTTGTTCCTCAGCTGAGCTGTTGCACCTCCTCAGGCAGGCACCTCCTTAGTTGCTATAGTTACTTTCCAGGGACATTCCAGCCAAAGTTGACCTTTTCTTCTCCTTCCTTCTGCTGCAGCTTGGTTCTGCTTGGCAAATGCTTGCAAAGTAGGTCTGTTTTTGGAAACACCAGGATGGGACCCTCCTTCCCAGGCTACAATTCAGTGCACCATTACTTCACAATAACACCCATGGAAAGCAGTGGGTCTACTTCTGAGTAAAAAAGGGCTGCAAATAGCTCATCTCTCTGCTGTTAATTGAATTGCACACTCTCAGTTATGTGTTATGGATTGTATGTTGAGCTGATTTAACACACCAGACACCTTAAAGGCGGATTTGATTCATGGATCTCCTGCAGTGGTTCCCACCCTTTTTCAATTGTATATCCCTTGGCAGCCCATTTCTATAAATTGTACCCTTCATATTAGCAAAATGTTTGTAATTAATAATACAAGTCTTCATCTCCTCCATATGAAAGCCCAGACTTCATGTATTCATCACATATTTTCTCTTTTCATCTGTTTGAAGAACAGAAGACTCTGCCTTTGCACTATTTTGCACCGGAAGTATGCTGAGAAATTCTGGGTGATTGATCACTTTTCATATTATGTTTCACCTTTTTTACTGCGATGGTTTTCAAACACTGGTTCATAGATGAATTGGTGACCAAAAACTAGCTATTGGTGGGGCTTTCACAGCCAACTAGCTACCTCCCTTCCTGCCTTGCAAGGCATTCTGGAGCATGACCTGCCTTTTTCTGCCATTATTTCATTCTTTTTCAATTACCCCTAAAAGGTCCTGTTGAGTGTCCCTGGGAGTACGTGAATACCAGGTTGGGAACCACTGTTTTACTGGTATGTAGTTTACAGTGCACTTACTCTGATAGTGTTTACAAAAAGGTGGTGAAGACCAGAATTTAAAAAAGAATAAAAATGTATCTTATGATCTTTTACTATGTTTTTAATAAATTAGAGACTACAGTTCTTAAGTAACAATTAGTGGTAGGTTATTTTTCAGAATCTGGCCTCAGATAAAATCAGACAAAACTATAGTCAGACACCCCCCCCCCTAAGTTTAACCCCCGAC